>NC_050573.1:378307245-378909745 GCF_011100635.1 Trichosurus vulpecula
TGTCCAGCTGTAACAGATTATTATTATATCCTGCTGCTACTACCAATGGCTTTATCTCATTGGATTCTCAGGCAGGTAGCAGAGGTAGCGTGATCTCTGGTTAATAGCTGGACAAACTGAGGCCTGGAGAAGAGTACCCAAGGTCACACAATGAAACACTGACAAACCTGGAACCTGAATCTAGATCTTCTGGAGATCAGTTCCAGGCTAATCATGGTACAGTAGAATCGAAGGGCCTGAATTCAGATTCTGCTTCTGAAGCCTACTATCTGTGCAACCTTAGACAAGTCATTTAACTACCCCAATCAGTAAAAACAGGGTTGGCCTAGATGGCCTCTGAGGTCCCTTTCAGTTCTACGGCTAATGATTCTATGAGCTAGTCCATTCCTTTGCGTCCAGAAAGCAACCTTTCCCTCATGGATTTCTTTGGGCACTTTGTACTTATCTCGTGGTCCCTCATATCCTAGCTATTTCTGGGCTTGTCCTCCCCTCTCCCAATCAGCTCATAGGTTCATGGTATAAACTCCTCGAAAGCTGACTCTGTGTCCTATCAATCTGTTCTATCCCCAGTGTCTAGCACCAGTCTCCCACAAAATAGATGCTTGAAATTTTTTTTCAATTAAATGGAATACTTCAGGAAGGTGGGTTTCTTTTCTAAAGAAAATCTCCCAAGAGAGGATTTCACTTGTTCTTTATCCAGTATATTCTCACGGGTTTCGTGTTTGCTATTATTTTAAAGGAATCATTCTTTTTTTTTAATTTTATGTTTTTGAGACTGGGTCTCCCTATGTCTTCCCAGGCTGGAAGTATAGTAGCCATTCATGGAACCATCCCCACTGCTTTTTGACATTTCTGATGTGGGCCACTTTATACATCCTTAGGCAGTCTGCTCCCCTCTTCCCCCACTTCCAGAAGCTCACTGTACCCATGTTAGACAGTGCAGATACCCAGATTGGCTTTAGCCCTACTACATTTCAGAACTCCCAAAGTTAGGTGATCCACCAGCCTCATCACCCCAATATCAGGGACTCCAGGCATGTGCTAGCACACCCACTTTAAGAAATCATCTTTAACCACTCGAGCCCCTGATGATGTCACTTGGGGCTACAAGGATCAAGTACCCATGGGCAGAAAGCATCTTCCTGTCATCATTGGCAAGAGAGGTCTAGCACCCAGCAGCTGGTGGGCAGATCACAACTAACTCCCTGTTTCCAAGAACAGAGCAAGGACAGCTTGCAGCTTCTGTTCCTTTAGAAACAGGAGGCTCCCTGTTCCTATAGCCAAGAGCCAAGAATATTCACACACAAACCCATTCTCAGGGAGGGAGCAAAAGGAGATCTGCTAGCAAGTTACCACTCTTATCACATCTGGAGGAAGGCCAAGAGCACCCCGTCCCCTTCACCAACTGAAATTGTTACATGTTTCATCAGAAGGCTCTCTACAAAATCAGTTCTGGTAACAATATGCACTGGGAAGGTGGGGAGAGGAAGAGATGTTTTTTCCCCCAGAATTCCGAGCTAACTCAAATTTGTCTGATTTTCAAGTAGGATTTGAATTTGAATTATTTTTTTCATCTTTTCTTTTTGAAATCTGCCAGCTGTGGGACAGAGTTGCATAGTTACAGTTATACAGATAATTGAGGAAAGAAAATCTGCTTCTGTCTGCATTCTTCAGATCACTGAGCAAAAGGGTTTTTGGTTGTTTTTTTCTTTTTTAATTTTTGGCTCATGTCTACACCACCAGGTTGGGCATCTAACACTTTTTTTGTTTTTTGGTTTTTTGGTTTTGTTTTTTGGAGGGGAGAAGGCAAGGCATTTGGGGTTAAGTGACTTGCCCAAGGTCACACAGCTAGTGTGTCAAGCATCTGAGGCCACATCTAACACTTTTTATACCTACCAGCTGATCCCTGGGATAAGCATTTAGTCATTATTGTGTAGTTTGTCTTCAGTGTTCCCTCCAACAGACATCCACCTTGTGTGTCCCACTGCCCTGGGCCTGTCCTCATCAATCTGATTCCCCAGGGTTACTCACTACCACCTACATGCTTCCACTCCATTCCCCCTCCTTCCATACCCTAAGTCCTCTCTGGGCCCACAGTGACAACTCACAAATCTGATATATAAACTGATAAAACTGATATATACATATATATGTATATAAATTGATGGGAGAGGCCAGGGGGCTTCCCAGGTCTCATATGTGCATGTTAACAGGGGCCTTCTGGAGATAATAAATAATAATGGGTCTCTTTTTATTTAGGGCTTTGTCGTTGTTCATCCGGTGTTTCAGTTGTGTCCAACTCTTCGTGACCAAATTTGGGGATTTTCTTAGCAAAGATTCTGGCTTGCCCTATAGGGTTTTAAAGTTTATAACAACTCCATAAAGTAGCTTATATAGTATAAAAGGAAGTATTACTAGACCCATTTTACAGATGGAGACATTGAGGTTCAATTCATTTCAATTTAGCAGACATTTATCAAGTTTTATTAATTAAGATGTATTCATCTATCATCATCACCATCATCATTATGTGCCAGGCACCATGCTAGGCATTGAGGCTACAAAGATAAATACAAAACAGTTCTTAAATTCAAAGACCTTTCATTTTAGGGTAAATGATTTGTCTAAGATCCTACAGCCAATAAGTGTCTGATCTAAGACTTGAACCAAAGCCTTCCTTCTCCAAGTCCATCTCTGTTATTGTTTCACTTATGGGTGACTCTCATGGCAGCAATTTCATGGAGCTCTTTAGGGGCCTCTCCTATAATACTGTGCAGGCTGAATCTGACTGCTTCCCTCTGGACAACCAAAAGCTGGCCTGAGAGAGAACTGTGCAGCCCTTTCTCCCCAAGCCCATCCAAAGGGGAGAAAGGAACCTTGATTAATGAATCCATGGACTCCTCCCAGTTTTGAATTCTCTACCAAATAGAACTGCCTCTGGTCTTCAATCCACTGACATTGGAGGGACAGAGAAAGAAAAGAAAATAAGGTGCAAAGTTACAGACCCTGCCATCAAGGAGCTTAAAATTCTAACAGCAGGGTGGGGGTAGGGGCATAGAACAGTATAGCATGTAGACAGGGAAATAAACATAAATTAGATATCCAGCATTTGCATAGCACTTTCCCACAACTCTGTGAGATAGTATAGGCATTATTATTCCCATTTTAGAGGTGAAAGAAATGAGGTTCAGAGATGCACTAAGTGACTGGCCCAAGGTCACACAGTTAGTACAACCAGGATTTGAAGCTATCTCCCCCAAACCTAGGGCAGCTAGTGGATAGAGTGCCAGGAGTCAGAAAGACTCATCTTCATAAGTTCAAATCTGACCTCAGACACTTATTAGTTGTGTGATCCTGGGCAAGTCACTTAACCCTGTTTGCCTCAGTTTCCTCATCTGTAAAATGAGCTGGAGAAGGAAATGGCAAACCACTTCAGTATCTCCGCCAAGAAAACCCAAAAATGGGGTCATGAAGAGGCAGACATGACTAAAAACTACCCAACGGCAACTCCTGAATCTAAATCCAGGACTCATTCC
Source organism: Trichosurus vulpecula (assembly GCF_011100635.1). Classification (NCBI taxonomy): domain Eukaryota; kingdom Metazoa; phylum Chordata; class Mammalia; order Diprotodontia; family Phalangeridae; genus Trichosurus; species Trichosurus vulpecula. Next base: position 378,310,782 of record NC_050573.1, read on the forward strand.
ATTACACCACGATGGCAACTGAACACAAATGATGATGCTACAAGGCAGAATGTGTTAGAAGCAAAGGAGATATCTAGATCAGGGAAGGCTTCATGAAAGAAGAGGCATAGGAGTTGGGCCTTGAAGGAAGAAAAGGATTCCAACAGAGGGAGAGGAAGAGGCACAGGGGATAGTCTGGAGAATGAAGAGGAAGGAAGCAAACAAAGAAGCATTTATTAAGCACCTACTATGTGCCAGGCACGACGCTAAGAACTTTTCAAATATGATCTCATTTGATCCTCACAACAACCCATGGAAGTTGAGAAAATGGAGGCAGACAGAAGTTAAGTGACTTGCCCAAGGTCATATAGCTGGTCTGAAGTTAGATTTGAACTTGAATTTTCCTGACTCCAGGCCCGGCGCTCTATCCATTACCACCTAGCAAGATGAGATTGAATAACAGCTATTAGTTTATTTTGGCTTAACCATGAAATAAATACAGGAAGGGAAAGAGTTAAGAAAGAAGAGTCAGCTGGATTCAGATTGTGGAAGGCCTTAAATGTCAAGTGAAACTGTTGCAGAAAAGCAAATTTTAGGTCAAGGTTTAGAAAAACTTCCTAACTTCAAAAGTGGAGTGGAAGGAGTGAGGTGCCCGTGACTAGATGTCTTCAAGAGGAGGCTACATAATGCCCATGAGCATCCTGAGGGCAGGGACCCCATCTTATTTAATCTTTCAATCTCCTCCACTGTACTTATTCCCACAGAGTAAAATAAAATATATAGGATTGTAAAGGAAATTAATTATAGTAAAATAGATCAATCAAATTTCTTTTCATCAAGCTCCCAGATCCCAGGTTAAAATCTCTGGTCATCCCTATGGAATGATGCAGGTGAAAGTCTCAGAGAGCTACGGAGAAGCACGAGAGCCCTCAGAGTATCTCCCAAACCCCAAGGAAGAGAAAAGGATGCTTTTTACCGGAACACGAAGTCTGCACTATCAATCTCTCTCCCACACCGGCTGTTCTTCAGGATGCCTCCATTCCCCACGACTGCACATTTCTTAAACTGAGAGCGATTGTATGGCATGTCCTACAGAGAGACAGTGAGCAGCCAGTTAGAATGCCAGGGACAGTCTAGCACATCTGTATCTATTGTTTTCTTTGATCCTCACAACAGGCCCTGGAAAAGTAAGTGGGAGAAGCATTATTATCCCATCCTACAGATGAGGAATCACTTGTCCAAGGTCGCACAGCCAGTGACAGAGTTGAAACTGAAACCTGCTAAGTCTTCTCACTGTTCCCCCAGGGCTTTCCCCTGAAGAAGCCACGCTGCTTGCTCCCTGCCTAATAGTGAGAATAGAATTCTGATTCTGATGTGTTTAGGACAGGTGAAATATGTCCTCCAACCAGGAACCCTACAACTTCTATTCAACTATGCCTAGGGAACTCAAAGGCCAGCCTAGATTCTTAAAAGGACCAACTCCATGCCCCCAATGCATCAAAAATGAGCAGGTTTTTGCTTCCTGAGATGTCCGTATCTCAGCTTCTCTTAATGATTTTGTTTCCACATTTTAAATTGTGTTATTTAGTGCTTAAAATTTTGCAGGATAGATGTAAGCAAATGGCATGGGACTGCACCAACAGTGGCATGGGAGGCAGTTGTGAGGGAAGCTCATGCTTTTGGCAGCAAAGGAATCACTAGGCAAAATGTGCCCCAATCACCATCTCCATTCCTCCCCACCTCCCATCAGACCCTTTTTGCTCAACCAGTTAGCCCAGTGCTTTGAGAAGAGCTGGATATTGCATAAGAGGACACGGGTTCACATATGTGTGACTACGGGCAAGTCACATAGCCTCTCTAGGTCTCAGTTTCTTCATCTGTAAAATGGAAGAGGTGGGGTAGACAAGACAACCTCTAGAATCACTCCCAACTCTAGATCTATAATCCTATGACCCTCCCTCAGCTCCCTGAGGATAGGTAGAGAACATGATCCTGATTATACACCAGAGTCAAAGATAGAATTTAAACGGGCAGGAAAGATCAATGCCTTTTGCCACTTCTGCAGAGAGGGCAAGAGCCAAGTGAGCACATCCCAGATGGAGCTGGGGAGAAGCACTACTAGGGAATGCAGCACAGCACCTGAGATCACTTCCTAAGAAGCACTAGAGAAGAATAGGCATCTGAGGGTGGATTTAACAATGTAAAGAACTTAACAATACAAAGGATTTAACAATATAAAGCTATATTAATAAAACTGCAGCATTCACCACAAAGGAGGTGATTATCCAACTTTACCCTGCCCTGGTCGGGCCATAGCTGGAGCACTGGGTTAAATTCCTGGACTAACTTTTCTGAGTTATAACCGGAATAGGAAAGGGTCTGGAAGCCATGTTATAGGAGGCTCCATTGAAGGAACTGGAGATATCTCATCTGGAGAAGAGAAATCTTAGGGAAGATATGATTGTATCTTATTCTTTTATTAGACTATAAGCTCCAAGAGGGCAGGGACCTAAACTTTGTATCTTCTCTCAGGGCCTACCATAGTTCTCTGTGCCTAGAAGATATTTAATATATAGGTTTTTTTTAAAAAACTGAACAAAAAAATAAAATAAAATAAAAATTGAACTGAATGATAGCTATCCTTAAATGTAACAGTGATAATTAACAGTTATCCTCTCTGAGTCTTCATTTTATCATAAGAAAGATGAGGAAGTTAAACCCTGGCCTCTAAGGTTCTCTGTATTTCTAAATCTATGATTTTGTGATCCTAAAAGAGAAACAGAAGTGATTTTGTCATTGAAATATACTACAGACCCTCTGAATAGAAAGAAGAAATAGATGTGTAGTTTGAGAAAGAGATCACAAACCTTGCTCAGAGATTTGATAAAGCAGTGATGGGTGACTTCAATTATCCAGACATCTACTAGAGCCCTCTCTGTCTCTATCTGTGGCTGTGTCTGTTTTTTTCTCTCTGCCAAAAGTAGAGAAGCTAATACCTTCTCAACATGCTGTAATAACAGTTTAGATTTGAAGGTCTTTCCCATCCATTAATAAGCCCATGTGACCTGCTTACGCACAGGAAGCCTAAGTCACATGTGGTGGGAGGAGCTCAATGAGAAGAAAAGGAACATGTGTCATAGGAAATGCAGAGAGAGCAGTTAAAGCTGAGGGAAAGAGCAAACTGTGCTGTGCTGTGACTGTGTTTGTGGGAAGGCCCCGGAAGGGGGGCAGATGGTTATGGGATAGAGTGGTTCTCTGCTGTGAAACTGTGTATTGAATTCTTCACTGCTGTGATGGATTGGGCTCATTGGTTTCAAGATCTGGTCCTCTGGTGTCTGAATAAATGGTTTATTTCTACCTTCTGTGTGGAGAGTCTCTTATACTTTGTGATACAGAACCACATAGGCATTTTGAAAATTATCATCTGTATTGTGATTATTGCCTTGCTAATACACATGCCTCAGTGATAATTTCAAGTTTCAAGGGAAAAATGGGAAATTCTATTCTGAATTTGATTCTCATTGATAGGGAGGAACTGATTGCTGCAGTAGAAGTGGTGGGAATCTTGGGAAAAAGTGATCATTCCATCCTAGACTTTGTGATAGCAGAGAAGAAATCTGGACTTAGTTTGACACATATCCTAGATTTGGGGAAAGTTGATTTCAGAGGGTTCAAAAGAAAGACATCTAAGGATTAAAATGTTCAGAGGAGGAAATGGCTGAACAAGTTGTAGTATATGATAGTAATGGGATACTATTGTGCTGTAAGAAATGACAAGCAGGAGGACTTCAGAAAAACCTGGAAAGACTTACATGAACTGATGCAGAGAAGTGAGCAGAACCAGGAGAACCCTATACACAACAATAGCAATATTGCATAATGATCAACTGTAAATGACTTAGCTATTCTCTGCAATACAATGATCCAAGACAATTCCAAAGGACTCATGATGAAAAATGCTATCTACCTCCAGAGGAAAAAACTGATGGAGGCTGAAAAACTGATGGAGGCTGAATGAAGATCAAAGCATATTATTTTTCATTTTATTTTTTTCACAGTTTTTTGTCTATGTTTTCTTTTACAACCTGACTAATATGGAAATATGTTTTGCATGACCGCACATGCATAACCTATATCAAATTGCTTTCTGCCTTAGGGAAGGGGGAGGGAAAGGAGGGAGAGAATTTGGAACTCAAAATTTAAAAAAAGCAAATGTTAAAAATTGTCTTTACATTTAATTGGAGAAAAATAAAATATTATCAAAAATAATAAAATGCTCAGGGGAAGATAGCTCAAAAGAAAAGGGGACAGTGAAATTATAAAGACAGAGAGCAAAATATTTCCAGTGACGAAGTGTGAGGTTCAACTTTAGGAAGAGCTTTCTAACAAGACCTGTCCCGTAACAGGATTAGCTGTCTCATATCATATTGACCTCCCCGTCATGGAGTGGCCAACATGGGAACTGATGATAGCTAAAGAAGAGCCATGACACTAAGTAGGTGGTGCAAAATCAGAGTTTCAGAAGGTCAGCATTGGAAAGGAACTCAAAGGCCATCTAGCCCATCTTGACCAAGAATCCCCTCTGTAACACGGTCACCCAGTTTTCACTAAGAGAAGTAACTGCCTCCAAGGACAATTCATTCCACTTTTGCATAGCTCTAATGGTTAGAAAGTGTTTTCCTTGAATCAGGCTTAAACTGGCCTTTCTGAAACTTCTATCCATCATGCTAAGTTCTATGCTCTAGGGCCAAGTAGAACATGCCTTCTTCCATCTAACAGACCTCCAAATGCTTGCAGATAGCTATCATGGCCTCCCTAAGTCCCAGTTAAATTCCTTCCATTTATCTCCATATGGTATGAGATTCCTCACTCTCCAGGTCATCTTTATCTGAATTCCTGTCATTATCCTTCCCAAAATGCATTACACAGAATTGAATCAAATACTTCACACATGGCCTGTCTGCCACATGGGGCTGCACAATCTATCCTGTGTTCTGATACTCTACCTCTAAGGCAGGCTAAAGTCACACTAGCACCTAGCTGTGCCATGTGTTTGGAAAAGGAAGAGAGGCTGAAGCACAGTTCAATGGGCTACTCAAGGAGAGACCTGGAACATAGTACCAGAACATCCTCAAAACAAAGGACCACAGAATAGGAATCAAAAGACCTGGGTTCTAGTTCGAGTTCTTCTGTGAAAAATTTATATGACCTTGGACATGTCATCTCCCTTTTCAAGCTTCAATGTGTTTATCTACCAAGGGATGGATTTGAGCTAAATCAGTCAGTCAGTCAATGAATATTTATTAAGTGCCTACTATGTGCTAGGCACTGTGTTAAAATGATCTCTAAGTGTCCTTTAGGCTTTGACCTTCAATGACTCTAGGTTTTCTCCCACACCCTTGGTCTAGACAAGTTGGGGAGGGGGCAAGTCCCTGAAAACAAACATGGGCAGGGACCCCAGTTGTGTCAGCATACCAGCACTCTCATTGGCAAGGAGCCAGGCTTATGTCTTAGTAGGAAATTACATTGGTTTAAAATAATGAATGCAGTCAGATCCCCAAGCTGAGCTGCAGCCTGTTTCTAGGTAATTATTCATATTCGCTGTATATTTTTCTTGATGGGAGGTGGGGGGGTGGAGACTGCAAATGGAATGGACTACATAAGGTCAGAGTCCCCACCAGGACATTTGCCTGGTGGCCTATTGGCTAATTTGGGAAGATGCATTCAACTCATCCTTTTCATCTTGCCACACACCCTCCTTTTCTCTTCCCCCCACCCAGGCAAAAAAAAAATCTTCAGTATATTCTACAGGATGTGTAAGAGAAGACTTGGAATATATCAAACTTATCTATTGGCTCCCTGGAAAAGCAGCTCAGAGACCAGAGTTCCAATCCACAGTACATTCTAGCCTCATAGGTCTTGATCACGCTGCTCTCCAAGGTCCTACATTTTCCTTTCGATACCCAGCGATTCTTCTTCAGCACCTAGATCCATAGTGCACAGAGTGCTGGACCTGGAGTCAGGAAGATTCTTCTTCATGAGTTCAAATCCAGCCTCAGACACTTACTAGCTTGGTGTGACTTTGGATTTAACCCTGATGGCCTCAATTTCTCACGTGTAAAAGGAGCTAGAGAAGGAGAGGGCAAACCACACCAGTATCTTTGCCAAGAAAACCCCAAATGAGGTCACAATGAGTCGTCGGACACAACTGAAACAAACGAACAAAGCAATTCCTTTCTCGGTTCTAATCCTAAGAATGTGACTAGAACTCAGTGCCCTGAGCTTTTTGGAAGATGAGGCTCATGTTATGAGATATATCTTATCAGTTATTATATAGTTATTATAACTTCTACAGTTATTATATAGAGAGAATTTATTAGGAAGAAGAAGAAGAAAAGGAGGGTAAGAAGGAGAAAGAGGAGGATGAGGAGAAAGAGGAAAAGAAAGTGTAAATGCCACCAAAAGCTGTCCCATAGTTATAATACAAAGAATGAACTTTGACTTTCACTCAGTTACTCACTCTTATTCTAAACATAATTCTGACAAACTGGGCTACCTGGTTCCCCAGCCCATAGCAGATTAGGATCAAGAAATTGGGGGAGGGGTGGTGCTAGAAGCAGACCAGATGACAGCAATAGAGGTGACAGCTGACAGCAGGGGAAGAGACAGGAAAACCAAAAACAGCAGATCTGTGCTTCTCTTTACAGCAGGCTACCATAATTGATGCTTGGAATGATGATTCTGAATCATCAAGAAAAGGTTAGATTATGTTTGGCATTCTCTGTTGAGGAAGCCAGGACAGCATATAATATATTCGAGAAAGATTTCATTCTAGAATAGTTACAAGAAACAAAATCTGGGTACTTCGAAAGGATCAGTTTCATCTTAACTAGAAAATGATGTACTTTGAACACGTTGAAGTGATATGTGTGTGGGAATTATCGATTATGATTATCATTAGAACACTCATTTTGAATGATGCCAAATAAATGAAGTATTACAGAATATATAAATATATGTCTTCCTTGAAGCCTCCCTAGATTAATGGGGGTATGTGAAGGGGAAGAGGTTATTATTCTGCTGTCCCTGCCCTGCCTTTTTTCAGATTCTACAGTTTCTCCTAACTTAAAGCTGTCCCAGAGCTATAATGTAAAGAATGAACTTTAACTTTTACTCAGAGCTACTCACTCTTATTCTAAACATGATTCTTGCAAACTGGGCTGCCTGATTTCCCAGCCCATCCTTTCTATTTCTTATCACCATTCCCTGATACTCTCCAAAAAAAAATTTCCCATCATGTATATGAAATGGACATTTTACTGCCTTCCTCTCTGTTGGCTTATTGTTATCTCATTACCCACGCATACATCTTTTATGTGTGAATTTGTGTTATTGTGCCTTTCTTAGATTATAAGCTCCTAGAAGGCAATGACTAAGTCTACGTTGTATTCATTGCATGGTGCCCTACACAGCAGCACATACAATCAGGTGCCTGATAATGGCTTGATAACAATTATTATGATGTTTTCATCATTACTATTCTCACAGATGTGAACTTGGCATTTCAACCAACCCACGAGGTTTATTTCTACACAGGTAACTTTTGGCCAACTGGAATTTGAGGAATGGACACACCAAAATTCAAAAAATGATGTGTCAAAACATACATAACCTAGAAAATGGCCAGTTGAGACCCAAACAGCGGGTGTCTGAGGTCAAAAGAATTATCCATTAAATGGACAGCCTAGAACGATTAGCCAATGGGGTCAATGCAGAGCCGAGGCTTATGTCTGGTCCTTCATCCAACACAATCCTTCTTCCCCCTGTCCTCCCCCCAACCTTTTTCAAGAAATGCAAAAGCAACAGCACCTTGGGAAACATGCGAAAGATTTCCTGGTTGATATGGTAGACGCCACTCGTGTCCACCTCATACTTGAGCTTTGTGCCCAAAGGGGTGTTTTTCTGGGTGGTGAAGAGAAAGGAAGGAGCATTACAGCACCTGGAAAGAGTGGACCTGCAAGGCAAGGAAGAAAGATAGGGAGGAACTGGTTAGGTAATTCTATGTGCAAAAGACATTCTAAGTTTGACATTGCTAGGGGGTTGCCAACCATGAGGGACACCAGCACTATCATTCATCTAATTGATATCAGGCCTCTTTACTGTTCCCCCCACCCCCAGCATCCCATACCTCATGTGCTCATCCCCACCTGGACCTCGTTTTTAGCACATTAGCTGATATGGGCTACCAGATGATGTGTATAGATATCTCTGCCATGGGTTACACTAAGTATTTAAGGGAAGGAGGCAAATACAGCAAGTGTATATTTTGAAACTGATCAATAAGATTTGGCAGGGAGCTCTTTGTAGAGAGCGAAGCAGAAGATGAGCCAGGTAGGACTCTAAGATGTAACTACACTATGAGCTTTGATGGTCAGGTTTCTTAGAATCATAGAATTGGGGCTGGAAAGGATCTTAGAGATGATCTACAGAACCCAGGAACAAGTTCCTCTCCCCTGTGTTTGTGGGGTCTTTGCCACCCCACCCTCTGGGACTGGGCCTTCAGGGATCTGTGATATCTTTTGTTCCTTGGTTTCTTATCAACCCACAGCCATGCTAACTCACTCCCCTAGAGCCAGGCATGTTATATCTAGGGTGTAATCTGTGATGACATATGCCTCCAATTCAGCAAACAGCTGCATCTCTGACTGTACAATCAGAGACCACTCCTCCAGAGCCAGGGTCATAACAGCTTTTCCCATAGCCTACAGTTTCCTACTCCACCCCAATTCTATCCCCTATATGCACATACACATACTCAACCTTTCCAGATTTTATTATCATTTAGGATCCAAGTCAAGACCCACTTCGTTCCAACATTTTTCTCTGACTACTCTGGTTAATAATGACCTTTCCTTCCTCTGAACTTTGGATTAACTTACGGTCTGGGGAATACATTTTTTCACCCAATTACAGAACTTTGTATTATTCTCTGATTGTTTCATGCTTGTGAGCCATGGCTCCCTGGTTTGATACTAAGCTCCTAATAGGGGGACCTTGACTTTTAATTCTGGTGTATGGGCCATTGTGCCTGGCATAGTGCCAGACACACAAACACTCCAGAAATACTTGTTGGCCAGCTGACTGCTTGATGGTTAGGTGATTATTCCTCATTCCAGCTTCCATTCAAAGACCAATGTAGATGTTCTGTTATCTTTGGGGGAAATTTGACATTCTACTTCAGTCAATAAGCATGTAGTGATTCTGAGGTCTCAGGGAGTAAACAGAGAGGTTCCAGTCTGAAGCACTCCCAAATTAAATATATTCCTTCCATACATACACACGGCTGCCTGAGAACATGCAGCCCCACCAAATGAACCCAGGAATTCTAGGAACTTCTTGCTATTGTTCCTTAAGATTTCCCCCTTGTTCTCCCCTCACTGCTTCATGCTCTGTAGCTACCTGGGACTGCCCATCTATTGGTCCTTGCTCCTCACTCCACTTGAGATGCTAGGTCAGAGCAGTAGAAAAGAGAAAGATAAACACAAACCAAGGCCTTCCTCCATTCTCTCCTTAGCTCCAGCAATGGTCTCAAAGTTAGCTTCCCTAACCTTGCTCTATATCCTGATCCTCCCAGAGGCTCAATCCTGCTCCTATAAAGAAATATCCAAAATACTGGAGAATTGATCTTATATGTTCATAGCCCTGAATCTAGAAGGGACCTTAGAAGTTAACAGCTCCAACCTCTTTGCTTTAAAGTTGAAGAAACCGAGGTTGAGGTAAGTTAAGTGACAACCAAGGTCACACGGGCAGTAAGTAGCTGAGCTAGGATTTGAACCCACATCTTCTGAACTCAAATCCCCTCCCCTTTTCACTGTACCATGGTACTTTTCTTCAGAAACACATTAATTTCATTTCAGTCCTTTACGTAGCCAAAGGTCCATTACTTATGACATGTGGATCTTTTTGTAGTGGGCTACAAGGTCAAAGTGAAAAAGAGAAGGAAGGGCAAAGTACTTTATTCCCTGTTTTCTGCACAACTAGCAGTAAAAACCCATAAGGCCCTCAGCCCATCAATCAGTCAGCCAGTCAAAAAGTAATCACTTAGCACGTCCTATGTGCTAGTCACAGGGATACAAATACAAAGAATGAGACAGTCCTTGCTCTCAAAAGGTATGGTTTTCTAGAATCAGGGACAGAAAAGTAGGGCAGAAGCTGAGACATTGTTCTGGCCTGTGGTAAGTCAGGGAAGGAGAAATCTTAGTCAGAAGTAACAGATCAATCCCTAAAACTTTAGGAGGAAAGCAGAATAAGGGGGAAAGAGGGAGACAGAAGGGGGGAGAGAAAAGGAGAAAGGGAACAGGTCTAAAGTGACCCCCTAGCATCTCTACAACCTTCCCATCAAGCTTCCCCAGTTTACTCCCCCCCACCACCAAACTAGAGTCCCTCCCACAAGCCCCTGGAGCCAGGCCCAGTAGTTCTGAGCTGAGAAAATCTTCATTCCTACAGCCTGACAAATGAACAAGAAGGAGAGGAATCTTGGCTCCTACTGGTGAGACTGCAGAGAGGGAAAATGCGGCTCTGGGATCCCAATCAGAAACTCCAAATGCACTTCTCACAAACAATTGTCCAGACACAGTGGTCACATCACCATGGTGTAATGGAGAGCCAGCAAGGTAAAACAAAAAAGACACTGTATCAAGAATTAAAAGACCTGGCTTCCCATTCTAGCTCTGCTGCCTAATCACTGTTGTTCAGTTACGTCTGACCATTCATGACCCTCTATGAGGTTTTCTTGGCAAAGATTCTAGAGTGGTTTGCCATTTCCTTCTCCAGTGGATTAAGGCAAACACAAGTAAGTGACTTGCCCGGGGTCACACAGCTAGTGAGTATCTGAAGTCACATTTGAACTCAGGTCTTCCCGACTCCAGACCTAGCACTCTATCCACTAAGCCATCTAGCTGCCTCATTAATCACTATAACTAATACCTAACTGGCCAAATCCTTTCACCTCTCCTACACTTAACTTTATCACCTGTGAAGTGGGGATAATGATAGCTGTTCTTACCTCACAGGGTCATTGTGAGAAGAGAATTTATGAAAAGATCCATTCAAATGCAAGTCTGTATTAAAGTGTAACGCTTCAGGTACATGGCAGGTTAAAGAGGCTTTTACAAATTGGTCTGAGAACCTGGCCACCACATATAGTGAGTTTTTAATGGGAATGTAGGTTCCAAGTTGCACACATTCAACAAACAAATAAACGCCTTCACAAACTCAGAGCTGACCATGCAAGATTCCTGGTTTACATATTAAAGAAGAGGCACAGTCTCTGTTTTCAAGGGGTTTACTCTCCAGAAGACAAGAGAACATTAACAGGTAATCAATGGAAATGTGGGAGTCTAAGTATTTTTTAAATGTGGCCTAGAAACAAGATGGGGGGGAGGGCGTCAGATAGTATGAAAATGAACTGGGTTCATCCCAAAAGGCTACCTGGGAAAAGTAGGCCCTGAGTTCTAAAAGGAGACCTAACAGAAACTTATGATACTGCCCTTCCAATTGTTAGACTCTCCCCAAAAAATTTTGTATGAAGGGATGTGTGGTATAGCGGATAGAAAGCTGGTTTTGGAGTCATGAAGAACTGGATTTGAATCCTATCTCTGCTACGTACTAGTTGTGTGACCCTGGAAAAGTCCCTTGACCTCAGTGAAACTCTCTGAGAATTTAAAGTGCAGAGAAAATGCTGATCTGCCTTGACAAAGGAACTTCCACATCAGGGTGGAAGTCGATAAGAAGTTTTATCAGTGAAATCATAGCTCTGGCCCATATATTGGGAAGTTGATAGGAAGCTATATCAATGAAATCACAGTTGTGGCCCATTTCTTATAACTACTTATGTATTCCATATTCTTTTCCCACTCTCCCCCAATAGAGCTCCCTGAGGGCAGGTAGTCTCTCATTTTTGTCTTTGTAACCATAGCACCTAGCACAGGTTATGGCATGTAGAAGGAATTTAATAAATGCTTGTTAATTAAACATTATTAATAATAGCTCCCATACATGCAGGCTTTTACACTTTATAAAATATTTTTCACCCATAATCCCATTCAAAATTCACAACAGCTCTGTGAGGTAGGTAGTGCACGTATTATTATAATTTCCTTTATATAGAGGGTGAAACCGAAGCTTTGAGAGGTTAAGGGACTTCAGTGAGTTCACATAATTAGTAAGTAAGCAATGTAGCCAAGAAATAAAAACAATAAAAACCAGGTCTTCTGACTCCCAGTCAAATGGTCACCCCATTATATGCAATTCTTCCTTAGAGCCTCTGCTCAAAAATAGTCACTGAATCAGACACCAAAGGGTTAAACCTCAAAAGCAATGTGAGCTTAGAAAATGAAGGGACAATGTGGCTGATGAAACAGGCTTGGGAATCTGCCATGCTAAAGAGTCTGAAAAAAAAATTTTTTTCCTCCTCTGCAGCTGGTGTTCCACCTGGAACTTCATTCTCTCAGAAGCCAACATTGGGCTGGGGCTCAGTGGAGAAGGTCAGACCCTGGGAAACTTCTTGCTTCCTCTGCCTTGAGAACTTAAATCCTTCCAGCCTGACAGAGGCAGAAATGGAGGGTCCTCAGTGTTCAGGCTGTACCATCTGAAAGCCCAAGAAATCTCCATTTGTCCAAAATGGACGACAGCTTACTGAAAGCTAAAACTGTGTGCCCCTCCCCCTGCCCCCTGGGTTTAGCTGTCCTCAAAATCCTTCTATTCAGAGCCATAATTATCACTTTTGTGTGATCTAGAGGACCAGAGAAAGCCAGATCATCCCCACCCCTGTGCCCTGATCACTGGCTTCATTGAGAATTAAAAAAGCTGAAGGGAGTCCTTCCCCAAAATATCACCCAGAGCCCCAGGACTTGTGCAGCTAATTGGGAGCCCTGAATCTACCTTCTGGGCCTCGGTTTTCTCTTCTGAAAGTGAGGGGGTTGGAGTAGATGATCTCTGGGGGGTCCCTTTAAATTACCTTGACACTTTCATTTGGGGGCTTCAGATAACCTGTGGACAAAAAGCTTTTGGCAAATATTTTTTTTCGAACACTCTCTGGGAGCTAGGGGGTAGGAAATAAAATAGGCTTATGAATTCAATTATTTTTTCCCAGTTGGAGAAATACTTGTTTTTTCTCCCATCACTTAGTGTCTTGGTCCCTGAACTATATCTTTTGGTCACTGGTCTCTGCCCTATATGCTGCTCTTCCAGAAACCTAGCTCCAAAATCCACTCTTCATGGCCATTGGAAGAAATTGTTCTCATCCGTCCATTCCTTCACACGCTTGGGGTAGACACCCCAACAACTCACTCACAGGTTTGAGGCCCGTAGGTTACCTGGTTTAGCCTGTCTGCTGAGATAGTTTACTGGGGTGTGGCCACTGCACATAATACAGCTTCTCGGAGCCATAGGTGAGAGTTGGGTAACAAGTGAATGGGTAGCCCTGAAAAGGGTTCAGCAGACCTCACACCAGAGGTGCTAGTCCTCCTTGAACACCCCATGCACTCCTGGTTTCATTGTAAACCCAGAGGCAAAGGATTCTTCTTTATCTTGCCTTATGGGGCTCATGGTGAGCAAAAGCAAAAGGATCCTCCTGTACTTAACTGCAGTGTAGGCAACATCTATTTCAGAGGATGGGAAAGTACAGAAATTCCATGAAGAAATTCACAAAATCCTCCACAACAAGTACACTTTGAGACTCAAGGTCTTCAATGCCAACATGAACATGGGAGGAGGGTGTAAAACACATTGGAAAAGATGGTTTGAGATTAAGAAATTAAAAAGCCAAAGATTTATAGACTGCTCAAAAGCTTGTCGACGCCCACCTGTACAGCCTGAATGCTTTCTTCAAGAAGAGAATTTTAAAGGCTGTGGGTATAATTAGCACCAAATGGCATCATTTTTTAAAATGAAATCGACTCTATCCTAACAGGAAACAACTGGTCACAGACACAGAAGTAATTTCAAAATCAGCTCTCAGTTTGCAGTCCAATCATGGACTGATAAGAGCAAAGATCAAAGTAAATACTAGATCACATGAAAAGAAAGAGAAAGGCTCTGCATGTGATTACAGCAGCTCCAACTTCCAATAAGCTGTGGGTCCAGAAAAATGAGAAATGGATAAAAATAAAGATATTGTCTATGACAACTACAGTGTCCAAAAGGAGTCTTACGGATCCAAAAGAGTTGCTACCATGCCTGTCAAGTGGGGAATGGCGGAACAAGGCATGATATATGAGTGTAATAGAATACCAGTGTACTGAAAGAAAAGATGAATATGAAGAATTTTGAGAAACATGGGAAGATACATATGAACTGATGCAGACAGAAGCAAGCAGAACCAGAAAAACTGTAGAAACAATGATAATAACATAAATGAAAATAACTATAAAGTGAACCAAACCCTAAATAACTGTCATAATCAATCTTGAACTCAGAGAAAAAAATGAGGAAATACATTTCTCTCTGTTCTTAAGATCAAGAACTATGAGTACAGAACATTGCATACAGTTGGCTTTGCTTATCTATCTAGCTTATCTATCTTTCTTGCTTAATTGAGACAGGGTGGAAGTAATGGTAATGCCAAAAAAAGTTTTAACAATCATTTTAAAAACTAAATTCACAATAAGGACCCACCTCAGCAAGCAAAGGCAATCTCTTTGCCAAGGGCATTTTCAGATGTGTGTAAACTCAATTGCACAGTGTTATGGAGAAGGGTGGCAGAAGAGTAAAAGTACCCACCCCACCTACCTCCCCACCACCACAGTGAAACAACGTAAAGTGCATCAGAAGAAATGGGTGTTTGCAGGGTTTGGATTGAGAAAGATCTGGCTAAGTTATACCCCAACAATGCTTATATTTAAAACTGGAAGAGGGACAACTAACAGAAGTGACATGGAACATAATTATTAGTGTTTCTATTCTGATCTCATCAGCAAAAAAACTGGAACCAAAACATATGGGGATTCTACTTCCTTCATACAGAGAAATAAACAACATGAAAAAATCGCAATGGCCCTTTAAGAAGATGAAGTAGGGAAGAGCAGCTGGACCGGACCAAATATATACAGAAGAAATCTGTGCTAAATGTGATGTGAAAGGCACTTTAAAATCATTGCCAGAAAAAAGGAAAGATTCCAAAAGAAGGGGTGGGGATGAACATAGGGAGCACAAGCCCTTAAAACATAAACCTAACCAGAGACAATAAAGAGATCTTGAATAATGAACAATATCCATATAGAAACAAATCTTTGAAACAAGTAAAAACTGCATGGAACAGAATGGTGATGATGAGTCAGCATAACCAATGAGATAACATATGTGAAGCACTTTGTAATAAAACCTTAAAGCACTATAGAAATACTAGCTATTAGTATTATCCCAAAATTTCTGTGAAGCAGGTGTAGTAGTCCTCAGAGCAAAAATTGTATCTCTGAGAACGTACATTAACAAAATAGGAAAAAGAAGATGGCAGAGTCAGTCAGAAAAGTTTCAGCTCTCTATATTTCCTCCACAGAAAAAGACAGAACATTGGGGGGAGTGTAGAGCACCAGAAATAAACAAAAGTCAGGGTAAAGCAGTTGTTCTCCTCAGACAACCTAAGGAGAACCCAGGGAAGACCTGACCTCCGGGGATAGAGGTTTGGCCTGAGTGAATTGCAAACACCTCCAGGCCAACTCTGCAGGAAGCCCTGGGAGCCGCTGGAGTTGGGAAGCTACCTCAGGCCTTAGAAACTTTCATCTCCTGAACCATCTGATGGCTGAGTAGGAGAAGATTGAAGGACCTTCCACCGAGGGATGCCAAGCATAGTTGTGTTGACCAGCCAGGCTACGGCTGTCAGGAGAAGGAGCTAGCACACACCTGGTGAGTACAGTAGTGTGAGGCAGAGATCCTGATAACTGCGGGCACTTGTAGGAGAGCAGAGTCCCTGGTTTCAGTTCCAAGGAAGAAGACAGCTATAGTTTGTAGCCACCAGAAAGATGACAGGGAGCAAGATCATTTGTGGAAAACCGCAGCTGGAGGCTCTAGCCATGGTTTAGAAGTGGAGAGGAGAGCCCAAGGTTGAGCCCAGGACAGACCTCAGAAAATAACAGTAAGAATTGGGGCATCATCCCCATACCTTGGGGACTAGAACTTAATTACACTAATAGCTGCTAAAAATAAAATAAAACAAAAATAAATAAAAGTAAGTAACCAAAGGAGAAAGAACCCAACCATAGATAGCCACTATGGGGATAGAGAAGATGTGAGTTCATATTCAGAAGAAGATAATGGAGATAAAAGCCACTCCTTCTTTATTAGAAAACATCGAATGGTCCCAAGCACAAAAAGAGTTCTTGGCAGAACTTAAAAAGGACTTTAAAAATAAAATGAGAGAGATGAAGGAAAAATTAGAAAAAAAAATTAAGAGCAATCCAAGAAAATCAAGAAAATTTTGAAAACAAAGTCACCCAACTGGAAATAGGCAATCAAAAACTTAAGAAAATAATTCCTTGAAAACTAGAATTGGGCAAAGGGAAACTAATGATGTTCTAAGACACCAAGAAATCACAAAACAAAATCAAAAGAATGAAAAATAGAAGAGAATATTTTCACATCTCACCAGAAAAACAACTGATCTGGAGAACAGATCAAAGAGAAATAATAAAAGAAGAGTTGGACTACCTGAAAATTACAATTAAAAATTTGATAAAATATTACAACAAATTATCAAGGAAAATTGCCCTTGAAATTGTAGAACAAGAAGGCAAAGCAGAAGTAGAAAAAAATCCACAAATCACCACTCAAAAGAGATCCCAGAAGGAAAACTTATAGGACTATTATAGCCAAGTTTCAAAGCTCCCAGGTTAAAGAGAAAATATTGGAAGCAATAAGAAAAAAAAACAATTTAAATATCATGGAGCTACAATAAGTATTACGCAAGACCTAGCAGCTACTATGTTGAAGGACTGTAGGTCTTGGAATACTATATTTCATAGAGCAAAAGAGCTGGGGTTACAACCAAGGGTAACTTTCCCGACAAAATTAAGTATAATTCTGAATGAAAAAAATGGACATTTAACACACTGAAAGACTTTCAGGTATTTGTGACAAAAACAGCAGAACTTAAGTGAAAATTCAACATATAACATCCAAGAGAATAAGGTAAACTTCAAGAACCAGGGACTCAGTAAGGCCAAATTGTTTACTTCTTATATGTGAAAATATTATCAATTCTTTTATGGCTATCATTTTTGGAGATAGTTTGATAAAAAAGGCTTGGGCTGAAAAGGCTTGGGCTGAGCTGAGTATGATGGGGTGATTCTAAAAAAAAATAAAACTCTAGAGAGACATAAGAAAGGAGTAATTATCTCATACAAATGAGGCATAAAAGGAAAAACTGATAGAGAAGAAGCTAGTGGAGGGAGGGTGGATAGTGCTAAAACCTTACTCTCTTTGGGAATGGGTTAAAGAAGGAATAACATATATATCTAGAAGGGTATAAAGGTCTTCTACATTCAGAAAGAAATAAGAGGACAAGGGGATAGGGTGGGGGGAGAGGATAAGGGAGGGACTCTTGGAGGGGTGGGTAGGTTAAAGAATAGGAAGGCAAAATAGAAGGTAGAAGTAAAGCAGAGGAGTGAGGAGGGATAGGAATAGAGTGAGACAGATAGGAAAAATGGGAAGGAGGAAAATATACAAGTTATTATAGCTTAGAATGTGAATGGGATGAATTTAACCATAAAATGGAAACTGACAGCAGATTAAAATTTGAATTCAACAATATATTGCTTTCAGGAAATGCTATAAAAATGAGAGATACACACAAAGGGCAGGAGTAGAATTTAGTATGTAAAAAAAAGCAGGGGTAGTAATCATGATCTTGAACAAAGTTAAAGCTAAAATAGGTTTCATCAAAAGAGAAAAATAGGGATACTACACTATGCATCAGCAATATTATTCAATATTGTTTTAAACTACTTAAAATAACTAGACAGTATAAAATACCTGAGAGTATACCTGCCAAAATGGACTCAGCAACTATATGAACATAAACATATAACACTTTTTATACAAATAAAATCAGATCTAAATAATTGAAGTAATATTTATTGTTCACGGGTAGATAAAGTCAACATAATTTAAAAATGACAATTTTAAATGACTAATCTATGTAATGTCATTTCAATTAAATTACTTAAAAATTATCTTACTGAGTTAGAAAAAATAATAACAAAGTTAATTTGGAAGAACGAAAGGTCAAGAACTTCAAAAGAAACCAGGGGAAAAAATATGTAAAGGAAGCAGATTCAGTACAGACCTTAAACTATATTTTAAGGTGAGAGGATCATCGAAGTGTAAAATGGATAATTTTGATTATTTTAAATTAAGATTTTCTTATATAAATAAAACCTAAGCAATCAAGAATAGAAAGAATGGAGAAAACTGAGGGGGAAAAACTTTCATAGACAATCTCTCAGATAGGATGTGATTGGATTGGAATATTGCTGTGGCGTAGGAAATGATCAGCTGGCTGATTTTGAAAAACATGAAAAGACTTGGACTTATGGAGGAAGATGCTATCTACCTTCAGAGAAACAGATGGCAAGTGAAAATAAGCATAGGACAGTCTTACATACATGTATATGAGTATACATGTGTATATATGTATATGTTTATATATATGTATATGTGTATATAAAGCACACTTAATTGTAGCCTTCTCGGGTGAGTGGGGGCGGTAAATAAAATAAAAAGTGCACAGCAGAGAACAAAAGAAAACTTACAAGGAAGTAAAGCTGGACAGCTTTGAAAACAATATACAGTATATATTATATAGGTTTTCTTGAAATGGCAATTTATTGTTTCATATTGAATCCTCTCGTGTTCTGCTGTGTAATGGCAATTTTTTCTTTTCTTATTTTATATTTAAGTTTAAAATAAACTTTGGAATTTACAAAAAATAAAAAAGACAAAAAAGAGGGAATTAAGGAATTGAATATATAATTTTAATAATTAGAAAATCAAAATAATGGAAAAGCATGAACAATTTTTTGTTGCTCCCAAATTGGGTGACCAAGAAGTCAGAAGTTCATATGTTTGGTTTCTTATCTCTAGAACATTACAGAGCATCCTCAGTGAAGGCACTTGGTTTAATCACCCATACTGGAAAAACAAAATGGATGATGCCCAGACCAAGATGTGCAATTGAGTAGAGAACCTGAGTAAGCCCACCTATATCATAGTAAGGCACTATAATCAGACAAGACATAGTAGGCATTAGAAGGAAGAGATTAGGCTAGATGTCATCTTGAAAACTGTTCGGTGCTTTCGATTGATCCCATACTGTGCTCCATGTTGCAACCTATTTCTTAAATATCAATATTTCCCCAGTGCTATAAAAAATGGAAAGCCATAATCCCAGAAGGCTCAAAATTACAAATAACTCAAAGAAAGGCACATGATGGATATGAATAAACTATAGCATATTTCAAACAATGACTTATATGTGAGCTGTGTTGTAAAAGACATCACTGTGGGCATATATTACTCAAAAAAAGGAACTGGATAACATATGGATAACACATCTAGATAGATAGATAGATAGATAGATAGATAGATAGATAGATAGATAGACAGATAGATGTGTGTATATGTATGTATATGTATATGTGTGTTTATTTATGGTATGCCTCCAGCTAGTTAGATAACTTACAGATGACTTATAGAAAGTAGGGCAAGAATTACATAGGATTTCTCTATCTGTAGAATGGACTTAATAATACAATTACTACTGAAATCAAAGATTTGCCTTTCACAAACTAGAGGCTATTATTAATACTTCTCCAACAGATGAACCTTCTTGAATAAATCTCAATGTATAAAAGTGTTGATCTCCAAAGACAAATTAGGAGGGGAAAATAAAGCCATTCTTCACTTTCAAATTAGATTCCCCTCAAGATTCCCTTAAATTATGAGCTCCCTGAGCATATTTTAAATGGAACTTGATTGACAAAAGTCCAATTCATACATACTCTATAAAGCAAAGTCTACCTGCATGAAAATAATATTGCTTAATCAATAAGTCTTTACTGAGTTCCTATCATGTACTCAGCACTATACCGGTGAGATGGAGAAGATGGTTAAGACATGGTTTCTGATCTCCTACTAACTGGAGGGGCCATATTTATATGTGTGAGATAATTAGCACACAGCACTAAACAACATATAATTATGTACCAGACAGTGAGGTACTAACAAAGAACTGCTCTCAGGCATAGGCAGTCAGAGGACAGGAATAACAAAAGATCTCAGATCTAAAGCTGGAAGGAACCCTGGAAGTCACCTAGTCAAACCCCTTCATTTTACAAAGGTGGAAACCAAGGCCCAGAGAGGTTCTGTGATTTGGCCAGGGTCACACAGGTAGTAAGCAGCAAAGCTAGGCTCTAAACATAGGTCCTCTGGTTCCAAATCCAGCCCTCCTTCCACCGTACCAGGCTACTTATCAATGATCATTGGGATTGGAAGTAATTAGTGATGTCCTCATAGAAGAGATGATTTGAGATGAGCCTTGAAGAAGTAGGTTCTAAAATTCAGGGGTGGGGAACCTGTGGCCCTGAGGTCAAATGTGGCCTTCTAGGTCCTTGGGTGCAGCTTTTTGGCCGAATCCAAGTTTTACAGAACAAATTCTTTTATTAAGGGGATTTGTTCTGTGAAGTTCGGATTCAGTCAAAGGACCATACTTGAGGACCTGGAGGGCCACATGTGGCCTTGAGGCCACAGGTTCCCATCCCGGGGAGATAGTCAGAGAGGAGATCAAGGATATTTGGGGGAGGGGAAGACAGTATCATCTTACATACTTGAACTGGTTGGCTTCTGAGATATTCATTGCCCACTTGCACATCTGGAGACTCTTCCACCTGTCAAACAGCTCTGATTGCTTCACCCTTTAAAAAGTGCAAACAGAGGAAATCATCAAAATTCAGTCTAGCCAAAGTTTTCATGATTTAAAATAAATGCAATAGATTATTCTCCACCCAACAAAACCTTCTGAATCCTTATGGTGCAGAAATCCTTACAGCTCCTCACCATCAGGAATATTGTGCTGATCACAAAGTTCTAACCCTAGAAATTAGAGCTGCCCAATTTATTTGGACTGCAGACTCTGAGGTTTCCCCCAGGGCTGAGGGGTTCAGAGAAAAGGAGAGGAGTGAGGGTGATTCGGCAAGTTGGAAAAATTCTAGAGAATTCTAAGGCCTTCAGGCAGGTGACCAGTTAAATCATTTCTGTAAAATCTTTGTCATAAAGGCCATTGTCAGAATGGTCCATATACCCACAGAGGGCAGACCTGATGAAAATGCAGTAAGTGAGCAAGTGGGCTTTTACAGACAACTTCATATAGCGGTTCCCATCTTTGCTACCACATAGCTGACTGAAATGTGTGAGGAATATGAGATCCCATGATGTCTCTCCAAAACATGTGCTTCTTCTCTCCTCTAAAAAGCCTCTGGGGAGGAAGATTCCACTGGTCATACTGTTACAAAAAAAAAGTTTACATATGCCAGATGATCATTCCATCACCAAAGAAACAGAAAAGAATCTTAGCAATACCAACTTGTTTGTAAATCAAATTTAGACCACAACAGACCCAAATTCTCATTCACAGAACTGCAGACTTGTAGAACTACCACTGAGCTGCAAGGGAACTCAAAAACCATCTGGTCTAACCAGTAGCTAAGCTAGGGTCCCCTCCCCATCATACCCAGCAAAGGGTCAGCCAGCCTTTGCTAGAAGAGGGAATCCACCTCCTCCTGAAGCAGCCCATTCTACTTTGATATAGCTTTAATTATGGCTAAATGTTCCCATAAATGAGAAGAAATCTGTCTCTCTATAAATTCCATTCATTATTGCTAGCCCTGCCATCAGGGAACATGCACAGCAAGCCTGATCCCTCTTTCACAGGGCTGTTCTTTCAAATATTTGAAGATGCTGTGCCTTTCTCTTTGTTCTCCCTCCTCTTCCTAGCAATACTTCAAGAGAGACAGCTTGTTCTGGTGGAAAGAGCTGTGAATATGGAGTCAGAGGATTTGGGTTCAAATCCCTACTCTGATACTAACTTTGTGACCTTGGGCAAGTCCCCTGATTTCTCTGGGCAGCACTTTTCCCATTTGAGAAATGAGGGGGATGGGCTAGACAATCTCTAAGATCCTTTCCAGCTCACAATCAATGATCCCATGACCTTGCCCTGACCATAGTCTAGGGCCCTGTTCTCATTCAGCATGTCTGTCATTCCAGAACAAAGCATTCAACTCCCTCCCTTGCTGTTTGATCTGCCTATCACTCCTATTTCTGGCCAAAATCTCTCCAGCTTTCAGAAGTCTCCTGCAGAGCAGTAAGGGCAGGGAGAAGCACTATCTATAGACAGGCTCCAACCAGGAAAGGGATCCCCTCCACACTGATCCCCCTAAGGCCTTGAGGTTTCAGCCTCCATTGGCCCTATAGCAGCTCACCTGGCAGCAGGACCACAAGATGTAAAAAGATGGTCATGGCACAGCGGCAGTGTCAGCAGAGTCTGGTCCCTTGGTGAAGACACTGGCAAGAAACTTCATGATGCTGACACTATTTGTTTCTGCAGTGTCCTTACCTTCTCTTCTTCCCCCATGCCCAGCCCTAATCCTTCTAGGTTCCTTGCAAGAATGACCTTCATCAAGGGACTAGAGTCATCATTGACTTTTCTAACAGCAGAGTCATAGCGGGAGGCTTACAGCCAGGGTTTAACTCACCTATTAGTCTTCCATCGGACTTAGCTGTTCACTGACAACAAGCAAAACCTACTATTAGCATTCAAAATAAGTCACTGCTGCTGTCTTCTCGTCCCACAAGATAACCAAACTTTTGCCCATTGGCCTGGGGGTAAGGCCAGTCTTATGAGTGGGCAGCCACCCACTGAGCATGATTCTGGGGATGCTGGGACCCTTAGAGTGTAACTGCAGTTATGAGAAGAAAAAAGAAAAGAATCTGACCTGCCAAGACACTGACGTGCTATAAAATTGTGAGTGGTTATTATGATCTTCCTTGGGTTCTAGAGCTGGGAAGGACCTGAGAGGGATCTAGTCCAGTCTCCTCATTTTACAGATAAGGAAACTGAGACCCAGAGAGTTAAGTGGCTCTGCCACTTCCTACCTCTGTGACCTTGGGTAAGTCACTGAATTCCAGTAGGCCTCAGTATCCTCATTTGTGAAAAAAGCACAGATCAGGTTAGATGACCAGCATCTTGCCCAAGATCACATAGGTAATGTGACAGAATTTGGATTTGAATCCAGGTCCTGGGACTCCAAGATCAATGTTTCTTCTACTACACCACACATCCTTCTTCTGGCTCCCCACTCTGTTTAGGGAAGACACCCCTGCCAAAGGATGCTGACAGTGAAAAGGCCTGGCCAGAGGACTTTAGGGTAGAAAGGGTCCAGTCTGGTAAAGTGTGAGAGAACAGGGAGATATGAACTATTCCAGCCTGAAATCAACTATGAGAATTAGGAGGATCTTTGGAGTTCATCTGGGCTGTGACAAGAGGCAGCTGTAGTGCAATAGAGCTGAAAGGGTGCTTAGAGATCCCCTGATCCATGCCCCTCCCCCCTTTACCTTCATTCCCACCACAAAATTTCAGCCATTTTCATCCTGTATAAATTGAAAGTTCAAGAAAAAAAAACCCACTCACAACAGGATTAAAAGAAACTAGGCCCAACAAAACAGTGCAAGGTCAGGCTGTACTGCACAGTGCCAAATCTGAAAGAACACCATCCACAAAGGGGCCCTGTAGGGTGTCCCTCTCTCCTTTTCCCAATAAGCCTTTCTACTACTGGGAGCAGATAGGCAACTGCTCCATAATGATCTTTTGTGTACCCATTAATTTGCTGACAGAGAAAGGGAACAAATGTTTGCAAAGCCCAAGCAGCTAGAAAGGTTCTGGAACAAAGAATACTTCTTCTACAGCCCTGCCATGGGAAAGCAGATGGCTGCCAATGACATCGATGGGTTTTTGCAGTGTAGGAAAAAACTATTAAAAATTGAAGAGTAGAAAAGGGCTGACTGAAGCTAACTGGCTCGCATGTTTATACGCTCTCCCTTCCTGAAGGTGAGAGGGAAAAAAATCTCATCCACTTTCACGTATTTCATTATTAACTCTGTGAAGATGACTCCCAAAGCCATATATCCAGCTTTATTCTCTATCCCAAACTGAGTTGAAAATGGACTTGTAAGTGAGCCCAGAGGAATATGTACTCAACCTCTCTTCTATGTGTATGTCTCCGTCCTGTCTGTGTCTGTTTCTGTCTGTCTCCCTGTCTCCCTCCCTCTGTCTCTTTCTCTGTCTCCCTCCTCTCTCCCTCTCCCTCTCTCTCTCTCTCTCTCTCTCTCTCTCTCTCTCTCTCTCTCTCTCTTTCTCTCTCTCTCTCTCTCTCTCTCTCTCACACACACACACACACACACACACACACACACACACACACACACACCCCTTATTGCTCTCACTGAAGGCCAAAAAGTGAAGTATTTGGGATAGAGAGATGAAAAAATAATCTTGTTCCAGGGGGTTCAGGAGTGAGCTGTTTGTTGAAATGTAATGTATCTGCATTTTACCGTAGATGTGCCCAGCCTGGGTCCTTATAGTTAACCAGTGGAGGTCTCCTTTCTGTGCTGTATCAAAGCTGTCGTGGAAAGAATACGTGGGTTTGTTGAACAAGAAAAAGGTCTCCCAAACCCTCTTTCATCATCCTCTCCCCAACCCCAACCTGACTGATCTAATTTCTCGTTATTTCATAACACAGATATAGTGCATTGGTGAATAGATAGGATGTACTCTGTAGGGCACGAGAAATGTCCCTTTTCTTCCCCCGCTAATTATTTTCCTCTTCCAGGTGCAGGAGATGTATTGACATTCCCATATTAAAGGTTCATTCCTTTGGGTTAAATATTCTTCCAGGCAGAATCCTCTTTTAAAACACAAGTACTCTGGGTAGGGAAACAGACTAAGTCATTAGCACCTGCATATGAATTCGTGTAATCTAGCTACTCTCTTCACTGTCCACGGCAGAATGAGTGCACCCTTGGGTGCGGTCCAGAAAGGAGAGAAAGAACATTAAACTTAGCTGGACTCTACTACTTAACCTGTGGACTGAGTGACTGTGTATGAGACACCTAAGCTCTTGAAGCCTCATTTTCCTCAGTTGTAAAAAGTGGGGATAATAATGTGTACAATATGACTATATTAGGATTGTTTTGAGGAAAGTATTTTGTAAGTCTTAAAGGCCTACAGAAATGAGAGCCACTGAAGTTACCTCCCACAGTGTGTAGCTCAGGGTTAGGGTTAGGTCCTCCATTAAAATTTGGTTGAGTGTTGGAGTGATGAAGAAGCCTACCAACCCTACCTGGTCAAAAAAAAAATTCCCATAAAAGAGACTATGCTTCACATTAAATTAGGATATTAGTCCTTACCCTCAACTGGAAATGGTAAACCACCACAAGGTAAATCTCGGGTTCATTCTGGAGAAACATGCCTCCATAGGTGATGAGTGGAACAAATTAACTGCCTATAAACCAGGCTCTACTATACAGGTAAGCAGAGTGTAGCAGCATGATTTCAAAGAAAGGAAAAAGCCTTCCTGTCCCACAAAATATCTTCCAAAGCTGCTTCTTGATTCCCCTAGGAAAAGGAAGCAGGGATACACAGAGGGAGAAGAGGGCCTGAGTTCAATCTGCCTCTGGCACCCGCTGTATAAATTTGGGTGACTCACTGAGTCCTTGGGCTTCGGCTTCTTCCTTTGTGAAGTGAGGGGGTTGGACTAGTTGGCCTCTGAAGTCTCTTTGACCACTAAGTCAATGATCCTATAATTAGATGACCTTTGAGGTTACTCGCAGCTTTACATGTACCATCCTATGAACTTCTCTGACATCTTCACAATTACATATCAATGACTGATCACAAATCCTCTTACAAGATCAGGTCCTGGGGAGACAAGGGAAGAAGAGAGCCAATGGGTACTAGACACCTGAAGCATAGAGTAGGAAGAGCTGGGGACAAAAGTAAAGAAACAGGAAGTAAGAAACATCAAAGTCACATCCTCTCAGACTGGTCTAGGAACCCAACATCGAAAAGGAAGCCTTGGAGCCCAGAGCTCTCTGTAGCTACCCAGCATCCTAAGGACTGAAGACAGACAAGACCATATGCTCAGAACTTCACACCAAGTCAAAAAGTGCCATGGCCCCACTAGACAGCTGTCCATGGGCCCATGGCCTGAAAGAAAGTTTGAACCTATCTTTACAACTTGATTATTGGGAAAATAAGTTTAATGCGAAGGTGTATGTAGAACCCATGCTGTTCTGGGGGGAGGAGGGGAGGAGAGAACATTTGGAACTCAAAAACTTGTGGAACCGACTGTTGTAAACTAAAAATAATAATAATAATAATTAATTAACTTGCAAAAAGAAAAAAAAAGTCTGAACCTAAAAGAAAATAGCAGATGGGCAAGGAAGAATTTGAATACAAACTGAAAATAGACATAGTATTGTTTCTGAGAAGGTGCAGAAGACACTCGTGCTTAGTAAGTTTATCTGTAGTTAAAAGGTCAGTCCTACAGGAACTCGTGGCTTGGTGCCAGTACCTTAATGATATCACAAAACTGGTTTCACTAACTCATCCAGAGAGACATTTTTGCCATTCTTCCCATCCTCTCCTGCTCCACCCTGCTCTTCACCTCCTCCTCCCCTATTCTGCTCTCCTCACCTTCTCTCTCCCCATCACCTTCTGTCTGCCTAGCACACCACTCTGTGAGAGTCAGGAGAGAGGTGCTGTTTCATAGCAAAGTCTTGCATCACCCTCAGCCCAAGGGGTAAATGGTCCCACTTCACACCCAGGCTGCTCTGCTCCCCCTGTCAGACACCCACATCATGCCCCATCCCCCACCACACATACACACACACACACACACACACACACACACACACACACCTCTACCCCTCACACACTCTCTCACTCTCTCCATTACTACCACCACTTCACCCTACTATGGCTGTCCCACATGCCTTCTCCCCAGAGAAATGATCCAAACCAAAAACAAAAACCCTCCAGGCTGGCATTTTCCCTGACAATAAGAAGTCCAAACCTGGCCCTTCACTAGGCCCCACTGCCCACATCACCAGGATGTCTGAAGGATGACCTATTTGAGCACTTCTGAGTACAGAGAGGGTTTTTCCTTGAAAAGGAGTCTGCACCAGATTTCACTCCCTAGTAAATTTTGACCCAGTTCACTTTGAACCCCAGTATTCTTATCACAGTCCAAGGTCAGCATCAACTCTCAGTCCAAATGAACATGGCCCTCTCAGGACACCATAAAGTAGCTCTTTTACTCCCCAATTTACGGCCCTGATGTGGGAGAATAGAGGTGCCCTTCAGGGAAGGCCCCTCACTCATCCAGATTCTAGAAGACCAAATGTCAGGTTCAAAAGATAGTGTGGTATTGTGTAGTGATCCCTACACCTAAGAGATCTGGGTTCAAATCACCCTTGCAACCATGTGACCGTGGACAAATCAATTCATTTTCCTGAATCTCAGTTCCCTCATCTGTAAATGAGGGACAGTAACCCTCATACCACCTACCTCATAGGTTAGTTGAAAGGAAACATTTTGAAAACCTTAAAGTGTAATATTAAATGGAAGGCGGTATGGCATTACGCATCAAGGGCTGGCCTTGGAGTCAGGGGGTCTTGCCTTCTGACACATACTGACTCTGTGACCCTGGTACAAGGCTCTTAACCTCTCAGTGCCCCCAGACAATTCTCTAAGATGATCAATTGCAGAGCAGGTGCCAATTTGCATTGGTAGGGAGAATTCCTCACCTGGAGCTCTTTACACTGATGGAATCACAGGTCAAGTCAAAAAGGGAGAGAGGAAAAAAAGAGAGAGAGAGAGAGAAAGAAAGTCCTTATTAAACCCAGCATCACACAGGAATCAATTGTGCCACATAAGCGAATCACTAAAGCTTATCTTTTTAAGTGTCAAAAAATTGCTTTTGTCTTCACCATTTTGAAGGAAGTCTCTAAAATGTGTCCTATATTTCTCTGCTTCCTTAAGCAAAAGAACTGAACATAGTGCCATAGAAAGAGCTGGAAGGAACCTTAGAAATCATCCATCAGGAATTAACCTTTTCTCGATGACTCATCGCTCAGAGTATCAATTGCATTTTGCTTTAATACAGTGATGTCTTCAGGGCGAAACATCCTTACCTACACAAAACGGCCCCACCTGTGGTGGGTTTTTGAGTACCACGTCGGCTTTGTAGAGTTTTTCTGAATGGAAGGCTGTCTAGCTATCACTTCTCCCTGCCTATGCCAGTCTCTCTGTCCCTTCTTCTAACATGTTGTGGTCAAAACCCAGATCGCCCAAAATAAGAGTAAATAGTTTCTAAGTAAGAGCCTGAGGGGGTTCATTTATGAATAAAAGTAAATGGATCAACTGCTTGGCTTCTCAGACACCTTATTTTGCCTACATTGGGGTTCTTGGCTGCCTTCCAGTTAATCCAGGTTGCCAGATAATTGAACTCCAGATAAAGAGAATAGTAATAATATTCATAATTATTATTATTGTAGTAATAATATTTCAATTTAAAATTTACTCAGTACCTATTATGTTTCCATTAGCCACCCCACCCCCCCCCTACACACACACACATTTTTGAAATTTTCCAGATGCCAACATTTCTAAGAATAGAAAAATCATGTCAAGTGGCTAAATAATTTCCCTGATTCTGACCACTTTTACTCAGAGAAGGGAGTGTGGTGCCATTAGAAAAAAGAAAAGGATTGCCTTGGGTGCCATTCTGTTGGAAACGAGCTACTACCTGAAGTTTGGTTGATTAATTATTAACTATTTAAGTGCCCTTAAGTTGCTCTGTGTCCTCTTAAATTTTCTATCCAATCTTTCTAATATTTAATGTGCACATCTGGATATAGCAATTGTAGAATGTGATTCAGAGGGTGTTCATGTTTAAAGTAGGAACCACATCAAGCCTCTTTGTATCCTCCCCAATGTCTAGCACAGAGCTGGGTATATAGAAAGTTCTCAATAAATTCTTATTGCAAGGCAACTTCCGACTAACAATTCTTTAGCCTGGCATTCAAGGCCCTTGACATTCTGGCCCCAGCCTACTTTTCCAACTTTATCTCCCTTTATTTCTCTATACCAATCCTCTACTCCAGCAAGACTGGTACATCATTTACTGTTCTGAACATGCCCCATGTATTCCCACCTCACACTTTCACTTTCATCATTCCTCCTCTCTTCATGTAAAATACTGCCCTCCTTTTTTCTCTCTATTTGTCTAGTTGTGCCTACTCTCCAGAATCAGCTCAAGTCTCCACCTCCTCCATGAAGCCTTTCCTGCTGACCTGGGCCCAAGGTGGTGGAGGCATCGTTCCCTCCTCTGGCCTCTCCTAGGAGCTTTTATTGATTCATTCATCCTGTCCTTGGCATAGTCTCCTTTTGCATCATTAGTAAACTTCCTATGACTCTGTGCCATCGCCCCAACCAGACTGTAAGCTATCCGAGGCAAGGAACCATGTCTTCTATTTCTCTTCCCAGTCTCATGCTTTGTGCAGAATAGGCCCTCACTAAATGCTGTTTCTGATTCTGAAGAGGAGGAGGAGAAAGACAGCAGAGACACTCACAAGCTAACTCTTAATTACCCCCAAATTGGACTAAAATAATTTGTACCTCTCTTTCCTTTTACCTCTGAGCTCAGAGAAGGAGTATTCTCCCCTCTCTGCTTCTACTTCTTCACCATCCCCTCCCTCTTCAATCCCTTACATTCTGGCTTCTTGGCCTATCCCTCTAATGACCATGCTCTCTCAAAGGGTACCAATGATGTCAGCTGCAAACTCCAATGGCCTTTTCTCAATCTTCATCCCATGTGAAATCCTTAAAGCTTTTGACACTAATGACCACCCTTTTCTTCTGCGTGTGCTCTCCTCCCTTGGCTTCTGAGATACTTTTCTTTCCTAGTAGGAGAACCAGGAGAAGCTGTCTGATCACTCTTTTTTAATCTTCTCTGCTGAGTCATTATCTATTTCCCACCCCTTGTGTGTGGATTTCCCCTAAGACTCTGTCCTGGGACCCTTTCTCTTCTATTCCTTCTCTCAGTCTCTCTCTCTCTCTCTCTCTCTCTCTCTCTCTCTCTCTCTCTCTCTCTCTCTCTCTCCCTGTCTCTGTCTCTGTCTCTCTCTGTCTCTCTCCTCCCTCTCTCCCTCTTGGGACTTCCCCCAAATCCAACTCTCCTCTAAATTTTCCTGTTTCTGTTGAGGGCACTGCCACCTTTCCATCTATCCAGGGCCATGACCTTGGAGGCATCCTCAACTCTTTCCTGGCCCTCATCACATCTAGTCACTTACAACATTCTGTCAACCGTACCTCCATAACATCTCTTGTATCTATCCCTTTCTCTACCCCTATTTACCCCACCTTCATTACCATTCTCCCAAGCTATCGATAGAACCTCCTAATAGAGCTCCTTCTGCCAGATTTTCTCCCCTCCAGTCCATCTTCCACACGGGTATCAAAATAATCTTCCTGAGGCACAGGTCTGATCATATCACTCACCTACTCAAAAAAGGGTCAGTGGCTCCCTGGTGTCCCTAAAATAAAATATAAAGCTTGCCCATCTGGGAAAGTCTCGAGGCCCTCTCCAAACTGGCTTCAACCTGCATTTTTTTAATCTTCCTGCACATTCCTCCTCTTCACACATGATATGTTCTAGCCATAGGGCACCAGCTGTTTCCCGAGCCCAATATGCTCTCTTCCATCTCTGTGCACACAGAGCATCAGGCTTTTAGACCTGGAATTTACTCCCTCTTCACCTCTGCCTTTCAGATTCTCTCTGTCCCTTCAAGGCTCAGCTTCAGCTCCATTTATCCTGTCCCCAGTCCCTTCAGCTTATACTGTCCTCTCTTTCCCAAAACGTTTCTCAAACACTTTGTCTGGTCTCTCCTTTCTTTGCATCATATTTTTTCTGAGAATGTATTATCTCTCTTAAAGTAGAATATAAACCCCTGGAGGGCAGGGGTGGTTTCTTTTTTTTGTTGTTTTGTTTTGGTTCCCAGGATCTAGCACAGTGCCTTAGACACAGAAGGTACTTAATAAATGTCTTATTGGATGTAGGTATATCATTGAAAATTAGCACTAAGGGTAATTGACCTCCTACACAGACGTGAGCCTGGTTGCTTAAACAGGGTGTTCAGACATCCCAACTATCCTTCTGCCTATCCTGAAGTATGGGAGAGATGTTTCATAAGATCACAGATCTAGAGCTGAAAAGGATACTAGAGCCCATCAATTCCAACCCACTCATTTTACAGAAAAAGAAACTGAGGTACGGAGACTCACCCAGGGTCACATAGCTAGTAAGGGCCTGAGTCAGGATTAGTACTTGGGGTTTCCCTGACTCCAGGTACAGTGCCCTGTCAATACCTCCTTTCCTGCTACACAGTGTCCCAAAAGTCTTAGTGAAGTTTTAAGCTTTTAATAGCAGAAAACTGAGCTGATATTTCTGGGACACCTTGGACTTCATAGAATCCCAAAATATTGAAACTAGGACTTAGGAGCTCTCGAGTCAAATCCTGGAGGACAATTGCGAGGCAGTCGTGGCCCAGAGAAGGGAGTTGCCCAGGGTCATACAGGTTATCAGTGGGCTAAAAGTTCTCCCACCCCACCTCACCAGAGAACTTTTGATAAGAGGACACACTTACATGGACAGCACCTTCACCTCCAGGATGTCGTGGCGAAGTTCCAGGCATCTGGTGGAGTTATATTCAAAAGGCCCTTCATAAAATTCAAAGTACCTGAGGATGGAAACACAGGGATCTAGTTACAGGTTGAAGCGAACATTGGAAGGGAAGGGGGGCTGGGGGAGAGTAAAGGAGTCACCTGGCATCTGGGAGAAGGGGAGAGGGTGATCTTAGGGGGTTCCTAACTTAAAACGTTTGACATTCTCATGTTGGTCATGAAGGCACTGAGGTCAGAATCAAATAAACAGGTACAAAAACCTAAAAAGTTGGTCCCCAGGAGTCCTCTGTATTCTAGGTTACCAGGGAAGGATTATTTCAGTTGTCAGTTATCTAGGACCCTCCCTTACAGGAGGACTCCTTCTTCCCTTGTGTTTGGGATCATTTGAGTGAAGCAATGTGTATCAGTGTTCCAGTTTGAAGGCAACTTTGGGTCAGTGTCTGAAGGGGGAAGAGGTGGCTATGAGTCTGGGGACCCACGTGTGTATTCAGGCATCCCTCCTGCTTCCCATGACAACCAATAACTGGACATTTACTCATGTCTGAATTGTTACAAAATTATGAACCCGAAGTTCCTCTGCCCACCCAAACCCACTTTAAGCCCCTCCCACTGTGCTGTACCCCAATGTCTGCCCCTACCAATCCCTGCCCTCCGGAGGAGCTCTGATCACCAGCACCAGCACCCCAATAGGAATGTAAATCCCAAGAAAGCTGGATTTGGCCTCTAAATCTGGGCACTGACTGTCCCCCTGGGCTAAGAATGCTTTCCTCTCTTCCCTCTGCCCCTAGAATTCCTAGCAACCTTCTAGGCTGAGCTCATATACCACCTCCTGCGACAGGCCTTTCATGATTTTCCCAGTCATTAGTCCCGCCCCCCTCCAGTTACTCTGTAATTTTTTTTGATGTATTTCTGCTTATTTATCTATGTAAATGATGTCCTCCCCAATCCCCCAAGTAGAATGTAAGCTCTTTGAGGGCAAGCGATGTTTCATTTCTGTCTTTGTATCCCAAGTGCCATTACACATAATAAGTGCTTATACCCATTGAACTGAAATGAATTTCTAATTGCTCTAGTGAACATGAAAGCCACTGTTCTCTGGCAAACGAATCTCAAGCTTCCACCAGCAGGTTCATAGGTTGTTCTAGGTGGGCCTCTGAATGTCAGGGCAAGATGCGATCTAATACAAACCCTATCTGTAAAATGAAACCCCACAAGGTTAAAGGGGCCTCCTCCTGCTTCCCTCATTCCTCCAATCGTTAGCACTCACCCCTTCCTCAAACTACCCTCTATTCACTTATCTGTGTACATGTTATACCACCTGCCTCCCCTTCCTCCTGTCCTCCAAGTAGAATGAACTTGGAACTGATTCTTTTTTTCTTAGTATACACAGTGCCTAGAACACAGTATGCACTTAATAAATATTTGTTGAACTAAATCGAAAGTGATACGGCCACGGTCACCCAGCTTGTGTCCCAGCCAGGGACAAACCTAGTCTTCCAGACGGCACACTGGAGAAAGCAAACATTCTTATATATCATCTTTGTTGATTCATGAATGTAAGCACTGAGAGGCACTCTAATATAAAAAGAGTTCTGGCCCAACGGTCAGACGAGTCCTGGGTTTGAATCCTGCCCCTGACACTTAACAGTTGTATGGCCTGGGTTTGGACTACATGAGGTCTCTATGACTCCATGATTGCTCGATCATCTTGATGTCATGCATCCTCTCTCTGCCTCACTTTCCTAATCTGTAAAACGGGAATCATAATCCCTGTGGCACCCACAACATGGGGCAAGTGAGATGATGCAATACAGAAAGTGCTTTGCCACCTATGAGTAGCAGCTGTTAGTAAATATACATTCTGGGACCTATTCATGCATTCATGGATTTCATTAGTCTATGGCATCTGTGAAAATGAATGCAGCACGGGCAAAGGGCCTCCCCAGATTAGAGTGTCCCCTCCCTTCCTGTTCCCTTCTAAGGGATTTTCCCAGGCAGGGCTCACTCTAGGATTTCGGTATCTCTGTTTGTTTTAGTTGAAATAATAACGATAATGGCTAACACTTATATAGCTAGATGTCAGGCACTAGGCTAGGCGCTTAGCATCATCATCTCATCTGATCTTCTGAACAGCCCTGGGGTGTGGGTACTGTTATGATCCCCGCTTTACAGATGAGGAAACTGAGACAAACAGAAGCTAAACGTCTTGTTCAGAGTCATACAGCTAGTAAATGTCTGAGGCCACATTAGAACTCGGGTCCTCCCGACTCCAGGCCCAGCACTCTTTCCGCTGAGCCACTTACCTTCCCCTAACAAGTAGAAGAGGAGGGACAGCTCAGAGCAACATAGGAAATGTAGGGAGGGCCAATGCAAAATGTTTAAGCTAAATAGAATTCTGGTGACCATACACATTCACATGTATACACACACATACACATGTATATGTGTGTGTATGTATATGTATATATGTATGTGTGTATGTATATGTGTGTATGTATGTATATGTATATGTGTGTATTCACGTATATGTATATGTGTGTATGTATGTATATGTGTCTGTCTGTATGTGTATGTGTATATGTATGTACGTGTATATATGTAATACATGTTCACAATGCACACATGTATAACACTTTCACACATCTACACAGGAACGTACATAATAATTCGTACAATGCATATGCATGTATGTGGCATATGGCCATATGCATTCTTATGCATCTGATAATCCACATAGGCATACATTACAATCATGCATATGCAGACCCACATACACGTGCATATACATATATAATGTGTGCACATAATGTATGCATACACAGATACACATGAATGCCTTAACACATACACACACAGAGAATAGCAACAGCTGTCATGGTCCTGGTTGCCTGTGGAGCGCAGGGGCACAGGAAACCCTCCATTATATATGTGGAAGGTTGAGTGGCCGAGGGCCACAGAACCAAGTTTCCTCACCCCACTAAGTCCAGTAACCTGCCCAAGGATCAACCAGAGCTGAGGCCACATCCCATCATCCATTCTCTCATGCAGCAGGAAGAACCAACAAAGTGCGGATGGAGGCCCAGATGGTGCCAGAGACTCGGGTCTTAAATAAGCAGCCGGTTGCCCAAGCTCAGAGCTGGCACCAGATTCTGGCACCCAGCCTACATCAGCCAATGTGCAAGCCTAGTGGCTTGACTAATCATGCAGAAAGGGGGCAGGGTTCCAAAAAGAGTACATCCGGCCTTTGTATGTTCATCTGTTTTCAACAAATCATCCACTTTGAGCACGCTTTCCACTAATTGGGAGCCACCTGCACTCCCCGACAAGGACGGGTCTTCCTTGGTTAGGGGTGAGCTAGTCAGAGCCCAGGATTAGAAAGACAGTCTGATGACATGACCCAAACTCTTTTATTCCTGGCCCAGGCTTCTACCCATCCAAGCATGGGACCTGTGGCATACCAAGCCAGTGTGGCGAGGGGGAGAACACCAGCCTGAAGTCAGAAGACCCATGTTCTAGTCCTGGTCAGTCCCCCACTAGTTGGCCAGTTCTCCTCCACTGTTTAGAACTGCTTCCTGACCAGATAAAGCAACCTCTGGCATTGCTTCTACCTCTGGCACTCCTGGCTTCTCCGGCCTCAGTTTCCTTATTTTTCAACTGGGGTTAATGACACCTTTCCTGCCTACCTCAAGGGGCTATTACGAGAACCTAATGGGAGAATGGATATGAAAACGCAGGGAAGAGCCTGACGGCACAGTAGATAGAGCATGGGGCCTGGACTCAGGAAGACCTAGATTCAAATCCAGCCCCAGACAAGTGGTTTAAGCACTTTCTGCCTCAGTTTCTTCAACTATAAAACGGAAATAATAATTATACCTACTTCCCGGGATTGTTGTGAGGACAAACTGAGATATTTGTAAAGCGCTTAGGATTGTGCCTGGCACACAGTAAGTGCTTAATAAATGCTCGTTCCCTTCCTTCTTTGGGGCACCCTATATAAGCTGCCAAACAAAAGTAAAGAATCATTACCACGACCTTCGACCCATGACTCCACAGCTTATTACTTCCTCTGAGATCTCTACCTTCATTCCTGGGCCCACTCCTCAGCTCTCCTCCCTTGTAATCAGGCCCTACCACTCAAGTTCCCAGGAGTGAGTGACCAAAATTCCAGGTCTCGGGACTGTACTTTCTGACATTTAATTATATTCACTTCAGCCTAAATGAAGTATTGAAGTACAACTTGCTACAAGGGAAAGAGTGTTCCACTTTGAATTAGGAAGACCTGTGTTTAGATCTCCCCTCTGTGTGATTATGGGCAAAGCATGTGACCTCCTGAAACTACTATACAATGGGGACTGGTGGATCCATCAATATGCATTTCTTATGTGACTCACCATGTGCCAGGCATTTTGCTAGACACTGGAGATAATAAAGAAAAAGCCAAAACAATCCCTGCCCTCAGGAAGCTTATGTTCTAAATGGGAAAACAGTATGCACATGTCATAGGTATATACAAGATAAATACAGACTAGTTGGAGGGTAAACTTTGAAGGGAAGACATCAGCCCCCAGGAAAAGCCTTCTGCAGAAAGTGGTACTTGAAGTAAGACTAAAGGAATCCAGGGATTCTAAAAAGTGGAGATGAGCAGGGAGAATATTCCAGACATGGAATGGGGGGCAGTGAGAGCAGAGCAGAGCTGGAACATCATGTATGAGAAATAACATGTAGGATAATATGGCTGTACCATAAAGTGTATGGAGGGGAATGATAGATGAGAAAATTATAAAGACAGGAAGGGACCAACATGTAAAAGGCTTTAAGTACCAAATAAAGGTGATTATATTGAATTTTGGAGGTAATAGAGAGCCATTGGAGTCTATGAAGTAGAGGAATGAAACGGTAAGATCTGGGCTTTAGTAACATCGTTACGGCTGAAGTACCAATCTGACAGGGCTGTTTGGGGGTTCAAATGAGATACTATAAATAATGTACCTCACAAACTTGAAAATGACATGTAAATGACAGTATTATAATCATCCTTTGTGTTTAAGACTTATACTCCAACTAGACTGCTAGCTTCTGGAGAGCAAGAATGGCTTCCTTCTATTAACTAGCTGTATGACCTTGAATAAGTCATTTTCCTCTCTCAGCCTCAGTGTCTTCACCTGTAAAATAAAGATAATAATAATTCTCCATAATCTCTCTCTTACAGGGTTGTTTGTGAAGATCCAATAAGGTGATAGATGTAAAAAAAAACCTTGAAAAGTATGTTGTTCATATATTATTATGTATTATATAGACCACTTTCCTATAATTATATAATTCCTATAATTAGAATTTGATAATATAGCACTGGTCTGAATGCAGAGCAAAAGTTTCTTCCCAGGCTAGTGTTGTTCAGTTTCTGGGGATCCTCTCTGCCCCATACTCCTTGCCATACTTCTGCCACTGAGACGACAAGAGCTGGCAATGATAATCACAATGAGCTCTCTAGCAGTAGTGGGGCAGGCAGCTTTTAAGGGTTATTGTATACAAAATATAAATGCCTACTGACATTATATAAACCTTGTCTCTCTCTGATTCTTCCCAGCTCTGTAGACCCGGAGGCAGAACCAAGAGCCTCTTGTCCAAGGATGACATTGACATCCCTGTGCTCTATCAATAAGCATCAGGAGTCAAGTGGGGGGAGGAGAGAGCAGAAATGGGTGATCATATCCCTGGCATTCAAAATCTTATGTAATCTTTTTTAAAAAAACAAATTTATTATATATTTACTTTTAGTATTCACTTTTTTAAATTTTTGGGTTCCAAATTCTTTTTCTCCTTTCAGCCCCTCCCCCACTCTTTGAGAAGGCAAGCAATGTGATATCAATTCTATATGGGAAATCATGCAAAACATATTTCCATATTAGGTATGTGGGGGAAAAAAAGCAAGAAAAACAAAGAAAGTGAAAAAAGTATGCTTCAATCTGCACTCAGAGTTCATCAGTTCTTTCTCTGGGGGTGGATAGCATTTTTTCCCATGAGTCCTTTGGAATTGTCTTGGATCATTGTATTGATCAGAATAAGTCATTCACAGCTGATAACATACAATATTGCTGTTACTGTGTATGACGTTCTCCTGATTCTGCTCACTTCACTTTGCATCCGTTCATCCTAGGGTTTTCTAAAGCCATAGCACAATAGTCCTCCATCACAAACACACACCACAACTTATTAAGTCATTCCCCAATTAATGAACATCCCCTCAATCTCTAAATCTTTGCCTCCACAAAAAAAGAGCTGATAGAAATGTTCTTGTACGTATAGGTCGTTTTCCTTTGTCTTTGATCTCTTTGGGATACAGACCTAGCCCTATGTATTCTGACTCTAGATCACATTTTCCAATCTTAGGATCAGAGATTTAGATCTGAAAGAGACCTTCATTTTATAGACAGGGAAAGTAAGTCCCAGAGAGTTAAGTGTATGTGAGGCAAGCTTCTAACCTTGGTCTTCCTGACTCTACATCCAGCACTCACCAAGACCCTAATTTTACAGAGGAGGACTAGAGAGATTAAATGACTTCTTCAATGATGTGCCTGGAAGCAACATGTTACAGCAGAAAGTCTGAGTCAGGGACACTGAGGTAAAACCCTGCCTCATACACTTACTAGTGACAGTGGACAAATCACCGATCCTTGAGTGAGCAATCTTTGTTCCCAAAGCTATATTCAGGAACACAGACAGACCTTGTAGGTCACCTAGTCCAAGCCTCCTGTTTACATATGAGAAAACTAAGGGCCATTGACTTGAAGTGACTTGAAGATCACACAAGTAATAAGTGGCAGAACCAGAAACAGAACCCAGGGTCTCCAACCCCAAATCAAGCATTCTTTCCACTTCATGGAGCCCTCTGAACCTCAGTTTCCTCGTCTGTATGACAGGGATCATAATACCAGCAGTACCTATTTCACAGAGTTGCTGGAACCAAATGAGATAATGCATGTAATGTGCTTAGTAACCCTCAAAACTCTATCCAACTGTCAGATATTATTGCCTAACACCACAGTTAATAAAAGAACAGAACTGAGATTTGAACTCGGGCCTTTGGACTCTAACATTCTTTCTCTTTCTCCATGTTTTTGCCTTTCATCTGGACCTTTTCTGCTTCTGCTCCACTCAGGCCAGTCTCATGACTCTGAATATACCAAGTCCATTCCCACCTCCGAACTTTTGATCAAACTTGGCCCCCACCTCCAAACCAATGTCTTCTCTCCCTCCTCCCCAGCTTTAATTTGATTTAAATAGTTTACATTGCCACAAAGTACTTTACAAGGGTAACCCTGTTCAGTGAGTTTGGGTCTTCCTTTTTGACCCCTCAGACTTGAGAGACCATAGGTGAACACCTGGAAGTGAAGGGGAGGAGATTTGCTACAGAATTGGAAAGAGGTTTGTCTGTCTCTGTCTCCCTTCTGTAGCCCCTTACCCCAGGCTAGCTCGCCAACAGATACAGTCATAATGGCCTGGAGATGAACATGGAGAAAAGTGAAGCAGTGTCCTGGGGACAGGGAAGTCAACTTATTTTCATATACATACATACATACACACATATATACACGTGTATGTATCTATGTAAATGTGCATGTGTTATTGTGTATGTGTGTATATGTGTACGTATATGTGTATATACACACATATCTGTACATATACATGTATGCATATATACACATCTATGTATGCATGTATTGTGTAGTATGTGTACATGTATGTGTGCAGACAGACAGATAGATAGATAGATAGAGTGGGAATTGCTGCAAACAATCCATGGGGAGGTTGAGGAAGACTGTGAGATACATGTTGTGGGACAAAGGCTTTGGAGGGAAACCTTTTTAATTCACCTGTGATAAGAACATAAACAAAGAACTGGAATTGACCTTAAAAATCATCTAGGCCAACCCCCTTATTTTACAGATAGGGAAACTAAGGCCAAAGAATTGAAAGTGCTTGTCCAAGGCCACACAGAATATTTGAACCCAGCTCCTCAGACTCTGATTGTTTTTCTTTCTGCCGCACCATACTATCTTAGAACTCACAGTGTTCTTGTAACAAAACTATCTTGTCCTCTACCACTGTGCTTGCGAGAAGAAGGTTCATGCAGCGGGAAGATTTTCCCACATTTTCTGAGCATGAGCCAAGAGGTGCAGTAAAGTCTCCCAAAATATAATCAGGTACTTTCGTGCCCCTAAGAGCCTTTGGCACACTTTTTCCCCTGTATATTATCTCATAAGGTCATGATTGCCAGCATTCACCCTATTTCATTGGTGAGGATGGTGAGGAAGCCCATGAAATTGAACTGACTTGATAGCCGCATAGTTCCGAAAGGGACAGAACAATGATTTAAAGCCCTATCACCACCTGGGACTTTGTACAATCTTGGGCAGGTCATCAGGACCTCAGTTTCCACATCCATAAAATGAGCGGATCTGACTAGACTTTGAAGGTCCCTTCCACCTCTAAATCTAAGATCCCACAATCCCTTTGCCTGACACTAACATTGAACTGCTTCCTTCTGCCTCCTTCTTCATCTCCTTTGGCTTAAGCCTTATTTCCTCTGGGAGTCATGACCCCACCCACCCAGTCAACACTTCTTTTCTCCAGCCCGCACATATCTCTCTTTTCCAATCTTCTACAAAATTGATTTCTTGTACCACAAAATCTGGTACTTCATTACATTTGTTTCTTCAGTCTCTCAACAAATGCTAATTGATTGGCTATTATATGCCAGGCACTATGCTGGGGGCTTGGGGACAGGGAGATGAAGATGATAAAGTCATATCTCATGATTTCCTTTAATCAAAAAAAAATTCCTTTAAAAAAAACTGTTGGGGATCCGTGACCCAGGAATCTTTTTAAGCCCTTTTCAGAACCTGTTTCTGCCCATAGTAATGAGTTCCATTTGTTTACCACTAATGTCCTTCCTTTTGGGCTCTCATTGATTGGACAACAAAGGTGTCAGGCCAAGCCCCACTTGGTCATTGTTTGGGCCCTGATTGGCTTAGAATGAATGTAAATAGTAATTATTTCTGTTTTGGCCAGAAACCCTGAAAGTCTTCCCCTCCCAGATTGATTTTTTTTTTGATTAGGTAAAAGAGGCCATTTTCTGCCTTTTATCTAACCTTACTCATTGAATAGACTTTGCCTCAGTCAAACTGAGACCTGTTAAAGACCTTAGCTTAGCTTAAAAAGGCCCTGCCTCCAGGACCGTCTCCAGTCATCCTGATCTCTATCTTGCCACTGGACCCAGATGCTCCAGAGGAGAAATTGAGGAAGAGAATGCGAGGTTGGTGACTTTGCACAACCCTGTATCACTTAAATCCAATTCACTTTTATATCTTGGCATCACCTCCCTAATGTCATGGTTCTCTCTGAGAAGGAAGGACAAAAAACAACAACCTAGATCCCCTTCCCTCAAGTTCCAAGGAAGAGACTTATTCTCCTATCCTAGGATTTCACAAAATCACAGAATTTAACCTTTTATTTGTCATGCATCCTTTTGGCAGTTTGGTGAAGACTATGTACTGTACTCCTATTCAGAATAATGTTTTTAAATACATAAAATAAAATACATAGGATTATAAAGGGAACCAATAATGCTGAAATAAACATATTTTCCCCATCCAAGTTCATAGACCCCCGGAAATCTATCCAGGGACCCTCTGCAGGTCTGTAAGTTCAAGGTTAAGAACCCCTGATCTGTTCAAACCCTCTCACTTTGCAAGTGAGGAGAGACTGTCCCAGAGAGACAAGCAAATTGTCCAGGGTCACACAACTAGTAAGACATAAGGCTGAGATTCAAACCTGCATCTTCTGTCACTACACAACTTTGTAAACAAGCCTTCCATTCTCCCACCACCATCTATGAATCCCTTTTATGAGTTTATAGGTTACAATCCTCTACTCTTCCTGCTGTCAGCATCCCTCCCTGAAGGGATCATCTTAGTCCTGTACAGCTTCTTCTAATAGGTCTCTATTACTTCAACCATCCTGTGATACTTGTAATTAAGATTGCAGTTTAGATCTATAATAAAGAGCCCTGTTTTAGGACAGTTGTTGACCCCTCCCTGCATTACAGCACACATCCGTGTACCAAGAAGATAATGCCTTGCCACACATTCCTGTAATCCCCCAAGAGACCCCCACCCTCTTGCTTCGATCTGAATTAGCACAAGACCCTGTCTCAAGACGAAGGCTTTAGGAACAAGGAACTGACCTACACCCAAAGTGAACAAACAAGTCCTGTTATGGGTATGACCCTCAAGGCCCCTGCCCCCAAACAGTAAAATAATAAGGCAACATGAACGCAGTTAGGCCTCGAGGGGCCCCTCGAGGCCTGTTCCTGTCAGCTAAAAAGGATAAGGTTATGCAAAGATGGACATTTGCTAACATCCCTGTTCCTTGTGTCCAACCCTTGAGCAATGACCCATACAGTTAAGAAAAATATCTAACCGCTGAACCTCTGCTTCTGTACCCTTTTGCTTGCTTGATCATCGGTATAAAAATCTCTCCCTGAGCTCTGTTCGGGGCCACTCTGATTTGGGTTGCTTGTGCCCCAGATGGCCGCCAGCTAATAAATTCTCCAATTAAAATATATTCTGTGACGTGTCTTGCTTGCTGCCGGTATAACAATCCTTCTCTGAGCCCTGTTGTACCTTCACCGAGGGTATAAGAGGGGCAGGTCTAGAGTGGTTTTATCCAAAGTTAAAGTTAGGTTTACTAGTTTGTTTTTTTAATATTCTCTTTGGTAAATGGAAAAGACTGGGCTGTATGTGTCTACAGAGCTAGAAAAGCTAGGCCAGAATTGGAATTTTGAAAAGGATTAAAAAACAACTAGACCTGGGACAAGGGGAGGGGGAAGATTCTGGGGAGGTCAGTGTGTACTTTCCAGGCCTGAGTCTGGCCAAATAGCCCCTTGAATGTCCCCACAGGGCGCCTCTCCCTTTCACAAGAAGTTCTGATCAGAAGAAGCATAACTGTGCTCTACTGATCTTTCCTGTAGCAAGGCAACTTGCTAATGCAGAAGAGACACATGTTTTACATGGACAGGCAGAGTGGGCAGGAGAAGAAAGAGAACCAGAACAAAGAACACAGCACATCCTTGCCATGGGAAAGCAGGAGAGAGGGTTTAAATTACAGTTAGAGTACAGCCTCAACTATGCTTTTTGCAATTTGAGAACAGATCTAAACACTCAGCCTTTGCTTGCTCAGGTGTGTAGGCTCCAGAGCTACTGGGAGGAGGGAGCAGAAGAGAAAGGGATATTGAATCCTGCTCTTGCCTCCAGATCCAACCTTTGACATCTACTTATAGGAGAAGGAGGTATCCTATTAAAAGGGAATGAAAACTTTGTGGGATTGTGTTTAAGACACTCAAGCCTCTGGATTTCACTCCAGAGATGTAAAGCAACTGGGATAGCAACAGAGGTGTCAGGCACAGGACCCATGTTTGCAAAAGGGAGGGGAGAGGGAAGGAGAAAAAATAATCACTCATCTAATAGCAGTCATTTATTTATTTAACACTTTATAATTGTGAAAACCATAGAATCTCAGAGGCCATCTAATCCAACTTGTAGCTGAGTAAGAATTTCTTCTATGGACAGGCATGGTGGTGCACACCTGCTATCTCTGCTGTTGGAAGAGGCAAAGGCTGGCGGATCACTTGAGTTTGAGAATTCTGAGCTGCTCGAAGGCTACAGCTGATAGGGTGTCAGTGTTGAGTCTGGCATCAGTACAGGGATCCCCAGGGATTTGGGGGTCACATGATTGCCCAAGGAGAGGCAAACTAGCCCAGGCTGGAATAAAAGACCGGGTCAAAGCTTCCAAATTGATGAGTATTGGGCTGCAAGTGGCTGTTGCACTTCCAGTCTGGATGAGATGGTGAGATCCGATAGATAGATAGATAGATAGATAGATAGATAGATAGATAGATTTCTCTAGAAGATGCTTTCAAGTAGTCATCCAACTTCCCATGAAAGATTTCCAATAAAGGGGAACTTACAACCTCCAACACAACCCATTCTACTCTGGGCAGCTCTAATTATTAGGATTTTTTTTCTGAATGAAGCTTAAATTTTTTTTCTTTGTGCACTCCACTCATTCCTTCTAGTTCTGCCCTTTGGGACCAAGCAGAAGTTGAATCCCTCTTTCATGGGACAGCCCATCAAATCAGCTCATGGAATGTTACAGCTGGAAGAGACCCACACCCAACTTCATTCAACATCATTTAGTCCAACTTCTCCCTTTCCATGGCAACCATACACTCCCCTCTTACAGATAAAGAAACTGAGGCTACACAGCTAGGCGGAGTGGGGTCTTTAACCCTGTTTCCTTGTCTCCCGGTCCCAAGTTCTTTTTACTACACCTTGATCCCCTTGAAAGCGACTAGCATATTCTGCCCTGCCCCCATCATCGATCATTTCC
Source organism: Trichosurus vulpecula (assembly GCF_011100635.1). Taxonomy (NCBI): domain Eukaryota; kingdom Metazoa; phylum Chordata; class Mammalia; order Diprotodontia; family Phalangeridae; genus Trichosurus; species Trichosurus vulpecula. The sequence continues at coordinate 378,355,060 of NC_050573.1, forward strand.
TTCTCCTGGCTATAAACATGACCAATTCTTTCAATGGCATGGCTCCAGTCCTCTCACCATCTAGGTCATGCTCCCTCTGAATGCTCTACAGCTGGTCAACATCCTTCTGAAAGTGACCAGAATTGAACACAACGTTCCAGGGGGCTGACTAGGATAGAACAGAGTAGAACTATCACTGCCCTCATTCTGGGGCCTCTGCTTCTATTAATGCAGATTAAGATCAATACATCAGTAGATCTATGACCTTACTGGTGTGAGTACTACTTCTACCATTAGAGGCTGCTAATCACTAAGCTCCTTTCCAGATCTAAGTCTTTTGATCCACATTTCCTCATCAGTCCTCCACTGAGGATCTGCCCAGAGTGCTTGGGATTTTTTTCTGAGTTTTATACTATTTTGTGAGTTCTGGTACAATACCAAGTCTTCCTTTGGGCTATTCCCTTGACCAGATCACCTCCTTTTCCAATCATATAGTTGCTGGACAATAGCTTTTATGCCACTTTTTGCATAAAGGTCTAATAGGCAGGTAGTAATCCCAAGGGGTGAGGGTGGCTACTATGTCATACCAAGCTTGCAATCCGCTGAAATGCCCAGGTCTTTTTCCTATAAACTCTCATTTGACATCATCTCATATTCTGTACTCATGAAATCAATCTTTCTTTAAGGGCAGAACATTATATTTGTCTCTGATAAGGTTCATCTTACTAGATTGCATGCATTGGTTTAGCCTATCACGATCTTTTTGCATCCCCATTCTGTCATCCAACCTGTCACCTATACTTCCCAGCTTCACACATGAAACACAAATTTGATAAGCACGTGCTTCCACCCAAGTCCCTCACAAAAATGTTCATAAAGTGTTTTCTCATAACAGTCCCATAAGGTAAGCTCTACAGGTGTTATTATCCCCTTTTTACAAATGAAAAAACTGAGATTCACAGAGGTTGTGACTTACCCACAATCACACAATGAGTAATTGGCAGAGGTTGATGACTCAGAAGCCGGTGCTCTTTTCATTATACTTTGGAATAAGTTTGCCACTTACTGAAGGGCCATGAATCCCAAAGCCTATAGGGAGGTGTGGGGTTCTTGGTGGAGAGTTTCCTTCGAATCCATCCCCTGGATCATATGTGCTCTGTGCTATGTCGTTGTTCATCTTTCATTTTCTAGAAGGACCAATGACCTCACGGGTGATATCTTGACTCCCTTGTGAATTGGATTTAAATGAGGCAGAGTTGGGCAAAGTCGTCAGCCTTATTCTCTCTTCCAGAGTCATAAGTCCAGTGGCAGGACAAAAGTCAAGATGACTGGTGATGGCCTGGGATACTGTGGATGACCCTGGCATCTTCAACGTCTGATCAGGCTCCTAACACTGCACAGCGCCTGTTTCAGTCACCTTCGTGGCTCATTGGAACAAAATGTTCTCATCCAGCCATTCTGCCCGGGAAAGTTTTCACATGTTCAGGGTATATCTCCCAAATTCACCAACAGATGTGAGGCCTATCAGTTACCCTTAACCTGGTTAGCCAGTCTGCTGAGAGTTTTCCTGGAGTGTAGCAGTTGTACATGCTACATAGCTTCTTGGAGCCACGTGTGAGAGTTACAACTGGCTTATAAATAGCTCCCCAAAGGGAACCATTTGCCAATTAGTGGAGAGGGCTAGTAAGCATTAGTTCTATCCTGATCACAGAGTGGCTTTATAGCCTCACCAACGCAGTAATAAGAAAGCCCAAGAAACCATGTTCCCATTAGCCTATTCCAAGCACCAGGGCATGGTGGTAGAAGCCTGCTTGTTCCATGGGCAGTCACACTTCTCGATTCTCATTTCTCATTTCCTTGGTGATTCCACCCAACCCTGGCACCTGGCAGAGACACCTCTTGGTGTGGCTGGGGGCTCCCCAGAGCCAACAAGGCGATATTCTTTTAGGTTTTTCTCAGCAACCAATCATCCTGCCCCCCACCCAATCATTCCAACTGCAATAGTGTATCTGTAAGCTCAAAGCTATTTCTAGAATCAGAACAGCTGCAGTCTCAAGATATCACGTTTCCCCATCAAAAGTGTATAGAGAAATCTGAGTTTGAAAATTGTACCCTGACAATTCAAATGGCCTAGTGCTTCTTCTCTGAGAGGCACTGGCTTGAAGCAATGAACTGGGGGCTGGGAAGGGAGGGAAAGGAGGAGTAGAGGAGCCGGGATGAGATCAAGGAGGGTCAGTACAGTCACAGCATGCTGGGGAAAGAATTTTTTCAGTTGTAATGGAAAGAGCAGAACTAGGAGCCCAGAGACCTATATTTTTGTCCTGGCTTTCCCACTAACTAGCCACTTGACTCTGGGCAAGTCAGCTTCTCCAAGCTTTAGGTTCCTTATCTGTGTTTATTTTAATACCTGAATAGTCCTGAGACATGCATTCCTCAATTCTGTCACTCCATCTCCCTCAGCACTGGCTGTCCCCCATGACTGGAATGCCCTTCCTCCATTTCTCTCTGCCTCATAGAGTTTCTCTCTTCCTTTTAAGATGCAGCTTAATATCACTACTTGGTCTATTTCCAAAGAAAAAGGAAAAGACCCTATACGTTCTAAAATATTTATAGCAGCTCTCTTTGTGGTGGCAAAGAACTGGAAATTGCAGGGATGCCCATTGTAATAGTAATTAAGGTGGGACTTTTTGCTGTTGACCTTTAATGATTCTGGCCTTTGTTTGAGTGGGGCAGATAAAGTGGGATTGTTTTGTATTTCTCAGCACTGAGACAATTGGGAGCCACTGCCTGAGGGCCCTGACCAGGATATATAAGCGCAGAGGTTAGTGTTCTCTCTCTTGGAGCTCTGAGCCAAGGCAGGAGTGGCGCGTGCCTGGGCCAGCCGTTATAATGAGCTCCCCGGCTGAATACTCAGATGTTGATAACTACAAATTGTATTTGGTCTGTAATTCAAGGTGCTGGTTTTTTCCCCTGAACTAAGTAAATGACATTTGTATGCTGGAATAAAGTAAGATTGTTAACCCCTTAACGTTGCTTTTCTTAGTAAAGCAGATGAAAAGGACCCGGGCTTGCAGCGTTCTGTGAGCTAGTTGTTGTTGGTTTAGACCCTCACAGCAGCTGCTAGCCAGATTGTTGAAACACCACCAATTAGGGACTGGCTAAACAAGTTGTGGTACAGGATTGTGATGGAATACTACTGTGTGGTAAGAAATGATGAGTTCCTCTTTCACATGGTTGCCCTTCATGTGTTTGAACACTGTTCATCAGCCATCCCATTTCTTCAGCCTCTCTCTATTATGAGAAGTGTCTAAATATGATCAGACCAATGCAGAGTCCTTTGGATGTTAGACTCTGGGAATCTTTGTAGCATACCACCCCAAATGCTGACTTAACTCAAATCTCATGGTCTTCCCCATGAGCTGCTGTTGAGCAGTTCAGCACACATGAACCTGAATTCAGTACTTCACATTGGTCTCTATTTGATTTTATCTTGTTAGTGGTAGACTGGAAGCTGGATCTTTTGGGATCCCTGCCATCTGTCATCCAACAGGGTAGCTATTCCTCTCAGGTTCATATCAAAAGCTTAACATCTATTAATCTTGAATGAATTGTAAAATTTATTAAAAGCAAAATGATTTTTAAGAACTAAAAAAAGAAATGATGAGTTCAATGATTTTAGAAAAACATGGAAAGACTTGCATGAAATGACAAAGGGCAAAACAAGCAGAACCAAGAGAACATTGTATACAATAATAGGAATATTATTTTAAGATCGACTTTGAGCAAATAAGTCATTTGGTCTTCTATAAATACTCAAATTTTGCATATGTCTTTCTGTCAAATCTGGCTTTAGACACTTACTGGCCATATGAGCCTGGGCAAGTCACTTAACCCTCTTTACCTCATTTTTCTCATTTGTAAAATCTGGAGAAGGAAATGACACGCCACTCCAGTATCTTTGCCAAGAAAACCCCAAATGGAGTCATAAAGAGTCAGATTCACTGAACAACAATGAAAACAGTAAAGATGAGTTTTCCTGACTCCAGGCAGGACGCTCTATCTACACCACCTAACTGCCCTAGATTCCTTTAAGTCCCAACTAAACTCTCATCCTTTACAGGAAGCCTTCCCCAACCTTTCTTAATTCCAATGCCTTCTCTCTGTTAAGTATTTTCTACCCTGTACATAGTTTGTTTTGTATATATTTGCTTACATGTTGTCTCCCCTCTTGGATTGTAAGCTCCTTGAGGGGAGGGGCTGTCTTTTGCCTCTTTTTGTATCCCCAAAACTTAGCACAGTGCCTGACACATGGTAGGTACCTAATAAATGTTTATTGATTATTTAAATTCTGGTCAATGCAGATCTGGGACTCCATCAGTATAGAACACTCTCTCACTTTCTTATCCTGAGTAAGCTCAACTATTTCTTTACATGGATATTTCATTGTCGAAAGTTATGTTGACTCAGTTACCCATTGCTCCCAGCCCTGCTTATCAAAGTGTTGGGGGAGGTTCTGGTGGGAAAGAAAACACTAAGTCTGCAGCTTTTTATATCACCTGCTCTTTGTCACATACCCCTACCTGCAAATTGCCACATTCTTGCTACCTACAGGAGGAACTGAGATTCAAGAGCCTTAGCTCTTTTGCTAAGGTGGACTTATCTGGATTATATTAAAGTTACCTTCAAAAATTATCCCCACTTTGAAGCCATTGCTGATCTTCAGTGATCAGCAGCAATGACTTGCTACCTTTTAATTTTCTTTGTCCTGAGTCTTCCTTCTTAATCAGGGTGAAAGCCCAAATGAAGAATTTACCTTCAGTACCATCAAGGTCTCCATCTTGTAGACCTTCTTCTGTTTTGATTTATTTTACTTTTTGCAATTTGGTGGATACCAGTGCAGTATTCACTGCCATCTTTCTCTCTTACTAAATGACCTGCCCACCTTCTTTTCTTTTCTTTTTTTTTTTTTTTGCTTTTTGGCAGGGCAATTGGGGTTAAGTGACTTGCCCAAGGTCACACTGCTAATACATGTGTCAAGTGTCTGAGGCCGGATTTGAACTCAGGTCCTCCTGACTCCAGGGCTGGTGCTCTACTCACTGTGCCACCTAGCTGCCCCCGCCCATCTTCTTTTCATGAAGACATGTCCTTGATGATGTCATTTGTATCATTTTTCAAATGTGTGTCATCTTTGGTAAATATGCTGGATTCTGCTTACACCCACCATGTGTTTTTCCATTGCCCTTTGAGTCACCTGAAATTTTGATTCTTCTAAGACTATGGTGTTCCAAAATTCGCAGCCCCAGAGCATCACAGAGAGAATATTGATGTTGAAGAATTAGGCTTTTGCATCAATGAGCAGCTTGGAATCATTGAAACACTGCACAATGTCCTGGTTTTCTTCATCTGCAAAATAGGGATAATAATCCCTTCCTTACTGGCCTTACAGGGCTCTTATGAGAATTTTTAAAGATAAGGAGTGTTTTAAGTACTTCTAAAACAAAAGAATGGTGGAACCGAGAGGTTACTGATTTTCATTGCTGGTAGAATGTAGGACGAAAATTACCAGTTTCACCAATCTTTTTCAGTCTGGTTCCTGAGTTAATTTGCAGGACAACTAGAGGCATTGTGTCAGGTGCAAGAATGTTGGATGATTCTTCTAACCCCACCTCTACCCAATTGCCTAGCAGTTTAGCCAAGTAGATTCCCCTGGAGGATTAGAAGTGGAAGAAGACTAGTGACCCAAGAGTAGAAGAAGAATCAAAAGGAACTTCAGATATTAACTCCAAAAAGAGTCTAGTTTAAGGACCTTTCTAAGATAAACTTAACATAACCTTAAGAGTTTTTGCTTACCTGCCTGGTTAAGTGTGTGGTTACAATAGCCTTGGAGATATGACTACAAAAGCTAAGCCCTCACAATCAAGATTAGAAGGGAAACAGCAAGCTGGGAAACAATTTTTACAGCAAGTGTTTCTGATAAAGGCCTCATTTCTCAAGTATATAGAGAACTGAGTCAAATTTATAAGAATACACCTCATTCCCCAATTGATAAATGGTCAAAGGATATGAACAGGCAGTTTTCAGAGGAAGAAATCAAAGCTATCTATAGTAATAAGAAAAATATTCTAAATTACTATTGATTAGAGAATTGCAAATTAAAACAACTCTAAGGTACCACATCACACCTATCAGATTGGCTAATATGACAGAAAAGGAAAATGATAAATGTTGGAGAAGATGTGGGATTGGGACACTAATGCATTGTTGGTGGAGTTGTGAACTGATCCAACCAGCTGGAAAGCAATTTGAAACTATGCCCAAAGGGCAACCAAACTGTGTATAACCTTTGATCTAGCAATACCACTACTTGGTCTTTATCCCAAAGAGATCATAAAAAAAAGGAAAAGGACCTACATGAACAAAAATATTTATAGCAGCTCCTTCTATGGTGGCAAAGAAACAGAAATTGAGGGAATGCCCATCAATTGGGGAATGGCTAAACAAGTTGTGGTATATAAATGTAATGGAATACTATTATGCTGTAAGGAATGATGATCAGGCAGATTTCAGAAAAACCTGGAAAGACTTATATGAACTGATGCTGAGTGAAGTGAGCAGGACCAGGAGAACACTGTACACAGTAACAGCAACATTGTGTGATGATCAATGATGACAGACTTAGCTCTCTTAGGAATACAATGATCCAAGACAATTCCAAAAGACTCATGTTGGCAAATACCATCCACATCCAGAGAAATAACTGATGGAGTCTGAATGCAGATTGAAGCAGACTATTTTCGCTTGCATGCATTTTTTCCCTCTTTTATTCTGTTTCTTCTTTCACAACATGACTGATGAGGAAATATGTTTTACATTATTGCACATGTATAGCCTACATCAGATTGCTTGCCATCTTGGGGAGAGGGGAGGAAAGGGAGAAAAAATTTGGAACTCAAAATCCTATAAAAAATGAATGTTGAAAACTATCTTTACTTGTATTTGGAAAAAATAATATACCATATACACTTTAAAAAAAAAAAGCTAAGCCCTCTCTTCTGATGGAAGAGGCTATGTAGCAACTATAGTCCAGAAGATCAATTAATCAATAAATCAATAAAAATTTATTATGCTCTCTATTATCTGCCAGGCACTATACTAAGCTCTGGGGATATGAAAAGAAGCAAAAGATAGTCCCTGCTCTCAAAGAGCTCCCAGTCTAATGGAGAAGACAACAACCAACTATGTACAAAGTACACAAAAGATAAAGAGGAAATAGCTAACAGAGGAAAGGCACTAGAATTAAGAGGTATTAGGGAAGGCTTCCAGTAATAGACGAGATTTTACTTGGGATTTAAAGGAAGCCAGGGAAGCCAGAATCTGTAGGGAGATAAGAGAAATAGCCTTGCAGTGAGGCCAGCGCCACAGGATCAAAGGGGAGTAAGGTATAAGAAGACTGGAAAGGTAGGAGGGGGTTAGCTTATGAAGGGCTTTGAATGACAAATAGAGGATTTTGTACTGTATTCCAGAGGCGATAGGGAGCCACTGGAGATTATTGAGTAGGGAGATGACATGGTTGGACCTGTGTTTTAGGAAAATCACTTTGGTGGCTAAAGGGAGAATGGATTGGAGTGGGGCTCAGAGACCTGAGGCAGGCAGCACACCAGCAGGCCACTACAATAGTCCAGTTGTGAGGTGATGAGGGTCTGCCCTAGAGTGGTAGCAGTGTCAGAGGAGACAATGGGGTACATTCGAGAGACATTGCAAAGGCCTTGGCAATAGATTGGATTGAGGGGAGGGAGGGGGTGTGAGAGATAGGAATCCAGGATGCTGCTAGATTGTGAGTCTGCCGGACTGCGAGGTGCTGCCCTCTACAGTGATAGGGAAGGTGAGAGGGGAGGAGAGTTTAGGGGAGAAAGATAATGAGTTCTGTTTGGGAAATCTGAGTTTAAGATGTCTACTGAACATCTCGTTCGAGATGTCTGAAAGGCAGTTGGAAACGTGAGACTGGAGTGGCTGGGGCTCCATACGTAGATTTAAGAATCATTACCATAGAAATGGTAATTAGATCCACAGGAAATGAGAAGATCACCAAGTGAAGTAGTATGGGGGTGGGGGGCGGAAGATCCAGGACAGAACCCTGCGAGACACCTACAGTTAGAGGGAGTGATCTGTAGGAAGATCCAGCAAAGGAAGCAGAGAAGAAGCAGTCAGATAAAGAGGAACACCAGGACATGGTGTCCTGAAAACCCAGAGACAAGACAGTATCAAGGAGAAGAGAGTGATCAACAGTGTGAAAGGCTGGGGAGGGTCAAGGAGAGTGAGGATGGAGAAAAGGCCATTGATAACTTTGAAGAGACCATTTCAGAAGAATGATAAGGTCAGGTTGTAAAGGGTGAAGAAGGGCATGAGAAGAGAAAAATTTGGAGGCATCTATGGTAGACAGTCAGAAGGAAGCACCAGATGACCCCAAGACAGAAAGAACAGCAGATGGCTACAGAGACATGAAGCAAAACATCTGAGCAGAGATGCCAAGCAGAGAAGAAAGATGCCCAGACAAGTGGAGGACCCCAACTCATCAGAAAAAAAGACATCTCACCCATCAATGGGCGTCAGTGGTTCTGCAGGTTCAGAGGAGGAAGTGGCCCCAACCTCAGGTATACCCTGGCTAGACGTGTTCCTTAACACGTGCCTCTCTGCGCCCATTCCTCGGCCACCAATGTTATCCGAACATGTATATTCTCAGTACCTATCCCCTCTCCTTCTGTGAAAAGAGTTCTTGTTGTTCTGTCGTTTTGGTCACGTCCAACTGTAGTGTCTGAGCTTGGATTTGAATTCAGATCTTCCTGACTCTAGGCTCTGGCCCTCCCTCCACTACACCACCTAGGTGACCCACTGAAAGAATACATGCCTATTTGTATGGGGGGGGAGGGGAAATCACATCATTTATCTTTGATTAGATGCCTTTGCCTTTTGTTGCTCACTGTAATAAAAGAAACGCACTGGTGACCGCTCACAAGCTATGGTTTACCCATCGATGCTTAGCCATAAAGTACTAAAAACCTGAGGTAACATTCTGGGAAGCCCCATGAGGAGAGTCCTAGGTGTTACCTTATTTGTGATGTTTCTACAATGCAGTCAACATCCATTCAACAATTACTTCCTGAGAGACAGATGCATTCAAGGTACTGTGGATGAGACATCGTTCTTAACCACAAAGACCTTACAGTCGACACAAGAAAATGAAGTATTAAGGAAGGAAAGGAAACAAGCATTAACTGAGTGCCTGCCGTGTGTGCCAAGCACTTTACAACTCATTTGATCCTCACAACTTCCCTGGGAAGTAAGTGCTATTAGTATTATCTCCATTTTACAGTTGAAGAAACTGAGGCAGACAAGTTAAGCAACTTCTATATTTTTATTATTACATTATTTTTTATTTTATTCTTTTTTCTTATTTATTTTGTTGGTTAATTTTTCTTTTCTTTTTTTCTTTTTTAATTTTATTTTTTATTTATATTCTTCTTTGCTTTTTATTTAAATTTTTTTCTTTTCTTATTTATTTTGATTATTGGTTTATTACTTTCCCTTGTGTTGAGTAAGTTGAGCAACTTAGCAGGGTCACACAGGTAGTGAGTGTCTGAGGTTGGATTTGAACTCCTCTGCTAGGTGGTACAGTGAATAGAGTGCCAGGTCAGGTCATTTAACCTCTGCTTGCCTCAGTTTCCTCAACTATAAAATAGGGATAATGCCAATAACAGCACCTACCTCCCAGGATTATTATGAGGGTCGAATGAGATAACAATTGTAATGCTTAGCACTCCTAGCACATAGTAAACATTATATAAATGTTAGTTATAATTATTATTATCATTATTATTATTATGGTACAGTACATAAGGTGCATTTTTAAAGTGTTGACTGTATGCCAGGGACTGTGTGAAACACTTGGGGATATAAAGAAAGGTAAAGGGAATCTTAATGGAGGGGACAACGTGTATAGAAAGAGGTACAAGTGAGATATAAGAGAGGGCCACTAGGTGGCGCCATAATGCATAGACCTAGAGTCAGGATGAATCATTTTCCTGAGTTCAAATCCAGCCTCAGACACTCAATAGCTGTGTGATCCTGGGCAAGTCACTTAACCCTGTTTGCCTCAGTTTCTCATCTGTAAAATGAGTTGAAGAAAGAAATGGCAAATCACTTCAGTATCTTCGCCAGGAAAACCTCAAACGGGATCATGAAGAGTCAGACAATACTGGAAATGACTCCACAGCAACCACAGCAACAGCCTAGCCACGGCTGTCAACAGTATCTTAGGAAGAAAATGCACAGTGCGATAAACATTTATTTAGCAACTGCTGTATTGTACTAGGCTCTAGTATAGATGCAAAATTTAACTAAAACATGGTTCCTGCCCTCATAGTTTAATGAGGGGAAAAAATACCAACACCAAGAGCTACAATATTACATGGTAAGTGTGCTCTAGATGTGCAGGACAGAGGAGGAAGGCCAGGAGAGCACAGAGCCCTAGAGACCTGCCTGCCAAGCCTGGACCTACCACTGATGGCACTTCAGTAATTCATGTGCCTCCTCTGCGGCTCCAGCTTCTTCTTGACTGTTTCCAAGACCAACAGAAGCAGTCTTTCAGCTAGCCATGCTTGACACCCCAGCAGTGGGGAAAACAAATAAAAAACTGAGAAAGGACCAATCACTGAGCTATAATGTGGTATCACTCAAGTCTGCCTGGCATCATAATAGAACCCAATTGCCTGGGCTGTGAGGAAGTAACCAAAGTATCTAAACTAAAGAGATGACCGAGGTTTTGTTGGAGATGGGAGAGGAAGGGAGTTGGGGATGGAGCTCCCTTTCTTTTTTCTCTATTTCTCTCTTCTTTCCCCTGAAGTCGATGGGGTAGGGCAAGAAACAAGGAAACTTTAGTTCATCTACAAAACATCTACAAAAATGAGAATGGCATTTCTGCTTCACCCAGGGAATTTGCCCAGAACAAGCAGAGGCTTTCACAAGTAATGTCCAATGAGCCATGTCTTTATTATTTCACAATTAACTGAAAGAAATATGAAGGACATAAGATCCCTTTGTGCTCATTGTTCGTTGATTATGAAAAAAACATTTTATTTGATAGAACAAAATGTCACTTTACAAGCTCCTTTACAACAAACTGTCTCCTGTTCTTACATCAAAATTATTAGACATTTCATGGAAGATGTAACAACAGAAATAATCCTGTTCCACGAACCTCTGATAATAAACATAGATAAGGAATAAAGCAAGACGCGTAATCACCAAAGACCTTCAGCGGGCTCATTGCCTGCCCTATAACATAAAGCCCAAACTTGGTCTGCCATTTAAGATATCTTATAATCTGGTTCAAACCTATCTTTCCATTTTAATTTCTCACTGATTTTCTATTCCAGTCAGGTTAGTCTGTACCCCAAACAGGCATAGAACTTTCTTGTCTCAGTGACTTCGTTCCTGCTGTACCACTTGTTGAGAATGCCTTCTCCCCTTCTTCTTCAATGGCCCTTTCCATCCTTCAATGTCCAGCTCAAGTTCCACCTTCTCCACGAAGCCTTCCCTGATCACCTAAGCCTGCCATGATCTTTATCTTCTCTGAACTCCCATTATGACTTATTGGCTGTAATTAGACTTCTTGTATTGTATTGTTAGTTATCAGTTATCTATATACAGATAAAGTCCTGTCTTCTGCTCTCTTGTATTTTTTTGTTATCCGTTCCAGTTTTCAGTCATGTCCAACTTTTTCTGATCCCATTTGGGTTTTCTTGGCAAAGATACTGGAATAGTTTGCCATTTCCTTCTTCAACTCACTTTACAGATGAGGAAATTGAGGCAAACAGGGTTAAGTGACTTGCCCAGGGTCACACAGATAGTGTCTGAGGCTAGATTTGAACTCAGGAAGATGAGTCATCCTGACTCTTGGTCTGGCACTACCTAGCTGCCCTCTCTTGTATCTTACATTTATCTATTTCTGTATGTGTTGTCTCCCCCGTAAAGGTTGCTTTCACCTTTCTTTATAGCACATCCCCTGGCATATAATTAAACACTTTATAAATACTAGTTGACGACCAAGAAAACTATTTCTACAATAACAACCTGGTAAAAATAATAATCTTGAAAGACTTAAGAACCCTGATCAATAGAACAATCAGCCATGATTCCAGAGGCCTGATGAGAAAGCCTGCTACTCAGTTCCTGACAGAGAGGTGATGGACTCACCATACAGAATGAGACAGACTTGACATGGCCAATATGGGAATTTGTTTTCCTTGACTATGCATATTTGTAACAAGTGTTCAGTTTTTTCTTTTTTTTCTCCCCTGTGTAGGGAGGATATTGGAAGGAGAGAAAAATAAATGCTTGTCAATTTAAAAAGACAAATTTAATTTTTAAAAATGATAATTGTTGATGCATTCCAAAAAAAAAGCCTGAAGTATTTTTTGTTTTAAGCTAACATTAACATTAAGACAGCTAGAACAGTATCTATTTTCTTCCCTATTCAATGTACCCATTCTTAGAAGGTGACACCATAGGGCCTGCGGGCTATGGAGATGCCTCATGACTCACTAGGCTTCTTGGCAAAGCATTAAGGTGTCCTCATCACATTGGTTGACTGGCTCCAGGCAAAGCTACCCACTGCTGTCATGATGACCTGGGAGTAGGCACAGCAAGGTGGTCAGGTGTAGCTCCTCCTTCTCATGGGGTTCTTTCTTCCTGCCTAGCTCACTTGAAGACTAAATTCTCACTTCTACCATCACTCCCCCTTCCCCCCCAAAAAATCTTTCAATATCATTCCCAGTCTTTATTCATTAATGTGAATGGATATAGCTGTTCCCACTTTAGCACAGAGCCTGCTGCCTAGAACAGCTTGGCCAGCCTGAATCTCTACATTCCACCCAGCTGGATGGAGCCCAGTGACTCTTCCCAACTTTGTAATCTTTTTTACAGAAGTGAAAATTGGCCAATGAAACTTATAAGAAGTAAGCCTCCAGTCCATAATTCAAGGATGTAATACCATGATACGGTATACAGAGCACTAGACTTGGAGTTCGGTGGTCCTGGGTTCCAACCTTACCTTGGACACTACCTGTGGGACCCTGGGAGAGTCATAACCTCTCTGGGCCCCTGTTTTTCTCTTTGGTAAAATGCAGGAGTTAAATGTGATCACCTCTAAGCTCTAAATCTACATTTCAGTAACTGTAGTCACTCACACATTACCCCAGCCATGAATGCACATTTCTTTCCCTGCCTCTCTGTCAGTCCAAATAGCTTTGCTCCAAGAATTTTTCCAATGCCTGAAATACCACAATCAGAAAGCTTCTCCTTTGAGGTAAGTCCTTTCTAGGCCCTTAGTGGGGTGATGTCAAGACACTAAGGAGTGCCTAATATGTACTTGGGAGCTAAAAGTCCAGAGTTCAAGCCCCAGCTCTGACACTAATGCACGTTATTACCTGGGACTGTTTCTTCCTCTATAAATGCAGGCTTTGGCTAGAATGAGCATGATGATTCTGACATCTGTAATAATAAAACCAACATTTATATAGCACTTTAAGATTTGTAAAAATACTTTATACATGCTGTTTTATCTTACCACATCTTATTTATATTACCACTTTATTTCACCACAACCCCGTCAAGCATGAATTAGAGTTATGAGCTCCATTTTACAGAAGAGGAAAGTGAAACTCAGAGAGGTTACTATGGTCACGTATCTGATAAGTAGCAGAAGAATTTGAAACCTCTGCCACAAATATCCTATGAACTTCTGATCCTATAACTTCTGTGTATATAAATTTATCAGATGAATTTTTCTCCAGTAATGAGAAGGATTAGGAGAACACAGAGGGCTCCTGGTACCTTGGAGGAAGGAGATTCTGACCATGGAGAAAAGACATGGAAAAGGGAAGTGATGACAGATGGGAGAGAAGGAGAAATAATGTGTCTCCTTCAAGCAAATCTAGAATAGAGACAGGGATGGGACCTGCTTTACTTTAGAGGTGTGGTTTCTTGTTGTTCAGTCATTTTTGGTCATGTCTGAATCTTCATGACCCATTTGGGTTTTCTTGGCAAAGATACTGGAGCAGTTTGCCATTTCTTTCTCCAGCTCATTCTACAGATGAGGAAACTGGGGCAAACAGGGTCACACAGCTAGTAAGTATCTGAGGCTGGATTTGAACTCAGGTCCTGCTCACTTCAGGGCCTGAGCTCTGCCCATCAGAGGAGTGGTAGAGGGACTTTAAAAGAATATAATTTCATCAATATGGAAAACTCTTTGATCAGGAAATTCCCCTTAGCAATGAGAGAAGCACTGCCTCTGCAATATATAGTCATAGTTGCCTAGAGCAGGGTTGTCAAACTCAGTAGAAATGAGGGCCACTAATCCATACATGGGCAGCTAAGTAGCTCCACAATGCACAGAGCACTGGGCCTGGAGTCAGAAGACTCACATTTGTGATTCCACATCTGGCCTCAGACCCTTACCAGCTGTGTGACCCTGGGCAAGTCACTTAACCCTGTGTGCCTCAGTTTCCTCATCTGTAAAATGAGCTGGAGAAGGATAGGCAAACACTTCAGCGTCTCTGCCAAGGAAATGCCAAATGGAGTCACAGAGTCCAACGCCGAAAACAACTGAACAATCCATACATAGGGATATCTACAGGCCGCATATTGACAGTTTAAAAAATTGATGTTATTTGTATTTTACTGAATTATTATTTATTTGAGTAAATGTTTCCAAATTACATTTCATTCTGGTACCGTGGCACTTGGGAGTGTTGTGAACTACTAGCTTGACACCCTTGACCCAGAGCACTGAGCCATGAAGTGACTTATCCAGGATCACACTTCAGCTCCATGTCAGAGACAGAACTAGAACTCAGGTTTTCTTGGCTCCAAGGTCAACATCCTATGTTAAGCTGCTTCTCAAATCCAGAATGCCTTTCTATTACACCCCAGCAATGAGGAGCAAGGAATATGTGGCAGAGGGCAGGAGTACCCCCTTTGGCGAGGCACTGTTAGGAATCAGATATATTCTCTGCAGGGCAAGTAACTGCTGGCAGGGATCTTGAGATTACCCAGCCCAGCAGCCTGACCTACCCTCCTTTCCCCTCCCTGCTTCTCCAAAAGCCCAGCCCTTGTCCCACTTCTTTCCCCATGAAGAGTTCCTTTGAGGGCCCAGGCCCTCCAACTCTGCCTCTCTTCTGAACTCCTCCAGCACTTACAGTTTCTACTGCATTAATTCAGAACTTAATTATACACTGCCTTGAAACAATTAGAGAACAATACAATACAGTCTAATAAATGCGAAATTAAATATAATCAAGTCCCTTGCAGTCCTAAATGCCTACAATCTGAAGAGCCATAAAATGTGGTACAGAGATCTATCATGGTCCATCAGATGGAGGATGGGGGGTGGAGGTGGGATAAGGGGATAACGAGGGCTAGAGAAGACTATGTAGGAGCTGGGACTTGTGTAAGGGCCTTGAAAGCCTGGTAACATTTAAAGAGGCAGGGGGGAAAGGGGGGAGGGGGGAGGGGAGTGGAGAAGATACTATGAGAAGCGCTGTTGGTTACAGATTGACATTGGATTTTTAAAGGCCTCCTTTCAGATATCACCAGTCCCCACCCCCACCCCACCCCAGCTATAGAGATGTAGGTCACTGTCCCCTTGGATGCCCCATGCAAAAGGATTTGATGTCAGACTGTGCTGTGGTGAGAGAGGCAGCCAAGCAATGCTGGGTTAACTCCAGGAGTCCCACACTACCTCCTCCTGAGGCAGCCCTGCAGAGATGAAAGAGGCTGGGGGTCTGGGACCAGAGAAACCTTCTTTGAGAAAAGAGTCACTTCTCTCCTCCCCTCACTCCCCTGTCTCTGACTCTCTATTTTAGTCACTTTCTGACTCTCTCTCTCTCTCTCTGGTCTGTCTCTGTCTGTTTCTGTCTGTCTCTGTTTCTCTGTCTCTGTCTCTGTGTGTTTCTTTCTCTGTGTGTGTCTCTCTGTCTCTGTCTCTCTCCATCTCTGTCTCACATCTGTCTATCTGTGTCTCTCCGTCTGTGTCTCTGTGTCTCTATCTCTCTGTGTCTCTCTGTCTTTGTCTCGCTGTCTGTGTCTCTGTCTGTCTATCTGTCTCTCTCTTTCCCCACCTTTTCTTTCCTTCTGCTCCCTGCTCTCTTCTACCAACCCCCAGCCCAGCAGATTAGTCAGTTAATCAAGGAAAAATTGTGTAATTGGTGACATTTGCCTCAAGTGCATCCAGCCTCACCTTTTTGTATCCTGTTTCCCCCTTTGAGGACTGTATCTGACACATTCTCTCTCTCTCTCTCTCTCTCTCTCTCTCTCTCTCTCTCTCTCTCTCTCTCTCTCTCTCTCTCTCTCTCTCTCTCTCTCTCCTAATTGTTTCTGGCTGGCTGGCTGGCATCCAGGCTCTCCTGTCAGGGAGAAAAGCACCTGATAAACTCCTCAAGAGTAGCAGCCTTTTCAAGGGGAAGGCAGGGAGAAGGCCATGGTTAATCCAAAAGGATGACTCTCTAATGATAAATTTCAAGCACCCAACGACAGGCCTATGAAGGGAGAGAGAATTTCAGACAGGAGGGTCTTCCCAGCACATTTCAGCCAGCATCCAGGGCCAAGTGACCTGCTAATTGTGAGCAATAGTGGCCCCCAGGATCTTCTCAATGCCCTCCATGGCTGCTCAGCTGTAGGAAGCAGTGTGGGGCAGATATGGGTACTGGGTGCTAAGCACCTCTGCTCCACCCCCTGCTCTGGAAGAACTCTTGGAAAGAGGGCTTCTGCTCCTCTCACTTCTGGATCAATAACCCTCCTTACTTCCCCATTCTCAACTCCTCTTCCCCACTCCCACCCCTCAAGTTTCCTCTGCCTTTTTCTCAGGACTTAAATTATGAGCCGGCCCCATACACCGCCCCCCAAGCTTGGATGATGTGTCTCCGACTCAAAAATCAGACGATGAAGAGCTGATGTTTATATAGCACTTCAAATTTTGTCAAAGCACTTTACATGTACAAAATATTGTTTGAGCCTCACAGGTTCAACTGAAATGTTTAATAAACACCTATTATATTCAGAGTATTATGGGGAAAATATAAAGGTTACACAAGTCTGGGTCCTTCCCTCAATGAGTGGGGTAAGACACACATGCACAGACAACTTTGGTCCACTCTACAGGGGGAAAAAGAAAGAGCTATGTGAGGTTTGAGGAAGCAGGTCATAATAATACAGGGGAAATCAGAGGAGGCTTCATGGAGGAGACAGCACTCTCAAACTTAACTTCAAAATATGGACAGGAATTCAACAGGTTAAAAGGAAAGAGGATATTCCAGAGCCAGGGAACATGTAAACTTCATAAGCAAAGCCATCCTTGAAGTCTGTGGCAAAGCACAAAGCTTGGGGACTTTTATGTGGTTGTTTTAGTTTTGTTCTTAGCTGAGAAATGGCATTACCTGTCCTTCATTCGTTAACATCTCTATAGTGCTTTAAAGTTTGTGAAACCTTTCCCACTGCTATCTCATGGGAGGAGCTATGCATAAGGAGAAATGTCATTTCAACAGACCACAACTTTCTACCTCCCATATTCCTCTCTAGCAAGGTCCCCAGTTCACCTCTTGGAAGATCCCAAAGCTTTACATGGTAACTCTCCAAGCCAGCTACCCCTACCACGGCCTGCTCTTCATTCCTTCATTCAACAAACACTGACTGATTTCCAGCTGTATAAGGCATCGTTCTTGGTGCTGGGCCCTGTGTTCCAGCCTCTTCCTGGAAGTTTGCTGGGATTCCCAGAAGACTGCAACATACAGGCAGTGGTGGCAAGTAAGTTTGAATACTTTCGACTTTCAAGAGTAACACAGTAGTTGTTTAAAAAAATGTCTCCATAAAAGAACATATTGTAGCAGACTGTTAAGGAACCTGCTACAGTATGTATTCTTTTAAATTAGTTCATTGTGATTGGTGATAGCAAAAGTACTGAAAGGATCATGAGATTTAAAGTTACAGGGGACCTTAAGGATCACCTACCAAGGGTGGGGAACCTGTGGCCTCAAGGCCACATGTGGCCCTCTAGATCCTCAAGTGTGGCCCTTTCACTAAATCCAAACTTTACAGAACAAATCCCCTCCCCTGAGTCCAACTCCCCCTTGTTTCATAGGAGAAAACCAAGGTCCAGAAAGGGAAAGTAATTTGACCAAGGTCACACCAACAGTAACAGGTACAGCTGACATTCAAAGCCAGGTCTTCTGACTCCAAAACCAGTGGTAATAGGTGGCTCAGTGGATAAAGCCCTGGGCCTGGAGTCAGGAAGACCCGAATTCACTTACTAGCTGTGTAACCCTGGGCAAGTCACTTAACTGCTGTCTGCCTCAGTTTCCTTAACTGTCAAATGGGGACACTAATAACAATAGGCAGCTAGGTAGTACAGTGGATCTCTATCCACTATGTCCGACCTGGGGTCAGGAAGACCTGAGTTCAAATCTGGCCTCAGATACTAGCTATGTGACCCTGGACAAGTCACTTAACCCCATTTGCCTCAGTTTCCTCATCTGTAAAATGATCTGGAGAAGGAAATGGCAAATCACTCCAATATCTTTCCAAGAAAACCCCAAAAAGGAGTAACAAAGAATTGGATGCGACTGAAAATGACTCAACAACAACAAAAAAAATAGCAACTACCTTCCATGGTTATTATGAATCTGAAGTGACAAAAATATAAAGAATACAGAAGAAAATGGGAAGGTTTACGTGGAATGATTCAGCACGAAGAAAGCACAGGTTACATGCTGACTTCCATTAAACTAAATATGTATTTACATATATTTATATATTATATGTGTATGTATACATATGCATGCATATACATATACATACATGCAGGTATACATGTGTGTGTGAATATGGAAAAGAGAGGAGAGAGACAGAGACAGAGAGAAACAGGGAGAGACAGAGACTGCATACAAATATAGATATACGCTACTTTCAGGTTTCATATATGTGTGTGTGTGTGTGTATACGTGTGTGTGTATATAAACACTACTATGTGTGTATGTATATGTATATGTGACTGCAGAATCGACACTTTTGAATTGTGGTACTGGAGAAGATTTTTGAGAGTCCCTTGGATAGTAAGGAGATCAAATCAGTCAATATTAAATTAATTCAGACTATTCACTAGACAGTCAAATACTAAAGCTGAAGCTAAAATGCGTTGGCTGCATAATGAGAAGATGGGAATCACTGGAAAACACCCTGATATTGAGAAAGATTGAAGGCAAAAGGAAAAGGGGACGGCAGAGGATGGGATGGATAGATAGTGTCACAGAAGCAATGAACATGAACTTGGACAGATTTTGAGAGATAGTGGAGGAGAGAAGGCCTGATACGCTATGGTCCATGGGGTCTCAAAGAGTTGAACATGACTGAACGACAACATACACACATACATATGTGTATATTATATATACATATTTACTAAAGTTCATTCCTTTTGTGATAAATAACATATTAGAACACAAAGGTGAGCAGCAAGAGTCACAGAAGCAAATAAGATCTTATTTTAATTTTCCTATTAAAAGAAACTTAAAGACTTTGGCATTTTGGGTTTTATTTATGATTTTAGTTTTAATTTTATTTGCTTCTTTAAATACCTGTTTTTATTGATTGTTTCGAGCCTGAAATTATTAATAAGGGTAAAAAAAGATTAGGCTAAGATAGCCAAAAAAGATTACTCCAAGTAGCAGCACTCCTAATGTTCTCTTGGGCTATGCTTTTTCTGCAGCACTCGTGAAAGACTAATAATGATAACCAGTGTTTATATAGCACTTTAAGTTTTACAAGTTACAAATGTCACCTCATTTTTTCCCTCACAACAACACTGAGCAATAAGTACCATTATTATCCCCATTTTACAGATGGGGAATAGAGGTAGACAGAGGTTTGCCCAGATCACATAGTTAAGGAAGTATCTGAGGGCAGATTCAAACTCATTTCTTCTTGTCTGCATGTCCAGCATTTAATAATGCACTTCACCTGTGAAACCTGGGCAATCTATCAGTACCATGCCAGGGAACTGGATCCCTCCTACTTGAATTGTCTTAGGAAGATTCTGAAGATGGCCTGGCAAGATAAGGTATGGGACACTGAAGTCCTTTCTCGAGCTAAACTGCCAAGCATTCAAACTCTGCTGCAGAGAGTGCAACTCCAATGGACTAGCTATATTTTGGCAAAACATATGTTTGCCTTAAAAAACTATTTTATGGAGAACTTACACAAGGCAAATACTCACATAGAGATCAGAAGAAATGATCCAAGGACATTATCAAGGTCTCTCTGAAGAACCTTGGAATCGATTGCATGATATGGGAGACACTGGCACAGAACCGCTCAGCATGGCATGCCCACAACAAACAAGGTGCAGTGCTCCATGAGCAAGGCAGAATTGCAGTAGATCAAAAGAAACGCGAAATGTTCAAATTTAGAGACTTCTCCACTCCAAATATTCACGTGGACTATTTGTGCCAAACCTGTGGTAGAGCCTTCAGAGCTTGTGTCGGTCTGATCAGCCACAGCTGGACACAATGTACCTTGACTCCAACACAGTGATGTCATTTTGGTCCTCTTTGAGAATGAAGGACAACAACCAACCAGCCATTTTACCACTTAGCTGCCAAAGAAATTGGGGCTCTCTATTTTTCAAAGGCCCTTCGCCTTAAATGGCCTTTTTGTCATTTACCCACTTCATGAATAGCTCCAATAAAGAGGAACAGAAGAGCGGAAAGGAGGACAAACACCAGGGGATCGTTCTGGCCGTCGGTCAAAGAAGAACTCCCAGATAAAGTCCAGCCTCTTCAGTCTACCCTTTAAAGACTTCCTTGACCTGGCCTCAATCGTGATAAGGTAGAAAGAGCAGCTTAGTACCCATGTGAGACCTTGGCCGTATTTTGCAGTCACCAGAGCACTGGGGCCCAAAGTCAGGGATACCTGAATTCAAATCTGGCCTCAGATACTTCCTTAGCTGCGTGATACTGAACAAGTCACTTAACCTCTGTTTCTCTCAGTTTCCTTATCTGTAAAATGGAAGTAATAATAACATCTACCTTTCAGGCTTTTTATGAAGATCAAATGAAATAACAATTATTTTTTTAAATTTAAATTTATTTATTTAACATATTTAGTTTTCAGCATTGATTTTCACAAGAGTTGGAATTGAAATAACAATTATAAAATGCTTAGCACAGTCCCTGGCACATAGTCTGTGCTATATAAATATTAGCTATCACCACCACCACCACCACCACCACCACCACCATCACCATCATCATCATCATCATCATCATCATCATCATCATCATCATCATCATTACATCTCCCTGGGCCTAGGTTTCTCACCTGGAAAGAGAGAAATTGGTCTGCATAGGCTCCAAGGTCCATTCCAGCTCCACAATCCCACCTTTCAGCCTATCTCCCTTCATGCATCCCATCCTTTGGCTGAGCTGGCTACTTCTTATTCCCTGTACCACTCTGAGCTTTTCTGACCTACTGTTCAAGCTAAGATACTT
Organism: Trichosurus vulpecula; assembly: GCF_011100635.1. Classification (NCBI taxonomy): domain Eukaryota; kingdom Metazoa; phylum Chordata; class Mammalia; order Diprotodontia; family Phalangeridae; genus Trichosurus; species Trichosurus vulpecula. Next base: position 378,376,632 of record NC_050573.1, read on the forward strand.
CCTTCTGCCTAGAGTGTACTCTCCATCTCTACTGGTCCCAATCTTACTCATCCCTTAAGGAGCCTTCAGCTCAAATGCTATCTCCCCCTTGCAGGCTTTTCTGGTCTTACCCAACTACCCAAACCAACCAGAAGGACTCACTTCTTCCACCATGATTCTATATTACTGTGTACCTCTCTGATTTCACTTGCTACATTCTACTGTGGATCCTTCATGTCCACGCCTGATGAACCCTACAAGAATCTGGCAGGTACTCAATAAATAACACATACACAACAAAACCTGAAGGTGTTGAGAATGAAACCCCAATGGTATAAATGCTAGTGCTTTCCCCGAAGTTACTGCCTTCAGCCACTGTCAGAACTTCAGTACTAGTCAGAATGGGAAGTACCTAGCTGAGGCAGCTACATAGTAAAATGGATAAAGTGTAGAGCCTGAAGTCTGGAAGACCTGAATCCAGATTCAGACTTGTACACTTAGTATCAGTGTGATCCTAAACAAGTCACTCAACCTTTTCTGCCCTCATCTAAGAAATGGGAATAATAATAGAGTTATTATAAGGATAAAATTAGGTAATATTTGTAAAGGGCTTTGCAAGCAATGCTAGCTAACATTGCTCAGTCTTGTCTGACTCTTCATGACCCCATTTGGGATTCTCTTGGCAGACATACTGGAGTGGTTTGTCATTTCCTTCTCCAGATCATTTACAGATGAGGCAACTGAGGCAAACAGTGACTTGCCCAGAGTCACACAGCTAGGAAGTGCCTGATGCTGGATTTGAACTCAGGTCTTCCTGACTCCAGGTCCAGCACGACCTAGCTGTCCAAGCTAACATTAGTACCAGAGAAATGTCCACCAGGCCTTCTCATCTGTCATGCTGCTATGCCCTCTTAACTCCCAAGCATTGCCATTGCACTCTAAGCACCTCTGGGCTTTGTCATCTACTCTGCCCCTGCCCCCTAAGACCACTGGTCTTTTCCATGTATTTTGCAGCTGAACCCTCCAATATATATTTTCTCTCCCAAATAGAATGTAATCTCCTTGAGAGAGAAAATTGTTTTACTTTTCTATTTTATATCACTAGCCCTTTGAACAGTGGTTGGCACATAGAACATGCTCATTAAATTTTTTTCCCATTCCACTTTAAGGTTTGCAAAGTGCTTTCCGTACAGTCAATATGCTAACTACTGGAAATGCAAAGACAGAAATGAAATAGCATCTGTCCTTAACAAACTTGCATTCTATAAGGGGAGATCACATGTCCACGTGTAAGAAGATACAAAATAAATGCATGGGAGATTTTTGACAGGGGGGAAGGCATAAGTAGTTTAGGGGAATCATATTTGTACACTGATTTTTGCTTCCTCCTTGGTCATGACAGCATTCCTGGTATATAGGTAGGGAGGGAGGTGGAGAGAATACATGTTATACTCTGTGCTGGGGCAGTCCAGTGCTGTAGATGGAGGTTCCTAACTGGCAGAGAGAACAGTGATCTCAATGCTGTATAAGAGATTGGCAGAAGTCTATTGCAACAGACCAAACAAAAGGGATTGAGAACCTAAACTAGAATAGTAGCCATGGCAGTGGAGAAAAGGGAGCATAGTTAATTCAGTAGTCATATCATTTTATAGAAAGAGTCATGTCCTACCTCAAGAATCTTTAGTGGCTTCTTTCCTGCCTTTAGAATAAAATAGAAACACCTCAGCTTGGCATTTAAAACCCTTCATGGTCTAATTCCAATCTACCTTTCTATACTTACTCCCCCCATGCCTGGAAAGTCCTCCTTTCTCACTTCCACCTCTTAGCTTCCTTCAAAATTCAACTCAGGGAACATGCTCAGATGGGCAGGCTTTCCTGATCCATCCTCAAACTATCTCACACTTACTTCTCTGTCCAAATTTTGTTGTATCTGTCTGGTGGAATATAAAGTCTTTAAGTATAAGTCCTATTTTGTCATTTGTACAGTCAACATCTGGCCATCTTGGATTCCCCTGGGTGTCATCAATATTAAAAAGAAAGTTTGGTAAGTAGGAGTACTCGCTTGCTCTCTCTCTCTCTCTCTCTCTCTCTCTCTCTCTCTCTATCTCCCCCCACTCTCTTTTCTCTCTCTCTCCCCCCTTCCCCAAGGCTGTTGGCTTCCGTCAACTTCCCTTTCCCATGGCTTGATCAAAAAAACCTGTCTCTCTGTAGATTGAGCCTGATGCTTTGACTAAAGAATCCCACACAAAGGGAGGAGTTGGAAAGGAAAATAGCGGCTCCACCCATAAGAGAGTGGGGGCCAGGTAGAGGGAGTAGTTAGTTCCCTTCAGCCAATCATCTCCAACACCCAACCACAATTACTTTATCAGCCTAACTCAAGTTACTTTGTGAACTTGAAAGCATTTAAATGGAATTTCTTAAAATACATATTCTGTCTTTCAGACTTTCCAATATTTCAGTCCATCTTCCTTCCATTTCACCCTATATAAAAATGTTTAACCGTAACTCCAAACACCAGATGGTGACAATGATTTTTTGCTCATGGTCCCGTTTGGAGTTTCCCAGTTTGGCCATTTGGATCTGCTCCCTCCCCTTATGTCTCCAGTTCCTGCTGTTGTGCCCTACTTAAGAATCATCTGCTCTTTTTCTTTTTTATACCCTAGTTACATTTGGTACCTTCTGACTTTCCTTTCATCTCCGTTAATCATAAAGGATGCCAGGTTACACAAAGTCTTGAACCCAAGGCTTAACCACTGACCTTAGAGCCATATCTAAAACACTTTTAACCTGGTGCAAAAATATTGCTGGGCAGGGGATGCATTTGTGCCAAGAGAAAAGTGGATGGCCCCAACCTGGGGAATGGAGGTGGGTGGCAGGCGGAAGAAGGCAACTTGGGAGAGTACCACCATAGACAGTGACAGGCAGGAGGGAGAACTGGCTGTCTCACACTCTGTCCCACATCAATAAAGGAATGGGAAAATGGGGTCATAGCTTTGTTTACTCTATGCTAATTGCTGATCTGACAGACTACAAGACTGTTTCACAAATGCAGAGCAGCATCATGTATATATACAGTCTGTATGTTCCAGACACCTGTTAATTATAAAGAAGAGCTTTCTATCTGCCAATGTGGCACAGTGGATAATGAGCTAGAACTGGAGTAAATACAATCTGAGTTCAAACCTTGCCTCAGACATTTACTGACTGTGTGACCCTAGGCAAGTGACTTGCTGTGTGCCTCAGTTTCCCTATCTGTAAAATGTAGTACCTAGAATACCTACCTCACCAGTTTATTGAAGGAACCACCAAAAAAGTATATGAAGTGTTTTGGATAACTTTGAAGTATTATATGAATATCAATTATTATTTGGTATAGCAAAAAAAAGTCATAGACTGGGGGGACTAGGTGTTCTGAGTTTGAGTTCTGAATTCTGCCACTAACTTACAGTGTGACTTTAGGGTGAGACTTGCTTTTTTTAACTGATGAATTTGGTTTTATTACAACAGGAAACATAAAGATAAACAAAAGAGAAGCCAGGGTCTTCAAAAACAAAGGATGAACAAAGAGTTCTTTGGATCCATTCATCCTTATAACAGTGCAGAAATATTCTACTACATTCAAATACATGTTTTATGAAGCTATTCCTCCAATCAATTGGCATATAGTGTGTTTATAATTTTTTGCTTTGACAAATAGTTGGGCAAGGTCCAAGTTTCCTTCTCCCTCTTGCATTCTCTGATTCTTTAAATGCCTTATTGATTGACGGCCAAAAGAAGATTCCAGGTTCAATTTCTGGTTCAAAGCCAAGAGGTTTCAATGATGTCAGAGGAGACTACACACCACATACACTCATCCCCACAGGGCTCTGCACAACAGATTTGGCCAGTAATGCAATAATTACTATTCCCTCTGATTTAGACTTCACCTACGGGTTGAATCTAACACCCTGGCAGAAATGAAGACACGGTATATATTTTTATTTTACTTTGTGTGTCTTTTCGTCTTAAGAATGGTATAGTCCCCAAGAGTACCCTAAGTCTCCTGGATATAGTAGGAAATGGCTGTACCTCACCCAAAGAGACAGCATTGGATCATAAACTGGGGGAGTGAATTTCCTGCCTTTAGTTATGGTGGCAGGTAATTCATGGGGTGAGGGTATTGGCCTCAATTGACACAGATCAACTTTCTCACTGTTTTCTTATGTGGTGACGCTCTGGGCCTGAAAATCTTGAAACCTACTTGAATGGCTCTTTGGAAGAAGTTTGGCAATGAGGATGCAATCCCATCAAACATATGGTCCCAACTACAGGTAGTCTCTCATCAGTCATCCACCAAGATTGCAACCAAGTAGAGGACAACCAATGGTGTTTTAACCCTTTGGCCCTAGAACAGTTGGAGAGGACTTTAAAGCAGGCTATTCTATAAGCAGCAGCTAGTCAACAAACCAGATCAGGACAAGGCATGTTCTATCACCTCTTTGGTTCCAGCCTCTAACTTTTTCAAGAGGGAGGCATCAAAGGATAAAGACCTGGTGTGCAGGCTGGCAAAGAGAGCCAAGTTAGACCATATACTACTGAATGGGGCCATGAGATGTCTCAGGAGACAAGCACTATCGTCATTGGGGGCACAGAATGAAGGATACTCCTCCACATCCTCTGCAACTGCAGTCCTCACTTTATTGGGGCTATTATTTGATGACCCAATGACATCATATTAAATAGACTAGTGAAGGCCATCAGAGTGCTAGAAACTACTCAGATTTGGGTAAATTTAACTGTGCCAGGGTTGAAGAAGTCACTTTGGCTGAATTTTGTAATCCGTGACTACCAGAATCATACTGCTACTGTCACTAATGTTTCTGTACCTTTTAAAAATAGTTGGTAGAATTGTGAACTGATCCGACCATTTTGAAGAGTAATTTAGAACTATGCACAAAGGGCAATCAAACTGTGCATACCCTCTGATCCAGCAAGACCACTGCTAGGTCTGTACCCCAAAAGAACATAAAAAGGGGAAAGGACTTACATGTACAAAAATATTTACAGCAGTTCTTTTTGTGGTGGCAAAGAATTAGAAATTCTTTGGAATTGAGGGGATCATCAGGGGGAATGGCTGAACAGGAAAATGGCTGAACAAGTTGTAGTATATGAATGTAATGGAATACTATTGTGTCATAAGAAATTATGAGAAGGCAGATTTCAGAAAAACCTAGAAAGACTTAAATGAACTGATGCTGAGTGAAATGAGCAGAACCAGGAGAACACTGTACACAGTTATAGCAACATTGTATGATGATCAACTATGAATGACTTAGCTCTTCTCGGCAATAGAATGATCCAAGACAATTCCAAAAACTCATAATGGAAAATGCTATCCACATCCAGAGAAATAGCTGATGGAGTCTGAATGCAGATTGAAGCATTTTATTTTTACTTTCTTTGGAGATTTTTGGTGTTTTTTCTCCTTTTGCTCTGTTTCTTCTTTCACAATATGATGAATGTGGAAATGTATTTTATATTATTGCACATGTATAATCTATATCATATTGCTTGCCATCTTGGGGAAAGGAGGAGGGGAGGGAGGAAAGGAAAAAAATTTGGAACCCAAAGTCTTATAAAAAATGAATGTTGAAAATTGTCTTCACATGTAATTGGAAAAAATACTATTTTAAAAATAAAAATAAATATTCAGTTTTTCAGTCAGAGTGGGGAAAATTAAAAAGTATCAAATAACATGACATTGCTATTTGATTGTAGATGGCTCAGGTAAAAAGTAAATATATGGCCCAGGAAGGCTATAGAGTGTACAGTAATACGATGATGATGGGGGGCTCTGAGACCCTGGGAACCAACTAGATAGTTAAATTTAGCCTAGTAAAATATTCCTAAAGACTATGCCCAAAGGGCTATTGATATGTTCATACCCTTTGACCCAGCAATACCACTTCTAGGGTTGTATCCCAAAGAAATCACACAAGCGGGAAAAGGACCCATATGTACAAGGATATTTATAGCAGCTCTTTTTGTGGTAGCCAAGAATTGGAAATCAAAGGGATGCCCATCAATTGGGGAATGGCTGAACAAGCTGTGGTATATGAAGGTAATGGAATACTATTGTGCCATAAGAAATGGGGATGATGCAGACTTCGTAACAACCTGGAAAAACCTACACGACATAATGCTGAGTGAGCGGAGCAGAGCCAGGAGAACGTTGTGCACAGCCACAGATATATGGATCCCGTGAGGACCAACCCTGACATACTGCGCTCTTCTCAGCAACCTAAGGGGCAAGGACAACTCCAGGGGACTCAAGATGGAGAATGCTATCTTCATCCAGAGAGAGAACTGTGAAGTTTGAATACAGATCGAGGCGCACTACATGCTCGCCTTTTTTGCTTCTCTTTTGTTTTTGTTTTTGGGTTGTTGTTTTTTTTTGGTTTCTGTTTCTTCTTTCTCATGATTCATTCCATTGGTCAAAATTCTTCTCCACAACTTGACTAGTGCATAAATTAATTCAATGCGAAGTTATACATGACAGTTATATGAGATTCCATGCCGTCTTGGGGAGGGAGGGAGGAGGGAGGGGAGAAAATCTGGAACTCAAAACTATGTAGAACCGTGTGTGGTAAACTAAAAATAAATAAAGAAATTGGAAAAAAAATATTCCTAAAGACCTCTGCAAGTTTGGCACCTAATGTCATACCAACTATTTTAAAGAAAGAAAAACTGAGTCCCCAGGGATCCACTCTGTTGATGTAATTTGTTTACAAACCACCAAAATCTGGGGATCAGAGAAATCAGACTGCTAGCTATGATTCACTACTAGCCAGTCATTAGGTTGGACTGAAGAGCCACAAAACCATCAGTTCTGGTAGTCAGGAGTCATCTTAATAATGATATTATACTCAATGGTCAAGCCTATTCTTCAAGGATCAGCATCCTATCCATCCCTGTGGAGACAGAGACTAAGCAAAGGAGTGGAAGAGGAAGGAGTAAAGTTAATCACTTTGGCAAGTTAGAGGTATAGGTAGGGGAGAAGAAGAAATAAAAGAGGAAAAAACCATTGGGAAAGATGAAAAATGAGGGGCAGACAGGCCATCCCCAAAGATACAGAAAAACATGAAGATTACAACTTAACACCCTAAGATAAAAAGGTGATTGAAAGGAGAAAGTGGTAGGAGGAAGTCATTGGTGACCACACTTTTGGTTTTTCTTTGTTGGTTTTGTGTTGTTAATGTAAGGAGAACTGGGAAGACACATGGAAGCGATAACATGGGAAACTAATCTCATTGATAGCGTCTGTCAGTCTTCTAAAGGAACTCTGATCATCTTTATTTGTGTTATTTTTGTTTTCTCTTTTACCTGGGGTCTGACTAGTAAGATATTTCTTTGCATGTGTAAAGTGATTGATCTGAAACAGGCAGATATAAGTACATCACACACAAGACCCACTGCTGCAGATGGTCTTTGGTTTGGGGAACTCCCCATCCCTGAAAGAAGAGCACAGACAACCCAGGCAGAACAGATCTAGCAGTCCTGAATTCCATATAGAGTCCTAGGTTTTAGAGCTGGCAGGAACCCCCAACACCAACCAACAATTTTTTTAGATGAGGAAACTAAGACCCAGGGAAATGAAGTTGCTTGCCCTGGATCCTATAGGAAGCAAGGCCAGGATGTAAATGGCAAATCAAATTCTCTTCCCACTACACCATATTGTCACAATGCAGTCTTGAGTAAATTATTTTGCAGAGAGTGAGAAAGAACAGAAAGGAGAGAGACAGGATGAGAGTAAGGAGAAAGAAGATGAATACATAGTATTAGGTTGCTAGGCTGACTGGTTTCGTCTAACTCTTGTTACAGAGGGACAGGTATGTATACAGGACTAATTTGCTGTAAAAACAATAGGCATCAATAAAAAAACATTTAAAAGAAGAAGAAAAAGGAAGAGGGGAGGAGAAAGAAAAGACAGAAAAGGGAGAGAGAGGGAGAGAGAGAGGAAGAGAGGGAGGAAGGGAGGAAGGAAGGAAGGAAGGAAAGAAGGAAGGAAGGAAGAAAAGAAGGAAGAAAGGAAGGAAGGAAAGAAGAAATGGAGGGAAGGAAGGAAGGAGGGAAGGAAGGAATGGAGGTCAGGAGGGAGGGAAGGAAAGAAGGAATGGAGGGAAGGAAGGAAGGAGGGAAGTAAGGAATGGAGGTCAGGAGGGAGGGAAGGAAAGAAGGAAGGGAGGGAGGGAAGAAGGAAGGGAGGAAGGAAGGAAGGGAGGGAGGGGGGTAGGGAGAGAAGGAGGGAGGGAGAGAATGAAGGAAGGAAGGGAGGGAGGGAGAGAAGGAAGGAAGGAAGGAAGGAAGAAAGGAAGGAAAGAAAAGGGAAGGAATGTCAAAATATTCATAGTATCACTTTTTGTGGTAGTAAAGATCTATAAACACAGTGAGTATTTATCAATCAGGGAATGCCTAAACAAACTGTGGAATACAAATATAAAGGAATATTATCGTATTGTAAGAAATTACAAATATGAGGAACTCAGAGAACCTTTGGGAGACTTATGTGAACTGATGCAGAGTGAAGTAAATAGAATCAGGAAAACAATATGCACCCCAACTCTAATAGTATAAATGAAAAGAAAAATAAAACAAAAGTAAGTGCTATATACTTAATAATGCCCAGTCTGGTCCCCAGAGAAGAGATGAAGAAACACACAGCTCTAATACAATTTTCTTCTAAGGACTGTGGATATAGGATGTTATATATGCAGTCAGAACTGATCATAGACAGTCTGGCTTCACTGGTTTTCACTGTTACAAAGGAAAACTGAGGATTGGGAGGAGGGAAGGGTTTTTACTATAAACAAATGTGATATAAAATCAGAAAGCATCAATAAAACCTTTTTTAAAAATTAACCACAAACAAAACTCATGTTTTTCCCCAGTGCAACAGAAATATACAAGCCACCTCTTGCTTGCAGACACCAGCAATAAATGGTATAGTATATTTGGATTCATCTCCCTGACACAGCTCGGCTGGCATCTCCCCAAGATGTGCATCTCCACCGAACACAACTCGTCTGTTAAGCACAAATTCCCCATAATGCATTCAGGATTGAGTGTGATATCCTTTCCATGAGAATTAAATTTTAATTGACTCCTAAATATACACATCGCACTTATTTACTAATTATAGAATCAGGTAGGAAACCAGACCAAGGAAAGGCACACTTAGCTCTGAGGGTTTTTTCCTCTATCAGGAAGGCTCTGTAGCCTCCACGGCCAGCCCTGTACAAGGGTGGAGGGGGCTCCTCTACCTCAGGGATATGGGAAACAACCTTCTCCCATCTGCTCAGTGGTACTTTAAATCCCATTACTAGAAGATAGAGCTTTTCTTTCCATGGGATCATGGATTCAGAGATGGAAGTGTCCTCAGAGGCTATTCCAAACCCACCCCCTCCCATTTTACAAATGAGGAAATTGAGGGCCAAGTAAATTAGGTGACTTGTCCAAGGCCACACAGGTAGTAATCATCAGAGGTGGGATTTTAACCCAGATCTGGATGAGACTGAAAAGACAAACCCCTTGGGGAGGGAGCACGGAGACTCAGAGTGACACTCAGGCTAAGGTTACTGATATCAAAGTCTTTTCTAAAGGCAAGTCTACATGGGTGGAAGGGGAGACAATACAGGATAGTGGGAACCTGAAATGGTTGGGAAGGTCTTGGGGCAGGAGAGAGGATAGCATGGGAACCATACCATGAAAGGCCAGAAAGATAACCAAAAAGGGATGATTGGGGGGAAACCAAGTCAAACCACTAACTTTGCCTTTTTGCTAAGGACTGAAATTACACACCCCTCTTCAAGCCCATCCAACCCTTATCCTTTGGAAGACAAGAAGAGGAGCATCCTGCCACCAGAGTAAGGACGTGATTTCATTTGAATTCCTGGGGCAGTCCTGTTTCTTTGCAGGAGCACAGCTCTGGGGATAGGCAGGGTGGAGGGGAGCAGCTCAGAACAGAACCCACTTGGACTGTTTTCCCTCCTTTGTAATTGCAGCTGGGTCTGTACCTGGTGCTGGTGTCACTGCTGCTCTGCAATGCTCTGTCTTCCGTGACATTAGAGGGCCCGTTGGTCCAGTTGGCCATCTCCTCCCCACTGTGCCAGCTAAACTGCAGTCCTCTGATAAGAAAATGAGGCAGGTGATATTTTATCTCATTCATTGGCTTAACTTTTTCAGCTGGAGTCACATTTTTTCCATATGCAAGGGCAGATGCCATACATCCCCCATAGTTATATGTTTCATAATAATCCCTTACTTTTCTCCAGCATCTTATACCACCCCCAAGCCCTTCACATTTGCTTGTCCAAAAGCAGGTGACCCCATTTTATAGAGGAGGGAACAGAAGCACAGAGGTGGTGGCCATTCAGGATGGTCTGGGGTAACTGACACTATGTTTTAACTTCCATCTCATTATTCAGAGAAATTTATCTAGATGTAAATTAAGCTCCCTAGACCTGTGCCCTCCAGTCTAGATATCAGACACATTTCCACCAATGTTCTAAAATAAATACATTCTCAGTTTTCAGAAACAGCCTGCAAATTTGTTCATCTCTGCGTCTATAAGCGAATATATTTTCTATGACTCAAATGTGCTCACCTGTAATGACACAGGGCCCTTTCTGTTTTTAGTCTACGATCTTATAATCACGACATAGATTTAGAAATAGAAGGGGGCCTAAAGGTCATCCATTCAGACCACCTTAATTTACAGATGAGGAAACTGAGGCCCATGATACTGCTATCACCTGGTTCTCTTCCTGTCTGTCCACTCCCTCCTTTTTGGTGTCCTTTGGTTGTTCTTCATCCATGTTGCACCCACTAACCATGGGTATTCCCCAAAGCCATATCCTGGGCCCTCTTCTCTTTTCCCTCTCTATTATCTTTCTTGATGACCTAATCAGCTCCCACAGGTTCAATTATCTTCATGCAGATAATTTCTAGATCTATACATCCAGCCCTAGTCTCTCTCTCTCCCAAGCTAGTCACCAACTCCATCTTGGACATCTCAAACCAAATGTCCTATAGACATCTCAACCTCAGTAAATCCAAAACAGAATCCATTATCCTCCCTACCCCAAACCCTCTCATCCTTGGGGCTTCCCTATCACTATCAAGGGCACCAACCTCCCAGTAACCCAGCCCTGCAACCTCAGTATCACCTTGAGCACCTCATGTTCACCCACATATCCAATCTCTTGTTCAAATCTTGTCATTTCTACCCTTACAAGATCTCTCTTGTTCTTCTTTTCTCTCTACTCACACAGACACATCACTTCTTACCTCAACAACGGCAAAAGCCTTCTCAATGATCTCTCTGAACCTTATCAAATCATAGATTCTTGGAGCTAGAAGGTCATACAAAGTCCAACTTCCTCATTTTACAGATGAAGATGAATGTGAAAATGAAGATGAAGGCTGAGAGAGGGTCAATGACTTATCCAAGGCCACATAGGTAATAAATGGCAGAGCCAGAATTCAAACTTAGAAACCCTGACTACAAACCCAATGCTTTATCCACTGCTTGATGCTGTTTGAAGGAACAGAAGAATGTCAAGATGTGGAGAAAAGTTGAGAATGGCCCTTAGGCATGGGAGAATGGGGAAGAGAGGAGCCAACTGTGCTAATGTATGGAAACAGGAGAGGTCAGTACAGTAGAGAGAATCCAACAGGGTGCCATGGTGAGAGGAACAAAAGAAAAGACCCATAACTACCCTACCGAGCCTAGGTAACCATTTCCTGCTCTGTCCCTTCTTATCTGTTCTTCCCCAACACAATCAGGACCCAGAAATACTTTGAAATTCTTCAATTCCATCATATCCTCCTCTATGACTACCATTTTTGGTTTGTCTACAGGATCTGAAATTAGAATCCACTACGTACAGCTGTGTAAAGTGAGAGCCCCAGACTGGAGTCGATCTGTTTTAAAATGCTATTTTCAGATCGTTAGGATATTAAAACGACAAGGGAGGCAACATGGTATATTCAAATGAGAACTAGGCCAGGGTTAAGGAGACATTCCCTGAATCTATTGTTGGTTCATTGTGTGGCCTGGAGCACATCACCAGACCTCTCTTCACCTCTGTTCTCTCATCTATCAAATGAAGGGGTTAGACTAGATAAGGTCTCTTGAAGTCCAACATAGATTCTATAAATACTATGAATTCTCAGCCCAGAGGAATGAATCTCTAATAGTGGCATTTCAGGCACTAGAAGAAAAGATAATGGAGGAGAAATCTGAGGTCAAAGAGGCCTTTCCTGACATTCAGAGCCTACCAATTGAGCAGCCAACTTCTCTACTGATGCATGTGGAAGCCTTGAAATTGAGGGTGATGGATGGTTCCCCTTCTAAGCTCAGGACAGTCAAGATCAGAGGACCTGACTCTGATTTCTGTATCCTACATGGGACCCCCCAACCTGGAGCCCAATTTAGGGCCAAGAGGATCCTGAACAAGTACACCACATGTCCCCAAGTAACCCAGGAAAAAAACTGGCTGACAAACTAAGCAAGCGGCAAATGCCAAGGAAGTGACTAAAGCCCATCGGACCAAAATAGCCACAGCATCCTTTAATCACAAATGACTTTGTGCCAAGTTGTGGAATCATTTTTACCAATAGCAACTTCCTAATTCTTCCTGCCTGCCTGCCTCCCTCTGGAACATAGGGCCAGGAAGAACTGGATGCTAGCTGCATTCTACAACAAAAGACTCCTAACTAGCCTCCCCCATCAGTTAGGTCCTAAAAGGGCACTAAATTTGGAGTCAGGAGACTCACATGCCAGTCCCAGCTCTTCTTCTTGGGCAAGTTATTTAATCCCTATGAGGACTCAGTTTAGCAATCTGTAAAATGAGCATAGTCAGTGTGCTATAGTATATAAAACTGGCCTTAGAGTCAGAAAGTCCAGGATTCAAATCTCTCCTCTGACAATACTGACTATATGACTAGCCCAAGTTATTTAGATCTCTCAGTGCAAAAGGCAACTGACTTTCTGAGAGGCTAAGTTGTCGATCTGTATTTATAGAGGGAGATCTGGAACAAGGAGTTCACTGAACAGTTGTATCCACAGGTCTAGACCAAATGATCAAATTAAAGGGGAAAAAAGTGTAGAGAAACCTAGAAGAGATCAAGATGTGGTGTGTGAGTGAGGGGAAATATGATAAATACCATGGCCTTTTTAGCCTTCTCTACCAATTCTGTTTTAGTTTGGGCAGCTAGGTGCTGCAATGGTTAGAGCACCGAGCTGTGAATCAGGTTCGAATCTGGCCTCAGATGCTCACTAGCTGTGTGACCTTGAGCAAGTCACTTTACCCTGTTTGCCTCAGTTTCCTCATCTGTGAAATGAGCTGGAGAAGGAAATGGCAAAGCACTCCAGTATTTTTGCCAAGAAATCCCCAAATGGGGTCACAAAGAGTAGGACTTGACTGCAAGGACTCAACAACACCAATTCCATTTGCCTAGAATAGAGGATTACGATGGGGTAAAGTTACAACAGCTTTCTTGTCATGTTCTCCTCACTTCCTTTTTCATCTATGACCTCTGTCTAACTAGTAAAAATAAATTCATTGGTAGGGGTTTGGGAGCTATGGTTTCAAATATATCCTGACCTACAAAGTATCTGAAAATTGGAGTATCTAACCTAGAGTCAAAAGGAAAAGAAAAACCTTTCTTCACAAAGGAAAAACCACTCCAGGAGGATAATAATATTTATATTACCTGTCTCACATCGTCATGAGGAAAGTATTATATAAATACTTTGTAAAGTACTATATACAGTAAATATGAACTCATTAATATTAGTTACTATACATCATCACCTGTCCAATGTGTTCACACAGCATATTTTGATCACATCACCCACCTGCTCAGAAAACTTCAATAGCTCCCCTTTGCCCACAGGATAAAATCCCATCTCCTTAATTTGGAACTCAAGACCGTCCACTATCTGGCCCCAACCAACCTTATCTCACAAAACTGACCCACATATGATTCTGCAAAATTGATCCCTTTACTGGCTTCCTAAACATGCCATATGCATTCCAGCCTCTAAACCTTTGTTCACACCATTCTCAATGAAAGCCTGAAATGTGTTCTCCAGTTGTTTTAATTCTATCCATCTTAAGAGCCCGGGATGTGGAATAAGAAGACCTGCCTTTGTTTTGTTTTTAAGTTTTTTTTTTTTTAATCATCAAAAATCTTCCTTCTTTCCCTCCACTATCTACTCCCTTCCCCTCCCCCACCACTAACAAGGAAAGGATATTCAAATCTTGGCTTTGCTACTTGCTGTCTGTATGACCTTGGGCAAGCCACTTCCCCTCAGTGGGCCACAGTTTCTTCATCTGTAAAATAAAGTGGACAAATACAATCATGTCTAAAAGCCCCTAAGATTCTGACCCTGGGCTATCATAGGATCTCACTGAAATCCCATTACTCATACTGGCCTATAGGCTCTCTCCCGCCTCCAAATCCTCACAGAATTTATTGTCCATACCCCTCATTTGGCACCACCCACACACTTTTACTTTTCTCTTTATACATATGTGTGAGTGTGTGTGTGTGTGTGTGTGTGTGTGTGTAAGTGTGTGTGTCCTCCTTTTCCGACTAGACATAAAGATGTTGAGGCCAGACATTGTCTCATACTTCTCTGCCTGCCTTGAACTTGTGGCATCTTAGACACTTAATAGGAATTTGTGGATGATGGTGAGAACCAGACAGGGCAAATAACTTGCCCATGGCAGAAGAACAAGTGGGAGCTGGCTTTAAAGGGTGGGTTTTGGGGGGGAGATCAGGGAACACCTCAACATCCTAGAACTCAACACTCCTAAATTCCATTCAAATGCTTTATATCTCATCCCCATTCTGGCAGAGATATGATGAAGGAACTAAGAACAGAGTATCTTACAGAGCTCAGGAACAATTCTACAAAAGGAAGGAGGAGCAACAAGTGAGGTATGAGTCAGAGTTAAAATCTGTAGTCACAGAGACAACTTTCACACTTTCTCTTTTTGGTACACAAGTGTTCACAATTTGTAGCTTCAAGGGCCTGGGATTTCCTAAGGGGACAGGGGACATTGGATTTCACCTATAGGCAGAATAGGGAGCCACTTATACAATGGAATTTTTTCTTGAGAGGGATTCCAGGAAAACCCTGTCCAAGAATATCTGCCCATCCTAAGTTCTTGGTGAACCAGTTCAACTCTACACTGTCCTCTTCTCTTGAGTCTCTCGCCCTCTTATTCTATCACCAAATTTGCCCAGCAAATCCCCTGCCTTGGGTCATTCCCATCATCCACACAAGTGCTGCTGAATGAAGTTGGAGAAAATCATGAAACCGTCCTGACTGGATCCACTACAAATTCCTGTTACATTGACTCAACTAGGCTCTCACTCCTACAAGGCAATTCTTTTATGCCAACCTAATTAATACACTAACCGACTCATCATAGTGGCTCTTCCAAACCTTTGAATCCCTCTTTAAACTTCCCATGGAGGCTCTGCCTCCCCCCACCTTCTCAGCTGGGAACTTTGCATCACATTTTACTGAAAAAATTAAAACCATTTGCTGAGAGGTATCTCATCCCCCCTGCTCATCTTACATCACCCAGATGCCTTCTTCCACTCTCTCCCTGTCGCACATGAAAAGTACGTCCTTCTCCTTGACAAGGTCAATCCCTTTACATGAAAAAATGATGCCATCCCATCCCACCTTTTCCAGCAAATTGCACCCCCATCATCCCCACTCTCTCATATCTCCAATTTCTTCCTGCCTACTGGCTGCTTCCCTACTGCCTACAAATATATGTCCTTGTCTCCCATATCCTCAAAGAACCCTCACTTGATTCATCCATTCTCCAGTAGCCATCATCTCATATCTCTCTTCTCTTTTGTTGCTAAACTCCTTGAAGAGCCCATCCACAACAGGTGCCTCCATTTTTGTTCCTTTCACTCTCTTCTTAATTCTCTGCAGTCTGGTTTCCAACCTCATCACTCAACTGAAAGTAATCTCTCCGAAGTTACCAATAATTTCTTAATTGCCAAATCTAGTGACCTTTTCTCAAACTTCATCCTTCCTAATCTCTCTGCAACCTTCAACATTGTCAATCACCCTCTTCTCTTTGATACTCTCTTATCTCTAGATTTTGTGACACAATCCTCTCCTGGTTCCCCTCCTACCTGCCTGACTGCTCATTCTCAGTCTCTTTTACTACATCTTTATCCAGGTCACCCATTGATTTTGGATATCCTATGGGGCTCTGTCCTGGAACTTCTCTTATCCCCTTATCTTTTACTGATCTTATCCCTTATCTTGTCCCTTTATCTCTTAGTGATCTCATATCCTCTCATGGATTCAATTATCATGGATTCAATTATCACCTCAATGCTAATGATTCTCAAAATCTACTTTTCCAGCCCTAACTTCTCTCCTGACTTCCAGTCTTTCATCTCCAAATCCCTACTGGACATCTCAAACTGGATATGCATAGACATCTTAAATGCAACAAGTCCAAAACTGAACACATTATCTTCCCCTCAAAATTCTACCCCCTTCTTAACTTCCCTATTGCTGTTAAGGGTACCACCATCCTCCCAATAACTCAGCCTCATACCTAGATGTCATCCTTGACTCTTCACTGTCTCTCACTCTCCATATCCAATTTGTTGCCAAAGCTTGTTGATTTTTCCTTTGTAATAAATTCATTAATTGTAATTCATTGTAACTATAATTCAATTAATTGTAATAAATCCAATAAAATTAAATGAATAGGAGGTATGAAGGAATCTAGGTGTATACCTCTCCCAGGGTTTGAATTTTAAGAGGGGACAAGCACTGAACCCAAAGGAACAAAATTCTAATGATGGGACAATATTTCCCATTAGAGAAGCCTTCAGTCCACACAACAGAGAGAGCCACATGAGTATGGCCACCATGTTCAGCTCTCTGAATAGGACATTTAAGGGGAAAAGAAATCCAGGTAGGGATCATTGATTGAAGAGTAGCCCAACGAATATGGTAGATGAATATGATAGAATATTATTGTGCATCATGAGATGAGGAATTCAGAGAAACATAGGAAGACTTATATGAACTTATACAGAGTGGAATAACCAGAACATGAGGAGCAATAAACACAAAGATAACAATAACGGAAATGAAAAGAATAATCATAAAAACCAGAACCATTCCTGGGAAACAGATAATGAAACAAACATCTCTTTTCCCAGGAGACAGCAGACTCCAGGAGCATAATATCGGATGCATTATCTGACAAGGACATTGGATCATTTCTTGTTGTTAGACTGATTTTCTTTGTATAAAGAAGTTCAGGCATGGGGCTGGCAGTATATCCAGAAATGACTGTGATAACAGGAATCAATAAAAATCTATTTTAAAAGAAAAAACACCCAGAGAAGCATTTCATAAGATTTGGAGCTATAAAGAGCGTCAGAGAATCTAAGCCAACCCCTCCTTTTAATAGATGGGTAAAATCAGACCCAGAGAGGTAATGTGATTTCCTCCAAGTGAGTTAAAAATTCCTGTGTGTGCACCCAATGTATAAAGCCCTCCAAATAGTTGATATGCAGAGATTAAAAACATAAAGAATGGGGAGGTGAAGAATAGCCATTGAATTTTTGAATTTTTTTTCAGGCTGTGATTTCATACATGAAATCTATGGGTGAGAGGTTCTTATGTTATTACTCTAATGGGAATTGAGGCATCAGAATCTATCAGGGGCCTGCTGATCTTGTGGGTCACTTCTCCCACCCCTATCCTCCAGTTCTATGAGAAAGGGATTGAGATGTAGAGGGTGGCCCTTCTTTCAAGGCTGACTGCAGGGGGCTCAAGTCAGAAAGTTCTGAAGGCCACCTATTACCAGCCTCAAAATGACCAACTCATTGATTGTGAAAGAGGCTGAATGTGCTTCCACCCTCGAGACAAAATCCTTTCATCTCTGAAGCTAAAGAACCTTAGAAAGCCCCCTATAACCTACCATCAGACACCCTAGTGAGAGCCATAGAGCCCAAGATTTTGTCTCTAATGGGGACACCAAGAGGGGGGTTATTGCATTGCTGTCCTCCATGGCACGGCACAATGTCAAGGGTCCAGAACCTGACTCTGCTACTAACTTGTGACTGAGCAAATCATTTCCCTTCTCTTGGCCTCAGTTTCTTTCTCTATAAAATAATCTCCATAAAAAAGGACCCACATGTACAAAAATATTTATAGCAGTTCTTTTTGTGGTGGCAATGAATTGGAAATTGTGGGGATGCCCATCAGTTAGGGAATGGCTGAGCAAGTTATGGTGTGAATGTAATGGAATAATATTGTGCTATAAGAAATGATGAGCAGGCAGATTTCAGAAAAACCTAGTTTTACATGAACTGATGCAAAGTGAAGTGAGCAGAAACAGGAGAACATTGTACATTGTAACATTGTAACAACCACATTGTGCAGTGACTAACTTTGATAGATTTAGCTCTTCTCAGCAACACAATGATCTAAGACAATTCCAAAAGACTCATGATGGAAAATGCTATCCACCTCCAAAGAAAGGACTATGGAGTCTGAATGCAGATCAGAGCATACTATTTTCACTTTTTTGGGTTTTTTTTCTTTCTAGTAGTTTTTCCCTTTTGTTCTGATTCTTTCACAACATGACTAATGTGGAAGTATTTTAATATAATTGTATATGCATAACCTATATCAGATTGCTTGCTGTCTTGGGAAGGGGAGAGGGAAGGAGAAAAATTTGGAATTCAAAAGCTTACAAAAATGAATGTTGAAAACTATCTTTACATGTAATTGGAAAAAAAATAAAATACTATTAAGTGCAAAAAAGAAATTTTAAAAAATGATCTCAAATGTTCCTTCTAGTTAGGAAAATTATGGTCTTTCTTGTTCTGATACTAATCTCATTGGATAGGAATATGTCTTTAATAACAAATTATCTAAATTTTATGTTAGAGACTATGCTGTTTATCTCTGTATCCCCAGCACCTAGCATGAGGCCTTGAATTGGGTAGATGCCTTATTCATTATTGTTGAATGAATGCTAAGAGCTAATAGGAGCTAAAAGCTCCTATTCCTGGAGCACTTTCAGAAATAATTTTCTTCCCAACAAGAAGAAAATTGGAATCAAGAATGTCTTGGTTCAAGTCCCTCCTCTGACGTTAGCTGTGTAATCCTGGGCAAGTCACCGAATTTCTTCGTGCCTCACACAGCTTCCAGGGATTTATCTACTACATTTATCCTGCCTGTGTGAAGCAGGTAGTGGAAGAATGATTATTCCCAATTTTATAGATAAGGAAATGGATACTTACACAAATTAAGTGACTCCTCCAGGATGGAAAGTAAATGTTAAGGCCAACATTTTAACTCAGGTCTTCTGGCTCTAAGACTCTTTCCACTAAACCACCCTGTTTCTTATGAATCTTATTACAGAAGTTTCCAACTTCTTGGAGTAACCACCTCATGGAGTAACAAGCCCAATAAAGATTATATCCATAGAAATACCTTGTGCTTTTCAAAGTGCTTATAGATACATGATTTCATAGAATGCCAGAGCTGGAAAAGACATTAAAGACTGCAAGATTAAGAAGGATGAAGCATGAAAAGAGCTCTGCCTCCATAGTTCAAGGACTTGGTTTCAAATCCTACCTCTGACACTTTCTTTTCTACCAGTGCAATCTTGAGAAACACATTTAACTTCCCTGGTTCTCATTGTGAGGAGGCTGGAGCAGATAGCTTCTGAGATCCCCTCCAGTTCTATGAAGACTTGACTTTGAATCCCAGCCCTTCCTGTTTATGTGATTTTGGAAAAATCTTTTCAACTCCCTCAGCCTCATCTTCCTCATTTGTAAGTTAGATCAGTGGACCATGCAGACTGCTGGGAAGAAGAGGGGATGGGGAGGTATAATGAGGAGGTATTATAAAGGGTCTACTAATCTGTAAACATATTTTCTATAGACTGAATAAATTTTGTCTCATTGTTAAGTATCCCTATCTTCAAATATTTATGTTGTGATTAATGAAATGCCAATTAATTTGAAAGCATGACTAAATTTATAGTAGTTTTATCATTTTTAAAAATCAATGGATATTGATAATATAGCACTTATGTGGAGGGGATCTGCAAAACTGTATGATATTAAAAGGGGGTCTTTATATTGCTACTCTTCTCTGGACTTCCTTTAGATCTACGATGTTCTTCCTTAATCATCTTCTCTCTTTCATTCACCCCAAACTTTCCCCACTCAAACTCCCTTCGCCTGTGACCTCTCCAACACTGATTTATTCCTCCTGCCTTTTGGTCAACCTACCCACACACCCTTCTCTGGGACACAGAGAGTCAGTGCACCTGTGTCTCCCGATTCAATGGTTCTCTTCAAGTGTCTAAATGGTTGTTGTTGTAATTGTTGTTCAGTTGTGTTCAAATCTTCATGACCCCATCTTGGCAAAGGTATTAGCATGGTTTGCCCTTTCCTTCTCCAGCTCAAATGAGGAAACTGAGGCCAATAGGGTTAAGTGCCTTGTCCAGAGTTACCCAGCTAATGAGTATCTGAGGCTGGATTTGAACTCAAGAAGATGAGTCTTGCTGATTCCAAGCCCAATGCTCTATCCATTGCACCATCTATCTGTCCCATATAGCTGTTAAAGAAGTTCTTATATTAAGTTCTTTTATTATTAAGATCACATTAGACATTTTTTGGTTGCCTTATCACTTCATTGAATCATATTGAACTTTAAGTGTCTGAGTCTGGATTTGAACTCAGGAAGGTGAGTCTTCCTGGCTCCAGGGCTGGTCCTCTATCCACTGCACTTTATTTGATCTGAGCCTGTGACAGCTCTCAGAAAAGTGTCAAGCTTTTCCAGAAATTGGTCTTTGGAATTCCTTGTCCTCTATCTTATTCTATATTCTTTTCTCCCTCCTAATTCCCTCCCTCTCTATCAGTTACTCCTCTACCATTTAAGGCACAAGACTGAGAACAGCTTAAAGTATGACCTGTGCCAGTGTGTATTTGTGTTTTTAGGAAGCTCAGAGACTTAAGCTGAAGAATTCTCAGGGTGACATGTATACTGATAGGTAACATTGGCCCTGATTGCCCTCCTGACTCTATGATTATCACCTAGCTGCCTCAAAAGAAGAAAGTAGGAAGTAGGAACAATGGTTCGACTTTATAGAGACACAGATTTCAGCTCCATAGGAGGATTTCCTTAACAACCAGCCCTGTGCAAAAGCTCAATGGGCTGCCTCAGGAGATTGTAGATTTTCCACTGCTGCAGGTTTTCATTGAGAGACTGAATGACTACTGGCCAGGGTTGGGGCAGAGGGGATTTTGTTTAAGTGCATGCTGGACTAGATGGTGTCCAAACTTCCACCTGCTCAGAGATCTGGTGATCCTCCGGCCATGCATCAAACTCCCACTACTTATGCCCTGCCCAAGGTCACTAGAGATTTCATGTAAAAACTACCGTAGCAGGTTAACCTAGCACTAGGTCCCAGCTTTGTGCATATTTTAGAGACCCCAAAATCCTACCTCCAGTGTCTCGGTCTAAAGTTGGAATTGGGGGAGCCAGCCTCTTCCTCTCGCCTACCCTTCTCACCACCCCCCACCTCAGCTTCAGCTTTTCACACCCAAATGAAAGAGGAAATGCCACAGCAGCTGTGAAAGACTCTCAGTGGTGGTTTATGGAAGTAATTACCAGGTTCTGAGTGTTCCTTGCCAGTTCTTGCTCCTGACTCACTATCTGACTCAGAATTATTATTTCTTTCTATAGAGAAAAAAAAATATGTGTGCTTTTTTCTCTCATTGAGCTTATTGAAGAGTTTAGGGAAAGGAAGGAGATGGGGATGGTTTAATTAATTCAAGGACAAATTTGGTGGCCAGAACAGGGAGGTATCCTCTCCATGCAGTACAAAGGGAAAGATTCCTTGGTACATAAGCAGGATGAGACCACTCTGAGGGAAGGAAAGGAAGAAGAGGGACTCAATTTAAGTGTTAAATGGATGAGAAACTTTCAATACTTTCGATTCCTCCTCTGAAGTTCTCCTCTTCATGGCAGGTGATCCTAGGTTTTCTGGTTTATGTCACCACGACACAACCTCTGGCAGATCCTGCCAACCTAGAAAGGCTTCACTCATGGACCCAGTGACTGACTATTCATCTGTTGTCCAAGGACCAGTCTACTTAAGCTCGCTAAGGTTCTTCAGCTAGAGGTTGGCCACCAGGCCTTTTTTTTTAATCACAACTACTCATAAAAGTCTACTGAGGCATAGAGGGTCATGATGAAGCTCTGAAGGGAGAATCCACAAAGATGAAAACAGAGACCCCAAAAGTATTGAAGTAAGAAAGACTATAATCTAGACCCTTCAGCAAGGAGATAGAACTAAGGTTCTTCTCTGAATGATGATCTAGGGCTGAGATTCAGGAAACTGGGTTCAAAGTACTGGCTCTTTGGACCCCAATTTCTTCACCTACCACAAAAGGGGTATTGGGCTGAATATCTTCCAGCTCAAAAATTATTCTGTGATCTTGAGAGGGACTTTGAAAGGCACTGCTGCTCAGAGCTCTGAATGTACTCTTGCCTGAGTCCAGCTAGATGAGGGATAGCAAGAGGTAAGGACCCAGAGGGAACTGAGAAACATTAGCAAAGATAAGGCTCTGAGGTTCAGGGGATAGAAAAGAAAAAAAACCTTATGGAATTTTTCATGAGAAGCACTGGAAGTTGGGGGGTGAGGGAAGAGAGGGAACAGCTGGGAGGACAGAAGCATCATCTAAAACCATGAAATAAACCAAGGCATTACAAAGACTTCACTAGTAAATCTTGGCAAGTAAACTCAATGGGTCTCTTTCCTGGCCTCCATACCTCCAATCCTCCCCATCCAGTCCTTCCCGCACATTGTAGAATATGTCCAATATGGTCAGTAAAGACCTCTTGGCTACAGTGATGACAATATTAGACTTTTTTCAAGGTTGAGATGCAGTAAGGTATATAATAGAGGGTGCATTGGACTTAAAATAAGGAGAACCTAAGTGGGAGGCTGAGAAGCACTCAAGAAATGAGATTCTGAAGATACAAGAAAAAGTTATCCTGATAAGGAGGAAAAAGGAGAATTGCCTAAAGAGACCAATGTGGATGAAAAGGGAGTTCTTTAACCATCTCAAATTTCCTAAATGACAAATGCAGAATGCATAAGCGAGAAACTTAGAAGGAATACAAAATGGTAGCATGGTCCTCTAAGACTAGTGTCAGAAACACTCAAGCCCAGAGTAAGTGAGTCTGGCAATGAATAACAAGAACAACAAAAAGAGGTTATTCAGTTCTGTTGGGGTCAAGATGAGAAACAAAGAAGGGACGGGACTGCCTGCTACTGCTCAGTGTGAATAGTACGAGGATGATAAACGGTGGTGAGAAAGCTGAACTACTTAATTCCGGCTTTGTCCTTTCTAACCATCACAAACGTGCTACCTCCAATGCTTCATCAGGACATGTAGGTAATTCTTGGTTTTCCAAGGTTATTCCAATGAGGTATAAGTTTCAGATTCTACCATTCTGGAAAGGTTTTAAGTATCATCTCAGGGACTGATTATGTCTATTGTCCCAAGTATAGCCTAGTGAGGTATGGCAAGGCTCCTCACCAGTTGGATGGCCACTAAATAATGCCTTCTTCGGCCATGACAACCCATGAAATGAACAAACAAAAAAATGAATGAATGAATGAATGAATAAGCCTTTATTTTATTAATCACTTACTATTATGCAAAGCACTTAACTAAGCCCTCAGGATACAGTAGACAGCCTCTAATCTCAAGTAGCTCATATTCTAACAGAATTAACAACATATAAAGGAGGTTTAAGCTGCAAGTCAGGGAAAGGTTCCATGCTCCTTAGACACCTGGGTGATATAGTGGATAGAGGGCAAGTCACTTAACCTCTGTCTCAGTTTTCTTATCTGTAAAATGAGGATAACCGCACCAACCTCCCAGGGTTGTTGTGAGGATCAAATGAAATAATATTTGTAAAGTTCTTTACAAACCTTAAAGAACTATATAAACTAAATGCTGGCTATCGTTACGACTATTATAGAATAGCCTCCAGTTCTATGTAGCTCCAAGGCCTTCTGCCATGACAGTGGCAGAAAGCCAAGAAGGGAGCAGAAGATGCTAAGAATTATGTTTTTAGACCATTATCTTGTTGGCACTCTAAATGAAAGAACCTTCTTTAAGGACCAACAAGTCAACATACTACAAGCAGGGACTCTTAAACTTCAATCCATGAACTTTTAAAAATTTTGATAGCTGTTTTTCAGTATGATTGTTTTGATTTGTGATCCTAGGGATTTTCCTTTATGCATTTAAAAGCATCATTCTGAAAAGGGGTCAATGGGCTTTAGCAGACTTCCAAAGGGGTCCAGGACACAAAAAGTTAAGAACCCTTGAGAAATTGAATCATAAATACTAGCATTTTCACTATAAGTGAAACCACAAGTTATAAACACATTGCAGATAAACTGAAGCTTGGCTCACGAGTTCTCCTTGGACTGTGGAATAAAAGAACTGGTTTCATCGTGCACCCAAAAGCACTGATAAGAATAATTTAGTGAGACATTTGATCATGTCTCCCACTTATGGTGCAAATGATAAAGAGATATGAAAAGAGCACCTTAAAGATAAATTCAGCTTATCTGCTGTAATCTGCTGCAGGAGACGAGGAGGAAGAAAAATTCTATAAAGAATTCAACAAGATACTCTGAATTAATTCAATATATAATTTGACTTTCCGTGACTTTGGTATTAAAATGGACATGGGGAGAGCAGTGGAAAAATATGTTGAAAAATATGGCTCAGGGGGAAGAAATTAAAAAGTTCAGAGGCTTGTGGAGTACACAGAAGTGAGACCTCTACCAGCACTGATACTGAAGTATTCTTCGGGAAGCACAGGGTGTAACAAGTAGCAGATAATATAACAAAGCACAGACAAATTGGATCTTAATTTTTTAAATGACTAATGACTTATTTGGGAATCAACTTCTTTTATTTTTTTGGAGGCAATTGGGGTTAAGTGATTCTACCTGGTAACTATCTGAAGTCAGATTAGAACCCGGGTCCTCCTGATTCAAGGGCCAGTGCTCTAGCCACTACACCACCTAGATACCTCTCATTTTCAAATCAGTTATCTGTACCACTGACTCCTTATAACAAAGACCCAAATCAACCCCAAATTAGAAAAACAAAAGTGAGAAAATAAGTCATGTTATTAAAACTGCTCCCCTCCATAACCCAACTCTCACCTACCCTTCTAGTCTTATTTCCTGTGACTCACCTGCATGTACTCTCCACCCTAGTTAAACTGGCCTAGTGGTTGTTTCCCTACAGGACAATCCATCTCTCAACCTCAAGCCTTTGTACAGGCAGTTTCCCCCAGATCTGGGATGACCTGGCTCTCACCCCCACCCTTTGGCATCCTTGTTACTCACTGCTTTCCTTCCCAACACATTTCAGATGCCACTTCATCTATGAGGTCCTTCAAGATGCTTGTACTAGTTAACACTCTCTCCCTCTCAAAACTGTTTTGCATTATTTTGCATATGCTTTTGCGTCCCCCAAAGAACGTTAAGGGCTTGAGAGCTGGGACTGTTTTGTTCTTGTCTTTGCATTCTCACCTCCTAAAATGGTGCCTGGCATACAGTGAATTTAATAGATATTTGTTGATTTTAATTGAACCTGACCTGTTTATTAATAAAAATAATAGATAAGATTTGAATAAGCAGAGCAAGGTGGCAAAGCGAACAGAGTGCCGGGTCTGGAGTCAGAAAGACTCCTCTTCCTCAGTTCAAACCTGGCCTCAGACACTGACTAGCTGTGTGACCCTGGGCAAGTCATTTAACCCTGTTTGCCTCAGTTTCCTCATCTGTAAAAATGAGCTGGAGAAGGAAATGCCAAACCACTCCAGTATCATTGCCAAGAAAACTCCAAGTGGGACCAGGAAGAGTCAAACGTGACTGAAAATCAAAACCCTACAACAATAACAACATTGATATAATGCTTACTAATGCCAGTCACTGTGCTGAGTACTTTGATTTATCTCATTTGATCCTTACAACAACTCTAGGAAGTAGGAGTTTATTATTATCCTAATTTTACAGATGAGGAAACTGAGGCAAATAGAGGTTAAGTGACTTGCACAAAGTCACACAGCTAAGGCTGTGGCCAGATCTGAACTCAGGTCTTCCTGCCTAGCACTCTATCCACTCAGCCACTATCTATTTTTGTGACTATTAAAGAAGCAAAGAGAAAGAAGACCATTTTTTTTCTCTTTTTTAACATGAGTAAATGCCATTTTAGAAACTGGCCTCCATTCCACCAAAAAAGAGGAGTCATACATATTTCTTGGAACAAGTGCACAAACCCTCCTCACCCTGGTCCTCACATCTAAGCTGATAAGCAGATCGTCTTGTCATAGGCTAAATAATGATAAAGTTACACAATGAGAACACATGCAGATCAGTATGCTTGTCAGGTGAATGCAGAGAGAATTACTTATTTTTCCATTTATATGTACGCATGTGTGCATATGTATATATGCACATATACATATATGTGCATATATACATATATGTATATATACAAATATATTCATGTATGTGTGTGCGTGTATATATGTATATACATATATTAAATCTCCTTCAAGTTCTGATCAGGGAGATTTCTTTCTTAAAGAATTTTGTGTTCCTGAATAAAAGTTTCTGCTGACCTGTATTCAAGAGCATGAGCTATGGTTATTTACCATGACACTATAAATAAGCATTTATTTGATTGCTGAACAAATAATAACATATGAATGTAATGGAATACTATTTTACCATAAGAAATGATGAAAGGGGAGGTTTCAAAGAAACCTGGGAAGATTGTATACGCTGATGCAGAGAGAAGTAAGCAAAACCAGGAGAACAATTTATAAACAACAACGTTGTAAAGGAAAATGACTTTGAAAGATTTAATTTAACCTTTCCAGAGGACCCAAGATGAAGCCTGCTATCTAACTCCTGACCTTGAGGTAATGGATTCAAGGTACAGAATGAGACATATATTTTTGGACATGGCCAATGGGAGAATCTGTTTTGTTTGACTATGCATATTTGTCACAAAAGATTTATTTTTTCCTTAAAGGAAGAGATAATAATTTTCTGTTAATTAAAAGAACATTAAAATTTTAAAATATATATAATAATAATAATACAATATAAGATATATAATATGTAATATGACTCCCAAATAATAGAATAATAATATTTAATACCCACCACCACCCCAAAAGCATTTAATTTGTTGAACAAAAATGTAGTCTTAAAGACTCTCTTCTCCTTCCTATAAATGTTAAGATCATACAAGATTCCTTAGAAACCAAAACAGAGCTGACTTTGTTCAATTATCCTTTGATTGTTAATATGAAATGAAGAATAAAACAGGGAGATGCGTCACTGCTATAAAAGATGTCAGTGAGTCAATAGGCATTTATTAAGTATCTAGTAATCTAGCATGAGCCAAGCCATGTGCTAAGAGCCAGGGACACAAAGAACGGCAAAAGACACAGGTGTTTACATGTTGTTTCCCCCATTAGATTGTGAGCTTCTTGAGCCACTGGAATTGATGGGGGATGGCCATCAAACCTATACTTTAGGAAGATGAATTTGACATCCGAGTGGAGGATGGACTGGAGTGGGGCAAGAAGAACAACTAATAGGCCATGGCCCTAGTCTAGGTGTACAGTGAGGAGGGCTTGCACCAGGATGGTGGCCGGGTCAGAGGAGAAAAGGGCAAATGTGTGAGAGATGTGATGAAGGTAAAGTCAACAGACCTTGGCAACATCATGGCTATGAGGGATGAGAGAGAATGAGGAACCGATGATGACACCCAAGTTGTGAGGTTAGATGGCTAGGAGGATAGTGGTACCCTCCACAGTATTAGGGAAGTCTGAAAAGGCAAGAATTTGGGGAGAAAGGTGATAAATTCAGGTTTGGACATGTATATTAGGAAGGCAGAATTTATGATTTCAAAGAGAATCTCATATGTGCCTAAAAGGTTCGGAACCTACTCTAAGCAGAAGGCAGGAGAACTAAAGCATGTACTTACACTCCACAGTAACAAGCCCACAAACCAGCATCCCCATTTTGATATTTTCATCAAAAGCTTCCAGGCCCAATAAGTCCGCCTCACAAGGGTAACCAGGAGGCCACAGAGAAGCGAGATGGCATAAGGCAAAATCATATACATGCTTCCCCTCTATGGTAAGAAGATTACCCACTAGCCTCCAGTCAGCTCTGCTACCGGCAGCTCAGCTTCGGCTGTAGGCGTCTCTGGCTCCAACTGGAAAAGGAAGAGAGATCTTCAAGCTGTCCTCTCCCCTCTTATAGAGTTTTTGACATCATCAAGCACCGCCTGAATGACCAGGGCCGATTGGTTCTTGACTTGGCCCTTCCCCCTAGCGTAGACCAGGTTAACACACCTCCCCTCAGCCAGCGCCATGACTCATCACACAGGAAGTCCTCTGATTCCTGGCATGGTCGCTGGGCTTCCTGCCCCGGAAGAGCAAGCCCCAGTGTCCAGGGAAGCTCAATGAGGTAAGCTGAGTCATTCAAAGAAAACAAAGTCCATTCTGGTTACAACATGTTAAACTTGAGATGCCTATAGGACATCTAGTTTGAAGTATCTAATGAGCAAGAGGAAATAAGAATCTGGAGGTTAGATGTTAGAGCTGATTTAAGTAGATCTGAGAATCAGCAACATAGAGATAACAATTGAGCTGGTCAATAGTACAGAGGGAGAATAGAAAGGCATCTGTGATGCCAACAAAGAGGTCAAACAGAGACCAGATTCCCTATACTTGATGGGGTCCTGTATACACTCCTGTTAGTGGGTGACATTGTGTCAACTGCAGCAAGCCCTGGAACATTGCAAAACCTCCATGAAAAAATTCACAGCCACCTAAGATTTCTAATATCCATGTAAGAAAAACTAAGCAGATGAAGAATACCTTAAGGCTATATATACAGTTGGACAGACAAGTCTTAGAGCTAGTCTATCAATACATGTATCTTGGACAGATACTTCAGGACAATGAGCTGGGCCTAGAATTCAAAAGGAAGAGGAGCAGCACATACTGCCCTTGGAAAACCATGAAGCACTTTCTAGGACCCCAGCCTTCTCCCTAAAACAAAAACTCAACTATTAACACCAATAGCCTTCCAGTGATGCTTTATAGCTGTGAATTATGAAATACCACAATCTTTAGAGAATCAAAAAATGTAGGTCACCCAAAAGGCAATGGAAAGATGCATAGTACATGTAAACCACCTACAGAATGTCACAAACAACAAAATACATGCATGAAGAAGCAAAGAGTATTACTATACTATCAATAACAAAAATATCATTGTACCATTAAGATCAAAGAGATAGACCCATTCTATAGTAAGTGCAAGAGGTAACAGATGGATAAGGTGGATGGCCTATGTGCTATACTGGTACCCATATAATGTTGAGACCTAAAGGAACATCTCTCAACATGTTGGGCATTCTAGACTTTATGGAAGGTCATAAACAATAGTCACCCAGGATGAGAGAATGTGGAGATTAGAGACCTATTAGAAGTAGTACAGCATATTCTCTTCTAAGGAGAATGGTCTTTGGACCAGAGAGGGGAGGATAGAAATGATTAGCGGTGAATGGAGATCCAAGATAAAGGAGGAAATGGTCGAATAGCATCTAATTGCTCTCAATGAGCACAACTGATCAGACTTGAAAGAACTATATTAGATAGGGCTCTGAGAAAACTGGCCTACATTATTGATAAACCTCTGTCAATGACTTTTGAAAGATCATTGGAGATACCCAAAGAGTTATAAAACTGTTACACTCTTTGATCCAGCAATACCACTATTACGTCTGTTTTCCAAGGTGATCAGCGAAAAAGGAAAACAACTTCTCTGTTCTAAAATATTATAGCAGCTCTCTTTGTGGCAGCAAAAAATTGGAAACTGAAGGGATGCCCATCAAATGACGAATGGCTAAACAAGTTGTGGTATATGATTGTTGTGTAATACTACTGTGATGTAAGAAATGATGAGCGGGTTGATTTTAGAAAAACATGGAAAGAGTTGCATGAACTAAAGAAGAGTGAAATGAACAGAACCAAGAGAACATTGTATACAGTAACAACAATGTTGTTCAAAGAAAAACTGAATTACTAAGTTATTCTGAGTGTTATAAATACTCAAATCAACTACAGAGGACCCACAAAAGAAGATGTTATCCACCTCCAGAGAAAGAACTGATAAATAGAAGTATGCATAGTATGATTTTGTGGGGGGGGAGGGGTATGTGGGGAGTGAGGTATGGGTGTGGGTATGTGTGTGGGGGTGTGTGTAACTGTGTCAAATTGTGGCCTTCTTTAGTGCAGGATGGTGAGGGAAAGAGGGAGACAGTTTGGAACTTAAAACCACAGCAAAAAACTTCAAATGTAACCAAAAAATAAATTAAATTAAATTTAAAACAAAGAAAGATGGTGGAGAATGAAAGAGGTGGCACAAGGCTGAAGGAGGGCAAAAGTTTTCCCAATTTTCATAAAAGAGAAACAACTAGATAAAGCCTGCAAAGCCCCAGATTCCTGAGTTCAAATCCTATCCCTGGTGAAATTTTAGAACACATTATTAAAGAAATGATTTGTCATCACTTACAAAATGAAGTAGGTAAGTAGAAGACAGCATAGTTGTAGGATTAATATACTTACACTTCAGAAAAGCATTTGACAACATCTCTTCTTCCATGTTTGGGAGTAAGGTGAAGAGATTTAATCTAGAGATTCCCCAGTTTAGTGGATTTGGAACTGCTTGAATAACTAGACCCAAAGAGTAGTCCCTAATGGGAGCCTGTCAAATTCGAGGGAAATTTCCGGTAGAGTGACATAGAGACATGTCACTGGTCCTGTGCTGATCATCATTTTTAACTGTGACTGATGAAAGTAGAAATGGAGTGCTTGTCAGACTTTCAGATGACATGGAAATAGGCAAGATTGCTAGTACATAGGAAGTCAGAGTTCAGATAGGAAAAGATCTTAATAGACGAGAATGATGGACTGAGTCAAAGAGGATGTAATTAATAGAGATGATTATAAAGTTCTACATTCGTATCTAAAAATTCAACTTCACACTGACAGGACAGGGCAGAAATGGCTAAAGGAATGGTCTTGGTGAAATCTGGTCAGCAATATGATGACCAAGTAGCTGATACCATTCTACAGGGTGTTCCTAAAGTCTAGGCACATAGGCAAAAATGCGTATTTTCAAGAAATTAAATGAATGAAATTTTCAACAACCTTTTATTTAATTGGAATTTTAACAAATAACATTTTCAATATGATTTCCATCATTTGTGATGGAAAGGTTGACGCACTTTGCAAGATTCACATGAACTCGATGCAATAACTCCACATTGCTGTCAGTTTTAGCACATTCACTCTTTATGTGTTCAATCAAGTGTGTTGCCTCTGTCATTTTCATTGAGTACACCTTCTCCTTTAGCATACCCCAGAAAAAGCAGTCAAGGGGGCTAAGGTCTGTTAATATTCCAAATATTTCAAAATATGCATTTTATCTATGTGTCCAGACTTTAGGGACACCCTGTAGGATGTAGTGCCATGCAGAGTCCAGAAAGAGCAAGAGAATAGTTCCACCACAGCAGTCCTGGAGTTCAGCTGGAGTTCAGTTCTGGGAACCGCAGATTTAGAAAAGACTTAACCAAACCGGAAAATATTCAGAAAAAAGTAACTGAGACAGTGAGAGGATAGGAAAACAAAGTCTCAGCTGAAGGAAATGGTGATGTTTAACCCAGAGAACAGGAGACTTTGGGGGAACATAACGGTGCTTTCAAGGCAATGCAAAGCACTGTTATCATGGAAAGGGGATTAGACCTGGTCTGTTTAACCCAAGAGGCAGATCCAGAAGCACTTTTTTGGAAACAAAGTAGATGTCCATCAATTGAGTTATGGTTAATCAAATTGTGGTGCATGAATATAATGGAATATTACCAAGCTACAAGAAATTACAAATATGGGGGGATTCCGGGAAGATGGTGGAGTGGGTCAGAAAATTCCAAGCTGTCCAGATTTCCTCCACAAACAAGACAAAATAGCACCTCAAGATGAACATAGAGTGGTAAAAATAAACACGAGTTGGGGCAGAGCATTGGTCCTCTTGGGAAAACAGGAGATCTGAGGAAAGACCCCAGGGACAGAAGTTTGGCCGGAGTGAAGTACAAACACCTCCAGGTTATCTCCACTGAAACAACAAACAAGCCCTGGGGGCAGCTGGATTGGGAAGTAGCCTTAGCCTCAGCCAAAAGGACTTCTCACCTCACAGACAGTGTGGGAGTCAGCCATGTGAGCAGGGGAAGCTTGAGGGACCCTCTGCAGCCTAGGCATACCAGGTATAGCTGTGCTGCTGAGATGAGGTCCCAGTCTGTGGGTAAAGGCAAGAAGGAACCAGCACACAACTGTTGAGTGCAGAAGCAGCGGAGCAGGGATGCTGCTGGCTGTGGGCACTTAAAGGATAGCTGAGTTCCTGAGTTCTTGGTTTTGGTTGCAGGCCAGAGGGGAAAACTGAAGGTTATAGCCACTGGGGGTTACTCAGGGAGCAAGAGCATTTCCAGAATAATGTGGCTGGGGACCCTAGCTATGGCTTGGAGGGGGAAAGGAGTGCGGAGGTTGGGGCCTGCACAAAGCTCAAAAGATAATAATAAGAAAGACCTGAGGCCAGGGGCACTATCCCCCACACCTCAGGACTAGAGGTGACAATAATAACAAAATAAGTAAGCAAAGGAGAAAGAACCCAACTATAGATAGCTACTGTGGGGATAAAGAAGACCTGGGTTCCATTTCAGAGGAGGATACTGAAGCAAAAAAAAGGCCTTTCCTGCCCCAAAGAGTAAAGTCAGATGGCCATATGCCCCAAAAGAGTTCTTGGAAGAACTTTAAAAAGACTTTAAAAATCAAATAAGAGAGATCAAGGAAAAATTAGAAAAAAAATAAAAACAATCCAAGAAAACCAAGAAAATTATGAAAAGAAAGTCAACCAACTAGAAAAAGAGATCCAGAATCTTAAGGAAGAGAACAACTCTTTGAAAACTAGAATTGGGCAAAGGGAAGCAAATAATGTTATAAGACACCAAGAAATAATAAGACAAAATAAAAAGAATGAAAAGATAGAAGAGAATATGAAACATTTTAAAAGAAAAACAACTGATATGAAGAACAAATCAAGAAGAGAAAACATAAGAATCACAGGACTACCTGAAAGCTATGATCACAAAAAGAATCTTGATCCAATATTGCAAGAAATAATTAAAGGAAATTACCCTGAAATTTTAGAACAAGAAGGGAAGGTAGAAATAGGAAACACCCACTGATTAATACCTGAAAGAGATCCCAGGATGAAAACCTACAGGAATATCATGGTCATATTTCAAAACACCCAGGTTAAGGATAAAATATTATAAGCAACAAGAAAAAAAATTCAAATATCACGGAGCCACAATTAAAATTACACAAGATCTAGAAGCTGCTACACTAAAAGACCATAGGTCTTAGAACACTATATATCGAAGAGCAAAAGAACTGGGGTTGCAGCCAAAAAT
The DNA here is from genome assembly GCF_011100635.1 of Trichosurus vulpecula. Lineage (NCBI taxonomy): Eukaryota > Metazoa > Chordata > Mammalia > Diprotodontia > Phalangeridae > Trichosurus > Trichosurus vulpecula. The sequence goes on from NC_050573.1 coordinate 378,410,340, forward strand.
AACTTACCCAGCAAAGTTAAGTATAATCCTAAATGAAAATAGAAAAGGACATTCAATGAAATGACAAGACGTTCATGTTTTTGTCTCAAAAAAACCAAAACTTAATAGAAATTTGACATATAAGATCCAGGACAAACATAAGGTAAACATCAAAGATCAATTATAAGGGATTCAATAAGGACAAACTGTTTACTTTTTATACGTGGAAGTGTAAACAGTATTATTAACACTCTTTAATAATAGAGCAGTTCAAAACAAAAACTGAGATGAGTATGATGTGATTCTAAAAAGCAAAATTGTGTAGGAAAAGGTAAAAAGAGCAATTATGTCATACAAATGAGGCATGAGAGGAAGAACTGATACAGAGGAATCAGGTGGGGGTAGAGGGCTGGTAGTGCTGGAAACCTACTCATCAAATCTGGGTTATCTAGAAGGGTATAAAAGTCTTCTAAATTTATAAAGAAATAAGAGGGTTAGGGAACATGATAAGGGGTGAGAGTTAGAAGGGTGTATAGATTAAGATTTAGGAGGGTAAGGGAAGAAGAAAAGGGAGGGGCTCTTAGAGGAGTGGCAAAAGGAGGGTTAGGGGAGAGGATAAGAGAGATAATCCTTAAAGGAGTGTGGAATAAAGAAGTACTGGATAGAAGTAAACTAGAGGAAGGATAAGGTAAAAAGAGAGGCCAAGAAGGACTATAGTGAGGAAAAATAGGATGGAGGGCAATACACAAATAGTAATTATAACTTTAAATGTGAAGGGATGAATTCACTCATAGAACAGAAATAGATAGCAGAATGGATTAAAAATCAGAATTCAACAATATGCTGCTTACAAGAAACACATTTCAAAATGAGAAATATACACAGAGTTAAAATAAAGGGTGGGAGTAGAATGTATTATGCCTCAGCCAATGCAAAAAAAAAAAGGCAGGGGTAGCAATAATGATATCAAAGTCAAAGCTAAAATAGATTTAATTAAAAGAGATAAACAGGAAAACTACATTATGATAAACATAATATCAATACTAAACTTATATGCACCAAATGCCACAGCATCCAAATTTTTAAAAGAAAAGTTAATTGCATTACAGGTGGAAATAGACAGTAGTACTATAATAGTGGGGGACTTTAATTTTCCCCTCTCAGAACTAGACAAAACTAACAAAAAAAATACATAAGATAGAAGTTAAGGAAGTGAATAGAATTTTAGATAAGCTAGATATGATAGATATCTAGAGAGAATTGAATGGAATTAAAAAGGAATATACCTTTTTCTTAGAGGTACATTTTTATAGTTAAAAGCAGAAATATTAAATGTTTCCCTTACAGACTGCAATACAATCAAAATTATATTTAATAAGTAATCATGGAAACATAGAAAAAAACTAACTGGGGACTAAATAACCTTAAAGAATGTATGGGTTAAAAAACAAATAATAAAAACAAACAGTAACTTCATTAAAGAAAATTATAATAAAGAAACAACTTTATCAAAACCTATGGGATACAGCAAAAGCAGCAATCAGAGGAAAATTTTTATCTCTAAGTGCTTATATCAATGAAAAGGAGAAAGAGAAGACCAATGAATTGGGTATGCAATTTTAAAAACTAGAAAAAGAATAAGTTGAAAGTCCCCTAATAAACCCTGTATTTTAGGAAATCCTAAAAATTAAAGGTGAAATTAATAAAATTGAGTGTAAGAAAACCATTGAATTAATTAATGAAACTAGCAATTGGTATTTAAAAATCAGTAAAATAGATAAACCATTGGTTAATATGATTTTTAAAAAGAAAACCAAATTACTGTTATCAAAAATGAAAGGAGTGAATATATCACTAAAGAAGATGAAATCAAGGCAATTATAAGGAGTTATCTTCCCCAACTATATACCAATAAATTTAACAACTTAAGGGAAATGGAAGAAAACTGCCTAGATTAGAAGAAGAGGAAGTGGAATATCTAAATAGATCTATTTTAGAAAAGAAACTGAAGAGACCATAAATGGGCTTCCTAAGAAAAAATCACAAGGACCAGATAGATTTACAAGTGAATTCTATCAAACATCAAAAGACCAACTAATTCTGATATTAAATAAGTTATTTGGAATAATAGGCAAAGAAGGGGTCCTACCAAATTCTTCTTATGAAACAAATATGATACTGATACCTAAACCAGGAAAAGTAAAAACAGAGAAAAAAATTATAGACCAATTAATGAATATGGATACAAAAATCCTAAATAAAATACTAGCTAAAAGATTACAACAATGTATTATAAAGATTATACATTATGACCAAGAGGGATTCATATCGGGAATGCAGGGATTGTTTAACATTAAGGAAAACTATTAATATAATTGATTATATCAATAATAAAAGTAACAAAAAATCATATGATAATATCAATAGATGCAGAAAAAGCACTTGATAAAGTACTACACTCATTTCTATTAAAAAACACTTGCAAGTATGGGCATTAATGGGATTTTCCTTAAATTAATAAGAAGCACTTACCTAAAACCATTAGCAAGCATTATTTACAATGGGGATAAGCTAGAAGCCTTCCCAGTAAGATCAGGTGTGAAACTAAGATACCCACTGTCACCAATATTATCCAATCTTGTATTGGAAATTCTAGCAATCTCAACAAGAGGAGAAAAAGAAATAGAAGGAATCAGAATAGGGAATGAGGTATTAAAACTATGTCTTTTTCAGATGATATGATGATATACTTGGAAAATCCTAGACTCAACTAAAAAGATAACTGAAATAATTAATAATTTCAGCAAAGTAGCAAGATATAAAGTAAACCCACATAAATCATCAGCATTTCTATATCATCAACAGGATCCTACAGGAAGAGATAGCTGGAGATATCCCATTTAAAATAACTCTATACAGTATAAAATACCTGGAAATACACCTACCAAAACACACCCAGGGTCCATATAAACAAAACCATAAAGCAACTTTGTACACAAATAAAATCAGATTTAAATAAATGGAGGAGTATTAATTGTTCATAGGTAGGCAGGGCCAATATAACAAAAATGACAATTTTACCCAAATTAATCTATATATTCAATGCCATTCCAATTAAATTACCAAAAAATTATTTTACAGAGCTAGAAAAAATAATAACAAAATTCATTTGGATGAACAAAAGATCAAGAATATCAAAGGGGGGAAAGGGGAAGGAGAGGGAGGGGAGAAAATTTGGAACTCAAAAACTTGTAGAACTGAGTGTTGTAAACTAAAAATAAAAAATAAAGTGAAAAAAATAAAGTTAAAAAAAGAATATCAAAGGAACTAATGGAAAAAATATAAAGGAAGGAGGTTTAGCAGTACCAGATCTTAAACTATATTATAAATCCATAGTTATTAAAACTATCTGGCACTGACTAAGAAACAGAAAGATAGATCAGTGGAACAGAGTAGACATACAATCTATAGGAGCAAACAAATATAGCAACCCAGTGTCCAACAAGTGTAAAGACTTAACTTTTGGGGATAAGAATTCATTATTTGGTAAAATCGTTGGGAAAGCTGAAAAGCAGTCTAGCAGAAATTGGGCATAGACTAATGTCTTACGCCATTTGTCAAGATAAGGTCAAAATGGATATGTGGCCTAGATATAAAGGGAGATATTACAAGAAAATTTGAAGAATATGGAACATATTACCTATCAGACTTATGCATAGGTGAAAAATTTATGAACAAATAAGAGATAGGCTGTGTCATGAGATGTAAAATGGATAATTTTGATCACATTGAATTAAAAAGGTTTTGTACAAATAAAACAAATGTAGCTAAGATCAGAAGGAAAGCAGAAAACCAGGGGGTGGCGGAGGTGTGGAATTTTATAGACAGTCCCTCAGATAAGGGTCTTGTCTCAAATATATAAAAAACTTTATCAAATCTATAAGAATGTGAGTCATTCCTCAATTGATAAATGGTCAAAGAGTATGAAAGCAGTTTTCCAATGAAAAAATCAAAACAACTTATAGTCATATGAAAAAATGCTCTAAATTGATTAGAAAAATGCAAATTAAAACAACCTTGAGATATCATTTTACACCTATCAGATTGGCTAAAATGATAGAAGGGGAAAGTGACAAATGTTGGAGGGAATATGGAAAAATTGGGATCTTAATTCATTGTTCGTGGATCTGAAAACTGATCCAACCAACCATTTTGGAGAGAGATTTGGAATTATGCCCAAAGAGTTATTAAGCTGCCTATACCCTTTGACCCAGCAAAACCACTTTTAGTTCTGTTTCCCAAGACTATTAGGGAAAACAAAAAGGAACCTACATGTTCTCTACAGCTCTCTTTCTGGTGGCAAAAACCTGGAAACCATGGGGATGCCTGTCGATTGGGGAATAGCTAAACAAATTATGGTGTATGTTCATGATGGAATACTGCTCTGCTATAAGAAATGATGAGCTCAATGACTTTAGAAAAGCATGGAGAGACCTCAACGAAATAAAGAAGAGTGAAATGAGCAGAACCAAGAGAACATTGTATACAGTAACTGCAGTATTGTTTTAAGAACAACTTTGAGCAACCAAATCATTCTATTATAAATACCCAAATTAACCAAAAAGATTCTATGAAGGAAGATACTGTTTGAATTCAGAAAAAGAACTGATGTGTATGTGTTGGCATGGGTGTGCATGTGCACCCACACACACAGAGAGACACAAATTTGTGTCTAATGGTAGCCATCTTAAGTTTGGGCAGGGGAGGGGAAAAAAGAAAGTCACATGATAACTTTGTTGTATATTTGAAAGAAATAGCAAATTGTTCATAATTGATCTGCAACTTCAGGAGCAATACTCTGTTTTTCTATCCCACTTTGTTATGGAAAAGCTTATTTTATGTCTTGAGTTCAGAATAAAATAATTTTTTAAAAAGAAATTACAAATATGATGAATACAGAAAACAGAAAGATTTACATAAACTGATATAGAGTGAAGTAAGCAGAATCATGAAAGCAATATACACGACTACAACAATGTAAGTGAAAAGAACTACAAAACAATCAAAAAAGACCCATGACCCAAAAAAGAGATATGAGAAGACACCTCACTTCACTGCTTTACAGAGGCAGATGGGTCCATGGGTATAGAACCTTGGATATATTTTCAAATTCTCTCTATATATTGATCTGTTTTGCTTGGGTTTTTTCCCCTCTTTCCTCTTTTTTCTTCCTCTTCTTCAAAAAAAAAAGTCTTTGCTATATGAAAATGGGTCTCCGGGAAGGAGGAAAATTTTAGGCAGCATAAAATAAAATATATGATTAATAATTCACATTTTTTAAAAGGAAGTCAGAGAAGCAGTGTTAGGAAGGCGTAATGGTCTAACAATAAAGACTGGACAAAAGCAGAATGTGTTGCCCAGGAAGGTAGTAGGTTCTTCTTCACTACAGGTCTTCAAGAAGAGGATCGATGACCCTTTGTTGGGGATATCTATCATAAAAGGCTCAACAGTCAGGTATGAGTTGGACAAAGAGGCCTTTGAGATCCCTTACAAATCATTCATTCAGTCTAACAGAGCCAGGAGTCCAAGACAAGAGTATCCGTTTTTTTTCTTTATTTTTCCATTTTCCATTATTTTCATTTGAGTACTACTAAACCAACGTGATTTTGCTTCTGGATGTGTACGTATGTTATATGTATGTACATGTGTATGTGTCTGGGTTGGGGGAGGGGGAGAGAAAAGGGAAGAGAAGTGATGATAGCAATAATATGTAATAATAAAGGAGGGACCAGAAAGCCCTTTGGTCTCTCCCAGAAACTCTCAAAGTGTGGTCTGGGGACTTGTGAGTTCTTCAAAACCCTTTGAGGGGATCCATGAAGTCAAAATTATTTTTATAATAATACTATGATTTTTTCTATCTAATCCATTAAGTATTGACAGATATAACCCACATGAAGAAAGCTCTTGGTGGGTACTAGGGGTGGTCCTCAATAATTCTTAAGAGTATAAAGGAGTCCTGAAACCAAAAAGTTTGAGAATCATATCTACACTGATCCAAAGTGAAAGTTGAGGACCTTGTAGAAGATCTGGGTTGTTTGATGATGTTGACAACAGACAAGATGTGGGGAGGGAGCATAATAAGTCCAGTGGCTGGCTTAGGTAAAATCACTTGATATCTCTGTGTTTTAGGTTGCTCATCTATAATTTTAAAAATGGGAATAATAATGCATGATCTACATTATAGGGCTATAGCGAGGAAAGTACCTCAAAGGACTATCTTCACAGCAGTCTTATGACATAGGTTTCCTCATTTTACAGATGAAGAAACTCAGGCTCAGAGAGCATCAGAAGATGGATTAAAACCCAGGACTTTCAACTTCAAGGCCAGTACACTTTCCATTATACTACCTCTTCCTCAGACATGCAGCTCAAATAGAACGAGCTGTCTGTGATGACCCTTGATCCAGGTAAGGGTATGTATAGGGTTTCATGCTCTTTTGTACCTTTACATATACTCCAATCTGAAAGGTACCCACTGAATTAGGGAGCCACAACTCCTTATCCACCATGTGGTTATTTCTCTATTTTAGCTTCTTGGCACATTTGCCATGCCTCTCAAACAGAGGTAGCCAAACACTGGCCTGAAGCAATTTTGAATGCACTGATTGTATTATCAGAATAGAGCCTTTGGCTTTACAATTTACAAGGGACCTAAGAGACAGTCTGGTCCAATAGCATCAAAATTAAATAGAAAAGGAAGCTACCAGTCCACACATAAGGATCCATGCAAGCCACATATTGACTTAGCTATGGGATGTTGTCTATATTATATTGTATTTTTATTTATTTTGTTAAATATTTCCCAACTACATTTTAATCTAGGAGAGGGAGAGAGGAAGAAGGGAAAGTTTAAAACTTATGGAAGTGAATGTTGAACACTAAAAATAAATAAATTAACTTAAAAATAGCACTTCTAGGCCTTCTTTCCCTCACTCCTGAGGGCAGCTTTGTGACCAGCCTTTCCACCTCCAGATTCTACGTCCCAATCTAACCTGTACATTCCATTCATTTCAAAGCCTCACTTCCTCCAGGTCATTCTCTGCTTGAGAATTTCCGGGGGCTCCCTATTGCTCACCATTCGAGGTCCAAACCCCTCCGCAGGATTTAAAGGCCTTTTAGACTCTGTCCCTACCCAATCTACCCATCCTCATCTCCCCTTCTTCCCAACACACTCTGCTCCCCTCCAGCCAGCCTCACTGGTCCCTGAACATGCCATTCCTACCAATATGCCTTGGTTTATATTATATTGCTTCCTGGAATGTCCTTTCTCCTCCCATCTGCCTAGCAATCCAACTATTTCCTAAAATTTGCCATCTCTCCTCAGCCAGTTTCCTCACAGTTCCCCAAATGGGCTGTATTCATTCCCACAGCCCCACTTCTGCTTACACCATTCCACCAGCTTATCACGCTCTTCTTCCCCTCCTCTATTTATCCAAATCCTCCTCACCTTTCAAGGCCTACTTTCTCCAGGAAATTTTCCCTAACTACTATAACCTGTACCATACATCCTCTCCCTTAACCTAAGAGGCAGGTCAACAGGATGGTGGGTGTAGTGGAATGAACACCGGTCTTAGAGAGTGACTTCGATTTGAACCAGCAGTGTTATTAACCTCTTTGAGCCTCAGTTACCTCATCTGTAAAACAGACATAGCATCACTTACACCATCTACCCCACAGAGTTGTTCTAAGGCAAGCCCTTGTTAACACTTAAAGTACTAACTTAAGAAATGCAATAATCTGCAGAATTCACTTTTGTATTGTTCACTAATTTTTGCACATATTTTTGTCCTCTCTCCCTATAACAAACCTCCCTAAAGATCCTTGAGGGCACGGTCCATGTCTCTTCTGTTTTTACCCCAGGTGAAGGCACAAAGTAGGTGATCAATAAAAACGGGTTGGTAATGGTAGAGCACTTAACTTGGGGTCAAGAAGACCCTGACAGTCAGGTTATCACCACTGACAGCTAGAGGTTTCGGCGCCCAAAAGTTCTCTTCCAACCATCTTTCTAAGACATGGAATCCTCTGGAATCCATGAAACCACCTCAGACATTTTACTAGCTGTAGGACCCTGGGCTTACCTTCTCTCAGGTTACATTCTAAGAGAGGGAAGCAATGTATACATTCTATTTTGGACTGGCAAGGCCACAGGTTCCGCAACCTTGGACTGTCCCTATCCCATGTCCGACTCTTGGTGAACCCATTTGGGGTTTTCTTGATGAAGATACAAGAGCAGTTTGCCATTTCCTTCTCCAGTTCATTTTACAGACAAGGAAACTGAGACAGAATTAAGTGATTTGCCCAGGTTCACACAGCTAGTGTCAGAGGCCAGATTCGAATTCCAGTCCTCCTGACTCCAGGCCCAGCCCTCTGTCCACAGCTCCACCTAGCTGCCCCATGAAGATGAATACTCCCTCTGAAATTCAGTCTTAATTGTTGCCAGGGTCACACAGCTAATAGGCATCTGAGACAATTTCAGTTGAGTGATGAGGTCAAAATTCAGACTGCAGAAAGCTGGGAAGTGAGAAGAGAAAATGGAGAAAGGAAAGTGGGAATGGCATGTTCAGGGGACAATGAGGCTGGCCCAAGAGGAGCAGAGTGTATTGGGGAGAAGGGGAGGTGAGAATGGGGAGATTGGGTAGGGAGAGAGTATAAAAGGCCTTTAAATCCTGTAAAGGGGTTTGGACTTCAAATAGTGAGCAATAGGGAGCCCCAGGAAATCCTAGAGGAAGTGAGGCTTTGAAATGAATGAAACGTACAGGCTAAATTGGAAGATAAAATTTGGAAGTGGAAAAGCTTATTTTTCAAGGGAAAAAATGGAAGGCTGTGAAGAGAGAGGGGGGAAGGGACATTCTAGAAGAGGGAAGAGTCGAAGACGATTCTGAGGGCATACTTTGGGTGATTAGAGGGATAGTACTGTCAACAACAAAAACAGGGAATTGGGGAGGAAGAACAGTTCAGAGTGAGAATCATCAGAGCACAGATTTAGAGCAAGAAGGTACCTTGGAGGCTATAAATTTAAACCCCTCATTTTACAGATGAGGAAACCGAGGCTCAGACCTGTTAAGTGACTTGCCCAAGGTCACACATACTAAATGTCTGAAGCAGGATTTGAGTTCAGATCTTTCTGACTTGAAGTTCTGTACTCTATTCCCTATGCCACTAATTAGAAGTTCAGCTTAGAATCAACTGCACATCCAAGTGGAGATGGCCAACAGGCACTTGGAGATGGAGAAGTGGAGTTCAGGGGAGTGGGTAGATAGCTCAGGGAGGTGATTATATAAATTTGAGAGTCAACTACATAGCAATGATTATTGAGCATACAAGACGAGATGAACCCACCAAAAAAATCTGTGGAGAAAACAGAAGAAGATAGAACCCTGGATGGTAATCACACATGCGGGAGTTGGAAGAGGATTAAGAACCAACAAAGAAAATTGAGAAGGAGCAGAGAGAGCAAAAGTTAGACAGTGTCATAGAAACGAAGGAGAGCTTGCCCTGGAAAAAGGAGTAACCAATAGTGTCAAATGCTGCAAAAACATCAAGAATGACGGGAAAGGAGAAAAATTCATCAGGCAGAGTTAGAAGAACCCAGCTAAGGCAAGTACCTGAAATTTCTCCATGAAAAAATTCCCCCCCTTAGCTTGAGCATTGATTGCCTTTTCCAGGCACATCTTGTAAAATGCAATACCCCTGAGAAGCACAATATATGAAGTCACTCACACCTCAGTATGAATGACATTATCAGATTACTTTTCCTACTGGCTGAAAGGACATGGGACAAGTATAAGGTGTCTGAAGTGGGAAGGGTGAAAGTGCCTAAAGAGGGAAGAAAGAGAAGAGGCTAGGGATCCCAGGGATGACCTTCCCAAATTTGCTTGATAGAGAGGTCTCTCAGTAATTATCATAAATATTATTGTGTGTCTTTCTACATCAAGATAATAACTTTATTAATAATAATGAAACTGGAGCACCTAGGTGGCCCCGTGAGTAGATCACCAGCCCTGGAGTCGGGAGGACCTGAGTTCAAACCCGACCTCAGACACTTGACACACTTACTAGCTGTGTGACCTTGGGCAAGTCACTTAACCCCAATTGCCCTGCCTTCCCCCTCCAAAAATAATAATAATGATGATAATAATAATAATAATGAAACTTACATTTACATAGCTTACTATGTGTCAGACACTGCATACTTTACGATTACAATGTAATTTACCTTGCAATTATCATCTTATTTGGTCCTCACAACAAACTTTGGAAGGTAGGTGCTTTTACTATCCCCTTTTTTCAGATGAGAAAACATCAGAGGTTAAGTGATTTGTCTAGGGTCTCACGGCCACTAAGTATCTGAAGCTGGATTAGAATTTAGCGTTTCTGATGCGTCTGGCACTCCAGCCACTGCACCACCTAGCGGCTCCAAGACGCAATTGCAATGTAGTAGAGAAGGTCAAGATTTGGTGTCAGAAAACCTATGCGCAAATGCTAGATCTCTCACTTACTAAGTATGAGACTACGAGCAGGTTGCTTCACTAGCTTCATTTTTCCCATGTGTAAAATGGGGATAATGATTATCAATATTACCTCTCTCCTAGAGTCACTGTGAGGAGCAAGTAGGAAAATGTGTGTAAAGATACTTTGTAATCAGTAAAGTGCAATCTATGTATAGGTGAGTGAGTAGGAAGGGGAGGAGGAAGAAGTTCCCATTCATCCCTAGGTAGGATAGCGCATGCCCTAATCGGTTTCTCCAGTGGTGGGGCTAATTGTTCACACCCTCTTGGTCATTTCCCTTTTAGCCAATGGAGTATGCTTGAGAGCCACGGATAGTCAGAATGCTTTCAGAGTACTATTCCTGAAAGACCTCACGCGGTTCCCTAATTTACAAAAATAGAAGCAGTTTAGAAGCACGAAGAACTGGGCTTAACATCTCCCTCTCTCCACAAGTCTAACGTTGTCATTGAACAAGTGCAAGTGACTTGTGACCTGAAACAAGTGGCCCTGACATCTTAGGTTTTTAAAAACAGTGAGACCTAGCACCCCAGACTACTTGACCACCCTAGATCCCTCCCACAAACTTTTTGTATATAAGTCTCATCTTGCCACCATGAAACCGCTCAGATTCAATCTAGCTCAGCTTAGATTCAATCTGGCCCACTGGCATTGGAGTCACAAATGCTCAGGCTCCCTAAGAGTCTGCCCATTACGGCAAATCTTTAATAAACTTTGTTTTTCTCTTTGACTCAAAAAAAAACCAATGAGAGCTTTTAATAGTATGACACCAAATAAGCTCAAGATTCAAGAATCAACCAATCATTCCAACAATTAAGTACCTACTCTGTGCCAGATAGTCTTCTAAGCACTGGAGATACAAAAACAAAAATGAAACTATTAGGAGAAACAGCATGATTTTTTTTAATATCTATATAAAGTAACTACAAGGTAATGGGGCAAAGGGAGGGCAGAGAACTACCATTAGCTGATGAGAGGATCAGAAAATCAGAAATCAAAGATGGCACTTTAACTGAACTTTAAAGGAAACCAGGGATTCTAAGCGACAGAGGTGAGGAGGAATACATTTCCACATAGGGAGGACTTGCTGCCTGGCCAGAGACTTGAAGACAAGAAATGGAATGTAAAATTCCAAGTAAGTGGACCAGTTTGATTAAGCAGGTACTTGCCTGAAGGGGACTAATGCATAATATCTGGAAAGGTAGTTATAAATGACAAATGGAGTAGTCCATGTTTTATCTGAGAGGTAATAGGAAGCCATGAGACCTTTTATAGCAGGAGAGTGACATGGTCAGACTCAAACCAAAGGAATATATCACTTTGGCAGTCACATGGGGAATGGATTAGAGAGGGAGAAGCACTAACTCTTGGGATTTCCAAAGTGGACCGAAGTAGACTAAGAACTAAGGATCTGAGACTCTTGGATGGGATTATTGCTATACTCCCTCCCACTGGCATCTGTTTCTAATCCACCCTACACACACACACACACACACACATACACACACACACACACACACGCTCATCCTTCTAAAACAGTGATTTCCTCATGTCATTCTTCCACTCAAGAAACCAAAATGGCTCCCTATTGACAACTACATCATGCCCAAACTCCTCTCCCTAGATTTCAAGACTTTCCACAATCTAAGCCTAGCCAATATTTCCAGCCTTACCTTCCCTTGTGCTCTAGCACACAGACTTGGCCTCAGACATGCAGGCCTCTTCACTTCACTGGTCCACATATCTCCTATTTATTTCTGCCTCCGCCTCTGTTCAGGCTATCCAACTTCATTTTCTGCCCATCATTTGCTCTTCCAAGGTACCTGTGATTTCCCACAGCTGAGAACTCAGAACCATCTTCTTCCTCTTATCTGGCTAGCCAAATATTACTCATCCTCCAAGACCCAGTTCAAGTCTAAAGTCCTCCATGAAGTCTTCCCATCCTCAAGATCCTGCCCAGTGACTTCTTTCTCTTGAGTGCCTTCATGTAGTCAGTACTTCTCAGGAAGCTTAGCCTGGTAACCTCTCCTCCTGAACTTGGACTTCTAACTCTCAAATGTATTTGTCTCATAATAATGTATATACAATTACTTGTGTATTAGAGTCTTATCTCCCCACTGGACTCTAAGACTCCCATAAGTTCCAAAGGACTTTGTATCTCACCGAACTAGTGCTCTGTCCACAGAAGGCATTTAATATATATAGCACTTAATTATTTTTAATTGTTTCATGTGTGTAGGACTTGTCTCCCAGGCAGATCTAATAGACATAGGTATCTCCCCAAACTTCAGAACTGGGCACTTAGTACATGACTGCTTCAACTGTCCCAGGGTACTATAGAAAGATCCCAGAAAGGGAATAAGAAGTATTTAAAGGATCAAGGCTGATGCCTTTTCAGGGCAGGCATCACGGTATATCCATCCTGCTATGGGGAGCTAGCTCTTTAAGGTGAGGTCATCCTGACCCAATGAAACCAACAATAGTAAGTAATAACGAGCTTGGTTTGCTTCTGTGCGGAGCCCTATGCCCCCTACACTGCTCCAGTATCACATCACAGAAGCTTGCTGGGGATGCTGCCTACTTTTCCCTCCTCCCCTCAACCCCACCCCCTAGCTCCAAGAAATCAACATGACTAACAGATAGGGATGTGGCAGGCTTGAGCCCTTAGGCCTTCTTGATAAGATGTGCTCTCCCAGAAGACTGACCCCATGGAGGCAAGCACCACTGGGGGGAGGGGGGGAGGGGCTGCAGGGTGGGGAGGAACACAAACAATCGAAACCTATGTCTAGGGCAAGAAACAGTGAGAGGAAACCCGGGAAAATGGTTGGAACTACTGAGAGCCAGGCTGTCCTTCTGGGAAGGAGAGAGTGAGGACTCAGCCAGAGGTGAGAGCAGTAACACAGGAGCTTTGCTAAGGTTTCCAACACCCTCCCAGGGTCTAGGCTGAATTGTCCTTCCAAATCACCAGCCTAATGCAGGTCTGATCAGCTGCTGACTCCCAAAGGGAAGAAAATGCCCTTGAAGGTCATGTCACCTCCTGAGGGCTAACCACAAATCTAAGCACACTGGACAGGCACATCTGGCCTAGGTTTGAGTCTTAGCCCTTCTACTTACCATCTATGACACCTAAGTTTATCTCTCTGGGTCTCAGTTTTCTCAACTGTAAAATAAGGGGGTTGGACTCAATCTTTAAAGTTCCTTCCAGGTCTAAATTCTCTCATCTTCTATTCCAAGGTACCTGTGATTTCCCATAGCTGAGAGAGCTATTTTAAAGTGATCAATGGCTGTTCGGCTGGGAGCACTTTAAATGCCCTCCTCCCTCCACATCAACCAGAGCAGGCTTTCTGGGGGTGGGGTAGAAGGGGAATGTATGGTCAAGTGGGAGAGAAGGACAGCTGTCTCCTCAGAAAAGTGAGAAGGGGGTATTTAAATAAAATAAAATAAAATCAAACTAGGGGAGTAAGCTTGTGGGGTGAGGTGAAGGAAGAAGCTGGTCTGGCAGTATGGGAAAAGGTGGTGGAGTTGTAGACCAGGACAAATTTGGTCCCTGATAGTAACTTCAGCTTGGGACTACACTGGTGCAGGCTCTGGACTTTAGCAGGCAGAAATAAACAGAAACTGTTTCCAACCCTCAGAGAGACAGAGGCAGAAAGAAGAAGAATGTTTAAGTGTATAAGTGGTCATTTTTCCATAGATTTTCCAGGTCATACTTTCTGAGGATGTTTCTGTTCATGTCGAGTATTTGATGTGAGAAACAAGGGCTCACAGTTCTTACTACATTATCCCTGGGTCATGACAAAAACCCATCTAAGGGTAGGATCATAGATCTAAGGACCTTGGCATCCACCTAATACAAACCCCTCATTTTACAAGCTAGGGAATTGAGGCCCAGGGAGGTTAAATGACTTGTCAGTATCACAAGAATCAAAGGTAGGATTTGAACCCAGGTCCTCTGACTCCAGAGTGTTCTTTCTGCTGTTCCAGGACAGATTAAACTGTGGGTTAGTTTGGTTTTTTACATGACAAAATCCAATGACAGGTAAAATATAAATTCTGCATGACTTTTGTATTCCCTCCTCCCTATCCTCCACACCATTCCACTACCAAAACCTCATTTTCCCAAAAGCCCCAAGTTGAACATTGGTCAAGTTCACTGAACAAGAAGCTCCCCAAGAAATCTGACCCACACCTGCCCCAAGGGAGCCTCCAGAACTAACTCTAGAGTCAAGCAGGGAGTGAAGGTCCCTGAAACAGACCAGAGTTCTTAATTTCGACCCTCGCTGTTGACCCTCAACATTCAAATGGATTTCTAATCAGCTAAAATTGGTGTTGGCATTCAAGGCTCTCCCTCTAGGGAGACGCAAGGCAGGCTGTGAATATTGCTCTCCTGTATCACGGAAGACCGAAGTACACATGCCCTTTAGGTCCTCACTCATCCGAGATCCCTGACTTCTCAGATAGCTGCATTTATCTGTGCTGCCACAGAAACTTAATGCTGCTCGGTACTACTCTCTGTCAAAAAGGGGAGGAGGGGAGCGATACACATCATCTTTAAAAAGCCAGAGAAATGAACCCCCATCCCCGGAGCAGCTGCGGTAGGGTGAACTCCAGCTGACTCCTCCGGCCCGTCCCCCAGCCCCAGCCTCAGCCCCGCATTCGACTTTCTGACCTCCTGATGTAGTTTCGGCCGTATAGGATTTGTTGTAGCAAGGTCACCACGGCAAAGGCGCAGATGAAGATGAAGAACAAAGTTCGATTCCCGAGCAAATCCCGGTTGGCCGAGGGGTCGGCGTAGCCCATCCTGACCCGGAGAGATGGGGCAGGCGACTGAGTTCGGCCAGGGCTCAGGGTCCCGAGCTCGGGGGCCCAGCTCTCACTGGCAGGGGGCAAGCGCTCGTACCTCCAGCCCCTGGCCGAGGCAGCTTAGGACCCGATGCCCCATAGTGCGGCCGCCCTCCTCCTCCTCTTCTTCCTCCTTTTTCTCCTCCTCCTCTGCGCTCCCTGGGGCTGTCAGATGAAGCACCTCACTCTCGGTGGGGTAAACTTTCTAAGCACCTTGATCGTGGGAGTCATCCAAAACCATTCGTGCCGCGCTCCAGGGAGCCAGCGGTGCAACGCCGTCCTGGGTTTGCCCGGGCCACGCCGACCCTCAGCCTTCCTCCTCCCTCCCTCTGCCCCTCTTGCGGGACAAGCTCCCTATTTCCATTCCACAGAGAGATTCCAGATGCCCAGATCAGAGAAACAGCACATCAAGTGGGGCGGGGGGAGCAGCCAATGAGAAGGCCTGGGGCTCCCACCCCCTTTCCCGGCTCCCCAACGTCCTCTGCCCTCCTCTGCTTTTGCTCAGTGATGCTGGCAGTCAGGGCTCGCCGGGAGACGTGACCGGGATGTGCTATGATCGAACAAGTAGGTAGTGATCAGGAAGATTTTGATTCAGTCCTGCAGGGAAAAGAGGAGGGGACGAGAAAGGGGAGGAGGGGATGGGGGAAGGGAGAAGGAGGGGGACAGAACAGTGGCAATCTGGTTCATGAAAAGCTGTTTGTGAGTGGGGGAGGGAGGAAAGCAGAAAATGCCGGTTGGATCAGGGAATGAAAAGCCCGATTGAGACGAGGGGAGGAGTGGAGCCCAGCTCCCAGCCTGACTGCATTTGCATGCGGCAGGAAGGGTGTTTAGTCACCACACTTCTATTTTCTCGGCTTTCCTGGTGATTTCTCAGGAGTAAGCAGGAGCAAGGTCAACTGGGCTGCTCTTCAAGGACAGAGAGAGCACTTGGCTCCTGCAGGCTGATTTCTCACTGGACGGGCTCCCCCTGCCACTGGCTGGTGAGCAGACCTCCCCCGCTAGCTTTCCAAACTATTTCAAAAGAAAGAAATTCACATGTTTCCCCACCTTCGCCCAAGGCCCCCAAACTCCACTTTGAGCTTGTAAATGAAGTCCTAGTTGCAGTTCAGAAGAGCGGAACCTTGTCTTACCTACCCAAACAACTATGGACTCTTTCATCCCCTCACCACGAGCTCTGGAGAGCTATGACAAGCTAATCACAAAGATTTTTTTTAACCTCTAAGTGTCTTTAGGAGGGAGAGGAGGAAAAACAACAACATAGAAATGCAGCTCGAATGAACCACCTCTGAAAGATGTCCTTCTCCCCGATATATTTTTAAAATTTAATGTGGTTCATTTTTATTGCATTCTAAGTTTCCAACTATCTCCCATCCTGGGCACTGGTGCTTCTGAAGCCCTGACTCCGAAACCTCTCCATTCTCTCGAGTCACGTGCCAGCTGTGTTCGTGCTTGATTTCTCTAAAGATATTTCTCGAGTGCCTGTGAGATACTCACTGCAGCTTTAGAATTAACCCATCTATTTGACTCAAAAGTAATCTCAAACTCACCATAGTCGTGAGAAAAACAATCTTCAAGGTAGAGGAGTTTAAACCAACCCCAACTCCTTTTTTCAGCAGTTCAGGAGTCTCTGAATGCAAAGGACGGGAAATCCGGCATGAAGCTTTATTATCTGAACATCCCCAGTAAATGGGCCTTTAAAACAATTCAGACGAGGCAGAATTCATACATGAACTATCTATGAAGAAATGTTTTGCCCAGCAAATAAAATAGTGTAAACACTTAATCTACTTTAAAGAACAAACTATTTTCAAATACTTCGGTACTATCCTATCATAAAATATGCTAATTAACTGCAAATTATTCTTCTCCATTCAATTAACCATGTCTAACAGTGTGATTAGCAGACTAGTTCAGTGTACCATATGTACTTAAAAGTAGTAAAACCACATTACTTGAAAAACACTAATGAACTCAGACTTTTTTTATTTGAGACTGACCTTGAAGCCAACAAACCTGAATTAATGGGAAGCTGAGCCAATGTTAATACTATCCAGGTAATTTATATAATAGTAATCCATGACCGGACTTTTTTTAAAATAGGGAAAAATATTTTAAACTCTACGTAATTAATATTAAGCACAGAATTGCTGACTTCCAAAAAAAAAGGTTGACTTTAACTAATAAAACAGATTGAGGTCAACATTAGCCATGCTTTGAATTTTTACCTATAATCCATTAGATACAGGTTAATGCCCTGCAAAATATTAAATTACACCTCTGCTGATGTTCCTAATAATTTCCTTATCTATTCTTTATTCTCCTCAATGCTCAACACAGCTAGGTGTTTTTTGAGAAAATAACCATTAAAGAAGAGTTTTAGTGGGCTGCAAACTCAATATTAACCATCAGGATGTTGTGGTACCTCAAAAAGCTAATGCTATTTTGGATTGTGTTTATGGCAGCATAGTGTCCAGAATGAAGGAGGTGACAATCTCACTATACTGCCACATCTGGAGTACTTTCTTCAGTTCTAAGAGACTTACTATAGGAAGGATATTGATAAGCTGGACTAGGTCCAGAGAAAAGATCAGTGTGGTGGAAGAAATTGAAAGCTTGCGATATAAGAAGCTGTCCAGAGAACTAAAGCTATTTATCCAGAGAAAAGGAGATTTAGTGGGGACGTGATTACTATTTAAAACTATTTAGAAGGCTATCATTTGGCATGGGGATAAGACTTGTTTTGCTTGGACAGCACTCTGAGTAATGGGTAGAAATTAAAGAGACAGATTTCAACTGAAAGTAAGGAAAATTTTCCTAATAATTAGAATCGTCCAAAAGTAAAATGAGCTGATTTAGGAGGGTGGAAATTCTTTATCACTGGAGCAGAGGCTAAATTACTCCTTACTGAGGGTGTTGTAGGGGGGAGTCTCTGACTATATACAGGTTGGTCTGATGATTTCAGAGTCCCCTTGCTGTTCTAAGGTTTGATGGTCTGTGGTTTCCCTCAACAGCAAAAGGGTAAAAACATGGACATTTTAGCATTTGCCATATTCAAAAAATGTCATTTTGCTCACTAATGAAGGTAATTAAATAAACCTTTAGGTCAAAAATAGTTAACTTCATCATAGGCATAATCTGCCAAATTGTTGATTACTGATGGGGCACTATCTAATTTATGGACAATGCCCGCAGCATATAACAGAGAGAATAACATTTTGTTTGGGGAAGGGTTGACATTTGTATATTCCAGTGAACCATCTGAAACTTCCAGATTCTTAAAGTAAGTGTAATGGCATTTAATATACATATTCAAGGAACCTGTAGTCAACTTAGGAAGTATCTGTCATGGCCTTAGGGTTATAATTCAGTACTCAAAGGACTTTCTTCTTAGGTATTTTTCAGGGAAAGAAAGTTTCTTGCCAGGAGGTAAGGAATGGCCCCTTGGTTATGGTTCAGACAACTAGTCTTCAACTAGAATTATGGCTGGCTGCCTGACAGAGGGATTTCATTCAGCTGTCCCAATAGCATAAATGTGTTTGACCAAGGCCAAGCCTAACAGAAAACTCATTTTTCAACTCTAACATCTACAAATATGAGCCAGTGTCCCACTGGTTGTTTCTTGTAACTATACCATATTCTTGTTTGATAAGCTAGATATAGGTCACTCCAGACAAATTGAATTATCTCATTTGACACCAATTGCCTTTAAGAACACTAATTGCCCACAAGGTCCTGACCTTTTAAGAAGACGCTGTGAGTTGGGGGCTTACTGAATATTTCATGCTCTACTGAATTCATATGCCCAGGGCATGTTTTATTGGTAGTTCACTATGACATTGGAGTCTTCAAAAAGGCATCATATAAATACAACTTGCTTAGTGTTTATGGTATTTCACGAGTACCTAGAAGGGAGAAAGGAAAGAGGAATTCTCAGGAGGACCCCACAGTTCTAAGCGCCTACTATATAATCAGGGTTCTAAGTACTACCAGGTAATGAGCTCCCCATCACTGGAGGTCTTCTAGCAGAGTCTGGTTGAACATTTGTTGGTGATGTAGAAATGATGCCTGCTCATGCAGAGGCTGGGCTAGAATGTGCTTTTTAAACTGTGGGTCGTGACCCCATATGGGATTGGGGAACATGTGGCAACAGTCAAAAGTTTCTCAATGTGCAATGACCAAAAATTAATTCAAAATCAAATGTGTAATGAATCCTAGGTGTTTCTGGCAGCACTTGTCCGTGTTGCATCACGCAACTTCACTGCAGCCTTGGTTCTGAACACAAAGCATTTTCACTTTGCACTACACATGCCCTTGGGCCACACAACTGCCAACTAACACTGCTAAGAGGCAAACAGGGATCAGAAAAAGTTTAAGAAGCCCTGGGCTAGATGACCTCTGAGGGGCTGCTCCAACTCTTGATATAAAGTTCTTTGGTCATCCTTTCAATATAGGTAGGTCTTTACAGTCGGTCAAGCATTGTCTCTTTTGATACCGGTAACCACCCTAGGAGGTAGGTTGGACAAAAATCATCATCACCATTTTACAGAAGCAGAAATATCTGAGAGCATTAAATGATTTGCCTAAATTCACACAGCTAAATAATGGCAGTCAGGACTAATAGGACCATAGGATTTTAAGACAGAAGGTGCCTTAGAGATTTTTTATAGTCCAGGCTTGTGAAAACAGCCCTGCCCGGCACAACATTCTCAAATGCACAGGAACCAGATTAAAATGTAATTGGGAAATATTTAACGAGATAAATAAAAATACAATGAAATATAGATAATACATTTTAAAATAAAATCAATGTGTAACCCGAAGGGATTTGAAGACTACTTGAATTTAAAAATAAAAGAAATGCACAACATTGGGCAGTTAGTGCTTAATGGTTTGTGAAGCGTTTCATATCCATGATTGCATTTGATCCCCATGACAGTCCTGCGAAGTAAGTGATGCAGATATTATCCTCATTTTACGGATGAGAAAATTGAGACAAGGAGGTTACATGACATGTCCACAGTCACAGAGCAAGTAAATGTCTCAGGCAGGATTTGAATCCGAGTTTTCCTGACTGCAGATTTGGCACTCAAGGCCAGTAGCATATAAAGCCAGAAAGGAAACCAGTATGACCCACTTTCCACTAACAAGCAGTAGGACCCTATCCAGACTACTATCCTCTCTATCTCTCACAATTATGTCAGACTGTGAATTAATTTGCTGCTTTGTTCTCTATCTGACAGGACTGACTTCCCAGGGAGGAGGTAAGGAGAAAAAGGAACATTATTACACTTTTATATAAATTGTCACTATATTAAGTGCCTCATTATAGAGTTCATCTGGGATTCCTGGAAATAGGTTAATCATAGTCAGGACCAGACCAAGACAAAATCATGGAATTTGGCACCCTGAACCTTCTCTTTCTTTTTCCTTTACTCCCTAAGGGCTCCCTTCCCCCTACTCCCTTCCCCTTTCTCCCTCATCGAAGTCTGCTCTCCAGAAAGGTCCAGATGTCAGTCCTTTACACTTCAACGTGAAGGTAAATTACTAGGTTTTCTCATTCAACCCGCATTTACAAGTTAAGACTGATCTCTAACAGTGGAATAAAAAGACTTTATCCCCAGGCATCAGGTGGAAGCTGGAAAAGCTGGATACGGAGCAGGGGCTACCCCAGGGTAGGGTCCCAGTGGATGCAATGCGGTACGGTGAATGACGTATTTCAAATTAAAAGTCCTGAGTCTGGACCCCAACGTTATCACTTACTATATGTAAAACCTTGCACAAATCACTTAACCTTCCTAGGCCTTGGTTCCCTCATTGGTAAAAGGAGAGCAGTAGACTCTCAGAAAGCAGGTCCCTCTCAGTTCCAGAACTATGTTTCTGTGACCCAGAAGTCATGCCATATAGGAAGGAAATCACCAGTTCCATCTATGCTCCTAAGACTGGCCCTGATCAGCATCAGCTTCACAGTGATTCCTTTATTCTAGGGTAATGGTGGGATCTCAGATTGTTCTGGCTCAAAGAGGTTGGAGCCATTGATCCTCAAACATCACTAATCTACCTCTAACTTGGTTGGCCACTCTAATTACCCTTACCTCCTATAGCTGTCTAACCCCCAGCAATAATAATATAATATAATATAATATAATATAATATAATATAATATAATATAATATAATATAATATAATATAATATAATATAATATAACATAACATAACATAATATAATATAATATAAATATAATGTAACGTAACGTAACGTAACGTAACGTAACGTAACGTAACGTAACGTAACGTAACGTAACGTAACATAACATAACATAACATAACATAATATAATATAATATAATACAACAATACGCATGGAATTCCCCTCCAGCTCCAAGTCTTCAGACCTACCCAACATCCAGCTTGGTGCCTGCCACGTAGGAAGCACTTAATACATGCGTGCTGACTGACTGATTAGTAGGAGCCTCCCAAAAAGCTCTCTGCTCTCCCAGGATAAGACAACCCTGGCTTGAATCAGAATTCATGTGTGGATCATCTTTTTATTCCAGTGTTAGCTCTAAAACTCAATGACACAATGATTTTATGGGGTGGTTTCACATAGTTGTCTCATGTGGTCCTTATAACAATCCTGTGAGGTAGGTAGCAAAAGTAGTATTATCCTTATTTTACTAATAAGGAAACTGAGGGTAGGACAGGTTAAATGATTTACCCAAGGTCACGTTAGTAAATGTGAGAGCTGGGACTATAACACTTGTCTTCCAACTCCCAAACCAATGCTCTTTTCCATTACAACGATCAGTCAACAAGGAGTTTTTGAGCACCTACTATGTGCCATGCACTGTTTTAAATTCCAGAGATACATAAAAAGGCAGAAACAGGAAAATAAGAAGGCTAGACCTTAAGTTTTCATTCTACTGTTGGAGACAGCATGGATGTCATCAGGTACATAAGAGATGTAGAACAGATGAAGAGTAGTCAACAAAGAACAAGAAGGCTAGTCTGACGAAGTGTAATGAATAAAAGTGAAGAAAGCAAAAGAGACAGTTAGGCAGCTGTAGCCAGAATGGCCTTTGTTTTCTTTGAATGACTCAGCTTACCTCATTGAGCCTCTGGACACTGTGGCTTGCTCTTCCGGGGCAGGAGGCCCAAGGAGCATTCCAGGAAGCAGACAACTTCCTGTGTGATGAGTCATGGGGCTGGCTGAGGGGAGGTGTTAACGGCTACGCTAGGGGGAGGGGCCAAGTCAAGAACCAATCGGCCCTGGTCGTTCAGGCGGTGCTTGATGATGTCAAAAACTCTATAAGAGGGGAGAGGACAGCTTGAAGATCCTCTTTTCCTTTTCCGGTTGGAGCCAGAGACAGTTACAGCGACAGTTACAGCGACAGTTACAGCGACAGTTACAGCGACAGTTACAGCGACAGTTACAGTTACAGCCACAGCCACAGCTGAAGCAGGAGCTGCCAGTAGCAGAGCTGACCTACGGGAGGAAGCTGAACAAAGACTTCAGGCCAGTGGGTAATCTTATTACCATAGAGGGGGAAACATGATTTTGCTTTACGCAATCATGCTTCTCTGTAGCCTCCTGGTTACTCTTTCAAGGCGTACTTATTGGGCCTGGAAGCTTTTGATCAATATATCAAAATGGGGTTGCTGGTTCATGGGTTGGTTACTGTGGAGCCTAAATAAATGTTTTGATTCTTCTGCCTTCTACTTTGAGAGTTTCTTATATCCAGCGGTTCCGAACGTTTCAGACATGTTTATGATCCTCTTTGAGATTATAAACTCTGCCCTCCTAATACATTTGGCGACCAGGATGGGATCGCTAGGTATAAGATCTCTATTTAGAAGCAGAACAATTCCAGAGGAAGAGATGAATATCCCAGGATGGGAGGATCCATTTTATTCCTCCCTAGCAAAAGAATTGGCTAAAAAAGCTGGACCCTGTGAAAACTGGGAACCAAGGCTACGGAGAGGAGATCCTAGGGATTTGGAAAAGTGTTTACGAGAAGTTGGGATTCAGTCAGGGGCATCACTATCTAGGCAAAGCTGGATAGTGTTATCAGCCTACCGGCTAGTATACGAAAGATTGAGATTAAGTGAAAGACATGGGGGCACTCCTACCCCACAGGAAGAAGGGGAATCTCAGATAGCAGGAGACCAAACTGACTCAAATGAGAACTTTTCTATTAATGTGGCTAAGAGCAACAGGAGACCAAAAAAGCCCAGAGTGCATTTCAACCCAGCCCAGAAAGAGCCTGACTGCCTGCTTCGTCCTAGTCATGGTGGCAGAGGAAGTGAGTGGGGAGAGAATGAGACAATGTTAGGGGCTGAGGCACAAAACACTACTGGGGTTCAGGATGTGCCTCACACAGAGCATAGGAGATGGTTAAATGATCAGACAAGGGCTCGACCCATACAAAGGAGGAAGACAGAAACCCGAGGTGAAGATTCAGTTACAAGGGAAATTCAGGAAGATTTCTCACCGCAAGAGGTCACAGATATTTTGAGTAGATTCAGCCAAAGAATAGGAGAACCATTGATATCTTGGATGGTAAGACTCAGTGATCAAGGGGCCAGTGGAATATCAGTAGATAGGACAGACTGCATGAGATTCATAGGTATCAGCCATGATCCTCTAGTTCAACAAGCTTTTAGGGAACATCATCAGCAAGGAGATGGTGATAGCAGGACTACTCTGTTGGCATTAGCCGCTGTGGGATGCAATAAGAGATATGCTACTGATTCTATGTGGCCCACTGAGCACAGACCCTGGTATTCACTTAGAGATTGTATCATGAGACTAAAGGAGGAGGTAATGAAGACTGCCATTATGATAGGAACCTCAGACAAATATTACAATGATCCAATGGAACTGCCTCATAGGAATTTAATAATTAGGACAGCTCCCCCTGCTTATAAACAACTAATTTTGAATTTATTACTTGGAGAAGTAGGGAGCCGTCTTACAACAGTGATAAATAAGATTTTACAGTTACATGACTTAGGTGACTGGGGAAGGGATAGATCTCCTCGAGAGAGAAGGGTGAATAACCAGCAAACTTGGCGCCAAAGGAGAGTAACAAGGAAAGAAATGTTTACTGCTTTATTGAGAGCAGGGGTAGGTTTTGAAATGATAGATGGAATTCCAACCAATGAATTATATAGAATGTACAGAGATAAAGGCCTTGATAACAGGAGAGATAGGGAAATAAGAACTGCTCCTGCAAATACTACAGATGTTGAACCTTCAAACCCAAGTGAATCATATGAAAGGGAATACTAGGGAACAGGCCGAGCCCCAGTCCAAATTAAGGAAATACACAGGCTGGATTGTAGACCTCACATTAACTTGACCATATATTGGAAAAATGGGTCAAGTACGGTAACTGAGGCATTAATAGATACTGGGGCCGAGGCCACCCTTATTTATGGAAATCCAGACAAGTTCAGCCATGGAACTCCTATTACCATTACAGGACTAGGAGGGACTGAAATATCAGCCAGGCAAGTTAAATTAATGATGAAAATTGGACAGTTGCCCAAGAAAGAATATAGTGTGGTTATTGTGCCTATTCCCGAATACATCATTGGAATAGACATATTGAAGGGTATGACCTTAAATTTACCCGAAGGGAAATACCAATTTGCTGTGAGGAAAATGGGCATTAATGCAGTCTTAGTGGGGAAAATCAAGATGGATCCAATCACTTTGCCCGAACCTTCTAAAATAATTACTTTGAGGCAATATCGTGTGCCAGGTGGGCAAGATGAAATTGCCAACACTATAAGAGAATGTGTTGAGGCAGGAGTGTTAGTCCCTACAACTACTCAATGGAACAACCCTGTCTGGCCAGTCCGAAAGTCAGATGGAACATGGAGGATGACAGTAGATTATAGACAGCTGAACAAAGTGACTCCTCCCTTGTATGCTGCTGTCCCAGACACGGTTACTTTAATAGAGAGAATACAAAAACGTGAAGGGACTTGGTATGCAGTTATTGATTTGGCCAATGCCTTCTTTACAATCCCAATAGACCCCAAGCAATGGAATCAGTTTGCTTTTACTTGGCAAGGCCGACAGTATACATTTACACGCCTGCCGCAAGGATATATTCATAGCCCAACTATTTGCCACAGGATTGTAGCTGAACATTTGGATGAATTAAAGTTACCTGGTGTACAGCTTACACATTACATAGATGACATCATGATACAGGGAAAGAATCTAAAGGAGGTGGAGGAGAGTTTAGTATTATTAATTGACCATATGAAAAGCAAAGGATGGGAAATCAACCCCGCAAAGGTTCAAGGGCCAGCTCAAACTGTAAAATTCTTGGGGATACAGTGGAATAGAGGACTGCGAGAAATTCTCCCACAAGCTCGACAAAAAATCCAGGATTTTCCCACCCCTACCAATAAGAAAGAGGCCCAAAAGTTCATAGGGCTGTTTGGTTATTGGAGACACCACATCCCACATTTGGGACAGATTTTAAAACCCTTGTATAAAGTCACCAGAAAGAAATATGAATTTGACTGGGGACTTGAACAAAGTAGAGCTTTTGAGGAAGCAAAGGCTGCTATTCAATTAGCTCTAGACTTATGGCCTATGCAAAATGGGCCAGTGGAGTTACAAGTGACTGTACAAGATGACTATGCAAATTGGAGTCTGTGGCAAAAACAACAAAGCCGAAGTGTACCTTTAGGCTTTTGGTCAAGGAAACTGCCCTCATCTGGAGTGCAATATACACCTTTTGAGAAGCAGCTGTTAGCTGCATATTGGGCTTTAGTAGAAACTGAGCAACTAACTCTGGGTCATGAAGTGGTATTAAGGCCTGGAATTCCAATTATGACTTGGGTAATGAGTACCCCAGCTTCTCACAGAATTGGACATGCACAAGAGGCAAGCATAATCAAATGGAAGTGGTATATTCAGAATAGGTCCAGAGCAGGCAAAAATGGAGTTTCTGCTCTACATGAATCTGTGGCGAACATTGATACTGAGAGCAATGAAAAGCCCCTTGAATCTAAGCAACAGATGGTACCATCCTTAGTGAAATGGAATAATGGATATGACGGACTAAATGAAGAACAGAAGAAACATGCTTGGTTTACTGATGGGACAGCAAAATATTTAGGACAGAAGAGACATTGGAAAGCAGTAGCCTATAACCCCTGTACAAGGAGAACTCTGGAAAGTTCTGGGATAGGTGGAAGTAGCCAATATGCTGAACTGATGGCAGTGCATCAGGCCATCAGAGCAGAGAAAGGAGGACAGTGTCATATATTTACTGACTCGTGGGCGGTAGCTAATGGATTAGCTACGTGGATGCCTATATGGAGGAATCAGAATTGGGAGATTCATGGCAAACAAGTTTGGGGTAAAGAGTTATGGGAAAATATATGGGACATGTCTTTGGTTACAGATCTGTCAGTTTTTCATGTTGATGCTCATGCAACCCTGACCACACCAGAACGTGAGTACAATGCACATGCGGATCGACTAGCAAAGATTGCTACTGAATGTATTGTCCCTACTCCGACTCCAACTGATGACCCAGCCTTAGCAAGATGGGTCCACCAGACTGCTGGCCATTTAGGGGTCCAGGCCACCCATCGATGGGCACAGGATCGAGGTATCAGTATTTCTCATGCGTTGTTAAAACAAATAACAGAGGAGTGTTGTATATGCCAATTAGAAAAAGAACGAACTCTTCCTAGGATAGTTACTGGAGAAATAGCAAGGGGAAAAGTTCCAGCCCAAATTTGGCAGATAGATTATATTGGCCCACTACCCCAGGATAAAGGATGTAAATATGTATGTACGTGTGTTGACACCTATTCAGGTGTACTAGTGGCTTGTCCTTATAAAGACGCAACTCAGAAAAACACCTGTAAAACTCTAGATATTGTAAGTTTATATTATGGAACCCCAATGCAGATTCAAAGTGACAATGGGTCACATTTCAAGGGCAAAGAAGTGAAAAGATATTGTGTGTTGAATAATATAGAATGGATATATCATATTCCATATTACCCACAAGCATCTGGGCTAATTGAAAGAATGAATGGATTGTTGAAAGAACAGCTGAGAAAATTAAGCTCAAATAATTCATATCAACATTGGAAGGATAATTTGTCTATTGCCTTACGTAATTTGAATAATAGGCCCTTAGGGGGAAGTACACCTCTAGCCAGAATGATGACCCCAAATCTGCAGATCAGAGAACAGCAAACATGTGAGATCCAAAACATTGAATTTTGGACTGTGAGGGAAGATGTCCCACTACCAAGTCCAGGAACACCTGGTTCAGCAGGATATGATTTACATTGTATAGAGAATTTTAGGTTAAATAGGAAAGAGATAAGAAAAACCCCTACTGGAGTATGTATGAGAATCCCCAAGAATCATCTTGGACGGATATTACCTAAACCAGGATTAGCGGCTCAAGGAATACATGTATTGGCTGGAGTGATAGATTCTAATTATCAAAAAGAAATTGTTGTGACACTCCAGAATATGGGTAAAAAACCTGTACAATTTTGTAGAAATGATAGGATGGTTCAAGTCATTATTATCCCCTGTGAAAAAATACCCTTTGTGAAAATTGACCCTCCTCCCAAAATAACTACTAGAGGGGCAAAAGGGTCTTGCTCCATTGATAGAATAAAGTCAGGAGCTAAGGTATGGGTAAAACAGAAGCCAGATGATATTCCAAAGGCTGCAGAAGTTATAGCCCATGGGAAGGACAACACTGTAACAGTTGTCTATTCAGGGGAAAATAATTACCAAATCGTACCCCTGAACCATATATTTTACCGTGAATAGGTTATAATAATAGATTCACAGACTCCACAGGTATGGCTGATGCTGGTAAATGCCATAAGCCACTCAGAGGAAAGGTAACTTTGTGTGATTAACGGATGAAAACTTGTACATTTGGGGAAAGGATGGGAGGACAATCTTAATCTCTATCTAGGGTGGGATCCTCTTGGCTTCCTCATTATGTTCCTTTTGAAAAGAAACATTTCCCACCTGAGTTTGGCTCTGATGTTGGATCTTTGCATAACTGAAATCTCAACCAAACTTGAGATGATTTTATTTGAAGAATTATAGTCCATACTTGTCTATTCTTTCTGTCCTTTGTTTTGGTTAACCTTGTTGCTAGTTTTGTTTCCTTCAGGCTTAAGCACCCTGCACTTTCCGGTGACTGCCTAAGCATGTAGCATTCTTGGAATTCCTGCCAGCTCGTTAAAGAAATGACCTCTGGAATGGGACTTTTTGGGGGCAGGGCCATCTCTACATCCAATTTCAGCATGAAGAAGCTATGGAAAATGAGACCTTCACCCCTCACCCCAAGATTTTGAGCCCCAATCGTTCAAGGGGGGTGGAAATGATGATAGTGTTCTGTTTACTTATTTTGTGTTATCCTTGCTGTGTTGTTTTATTGTTATGATATTATTGATCCTATGTAATGGATACAAGGATTTAGGGGTGGACATTTGAATTATTAATAATTATTTTGGGGATGATTGATTGAAGAGATTGTCTTGCTGGGACCTAGGGGTGGATCACATTTGAATCGTAAACCAATATTTAGGAATGTCACCAAATGATATGTTTTGCTTTATAATGAATGATATGTTTTAGTTTCCTTTGTAATTGGATCACAATGTATGTTCTAGGATACATGGCTGATTAGATTATGTATCCTATAACAAGGGGTGGAGTGTAGCCAGAATGGCCTTTGTTTTCTTTGAATGACTCAGCTCACCTCATTGAGCCTCTGGACACTGTGGCTTGCTCTTCCGGGGCAGGAGGCCCAAGGAGCATTCCAGGAAGCAGACAACTTCCTGTGTGATGAGTCATGGGGCTGGCTGAGGGGAGGTGTTAACGGCTACGCTAGGGGGAGGGGCCAAGTCAAGAACCAATCGGCCCTGGTCGTTCAGGCGGTGCTTGATGATGTCAAAAACTCTATAAGAGGGGAGAGGACAGCTTGAAGATCCTCTTTTCCTTTTCCGGTTGGAGCCAGAGACAGTTACAGCGACAGTTACAGCGACAGTTACAGCGACAGTTACAGCGACAGTTACAGCGACAGTTACAGTTACAGCCACAGCCACAGCTGAAGCAGGAGCTGCCAGTAGCAGAGCTGACCTACGGGAGGAAGCTGAACAAAGACTTCAGGCCAGTGGGTAATCTTATTACCATAGAGGGGGAAACATGATTTTGCTTTACGCAATCATGCTTCTCTGTAGCCTCCTGGTTACTCTTTCAAGGCGTACTTATTGGGCCTGGAAGCTTTTGATCAATATATCAAAATGGGGTTGCTGGTTCATGGGTTGGTTACTGTGGAGCCTAAATAAATGTTTTGATTCTTCTGCCTTCTACTTTGAGAGTTTCTTATATCCGGCGGTTCCGAACGTTTCAGACATGTTTATGATCCTCTTTGAGATTATAAACTCTGCCCTCCTAATACAGCAGCACAGTGGATAGAGCACTGGCCCTGGGGTCAGAAAGACCTGAGTTCAAATCCAGACTCAGACACTTATTAGCTGTGTGACCTGGGGCAAGTCATTAAACCTCAGTTTCCTTAGATGTAAAATGGGGATGATAATAGCACCTACCTCCCAGGGTTGTTGTGAGGATCAAATGAGATAATATTTGGAAAGTGCTTATCCACAGTGCCTGGCACATAGTAGGCATTATATAAATGTTAGCTATTATTAGTCGCTGCTATGCTGCAACTGTGGAGTTTATTTCTGGCTCAGCTGAAATCCTTGGCTTTCTGTGCAAAAGAGCTGGTGAGACTGTGCTCCTTTAACTTAAAGCCCATAGGCTTTTCTTGCAACGTCAGACTCTTTCAGAAAAGGCAGAGACTTGTGTCTTAAACCAGCCAAAAGCTTGGGTTTTCCTGTCTTGTTTCCTTTGGAGTCTTGGCCAAGGCTCTCCTCTCTAACAGAGGATTCTCGGCTCACCATCCAAACACTTTAAAACAAAAAGCAGGATCTGTCTGGCCAGCAAGTTAATAACATCGTTCTTCATCTTTTCTTTCCCCTCTCCCCTACCCTGGTTCAGAGACATGGGTCCCTCTGAGGTTAGAGACCTCACCCTAGCTTTATAATAAATAGTCTATATGCCTTCCAATTTTAATCTCTGAAGACTTGTAATGCATTACTAGGTAATACTCTTCATGACACCATTTGGGGTTTTCTTGACAAAGGTACTAAGGTGTTTGCCATTTCCTTCTCCAGCCCATTTTATAGATGAGGAAACTGAGGCCAATAGGGTTAAGTGGCTTGCCTAGGGTCACATAGCTAGGAAATGTCTGAGGCCAGCTTTGAACTCATGAAGAAGAGTCTTCCTGTTTCCAAATCCAGTGCTCTATCCACTGCACCACCTAGCAGCTCTCTATATTAGGGTCTCCATTTTCTTTTTTTAAAATTTATTTTATTTTCAATTCATGTAACAAAACAAGCATTTCCATAACAGTACGAAAAAAACCTGATTGCACATGAAACTGCAAACCTACCATATACAACTCGCTATTTCTTCCAAATGTAAAGTAGAAATAAAAAAAATCTAGGTTCGTATTCAGAGGAAGATAGTGAAGTTTAAAAAAAACCCAAAGAGTGATGTCAAATGGTCACAAACCCAAAAACAGCTCTTCAAAGAACTTAAAAAGGAATTCAAAAATCAAATAAGAGGAAATTGAGGAAAAATGGGGAAAAAATAAAAGCAATCCAAGATTATAGAAAGAAAGTTAGCCAATTGGAAAAAGAGATACATACTTTCAAGGAAGAAAATAACTTCTTGAAAAGTAGAATAGCTCAAGAAGAATCGAATGATAGTATGAGACACCAAGAAACAGTAAAACTAGAAAAAATAGAAGAGAATCTGAAACATCCAAAAAACAACTGACCTGGAGAAAAGATTGAGGAGAGACAACATAAGAAGTGTCAGACTACCTGAAAGTTATGAACAAAAAAAGAATCTGGATATAATATCACAAGAAATTATTTGGGTCTCCTTTTTCAAAAAGGTATTTTTGCCCAGCATATGGTTTCATTGTGTTTTCTATAGCATCTATGACCCCGGAGTGCAGTCAGTGTCTGTTCTTCCAACCTTCATGACTCAGCTTTAGTGAAGCAAGAGTGTTTCTTCCTTCTTTACACAGACAGAAATCTTTCCCCAAATCCAATGAAATTCTGGCAAATGTTTAAAAATTGGTCCTTGTAGGGCAGGAAATATAATGCATGACATGCTAAATTTAATCACTAAATTTAATAAATTTAAACATTTTTCCATCACTTAAGGTCTGGACAATCCACAAAACAATAAGTCAAGTTCTGATTTGTAGCATTTGGCAATTTCTGAGGTATAAATGCTCATACTGGACATTTAACAACCAGCTCTCTTGGGAGCCAATTCAAGCTGGCTCCAGCACACTACTGCAATCTACCTTTACCAGCATTCATGACTCAGATAAGGGTGGGTGGTCACCAGATTTTCTTTTATATAAAATGAGGAATAAAGTTATTTCTCCTTTTACATGAAAATACAGTGAGCAATGGGGAGAAAAATGCTTTTGGATTGGAAGAAGCCAACCAATCAGGCTGTTAAATGCAGAGGCAGATAAATTTCTCCTCCCTTTAACTTATCCTCATGGAAAGAAAGGAGAGACAAAAACCTCAGAGAAGCTGAGCAATTAATGGGGAGCTGCTCCTTCCCCCAAGATGGAAGCAGCAGGTCAAGTTCAACTTTTGAGCTTCCTTGGATCTTCTCACTAACCATAATTCTTGGCTCTCAGCAATTTCTTTAGTACCTCAATAGTCCCATGACTCTATCCAATAGGAGAAGCCAACCAAAGTCTCAGAAGGGAAGACAAGGATAGCTCTGAGATTAGCTGCACCATTTGGCCTTGTCTCCCCTCAGTTTCTGTTCCAGCTTCCCTCTCCCAGAATTCTCCAAAAACACAGTCCCACAGAAAGCATTAAGGCAGCTACATGGCAAAGTGGACAGACCACCAGGCCTGGAGTCAAAAAGACTCATCTTTATGAATTCAAATGTAGCCTCCGGCACTTACTAGCTGGGTGACCCTGGGCAAGTTGCTTAACCCTGTGTGCCTCAGTTTCCTCATCTGCAAAAGGAAGGACATGGCAAACCACTCCTGTATCTTTGCCAAGAAAACCCCAAAAAGGGTTATGAAGAGTTGGACCCGACTGGAAAACAACTGAACAACAAGAGATGCTTAATCCAAAAGAATTAATGTATGATTGTGAGAATTCAGGCACCAGGCCTGTGAGGGAGCCATTGGGGAGGCAAGACCAGAGGGCTGATGCTGCTCCCCTTAAAACCATAATAATGGAGCTAAGCATTCATTCTGCTCAGGCTGATTCTGGTGAAGTGGCTAAAGTCTTGAGCAGGGAGTGTGCTAGGGCTCCTTCTCGCTGCCCTCCCTGCACTACAGAAACCAGATCTCAGCGGGAGAAATGACCTCAGTCACTGCCACACAAACATTGCCACTAACAGCCATGTCTGAGGTTACTGAGCTCACAAAAATCATACCTTATGTATAACAGTAAAAAGAAATTCACACATGGCTTTTCATATTTTTCACATGCACTATCTTATTAGATCTTTACAAAGAACCTGTGGGGTAAACAGGGAACATGGGCTCGTTGAATTAGAATTGGAGAAGACTAGAGGGCCTTCAGCCTAATTCCCCCAATGGACAGATGAAGAAACTGAAGCCCAGAGAAAAGAAGATAGAACAGGTATCGGGACTGTGACTCAGACCCAGATTTCTCTGACTCCAAACCCAGTGCTTTTAATGCTGCACTGCTCCAGGTGGGAAATTTAGCTTTACCATCATTTTGTTTATCAGAAAACTAAGGAAGGTTCAGAGAGGCCCCTGGAGGCCTCACACAAAGTCAGCAGCAGGGACAGGACTTGAACCAGGATCCCTGAATTCCCTTCCTCAGGGCTAAGCAAGCTCAGAACAAGGTATCCTCTTGTAAAGGATGCTGCCTCCAGGAACCACAACAACCAGATCTGCCCGTAGGGTGCCGCCTCCCTCCAAGTTCCTGTTTTGTGCCAGGGAGCAGCTGGTACTTTAACAACCTTCTGAACATCGTCTAATAGTCACTAATATTTATCTCAGCTTCCCCGGAATGTTTACTAAGTAGAAGCATGAATGCCAGCCTTATGTCATTTCCTAACAAATGCAGTCAGCAGCATGGGCTCCAAAAGGGGCATGGAGATCCTAAGAATAACCCATGAAGCAAATAAGTCAACCATTCAACTCTCATACACACTTCCCATGAGATCCTCACCAGACGTGTTCTTCAATGACATGAGACTTGGGTAGGGAGGGTGAGGAATCACAGGGTCCAGGCTGAGGTGCCAAAACAGGAAAAAGAAGCTGACCCAAACACCTGGGACAAGTCAAAATCAGGAACTTTAGCTCAAGTGTCTTTGGGGCTCTAAGATTTACAAACCAGATACACATAGATAAGCATACATAATTACCTAACTTTACATAAATACACAATCTTGACACATATTTAACACATGTATACACATTTGCATGTGGGCATATACACACACATACACACACATAAAGAGCTCCAGGACACACATACAATTGATTCAATAAATTAATAATTAGTATTTAAATATTAAATAAAATCCTTTTAGAAATAAAAATTGTATTTAATTTTTAAAAGTTAAATAAAATAATAATAATTAATAATGATCTATAAAGTACCTACTACATGCCAGATACTGTGCTAGGTGCTGGAGGCACAAAACCAAAACCAAAATAGCCTTTGGTCTCCAAAAGGTAATATTCTACCAGAAGGATACAACATGATAAGTAAATACAAGGCAATTTGAGGAGAAAAAGAAATGCTAACAACTGGGATGATCAGAAAAGGTGTCATGAAGGATATAAAGATTCTAAAAGGTGGAGATGATGAGGAAGTGCATTCCAGACACTTAGTATGGCCTGTGTGAAGGAAGGCATGGGGGCTGGAGATAGAATGCCAGGTTTAGTGAACAGCTGGCAGTCATTTGGCTTGAATGTAAAGTGTTTGAGAAGTAATGTGAAATAAGGCCGTAAACGCAAGTTGAAGCTAGAAAGTAGAAGACTTTTTGACTTTATGCACACATGTATTTAATCTCACACACATATAGGCACAAGGAAATATATACTTAAAAATACACATATTCATAATCCTGACACATACACTCGCTTAAACATGTATACATGTCTATTTAACTTCCCCCAAACTCACATATATACATCAAATGCCCTGAAATACAGACGTGGATCCTCTTTGTTCCCTCTTCATGGTCATTCCCGGTACCCTTGACCTATTTCCATAGGATTTACTCCCTGGAGATAGATAACAGCTGCTTTTGCAGCTGGGTCCTATGACTAGCTGAAACAAAATTTTTGTTCAGCTGCCAACCCTACGACCTCCCCTACCCTTGAAAATAGTCAGCTTTGAAGATAGTTGCAGTGGGGCAGAATCCTCCTCTTTTCCAAGTGTCTTCATTGCACAGATGGACAGGTTGCTCTAGGAGCTGTCAGGCTAAAAGGCCAATGGAGAGAACTGGAAAAGTGGGAGTATGTGGGGTGGAGCACAGGAAATCTTAGCCCCAAGTTAGAGAAGGGAAAGGACATAGGAAAAGGAACTTTAGCTATTAGGAAGTTTGGCTCCATGGCCTTGGTCGTTTATAATTGTCAGTAAGGTAAATATTAGTGTGTGTAAAGTGGATTTTTGTTATTATTTCTTAGAGTTCAGTTTCCCAGGATCTATGGCCGTAACAACCTCAGTTTCCCAGGATCCATGCCCATAACAATCTCTGTTTCCCAGTATGAGATATGAGTTCCCAGGCTCATGGTTCAAAACATTTCCACCATGCATGTGCAGCATTATATAAGGATAAATATAATATAAATATTATATATTATAAATATATATATTATATAAAAATAATATAAATATAAATAAACATGTGCTGAAACTGAGGTGAAGTAAACTTGTGAGGCTGTTGCTGGCAATATGCCTTCCTTGTCTGATGCCCTATAAAAACAGGTGGGCATTGGTCAGTGAGTTGAGGAAACTTTATAGTTGAGTGCAACAAGCTGGGATGCTGTGTGCCTTGACTGGCCCCCATCAAGGCTTGGGAGGGGGGAATCTGTGTTTGCCTCAACTGGCCCCCATTGAGGCTTGAGGGGATTTAGGGAATGCACAAGTTGTGCCTGTCTCAATTGACCCCATTGAGACGTAGGGGTAGTTGCCCCCACTTCTTGCCGGCGCCTTCAAGAAGGGTGATTAGGGAATGCTGTAGGAGTTTGTGGTGCTTCTGTTATCAGCCATACTGTGTTAGAGAAGACTAGACTAGAATAAAGCTTATCATTAACCCCTTTGAAGCTGTCTTTCCTGTCTGACCAGGTCAAGAGTAGACCTGTTAGAGGCTGGAGTCCAAACCTCCACTGCCTTCCATGTGTTGTCTAACAATAATATAGATTAATATGTACACTGTGTGTGTGTGTGTGTGTGTGTGTGTGTGAAAGAGAGAGACAGAGAGAGACAGAGACAGAGAGAGACAGAGAGAGAGAGAGACAGAGAGAGAGAGAAAGAGAGAGACAGAGACAGACAGAGACAGAGAGAGAGAGAGAGATGGAAAAAATGTCAACATTAGTGCTGATTATAGGTACTAGAAATATAACAAAGAAGAGAAAAACTAGGGGGAAAAAGTAGTTTGGCTAAATAAAAGTAACACCAATAATGTCACAGAAATATTCAGAGCTAGAAGGGACCTTAAATACTGTCTATATAGTTTAACTCTCATTTTACAAAGGCAGAAACTGATGGCCGTAGAAGTTATTTGCCCAAGGTCACCAAGCTAGTAAATGACAGAGTCTGAATTTGAACTCAGATCCTCTGCCTGCAAATTCAGGACTCCTACTACACCACACTTCCTGCTACTATTCATACCAGCACAGTAACAACTATGTACAAAGAGCTCAAATCATTGTTAGGAATTTATAAGGCTATGGGCCTTTGCTTGTGACTTTTTATCTTTCTGTGGGTGACGTAGATGTTCTCATTGACAATCTAGAAAAGATTAGAACAAGGAGGGCACTGATATATATCCTCTGCCACTTCACTGGAGAAACAAGGGGGCTGATTAGGGACTAATGAGCATTCCCAGGAGGCATTTGGTGGTGCCAGTGATTTGGGAATGGGTGCCAAAAGCCTTTTAGCACTTTGTTTTATTCCTTGTTATTATATTGGCATTCTAATTTAATTAAATGTATTTACTTTGGGGGGGGGGCGAAGATTAGGGCATGCCCTCTAATGCTTCATTGAAAAATAAAGACTTGCCTTAAGTCTCATCTATGGGGTTTGAATTGATTGACTTGGAATGGATTGGGGATTAATTGGTTAGCTTAGATAGAATTACCTTTTTGCTAAGCCTATAAAAAAGCAGGCTTTTAGCAGATTCTGGTCTATTTGCCTTTCTTCCTTTTCTGAGCATAGATCTGAGAGAAGAGAACTGAGTAGAACAGATTTGGCAGGGGAGCAGGGAGCAGGGCTGCACATTGCCACACTACCCTCCACTCCCAAGGACTGACCCACCATCATCATCTCAAACATCCTCTCAGTCCAAGAGATGACAGCAGCCAGGGCAGTGCTGGAGTTTTGTGTTCCTGGATTCTTACCATGGGGATGTACACAGACTGCCAGGGGCTAGCCTTGAAGAAGCAATAGTGAAGGCACGCTTTCAGCCACAGCCTTCTGGAGAAAGGAGGAGAGATTTCCTAGGCAGCAGGATCCTGGAACCTAGCCTTCCAGTGAGAGAAGGGCAGAGTTCCTGAGCCTCAACACTACCCCACTAGCAACCCCAAGTTTGAGAGCTGATTCACCCTTCTAGAGAGGCAGGAAATTCCTGAGCAGTGCCAACCTCATGGCCCCTGAAGTTAGAGAATTAGAAGGGGAATTCTAAATCACAAAATGGGAGAGAGAAAGGCATAGACTTTACCCTCTTCAGTTACCTTGAGTTATTCAGAAAGATCAGGTGCAACGAAAAGGAACTGGCTCTTTAGCAATCCCATGTATGACTCTTTTCTGGGAAGACTTCAAGACTAGAGTCTTAAGTATTAACTGGACAGTTATTCTTCTGTGAAACCTCCATTAACTTTCAGAACTGCAATAAACTGGGACAGCGGTGAATAGCTTTATAAGCATACAATCTCCATTTAATGTCACAGTTAACTAGCAGTTGGAAAACAGTTGTTTTGTGGTTGCTTTTATCAAGTAAATTTTTTTTTGGAGAGGGAAAGGCAGGGCAATTGGGGTTAAGTGACTTGCCCAAGGTCACACAGCTAGTAAGTGTGTCGAGTGTCTGAGGCCATATTTGAACGCAGGTCCTCCTGACTCCAGGGCCAGTGCTCTACTCACTGCACCACCTAGCTGCCCCTTTATCAAGTAATCTTGTATGGCCTTAATAAATACATGAAAAACTCAGTGTTGGGGGAGAGCCTCAAAGCCAAACTTTGTTCTACAGCATCTAGGTGATACAGTGGATAGAGCACTGGGCCTGAAGTCAGGAAGGCCTGAGTTTAAATCCAGCCTCAGATACTTACTAGCTGTGTGACCCTGGGCAAGTCACTTAACCTCCATTTGCCTCAGATTCCTCATCTGTAAAATGGGGCGATAGTAATAGCACCTACCTCCCATGGTTGTTATAGTGACCAAATGAGATAGTTGAAAAGTGTTCATCACAGTGCTTGGCACATAGTAGGCATTATAGAAATGTTTGCTATAATTATTAAAGCATGAGTTCCCAAACTTTTTCAGTCCTTGTACCTCTTGGCTTTCTCTATTCAGTATGAAAGGAAATACATATTAGAGTTTATCATGCATATGCAACTGAGTACATTTTTCAGGAAAAACTTTATTTAGTACATAAAAACATTCTTAGTGACATAAAAATGTTAGATGTTTATCAGAAGGCAGTCAAAGAAATTAATGAGACCTTTGATACTGTTTCTTGTCAACTGACAGTTTTATTTTTGGCATTGTTTTTCAAAGAGATACCTCAGCTTTCAGTTTGTTTCTTGCTTTGGATTTGATTGAAAACAGAACTGAAAAAATGGGTACATGATTTACACATAAAGGGTGATACCATGAGCAAATTAGGGGAGCATGGAATAGTTTACCTATTATCTTTGGATAAGGGAAGAGTTTAAGACCAAATAAGAGACACAGAGTATTACGAGAGGTAAAATGGATATTAAATTAAATTCAAAAGGTTTTGCACAAACAAAACCAAGGCAACCAAGATTAGAAGGAAAGCAGAAAGCTGGGGAGAAATTTTTACAGCAAGCATCTCTGATGACCTCAGATATATAGAGAACCGAGTCAAATTTATAAGAATACAAGTCATTCCCTAATTGATAAATGGTCAAGGGATATGAATATGCAGTTTGCAGACAAAGAAATCAAATCCATCTATACTCATATGAAAAAAATATCTAAATTGCTATTGGTTAGAGAAATGCAAATTAAAACAACTCTGAAGTACCACCTCACACCTATCTGATTGGCTAACATGACAGAACTAGAAGAACATTGGACAGTAACAACAATATTTTATGATGATCGATGGTGAATGACTTAGCTATTCTCAGCAATACAAAGATTCAAGATAATTCTGAAGGACTTATGTTGAAAAATGTTATACATCTCCAAAGTACTGATGGAGTCTGAATGCAAACCAAAGAGTATTATTTTTCACTTTCTTTTTGTTTTTTCTTTCTTTCCTTCTTTCTTTCTTCTTTCCTTCCTTCTTTTCTTTCTTTCTTGTTCGAGTTTTCTTTCACAAAATAACTAATATGGAAATATGTTTTACATGATTGCACATGTAGAACCTATATCAGATTGCTTACTGTCTCAGGGAGTAGGGAGAAGCAAAGAAAGAAAATTTGGAACACAAAATTTTGAAAAACAAATGTTGAAAATTGTTTTTACATGTAATTGGGTGGAAAATAAAAAATTATTTTAGAAACAGGACTGAGAAGCTTGATTCACAGAAATCAATTGTTATAAATGGAGTTAAATTCTTATGAATCACGT
The DNA here is from genome assembly GCF_011100635.1 of Trichosurus vulpecula. Taxonomy (NCBI): domain Eukaryota; kingdom Metazoa; phylum Chordata; class Mammalia; order Diprotodontia; family Phalangeridae; genus Trichosurus; species Trichosurus vulpecula. Next base: position 378,449,883 of record NC_050573.1, read on the forward strand.
TTAATGTGAATGGGATATGCTTTTCTAAAAATGCACCATAAATTCTGTAACTTCATTGACTAGAAATCAATTTGGAGGTCCTGGTTATGCTAGGAATAAATTAGCTCACATTTCACTGGAATATTGTCACTTTTCCGAGCTTTGTATGAAAAGGGTTTCATCTCCAAACATAGGCCATTCACTGTGAGTACCCTCTTTTCCTTTTCTCGACACATCTCATGACTCCTTGACATTATGCATCATCCTTTCTATCTTTCTCCACTCTCTGATGAAGAGGTGGTCCTTCTCCTTGCCAGGGTCAAGCAACCAGTGAGTATCTGAGGCTGAATTTGAATTCAGGTCTTCCTGACTCCAGGTCCAGCACTTTATCCATTGTGTGGACTTAACTACCTCAGACAGTATTAATTCTCCTTATTTAGTTCTCTTCACACCCTGTTTCACATGATCAGAAGGCCTATTAAACTTTATTTGTAAAAAACAGCTCAGCAAAATCTACCACCATGACTGAATCTCAAAGAATACACCATGTTCTGTTTCTGTAGCCCGCAGCCTCTCTTTACCAATGGATGCAACTGTATTTTATTTTCCATTTCCCAGGCTAGGGCTAAGATTTTTCCAAAGTAGTTAATGAGAGAATGGCAGTCTTTCATTATTGTTTTCATTTCCATTCATTTTAGTTATAGCAAATATTCTCCGTACTTCATGCTACATCAGGTCTTCAGTGTTTACCTGGGCTGCTCTGAATCTGTGATGGTGTCATTTCTGATAGCACTAAAGTGTGCTCTCCAAAGTTACCAGTGGTGACTTCTGGTCCAAATCAAAAGGCTTTTTCTCAGTTCTTAGTTTTCTTGATCTCTCACCAACTTTTGACAGCACTGATCATCCCATTCTCTTGGATAGGCTTTCTTCTGTAGGTTTTTGTGACACTGTTCTCACCTGTTCCCTGGTCATTCTTAAGGTGGGAGGGTTGTCCTAAATTTATTACCCTGTAGCTTGGGCTCTTTGGGAGATGTCTCTAGTTCAGATTCAATATTGGGATGAAATGAGGCAATCGAAAGTAATTGAACAGTTAACAAAAGGAAGCTTACTTTGCCCTAACCCAGCAAAGATATACAAGGATAAAGAGGCACTTAGTTTTGGGATCTGGCCCTCCTTGTCTCCTCAGGGAAAAGTGTCTGGTCACTGGGGCAAGGTATGGTGAAGGACGTGGTGATTCACGTGATCTTCAGAAATCCACCAAGTTACAGAGGTCTCGACTGCCTGTGGGTGGGACTTTTTGTGCCCTTAGTTGTATCAGAGAAACAGGGACCAGTCAGGTCTCAGGACTGCTTTGTCTCATTTAAGGAAAACTATTCCATGTAACAGAAGGGAAGGAGGAGGGGGTGTGCCCAAACTGGGTTGTGGGGAAATCCTAGTAGATACTAGCTCTATCATAGCTCCTTTCCACAAAATGTTGGTTATGTAAAAGACCATCACAAATAGGACAAGTAAATCCATACAACTAAGCAAACAAACTGGAAATTGCAGATGTTCTTCAGATTAGAATATACCAGAAAATACACAAGCATCCGTCAGCTATGGTCCCATGAAAAGACTGAGTGTGCTGTTTGAAAACCAACCTAGTTAAGTGTAGTGAGGCTTCTTCTATGTTGGAGTTCTTTTCTGGGAGCAAGATGAGGTCTCAGCTAAAACCAAGAATGAGGCCCCAGCTTCACCCATGGGGAAAGTCACCAGAATCCCTAGGAAAGGAAGCTAGAGATCAGGGACATGATTTAAAAGTTGGTTTCTCTTACATATTTGCAACTTCCAAAATCTTTCTCTCTTTTCCTTAGAACTGGTCCCAAAGAGAACTAACTACATGTGTCTTTCCTAGAAACTCTGGCATCTGTCCGTCATGGAGGTATACAGTGCCACCATGCATTCAAGCAGCTGGATGGCACAACGGATAGAGTACCCTGCCTGAAGTGAGAAAGACCTGAGCTCAAATCAAGCCTCTGACACTTATTAGCTGACCCTGGCCAAGTCCCATAACCATTTGACTCAGTTTCCCCAGCTGTAAAATGGGGACAATAACAACATAATAACATGTGGTGAGACTCAAATGAGATATATGTAAAGCACTTAGCATGGTGACTGGCACATAGTGGGTGATATATAAATGTTAACGACTACTCAGCATCCTCCCCATCAATTCTTCCTGCATATGCAGTAGCACACAAAACACTCCAAACGTTGGCAAAATCCCAGTTAGATCATATATGTCATTTTCCAAATAGACTATGAGTTCCTTGAGGGCATGGAAGTTTTGTTCTTTCGTCTTTTTATCCCTAACACCTAGGACATAGTTGGAACTTAATTAATGCTTGTTGATGGATCATAACTCCATTAAAAATGTTTGCCTTCATATTGAAGTCGGGAAGTGTCCAAGTATATCTTGACTGGAGGATTGGGTCAGGTTCTTCATAAAATTTTTCTGCTTCGTCATCAACAGATGCTACTACATATGCTACACTTAACTTCACGACGGTTTCTTTGTTTATGCTGTTCTCGACCACTGCTGAACAGGATGACCAAGTGCCATATGAAAGAACATCTCCTATTGCCTTTGGACACATGATGAAACCAATTCCACCAATTCTTTTGTCTGATTTTCCAAGAGAAACTTGTGACCCTCCCTTCCCTTTAGCTTCAACTTCCTTTAATCTTCTGGTATTGTTTATTTCAAGAATATGAATGTTGATGTGCTTCTATATTTCCAACAGCATGTCAATTCATCAGTCACTGAACAAAGATGTCCTATTTAGAGCCTCTACATTTAAATTAACATTTGTAGATGATCTAAAAACTATATGATTCTGAGCAGATTCTGCCCTTTTTTCTGAAACTCCAGCAGCATCAATGAAGAAGAGGAAGAGGCCACGAAGACTAAGAGCTATTTTTTAAATTACAAAATAGAAAATAATTTTTAAATGAACATTTCCATATATAAGGAAGGTCAGAAAATGCAAATTATGTGTGAAATTGTGAATCTATTACAGTTTATTTTTTTTTAAATATTAAGTTTAATGTGGTAATGCCAACATTGCCCTGCTTGTCTATGTCCCCTTCTGAACTTCCTTCTATTCTCATTTGGGTGTTTTTAAATGCTTCATTAACACTGTTTTCTTTCTTTTCAGCACCATTATTGATCCTCCCTCTCCCACTTTGTTATTGCTGTTCAGTTGCTTTCAGTCGTATCTCACTCTTCATGACCCCATTTGGGGTTCTCTTTGCAAAGATAGTAGAGTGGTTTGCCATTTCCTTCTCCAGCTCATTTTTACAGATGAGGAAACTGAGGCCAACAGGTTATGTGACTTGCCCAGGGTCCCACAGCTAGTAAGTGTCTGAGGCCAGATTTCAACTCAGGAAGATGAGTCTTCCTGATTCCAGGCCTGGCACTCTATCCACAACGCCACTTAGCCCCTGAGGAGGGGAGAATAGCCGAGGGCTATTTAAATTTTTTGTTCTTTGTTATAGTGATTGCCATAGTCACATGATTCATCACATAGAGGCCAACATACAAGAAGCCTCACTACACTTAACTAGGTTGGTTCTCAAACAGCACACTCAGTCTTTTCATGGGACCATAGCTGAAGCCTTTCCAGCATGGTAGAACTTACACCCTACTAACCTATCCTTCAAATACCCAGGATCCTCTCTGTGTCAAATAAGGAATGTGACTACTCTAGTAGCAATTTTTGGAGGCATCCTTAAAGGATATACATCCTCTTTCATCAGCTTCCCAATCCAGGCCTCAAATACATTGCACTCATTATATCCCAAGAAGTGTCTCAGCACTGTCAGACTCCATTCAAGACCCTAGGATCAAAGGATTATAGGATTTAGAACTGGGAGGGACCTCAGAGATCACGTAGTCCAGTGTCCCCCCCCACCCCCATCTTACAGATGTTGAAACTGAGATCCAGAAAAAAGAAGCAACTTATCAAGGACAGAAGAACCTGGTCTCAAACTCAGGTTTTTTTACTTCAAATCTTATTCTCAAGATGCCCAAGCCTCACTAGTAAAAAGCAACTAGAAAGTGAGTCTGGGGTATTAGGGACAGGACCTTCATGTGTAGAAAGAAGGAAAAAACATTGACAGCAAGACTGATTTATTTGTGGATGTGTTCTATCCCAGCCTGGAGGGGACCCTGTTTGTCTTGGTGGAATGAATTCCCTGGGATATTCTTCGAAGATAACTGCTAACACTTAGGACAAGAATTGTGTCTTCTGGACCAGTGAAAAGGGTTTGCTTATAAGCGGACAAAGCCTTCCAGAAACATTCTCCCCACACTTGCTACCACAAAGCAAGCTTGTAGGAGCAGATATCTGGGCCTGCCCTCATTCTGGAGATGGGAAGGTCTAACCCGGACTTTAGCAGCAGTATATCTAGTGAACAGACCACTGGATTTGGAGTCCAAGGACCTGGGGGAGTTGAACCCCAGCTCTGCCGCTGGTGTGATTTTAGACAAATGACTTCAACTCTCTGGCCTCAGTGTCCTCAAAAGTCAGATGATCTAGTTTGAACTACAAGATTTACAAACTCTCCATAGCTCACAGATTTAGAACTGCAAGGGGGAAGGAAATTAAGTGAAGCTCACAGGGATAAAGTGATTTGCCTATGGACATCTAGGGAAAGGCAGACAGGCAGGCAACAGGCATTTATTAAGCACTTACAGTGTGCAATGCTAGGATTTAAACCCTAGCCCTTGGACTCCAAATACAGCATTCTTTCTCTTCCAGGATATTTTCTTCTTCTGGCTCTAAATCCTATGAACAAAGCTATGCCCAAGCTCTTCTCAAATATTCAACAGTGATTCAATGGAAAAGAGTCCTTTGGTACCACTGGAAGAAATGTGATTCTAAGCTCACATCCTACAGAGAGTGGACCAGAAAGATTAAAGGATTTAGAGCTAGCAGGCTCCTCAGATATCATCTAATCCATCCCCAGGCCAAAATTTAATATATGAATGAGACTGAGGACCAGAGAAGTCATCATTTGCCCAAGGACACACAAGTAGAAGAGCCTAGATTTGAACACAAGATTTGTTATTTCTATCTAGAAATCTATATACTACCTTGAAATCTACTATACCACCTTGCCTCTTCTTCCCATATAAAGGGTAACAGACAGTTACTGAGTGTCCACAAGGGACGTGGCCCTCTTCTAGGGACTGTCAGGTATACATGGGTTTTAGCTAAAACCAGTCCCTCAGAGAAATAACATGCTCTGGGAAAAGCCATCACAATGTTAGGGAATGCACTAAGACCTTGTGCACCTTTCTACACAGATCACAGAGAGCCTGTATTATAGCATGGAACTCTAAGCTAGGTCTCTGAATCAAAACCTCATTCCTCCTCTTAACTTCCTGTTTCAGGTTGCATGTTCTAAGAGAAAGTATACAGGCTTTATTCCTCTGTGCATGTGTTTGTTTCTTTCTCATTTCAGTTGGTTTGAGGCCATCTGGTGCAGCCAGTGTGGTTTTCTATACTTCATTAACTCTGGTTTGTTTCAAATCGCTTTGAACATTTTCCTTTCACCCCTCCAGCCAAAGTCTCCTTCTATCTTGCCTCCTGCTGCTAGCTGCTCTAAGGAAATGAGGCTGCAGCACCTTTCAGTCTCCCCCAGAGACTACTCCTAAATAAATACTCAGAAAAAGTCCCTACATAAACAGTCAAACTGAAAGCAGATCTTTGTGTTGCTAACAGCTTGGTGCCTGGGGGGCAGGCATCAAGGGCAGGCAGACTGTTGGCTGTTCCCTCGCCATCACCCCCAGCCAACACACACATACACACCATCAAATAGCCAATTTCCTCAAATGTGGCCTGGGGATCTGGAATACCCATTGGGCATCAGTTCAGAGTTGGCATTTTCTTTGCTTCTCAGAGAGAATGAAAGAGGGAAAGAGCTATGTAAAAAGGATTCTTTAGACTCTGTGGCAGACAAGTGGGCCCAACTTTAAACAGCTCCCAGTATAAACAAAGCCAAACCTAGAAAAGGCAGAATTGTGAATGGGTCAGGTTTATCTTCAGTCTCCCAGCTTCCCCTTTCTAAAGCCTTTGCTTCAGGTACCCAGCACCTCCCAGGGTGCCCCTGAGATGTTCTCATGCTGCCCCATCCCTCCCATCCCCGAAAAAAAATGTCCACTAAAGTCATTCACAGTGAGGACGAGCTGCACCTTCACTCATTCTCCTTGGTTCACTGGTTTCCTGCAGGGGAATCAGAATACTCTTTGCTCCCCATTACCATTTCCATTTTCCCCACTTTCTCCATCACTCAGTAACCTCTCTTCTTTTGAGGTTCATGCTATTCAAATCTACCACACAATCAATGTCCTGGTAGCAGCTGTCTATAGATCCTCACATCACTCTCCTTTCTTTGTCAATGAGTAATAACCGGCTTGCAATTTTTCTCTCCTCCCTCAACTCATGCACTCGTATTAAGGGACTTCAACATGCATATTAATTCACTTCTCAGTTCTTCAGCCTACTCACCTCCCATGAGCTGCTCCTCCACCCCACCTCAGCCACACACAAAGATGGTCATACCCTTGATCTTATCATCGCCCACGAATGTACCACCGTCATGTTCAAGAATTCTGAAACCCCTTTTTCTGACCATACTCTATTGTCTTGTTACCTCTCCCTCTGCCCTCCCTTACATAACCCTGTTCTTCATCCGCACCATGGTCTCTAATCCCTTGACCCCTCAATTCTCTCCCAGGCCATCTCCCCTGCACTAGAAACTCCTTTTCTCCCACTCTTGACTCCTTGGTGAACTAATTCAACTCTACACTATCCTCTTTTCTTGGATCTCTAGCCCCCTTATCATATTACTGATTACACCCAGCCAAGCCTCAGCCTTGGATTACTCTCACCAATCATCACCTTTGCACCTACACATGTGCTCCTGAATGAAGGTGGAGAAAATCACACAACAGTTCTGACTGGGTACACTACAAAAGTATGTTACCCAATCTCAACTGGGCCCTCACTGCTGCTAGGCAATCCTACTACACCACTCCTTTATCAACTCACTATCCTACTCTCCACAGTGGTTTTTCCAAACCATTTCATCCCTCCTCAAATGTCCTGTGGTTTCCTCACCCCCTACTCTCTCAGAAGAAATCCCTGCCTCATATTTTACAGAAAAAAAAATTAAGGCCATTTTCTGGGAACTCTCTCTTCTCTCCTCTTCCTCATCATTCAGATGCCTTCCGCCATTCTCTCCTCCTTCACCCCTGTGTCACATGATCAACTGGCCTTACTCCTCACCAAGGTGAATGTCTCTACCAATTCAAGTGATCGCATTCCATCTCATCTTCTCCAACAGATTGCCCTATCTGTCATCCCCACACTTTCATTTATTTTCAAACTCTCCCTCTCTGCTGATTCATTTCCTGCCAATGAGCATGCCCATGTATCCCCTATTAGGAAAAACCCTTCACTTGATCCTTCCATGACCCCTATCATTCTATATCTCTTCTGCCGCTTTATAGCCAAACTCCTCAAGGCCATATCTCTTCTCGCTCTTTTCTTGAACAGTTTGATTACCATCTGGATTCCGACCTTATCGTTCCACTCAAACTGCTCTTCCCAAAGTTACTAATGACCTCTTAGTTACCAAATTCAACAGCTTTTTCTCAATCCTCATTCTCCTGGACCTCTTTGCAGCCTTCAAAATTGTTGATCACACTCTCCTCCTTGATACTCTCTTCTCTCTAGGTTTTTGGACACTCTTTTAGCTCTCTCTTGCCTTTCCTCCTTTTCTGTCTCCTTTGTTGGATCCTCCTCCAGATTATACTCTCTAATCATAGATGTCCCTCAGGGTTCCATCCTGGGCCTTCTTCTCTTCTTCCTCTATACTACTTCACTTGATGATCTCATCACTTCCCATGGATTTAATTACCATCTCTATGCTGATGATTCTCAAATCTGCCTTTCCTGCCCCAAAACTCTCTGCTGACCTTCAATCTCATATCCCCAACTGCTTAACAGACATCTCAAACTGGATATCCCATAGACATGTTAAACTCAATTATGTCCAAAACAGAACTCATCTTTTTCCCTAAATGTTCCCCACCCCTGCCATCTTCCCTTTTACTGAAGATAGCAACATCATCCTCCCAAGACTGTCAGGCTCTAAGCTAAGAGTCATTCTGAATTCTTCACTATCTTTCACCCTGCACATCCAAGCTGTTGTCACGGCCTACTGGTTTCATCTTTGTAACATCTCTCATATAAGCCCCACTTCTCTCCTCTGATGCTGCCACCACTCTAACAAAGGCCCTCATCACATTGCAACATACAAAATCAAATACAAAACACACTGTTTGGCATTCAAAGTCCTTCATAACCCAGCTCCTTCCTATCTCTCCATTCTTCTCTTACCTTACTCCCCAACACATAGCATTTGATCCAGTGACACTGGCCTCCTGGCTGTTCCTTGAACAAGACTCTCTGTCTCTTGACTCCGGGAATTTTCTCTGGCTGTCCCGCATACCTGGAATGCCTTCCCTATTCTGCTCGGCCTACTGACTTCCCTGGCTTCTTTCAAATCCCAACTAAAATCCAACCTTCTACAGGAAGGCTTCCCCAATCTCTCTTAATTCTAGTGTCCTCTGTTAATTATTTCTTATTTATCCTGTATATAGCTTGTTTTGTAACTATTTGTTTGCATGTTGTCTCCTCCTTTAAATTGTATGGTCCTTGAGGGCAGTGGCTATCTTTTGCTTCTTTCTGTACCCCCAGCACTTAATCCAGTGCCCAATAAATGTTAATTGACTGATTAAGGACTTGGGTCTTGTTAGGGACACTTTCATTTTAAAAGAGGCCATGGGAAAAAGGAGATGCTGATCCCAAAGGGAGGAGGAGCAGGCCTCATGGCAGAAAAAGAGGTCTAGGGATAATGAGTAAGGAAGGGTCAAGGGGTCTTCTCAGCACCACTGAAGTCATTCTTAGAGATCCAATTCATCCCTGCACCATCATCATAATGGTAACTGATCCTGACACAGCACTCCAAGGTTTGTAAAGAAAGACTTTAAGGTTTGCAGAGCCCCGTACATGCAGGATCTCATTTGATTCTCCCAATAATTCTATGAAGTAAATACTACAGTGATTATTGGGGCATATGGGATACTCAGGGAGGACTAGCACCTCTAGTGTGAGGGCTTACTGACCCCTTTTCAGGGCTGCTCGGCCACCTTTGGTGTCCACCTGTTACCCAACTCTCACCTGTGGTTCCAAGAAGCTGTAGCATGTGCAGTGGCCACATCCCAGCAGACAGATGGGTCAAACCAGATTGAGGATAACCAAGAGGCCTCAAACATGTCAGAAAGTTAGGGGGATGTCTACCCCCAGCATGTGAATACTTTCCCAGCAGAATGGGCAGATGAGAATAATTTGTTCCAATGGCCATGAAGGTGGCTGAAGCAGGCACTGTGGAGCACTGAGAATTTGGTCAGTCATGGAAGACACTAAGGTCATCCACTGCTTCTCAGGCCATCACCAGTTGCCTGATTTTTGTCTTGTCACTGGATTTCCATGACTCTGGAAGAGAGAAGGAGGCTGACGACTTTGTGCAGCTCTGCCTCACTTAAATCCAATTCATGCACAAGTCAAGATATCACCCCTGTGAAATCATTGGTCCTCTTTAAAAATGAAGGAAGATGCTGTTGTGCTATGGTAGATGGGGATGATACAGACTTCGTGACAACCCAGAAAGACCTACATGATGTGGCGCTGAGTGAGCGGAGCAGAGCCGGGGGAACATTGTACACAGCCACAGATATATGGATTCTGTGAGGACCAACCCTGGTGGACTTCGCTCTTCTCAGCAACACAAGGTACAAAGACAACTCCAAAGGACTCACGATGGAGAATGCTATCTACATCCAGAGAAAGAACTATGAAGTATGAATGCAGATTGAGGCACACCTTTTTTCCTCCCCTTTTTTTCTTTTTCTCTCTTTTGTTTCTGTTTTTGTGTTGGTTTTTTTTTTTTTGGTCCTGTTCCTTCTTTCTCATGATTCATTCCATTGATCACAATTCTTCTCCATAACTTGACTAGTGTGTAAATTAATTCAATGTGAAGTTATACGTGGAAGTTATATGGGATTCCATGCTGTCTTGGGGAGGGAGCGGGGAGGGAGGGAAGAAAATCTGGAACTCAAAATTATGTAGAACCAAGTGTTATAAACTAAAAATTAAAAAAAATAAAATATAAAAATAATTTTTAAAAATTAAAAAAAAATGAAGGAAGAACAGCAGTGAGTATTTGTATTTGTAGATGAGGAAACCAAAGGAGGTGATGTGACTTGCCCACCTAGAGTCCCAGAGACAGTAAGTGTCTGACAGGACCCAATTATTCCTTCCTCCCTAATCTTACATAAGGCTGACCTTGCAGGAAAACCTAAACCAACCAGAAGCTGACTTGGCCAGAACCTGTATGCTGGTATCACTAAACTCAGCTATTCAGCAAAAGAGATAAATTCTAGTTAAGCAAGGGGAGAACAAAGATTCGTTCACAAAGCAGCTCCCACGTAGCACAACCTCCAATACTTTCTCTATCTCCATCCGCAGCTCTAGATAATGAGAATTATTGTTCAGAATGTTAATCCCTTCTTCCCCTTAACCCCAAAGTACTCTTTGTATTTCTCTGATCTACTTCTCACATTTTTATTTGTATCCTGCCATTGTCCTATGTCCTCTTTTACGTCATAACCTGTCTTAAGACCACATTTTAATTGTTTTTGAATCCTTCATGGTGACCAGCACAGAGCCTTGGACATGGTAGATACTCAACACATGTTTGTTGAATGACCGCAAAACCCTGTAGGATATTCAATCATCCTTCTTATTTCACAACCATTCCCATTTGCCCAGTATAGGCCAGCATAATAGAGCACAATAAAATATTCTAATTCAGGTGTTAGAGAGTTCTCGGATACATTTGAAGGAGCCACATGCAGTTCAGAAGTCTTGTGAGATAAAACCTAAATTCTTGGTCTGTCATCAAAGCTCTTTTAAAACCAGATTCCAACCTACATTTCTTCCTTAACTTTAACTTTCTCTCTGCACCCCTATTCATCAAAAGACCACAGACTTAGAAACGTAGGAAAAGAGTTTCTGACCCTATCACTCAAACGAAACCATTTCTTCAAAGCTACCAACGAAAATGGAGGGGATACCCAACAATTGAGGAATGGCTGAACAAGTTGTGGTATATGATTGCAATGAAATACTATTGTGCTATAAGAAACGGGAAGCAGGATTGTAGAGGGCCAGCTCTGAGAAAGTCCATTCTGGGATAAGATACAGGCTAGGTTTTCCCTGAAGCCTGTTCTTGCCCTTGGGCTGATATCTCAGCACGCAGGCTCTCCAAACCCCACCCTGGGCACACACGTGCTGCTCAGTATGAAGGCTCTCCAAGCCTCCTCAGTACACATGTGCTCTCTCCAAAGCTCCCACAGCATCGCATGCTAAACACCACCTGTGGACTATTAACACAATATTGCTTACGGCAAAAGGGAACAAAGCACAAGAAAGTCATGCAATGCAAATGTTTTCCCATGTGAACTTGTTGATTCTGCTTGCCTAAAAAAGTATATAAGCCCTGTCCCTCAGTTTAATAAACAGAGCTGTCCTTTACTCTTCCGCCTGGCCTGTGTTTTCTTTTCTGTTTTTCTTTCACTCTCTGCGGTATCCTTTTCACTCTCTGGTGGCCACAGCAGCTGGCAGCAAGTGGCAGCACAGGATAATTTCAGAAAAACCTGGAAAGGCTTACATGAACTGATGCAAAGAGAAGTGAGCAGAACCAGAACACTGTACACAGTAACAGCAATACTGTATGAAGATCAACTGTGAATGACTTAGCTCTTCTCAGTAATATAATCGTCCAAGACAATTCCAAAGGACTCATGATGAAAAATGCTGTCTACCACCAGAGAAAGAACTGAAGGAGTCTGAATGCAGATTGAAGCATACTATTTTTCACTTTATTTTTATGGATTTTGGTGGGGAGGTCTGTGTCTTCTTTAATATTATGATGAATATGGAAATATATTTTCCAAGATTGCACATGTATAACCTATATCAAATTGCTTACTATTTCAGAGAAGGTGGAGGAGAGAATTCAGACCTCAAAATTTAGACAAATTAATATTAAAAATTGTCTTCACATGTAATTGGGAAAAAATAAAACATTATTTTAAAAAAACTTACCAACGTCCTTAATTGTCAAACATAGAAAATCTATTCTCAATCCTCATCATTCTTGACCCTTCTGCAATATGACTCTGTTAATCACCCTCCCTTTCTGGATACTCTATCCTCTCCTCACTGAGTTCTCATGACACTGCTCTTTCGGTTTTCCTACCTGACTGATCCTCAATCTCTTTTTCTGGATCATCCATGTACTTCCCACTAAATGTGGGTAAACCCCAAAGGCTCTGTCCTAGGTCCTCATCATTTATCTCTCTACACACTTTCTCTCAGTGATCTCATCAGCTTTCAAGTGTTTAATTATCAGCCTTATGTAAATGACTCCCATATCTATATATCATGCCTATTGGAGTCTGGGTTCTAACACCAGCACTTTCTTAATTCAAATTCAATTTGGGGATGAAATGAGGCACTTGTAAGTCATTGAACACTAGCAAAAGATTTACTTTACCCTGATATAGCAAGGATACATGGTCTCCTTTGTCTCCCTATGGAAAAGTATCTGGTCAATAGACTTATCAGGGTATGGTGACTAACATGGTCTTAGGCACCCACCCCATCTAAGAAACCTCGACTCCATGTCAGAAAATCCAAGGCCAATCAGGTCCCAGAAGCAATTTTGTCATGGGCCTAACCCATGTTGTCTGGAGGCCAAGGGGTTGAGAAAGGAAGCTATTTCAGGAAATCCGAAGCCAATTAGGTGGAAGAGGAAGGTCTGCCTTATTTTAGTTAAAGCTTTTCCATGTTATGGGTAGGAAGAAAGTAGATATATGTATTAGCAAGCACCCTGGCACACCCAGGATGGCCTGCTAGCACAGGTTCTTTGATGTGCTTTTATAAAGGAAAGACAGGCTTCGAAGGGGTTAACAATTAAACAATGCAGACTTTATTCTATCTAACCTTCTCACAAGGGTTGCTGAGCACCAACTCAGCATTCCCTAATCACCCTTCTCACAGGGGCTAGCGGGAACTCCCCCTATGACTCGATGGGGCCAATCCAGACAGGCACAACTTGTGCATTCCTCTAAATCCCCTCAAGCCTCAATGGGGGCCAGTTGAGGCAAACACAGATTCCCCCAAGCCTTGATGGGGGGAGATTAAGACACACACAGCATCGTGGCTTGTGCATTTGAACCCTAAAAGTTCCCCACTGACTGACCAGTGCCCACTTGCTTTATACTTACACTCCAGCCCTCCAGGGTCCTGACCTTTACAATCTAAACAGGTGACACCTGGCCCTTACAACCTATACTGGTCATGGTGGAGATGTTTTGAACCATAGAACATATCTAACACCTGGGAACAAGAGAGTGTTATGGCTATGGATCCTGGGAAATCAAACTCCTTATGCTTACACTGTGTCAAGGAACTGCTGGTGCTATCACAAAGCCCCAGTCTCTCTCCTGACTTCCATTCTCACATTACCGATTGCCTATTGAATATCTCCAACTGGAAATATTATAGGCATCTCAAACTCAACCTGCTCAAAACAGAACTCAGTCTTTATCCCCAAACCTTCCCTTCTTCTGAACTTCCTTATTTCTGTCCTAAGGCACCACTGTCTATCAAGTTACCTAAGTTCATAACTGAAGGGCATTCCTCAACTCTCCTTCTTTCTAACCCCTTGTTTTCAATCAATTATCAAGTCTTGTGAATTCTAACTCCACAGCATCTCAGATCCACTTCCTTTTCTCTACTTATATCACAAGCAGCCTAACAAAGGCCCTTACCTCATTTTTTCTACCTGAACTAATAGCAATAATTTACTAATCAGTCTCCCTACCTCAGGTCACTCCTCTCTTCTTTCCATCCTCCAAACAAGTACAAGAATGATATTCCCAAAGCACAAGTCTGACCACATCACTTAATCTGCTTAAAAGAGATCCAGTGACTCCCCGTTGCTGCTAGGATCAAAGACAAACTGTTTTCTTTGGCATTTGAAGCACTTCACAATCTGGCTTAGATCTACTTGCCCAGACTTGCTATAGCTCATCTCCCTTCATGCCTCAGTCAAACTGGCCTCTTTGGGCTCATCACACACAATAGCATATCTTCCATGTGTCTCACCCTGTACCTTATTCAAATGTATCCTCACCTTTCTCTCTCCCTCTTAGAATTCCTACCTGTCTCAACAATCCAGCTAGCAGCTGCTGTGAGGGTGTAAACCAACAACAACCATCTCACAGAATGCTGCAAGCCCAGGTCCTTTTCATCTGCTTTACTAAGGAAAGCAACATTAAGGGGTTGACAATCTTACTTTATTCCAGCATACAAATGTCATTTACTTAGTTCAGGAGAAAAAACCAGCACCCTGAATTACAGACCAAATACAATTCGTAGTTATCAACATCTGGGTGTACAGTCAGGGAGCTCATTATAATGGCTGGCCCAGCTACGTGCCACTTCTGCTGTGGCTCAGAGCTCTGAAAGAGAAAGCTAACCTCTGCGCTTATATATCCTGTTCAGGGCCACAACCTCACCTAGGCTGGGCGTGGAGAAGTTCCCCACCCCCAGTATCACATCAGATACAAATCAATGGCTCCCAATTGTCTCAGTGCTGAGAAGTACAAAAACATCCCACTTTATCTGCCCCATTCAAACAAAGGTCAGAATCATTAAAGGTCAATAGAAAAAAGTCCCACCTTAATTACTATTACACTACCTTTCTCTAAAATTCAGTTCAAGTGCTGCCTCCTGCAATGAGAATTTTCCTGGTCACCCTGCTTCAATCTTCATTCAGACTCCATCAGTTCTTTCTCTGGAGGTGGATAGTATTTTTTATCATGAGTCCTTTGGAACTATCTCAGACCATTGTATTGCTAAGAATAGCTAAGGCACTCACAGTTAATCATCATACAATATGGCTGTTACCATGTACAATGTTCTGGTTCTGCTCACTTCTCCTTGCATCAGTTCATGTAAGTCTTTCCAAGTTTTTCTGAAATATCCTGTTTGTCATTTCTTATAGCACAATGATATTTCATTACGATCACATACCACAACTTATTCAGCCATTCCCCACCACGTAAGCTCTTTGAGGGCAAGGATTTTGTTTATCTTTGTATCCCTAGATAGAGCCTGGCAAATAATACAGGGTGTTCCTAAAGTCTGGAAACATAGAAAAATGCATGTTTTCAAGAAATGAAATGAATGAAATTTTTATTTAATTGGAATATTAACAGATAACATCTTCAATATGATTTCCATCATTTGTGATGCAAAGGTTGATATGCTTTGCAAGATTCACGTGAACTCAATGCAATAACTCTACATTGCTGTCAATTGCCCATGTGTCCAGACTTTAAGAACACCCTATAGATGCTTAATAGATATTAGCTAATTAAGCGTACCTTCATAGGTTAACTCTCATATATTTTATACATTTTGTAGTTATTTGAATGGAATTTCTCCTTCTATCACATCTTTCTGAACTTTTTTAGTATTACACTAATTCACTTGGGTTCTCTAGGTAAGTCACTGTATTATCACATAACCTCTGAATCTCAGTCTTCTCATCTATAAGTTAGGGATAATACTTGTACTATCTCATCAGGTTGCAGTGAGACTTAAATAAAATAATGTATATCAAAGTTGTCAAATATGTGGCCTGTGGGTTGCATGTGGCTTGAAATCAGATTAAAATCACATAGCCCAAAGCAGATTAAAATGTAATTGGGAAATATTTAACAAAATAAATTAAAATACAAAAAATAAATGAAAATACAATAAAACATAGAAAACATTACATTTTAAGTCAATATGTAGCCCAGAGGGATCTTTATGTATAGTTTAGTGGTCCCTATATATACATATATACAGATACACATACATACTACATAAAAGCTACATAATCACTACACAAAAGTTACCATCACTACTACTTACAAATAAAGATAATTTGGGGCATAGCCAAGATGGAGTAAGTAGAGACAGCAACCCAGCCAAATTCTCCTAATATACTTCTCCAAACAACTTTAATATTTCACATTAAATTCTGGAATGGTATAGCCAACAAAAGGTCATGGTGAGATATTTTTCCAGCCCTAAACAACTTAGGAGGTCATGGTGAGATATTTTTCCAGCCCTAAACAACTTAGGAGGTTGTCATGAAAGGTCTCTGACACCAGGGTTGGGACTGGTTTGGAGTGCAAGCAGCAGCAAGGAGCAAGGAGTAGCCCAGAGATGGTAAAGGTTTGAACAACTATTTAGAAAGAGATTACCAAGCGACCCTGAGCTGACACTGGGCAAAGAACCAGGCACTGTTTGGCAACTCCACTGGCCATACACAGTTCTGGGTTGCAATTCCAAGTGGTCCATCACAAGGGAACAAAGGTCCTGGTCACAGTTCTAGGGCAGAGAGGAACACTAGCACTTGTGTCTGCGGGGAAGTAGGGGCCTTTTTTGGGTAAAGATCAGCGTGCAGACCAGGAGAACAATGACTACATCTTCCCAGAATGTCACCATCTTGGAAGCACTGAAAACTTACAGACTCACAGAACTAGTTATGAAAGCAGCAGGGGAAAAAACCCTGAAACTTGGGACAATGCCTGCTTACCTCCAAATGAGCATTATAATCTGAAAAGTGTACATTTACTATTTCTGTTTTCCTGAATTTGTTTTTAAGGTTTTTATGCCCTAATACATGGTCAATTTTTTTGAAGGTGTCATGTACATAAACAAAAATTGACCATAAACAACAAAGTAATATTAATACTAAATAAATATGCACCAAATGGCAGAGCATCAAAATGCTTAAAGGAAGATTTAAATGATTTATAGGATGAAATAGACAGTAAAACTATTCTAGTGGGGGACCTCAACTTTCCCCTCTCAGAACTAGATTAACCTAACCATAAATTAATAAGAAAAAATGTAAGAAGACAAACAGAATTTTAGAAAAATTGGATATGATAGACCTCTGGATAAAACTGAATAGAAATAGAAAGGAGTATACCTCTTTCTCAGCTATACATGGCACCTTCACCAAATCTGACCACATGTTAGGGCATAAAAACTTCACAATCATGCAGAAAAGCTGAAATACTAAATGCACCCCTTTCACACCATAATACAATACAAATTATATTCAATAAAGGACAGTGGAAAGCTGAGTGAAAAATTAATTGGAAACAAAATAATCTAATCCTAAAGAACAAGTGAGTCAAAGAACAAATCATAAAAATAATCAGTAATTTCATTAAAGAACGACAACAATGGGAACATCATGAAATTCATGAGATACAGCCAAAGTAGTACTTAGAAGAAAATTAGTATCTCTAAATGCTTATATCAATAAAAAGAAAAAGAGTAGATTAAATGAATTTTGCATGCAGTGAAAAAACTAGAACTAGAACAAATTTAAAATTCCCAATTAACCACCAAAATAGAAATCCTGAAAGTCAAAGGAGAGATTAATAACATTGAAAGTAAAAAAAAAATTATTGAACTAATAAATAAAACTAGGAGCTTGCTTTGTTGGGGGGGAGGAAGGAAAGGGAGAAGAACTAATAAAAGAGATAAACCATTGGTTAATTTGATTTTAAAAAAGAAAGAAGAAAACTAAATTATTAGTACCAAAAATGAAAAGGGTAATTACACCACCAGTGAAGATGAAATTAAAGCAAATATTAGGAGCTGTTTTGCCCAATTATGTGACAATGAAACAGACATTCTAAGTGAAATGGATGACTATTTACAAAAATACAAATGGCCCTAATTAACAGAAGAGGAAATAGAACACTTAAATAACCCTGCCCTAGAAAAAGGAAATAAGCCATAAAAGAGCTCCCCAAAATAAGCTAGAAGCATTTCCAATAAGATGGGGGTGAACAAGGATGTCTATTATCACCACTGTTATTCAATATGGTAATAGAAATATTAACTTTAACAATAAAAGAAAAAAACTGAAGGAATTAGAAAAGCAAAGAAGAAACTAAGCTATCACTTTTTGCGGATGATATGATGATATACTTAGAGAATCCTAGACAATCAAGTAAAAAACTACTTGAAATGATAAACACCTTTAGCAAAGTTACAGGATATAAAATAAACCCACATAAATCATTGGCAATTCTATATATTACTAACAAAGCCCAACAGCAAGAGATAGAAAGAGAAATTCCATTTACCATAGACATTATCAAATATTTGGGCATCTACCTACCAAAACAAACCCGGAACTATATGAACACAATTACAAAACACTTTTCACACAAATAAAGTCAGATCTAAATAATTGAAAAAACATCAGTTGCTCATGGGCAGGCTGAGCTAACATGATAAAAATGACAATTCTACCTAAATTAATTTACTTATTCAGTGCCATACCAATCAAACTGCCAAAAAATTATTTTATAGACTGGAAAAAATAATAACAAAATTCACCTGGAAGAACAAAAGGTCCAGAATATCAAGGGAATTAATGAAAATAAATTTTAGGGAAGGAGGCCTAGCCATATCAGATCTTAAATTGTATTCCAAAACAGCAATCATCAAAACTACTTGGTACTGGCTAAGAAATAGTATAGGATCAATGGAATAGATTACATACACAAGACATAGCAGTCATGACTATAGTAATCTACTATTTGATAAACCCAAAGACCCGAGCTTCTGGGGTAAAAACTCACTATCTGAGAAAAACTGCTGGGAAAACTGGAAAACAGTATGGCAGAAACTGGGCATAGACCAACATCTTACACTGTAAAAATAAAGTCAAAATAGATATACGATTTAGATATAAAAGCTGATACTATAAGCAAACTGGGAGAGCAAGGAATAGTTTACTTGTCAGATTTATGGAGAATGGAAAAATTTATGACCAAACAAGAGCTAGAGAACATGATGAAATGCAAAATGGATAATTTTGATTACATTAAATTAAAAAGTTTTTGCACAAACAAAGCCAATGCAACCAAGATTAGGAAGGAAGTAGAAAATTGGGAAAGAATTTTTACAACCAGTGTCTCTGATAAACGCCTCATTTCTAAAGTATATAGAGAACTGAGTCAAATTTATACGACTACAAGTCATTCCCCAACTGATGAATGGTCAAAGGATATGAACAGGAAGTTTTCAGATGAAGACATTAAAGCTATCTATAATCATATGAAAAAATACTCTATTTGCTTTATTTTTGCTTCTTTTTTGGTTTTGTTTCTTCTTTCTCATGACTCATTCCATTGGTTAAAATTCTTCTTTACAACTTCACTATTGTGTAAATAAGTTTAATGTGAAGGTATAGGTAGAACCTATATCGGATTACATGCCATCTTGGGAGGGAGGGAGTGGAGAAGGAGGGGGAGAAAATTTAGAACTCAAAAGTTTGTGGAACTGATTGTTGTAAACAAAAAATAAAAAAAAAAGATTAAAAAATAAAGTTCCTAACTTTAAAAAAGAAAGAAAAATCATACTATTTGCTCTCCTTTTTTTTGTTGTTCAGTTTTGTTTCTTCTTTTCCATGATTCTTCCCATTCGTTCTAAATCTTCTTTACAACATGACCAATGTGAAAATATGTTTAATAAGAATGTATATATAGAGCCTATATCAGATTGCAAGCTGTCTTGGGGAGAAGTGAGGGGAGAAAGAGGGAGAAAATTTAAAACTCAAAAGCTTATGGAAGTGAATGTTGAAAACTAAAAATTAATTAATTGATTGATAAAAATAAATAAATAAAAAGAGCTCTCCAAGAAAAAATCCCCAAGACTAGAGGGATTCATAAGTGAATATTACCAAACACTTAAAGAACAATTAAATCTAATACTATATAAGCTATTTGAAAAAAAAAATAGGTTAGAAAAAAGTCCTACCAAATTCCCTCTATGACACAACTATGATTTTGATATCTAAACCAGGGAGAACAAAACAGAGAAATAAAACCATAGACCAGTTCCCCTAATAAATACTGATGCCAAAAATTTTTAAATAAAATACGAGCAAGGAGATTACAGCGATATATCACAAAGATTATACACTATGACAAGGTGGTATTTGTACCAGGAATGCAGTGCTGGTTCAGTATTATTGACTATATCTATAACAAAAACAACAAAAATCATATGATTATCTTGATGGATGCAGAAAAAAACTTTTGACAAAATACAACACCCATTCCTATTAAAAACACTGGAAAGTATAGGGAATAAATGGAACTTTTCTTAAAATAAACAGTATCTATCTAAAACCAAGAGCAAGCATTATCTGTAATGAGGAAAAGCTAGAAGCCTTCCTAATAAGATCAGGGGTGAAGCAAGGATATCCATTATCATCACTATTCAATACTGTACTAGTGACGCTAGCTATAGTATTAAGAGAAGAAAAAAATTGAAGGAATAAGAATAGGCAACAAGGAAACAAAACTATTATTCTTTGTAGATGATATGATAGTATACTTAGAGAACCGTAAAGAATCAACTAAAAAGCTAGTTGAAATAATTAACATCTTTAGCAAAGTTGCAGGATATAAAATCAACATTTCTATATATTGCCAACAAAACACAAGAAGAGATATAAAAAGAAATTCTAATTAAAATAACTGCAAACAATATAAAATACTTAGGAATCTACCTGACAAGACAAATTCAGGAACTGTATGAACACAATTACAAAATACTTTTCACACAAATATAGGTCTAAACACCTTGAGAAATACTCATTGCCCATGAGTAGTCCAAGCTAATATAATAAAAATGACAATTTTACCTAAATTAGTTTTTTAGGATTAGAAAAAAAATCATAACAAAATTCATCCAGAAGAACAAAAGACCAAGAATACCAAGGGAATCCATTTTTTTTTAAATGTGAAGGAAGACAGCCTGGCAGTACCAGATTTCAAACTATATTACAAAGCAGTAATTACAAAAAAAAATCTGGTAGTAAAAAATATAGTGGTAGATCAATGGAATAGATTAGGTACACAATATATAGTAGTAAGTAACCATGGTAATCTAGTGTTTGTTAAACCCAAATATCCAATCTTTGAGGAGGAAAACTCACTATTTGACCAAAATTTCTAGGAAAATTGGAAAGTAGTTTGGCAGAAACTAGGCATAGGCCAAGATCTCACATGGTATATCCAAGATAAGATAAAAATGGCTACATGATTTAGATATAAAGGGTGATATCCATAAGCAAATTAAGGAAGCATGGACAATTTTTACCTATTAGATCTATGGATAAGAGAAGAGTTTATGACCAAACAAGAGACAGATAGCATTATGACATATAAAATGAATAATTCTTGTTACATGAAATTAAAAAGATTTTGCACAAGCGAAAGCAATGCAGCCAAAATTAGAATGAAGGCAGGAAACTGGGGGGAAAACTTTTATAGCAAGTTTCTCTGATAAAGGCCTAATTTCTCAAATATATAGCGAACTGAGTCAGAAATAAGAGCATTCTCCAATTGATAGATGAAGGATATGAACAGGCAATTTTTAGAAGAAGTCATCCAAGCTATCTATAGTCATATAAAAAAATGTGCTAAACACTATTGATTTGAGAAATGCAAATTAAAACAGCTCTGAGGTACCACCTTACACCTATCAGATTGATTAATATGTCAGAAAAGGAAAATGACAAATGTTGGAGAGGATGTGGGAAAATTGAGGCACTAATGCATTGTTGGTGAAGTTGCCAACCTGCCAACCATTCTGGATAGCAATTTTTAACTATGCTCCAAAAGTATAAAACTTCAGTACCACTATTAGAGATCAAAGATAAAGGAAAAGAACTTATATGTACAAAAATACTTATAGCACCTTTTTATGGTGGCAAATAATTGAAAATTGAGGGGATGTCCATCAAATGAGGAATGGCTGAAGAAGTTATAGCATATGTTTTGATGGAGTATTATCTCATTATAAGAAATGATGAGCAGGATTGTTTCAGAAAAACCTGAGAAGACCTATATGAATTGGTACAGAATGAAATGAGCAGAACCAGATCATTGTACACAATAACAGCAATTTTGTAAAGATGATCAACTATGATAGACTTAGCTACTCTAATCAATATAATGATCCAAGACAATTCCAAAAGACTCATAATGAAAAATGCTATCCACCTCCAGAGAGAACTAATGAACTTTGAGTGCAAATTGAAGGATAATTTTTTTCACTTTATTTTTCTTGCCTTTTTTGCAACATAGCTAATATGGAAATATGTTTTGCATGATTTCACATGTATAATTGATATATTGCTTGCCTTCTCAATGGGTGGGAGAAAGAGAAGCTGGAGAGGAGAAAACTTGGAACTCAAAAAAAATTTAATGATGAAAATAAATAAAAAATAAATAGGGATTTTCTTTGTTAATGTTTATACCTTTATTTCATCATTTTATCTTACTGAAATAGCTAACATTTATATTACTATATCAAATAACAGTAAGAAGAAAGGGCATCCTTACTTTCCCCTTGTACTTATGGAAAAAGTTTCTAATGTTTCAGCATTATAAATAATGTTAGCTCCTAGTTTTAGATAAATTATTAAAAATCATCTTAAAAAAGATCCTTTCCATGTCTATGCTTTTTAGAATTTTTAAGAAATGTCTATTATATTGTTAAATGGTTTTCCTGCATCTATTGGCATAATCATGTTATTTATTCATTTTTATGTTATTCATTATATGAGTTAATTTTTCAATACTGAACCATCCTTCTATCCCTTGTATAAAACTAAATTGGTTATAAATTCATTCAGGAAATCCAAAAAGGTATCTCTCATGTGTATATAAAAAATTATACACAATGCATTAAGAGATATGACAGAGATAACTTTGACAACCATCTGATCATTAATATCAAGCAAATCAGAAAGCAAGAAGATGCATGCCTGCCCAAAGTATTCAACACTGTCATGGAAGAGATGTAGTGTAGAGCCCAAGTAGAGGAGGGATTTTAGTAGATGGATAGGATCTCCTGATTTTGTAGGTGCCAGGTGATTTTTAGATGCTATTGAGTAGATTTTATCAAGTCCCAGAAAATAACAAATAAAATAACTAAATGAGACCTACAATCACTTTTTAAAAATTGTTCTAATTATCTACATAGGAAAACCAAGTGAATGAAAAATGTCTGTTACTATGTTATGTAGCTTAATGGACAATCGCAGACTTTGTCCATCAATATTTGTGTCTTAGGTAGATGCTGCAAATGGACAATAAATTGCGTTCAAAATTGAATAGGAAGAGGAGAGCAAGCTGAATTGTCTTTTGGAAATTTCAAAATTCTTTTAATGACTCCACACTTCTCCCTGAGGCAAAGGCTCATCTTTGTAATACTAATATGCTACTTAATACCAATACTAATATGTACCATTACTAACCATGGAACTGCAAAGTCAGGGCAGACGTGAAATTGAGGAACATCCAAAGGGCGATGGAGAGGCACATGATGGACAGATGCAGGATGCAATACAATAAAAATAAAGAATTACATAGAAGCATCGGTTTAAAGGCTCTCATCAAGGAAATGTATGAATGAAACAGAAAATGTGCTGATCATGTAGTGACAGAAAGGTATAAGCAGTGGAGAGTGGGGGTACTCCATTCATGTCCTCTCAACAGCAGATACAAGCATGGAGGATGCCTAGCGCATCAGTTGGAACTGTTGTAGTCAAATTATGGAAGGCCATGGACAAGAGTAGTATGGATAGGTTATTATCTGTATACTGGAAGGAATGCTCATATTGATGAGATCATAAGCCCATATGTGAGCAGTGAGTTCATTTATGGCTTGCTGAAATTCTCTAAAATTGCATTTTTTAAAACTAAGCAGAGTCTACTGTTGTTTTGTCCATAAGGATTATTTTATATTTTTGGAGATAGTCATCAAATATTTATAGATGTGCATACATATATGAATATGTGTGCTACTTCAATATTTGAGCTCCAGAGTGGGTTGGTTCTGAGAAAGAAATCTAGCCAGTAAACTCCTAGCACAGAGTGAATGCAAATACTAAATAGTAACTGTTTCTCTTTTGGCCAGGAACCCTCAGGGTCTTCCCCTCCCAGTTTGATTTTCTTTTTTTTTGGGGGGGGGGCAGGTGTTGATTAAAGGGGCCATCCCTGATTAACTTCTTAATGAGGTCTATTCACTGAATGGCAGTTACCTCACTAAAAGTGAGAACCTCAAAAGACCTTGGCCTGAAAGGGCCAGGGTCTCCCATTGCATCCTGGGCCATCTCCAGTTGTCCAGGTGTATGTCAAGCCACTGAACCCAGATGGCTCTGACGGAGAAAGTGAGGCTAGTGACCTTGCACAGCCCTCCCTCACTCAAATCAAGGTCAACTGTAAGTCATGTCATCATCTCCCTTATGTCATGGTCCTCTTCGAGAACAAAGGACAAACACAACAACTTCAATATTTAATTAGTAAAGAAAAGTATATTTGTATATATACGTACACACTATTTAATAAAAAAAAAAGTCTCCCTTTCCTGTTAATCTATCACATAATAGAGTTGGCCTTGGCATCAGGAAGGCTTGGGTTGAAATCCCACCTCCAACACATAGTGATGTGGTGATTCTGGGCAAGTCACTTAAATTCTTGGTGTTCCAGGTACCTAAGACTAAAAGTACAGAGTTACAACTAAAAGTTGGCTGATCTGTATTGGTACTGAGTTTAATTAGTGGAAATTCCCTTCTCCAGTAAAATCAAAGTCCAATAAAATAAAATATACCAATAGATATACATCAGAACTTGTGGAAGGTTTAACAAACAGTCTCTCATCTGGGCAATATAGCTTGGGGTCAGATTGCAACTTGCAATTTAATGGGTAGACAGCTCCATGTTATATAGTTCATAATAATAGCTAACACTTACATAGCACCGGCTATATGCTAAGCATTATATAATTATTATTTCATTCCATCCTCACAACAACTCTGGGAGATAGATAGGTGCTATTACTACTCCTATCTTACATATGAGGAAACTGAGGTAAGTTGGGGTTGTGACTTGCCCAGGGACACAGCTAGTAAGTGTTTGAGGCCAGATTTGAACTCAGGTCTTCCCGACTCCAGGCCCAGTATTCTATCCATTGAGCCACCTGGCTGCCTGACCTCATGATGTACATGCTTCTGATGTAAAATGAGCTGGGCCCAGAACTGCGTAGGAGGAAAAGGTCAGGCTGGATTGCATTCAGGAAATTGTGCATGCTTTCAATGATCCCAAACGGCTCACTGCCTCAAAAACAAAAATCACCATCACCAACATTATCCTATTGATGCTATTGTGGTATTGAAATATCATGTCAGAACTAAAATTACAAATAACCCCAAGGGCAATGGAAAGAACAATGGTGGGTATACAGTGTGCAGTGCATTATTAAAGATGACTCACATAAAGCAGTGATATATACACTTCATAATTGACCTAATAGGAGTCTAATCAATCACATAGGGAAAATGAGAATCAATGGATGGAAAGCCTGAGTGGTATTACTGGCAACTGGGAAATACCAAGAGTTAAAGACTTCTGGCATGTTGGGTAAATTACTTGAGAAAACAGATGCCTAAGAGGAATGACTGCTGCAACGATGTTCTGAGAGGGGCAGGAGAGGACGGGATTACGAACACAGGTAGAGAGATTCATTTTAGCAAGGACTAGGGATACCTGTCCATCTGAGAAAGGAGGAAAGATAATAGGGTGTGGTGGAAAGAATGCTGGGCAAGGCTTCAAATCCTGCCTTTAGCACTATAATGGTAATTTAAATTTGAAGATCTTTCCCACCCATTAATAGGCCCATGTGACCTGTTATGTCACAGGAAGCCTAAGTCACATGTGGTGGGAGGAGCTTATTTAACTAGAGGAACAGGAAAGGGTGGAGCAAGAAATGCTGAGAGGGGTTAGAGCCAAGGGAGAGAGCAGACATGTCCTAGCTGTGCTGTGATTGTTGGTGGCAAGGCCCCAGCAGGGGTCAGGAAGGTTACCAGTTGGTGAGGCTCCCTTCTGTGACATTGTGTTTTAGATTATTTGCTGTTATTATAAAGTGGACTCACTGGCTCTGGAATTTGTTTGCTGCTTGGATGGGTCAGACTTATTGGTTTTGGGACCTGATTCTCTGGTGTCTGAATAAATGGTTTCCTGTATTTCCCCACGTATAAGATGCACCCTTTTTCAAAAAATTTGGGGTCTAAAAACTGGGTGCATCTTATGCAGTGGTTGTAGATTTTTTTACTTGCATTTCTTGCTTTTTCGCGCTTGTTGTCTTTGTGCTCACTGTTTCACATTTGTTACTGGTATATTAGGTTACGTTTTCCCACATTCTGCCCAGAAACGGCTCAGAAAAAATTTTCATACAGTGCTGAATTCAAGTTAGAAGTGATCCAGTTTGCAAAAGTGAATGGAAATTGTGCTGCTGGGTGTAAGTTTGGTCCTCCTCCAACTGAGAAAGCAATCCAAGACTGGCTATGGGAAAAAGAAACCCTACTGAAAATGCCACGGCAGAAGGAGGCCATGAGAGGCAAGTCAGCAGAATGGCCTGATTTAGAGAGGGAATTGAAGATATGAATTGAAGAGCAAAGGGCAATTGGAATTCCTGTGTGCACAAAGAAGGTTCAGCGTGAGGCAAGAATTGCTGATGAAAAAGAAGTTACTGATTTCAAAGGAGGACACAATTGGTGCTTCAGGTTCATGAAACAGAATGGACTGAACATACATACACGCACCAGACTTGCCCAAAATATGCCTGAAAGCTATGAGCAGATGAATAAAACTTGAGTTCAGTAACTTTATGTAATACATTTTTTTTCAAATTTCGGACCCCAAAATTAAGGTGCGTCTTATACATGGGAGCATCTTACACGTGGGGAATACGGTACTTCTACTTTCTATAGTCTCTTATATTTTGCAATACAGAACTATATAGACATATTGACAATTACTGTCTATATTGTGATTATTGCCTTCCTGATACAAGCACTTAAAAATTGTTAAAACACCATGGGCAAAAAAAAAAAAAATCACTTACCTTCTCAGAATCTCAGCTTCCTCATCTGCAAAATGGGTCTGATAAAAGTGTACTAGAAATATTAGAGGCAGCTGGTGGCACAGTGGGTAGAGTGCTGGGTCTAGAGTTCCTGTCCCACAGTAGGTGCTACATAAATGCTTACTTTCTTCCCCTTCCCTAGTACTACCTCCCTCACAGGTTTGTTGTAAGGAAATCACTTTGCAAACCTGAAATATGTGGTCTTATTAAGTGCAGCAAAGTTTAAAGACAAAGACATTAAAATGTCCGTTGAATTTAATGATGAAAAGAGGATTGTTGAGTAGTAGTAAGAGTCCAGCTGAGATAACATCAATTGCGTCAGGACGTCTTTCAGCAAAAATCGTCAGCAGAAGCAGAAGAGCAATGGGGTACGTGTATGTACGGGTGTGTATGTCTATATGTGTGTATATATCATATATAATAAGGGGGGGATGAGCATCAACAGATAAAGAGAGATGGAAGCAAGGAATTTTAGGCTGATGGTCAATGAATCATTAAACCAGGAAGGCTGGGAATATAAAGAAGTGAAGTCATTATAAGGATGGAAGCTATAGGATAGAGTGGATATAGGATATCTCCCATAGGATATATATGTGTGTATAAGTATATGCACATGTATATATAGGATAGAGAGATCATAATGAGTGAAGGCTGAATAAAAGAGGAGAATTGGAGATGGTGTCCAGAGAATACAATTATCATTGCTATTTGAACTTCAAGGGCAACGAAAGCTCAGTCTTTGCTAGGCATTCCCTCCCTTCTCCTCTTGGCTCTGTCAACACAGGCATTCTTAACCTTGGGTTTATTCAATTCTTAAAAATATTATGATTATTGTATTTCAATGTTTTCTTTGTAAGCGTACATATTTGTACATTTAAAAACATTCTAAAAAAATGTTCCATAGGCTTTATCTGATTGCCCAAAGGGTCCATGACATACAAGGAGGTTAAGTCCTTGCTCCAGGTTTTGAAGCCTATTTCCAAGCTTCTACTCAGTGAAGCAGTCTAGATACTACTGACTCCACTAGAACCCAGTGCTCATGGGCCCTGAATCTGCAATACATGGGGCTCCTCAGGGACCCTAGACCAATTTCAGTTAGGGCCAGGCAAGTGAAGGAGCACCAAGAATGGAATGGTGGCTATATTTCTAGCCCTGCTATTCACCAACAAAGTCCCCGATCAAGTGGAACACGTGTTTTCACGTGCTTTCAGAAACAATCCAAGCCTCAGTAGCTATCAGCATAAGATTTCAAACATTTTGAGAATTCAAGGTTTGATATTCTCTCTTGGAAGAACTATCAAGCTTTTATGCTTTTTTTTTTTAAACAAGTGATTCAACTTTTGTGCCGAGTACTTGCTGTAATGTTGAGTTGCCCTAGGTTTCTGCACCTAGTCATACAAACTGTTCCCTTCTGCCTAGATGATTATACCCTTCATTCCCTTGCCTGGAAAAGTATTCTCTGGGATCATTCAGCTTTTAGCAGTTATCATAGAGGAGAAAGGCACAACAGTCAAATCTTACCAATTTAGAGTTAGCCAATTCTGAATCTGTGAGTGACCAAGTTTGAACTGGTTTAAATTCCTTCTATTTTCTTTTTCCCCTTAAAAGAGAAGAAAAGGAACCCCCAAAAGGGTTCTTTTAACAAACGGATAGTGCAAATAAGATCAGTGCCTGAGTTGGGCTAAGCCCATCTACTCAGTTAATACAAATTTATTAAATACTTACTACTGCCAGGCACTGGAAATAAAAGGCAAAATGATCTTTGTCCTCAAGGACCTCACACTGTAATGGGGAAGGAGGGGAAGTATAACAAACTATATATAGCTAAAGAGATAAAAGCTCTATACAAAGTGGATGGAAGTTAATCTGACAGGCAAAAGACACTAGGGAATGCTAAAGGCCTCCTCTCCTAAAGGCAGGATTTAAATGAGTCTGGCAAAAATCCAGAGAAACTAAGGGGCCCATGGAGGTGAGGAAGGAGGGAATTACATGTATGTAAGGGGTGTGAAGGCAGAGTCAGAAGTGGCGAAGACTGAATGCATGGAGAAGAGCAAACAGAACCCAATCGAATGGAAGCATGTGAAGTTTAAGAAGGCTGAAAGGGAAGAATGGGGCCATGTTGTGAATGGCCAGCTGTTTTCTCAGTCACAGGCTGATTCCCACTGGAATAGAGGTCAGGTGGCTTTGGACAGGTGAGATTTTAGCAGTTTCACAGTTGGTAGGGCCAAAGTCCAGATTTTTCAGATGCTAAATTCTACCAGGCTTTAAGTAGATGCTTGATCAAGTAAGCAGAGATCATACTGAGAGAAGACACAGGTCAGGAAGGCAAGATTGCTTTCTTGAAACAGGTGGATCAGGCAAACAAATTCTTAGGTAGGAATGGAAGGTGAGTGAATGATTACAGAGAAGCTTGTTAATGAACTTGAGAAGCTGAGTATGCAGGCAGGTAGGACTCCGGAGAGAGCCAGGTAGCCTAGCCTTTCTAAGCAACTATGTCCTGTTGATCTCCACTGCAGAGTCCTGTCTCCCACGGCCCAAATTCCAAACATGAGTATCTTTAAACTAGCAATCCTGCCAAACCTAGATTCTCCAGTCCCAGCTGAAGTCAGATAAGGAAATCTGTACTACAACCCCAGGACAAGATGGAAGATCTCTGATATCATCTCTCCCTAGTTCTTGAGGTTTCATTTATTGACTGGAGATGGAGCTGCCAATATTGAGGTGCTTCTCTGGTGCACTGACAGAGAATTTCCTAGCCCATTTTAATAACAAGTTTTAAGTACTTTGGAAATATTCATTTGCATATAACTTTTATGCTAATTATAATTTGTCCTCCTCCATTCAGAGGTATCTATTAAGGTCCCTCAGATCTTGGACTTTTAAAAAAAAAACCTAGTGTTAGTTTCTGAAAGTACTTAAAAGTATAAAAAATACATTTCATTAAAATTCTTCCCCAATTTAGATTCAGACTGGTCTTTCAGTCAGCCTAAATTCATTAGGTTTGACTATATCAAGGAACTAGTACATGCAGTTTAGTAGTCCATTACAGGAAGATGAAAACCTGATTCCATCAAAGAAAGAAAACCAAAGGGTTACCTGTACTCACATTGGTCAATAAAGGGCAATGACAGCAAGAAGGAAACCCTACCTTTGTCCCTAGGCTCTGCTTTTCCAGTCTTTATTAATTACTGGTTGCAGCTCAAATCCCTAGAGTTAAGAACAAGCCAGTATTTACTGAATAGCAGACTGGGTCGAAGGGGAGAAAAATCTGGGCAAATATCACACACAAAAGCCCCAGGTGTCAAAGATCAACCACAGACCCTCATTTAACCTATAACAGAAATTTCCATGACACAAAGTACACTTGAGGACATTCTTATTTCCACAACTCATCAGCCCCAAGACCAACTCTCCATTTGCAAAGTGTTATTTGTTGGATTTGGAGTCAAGAAGACTAGGGTTCAATTGCCACTTCTGTGGAACCCCAGGGGAAGCTAATTAACTCTGAGTTTTAATTTCTCCATTCATAAAATGGACTATTTCTAGCACTTGTTTCAAAGGCTTATCATGTGGACCAAACGAATTAATGCATGTAAAGTGCTTAGCAAACCTTAAAATACCACACGAAAGGAAGCTATTGCTATTATTATAACGGGTTACTGTGTAAGGTTCCCAAGAAACCCTGGTTAATTTACTGTTCAGCGGCCAAGACAATCACACGGAGAAACCATTCAGTGTTCTGGAAAAAAAGCGCTAAATTGGCAGTCAGAAGATCTGTGCTTGAGTCCTTGAATACTTAGTAATGAAGATTTCATTTGGTTCAGTGATTGCCTCCACTGATTCAGATTAGTTCTTTTAGGACTTCTCTACAGCACTTTATGAATGGATGAAGTAGAGAAAAAAATCATCTAGTAGTCAACCTTTTGGTTCATGGGGTTCTCAGAATCAGGGGGGTCATCACACCACACTTGGAGCTTTGCACTCTGCTGGCCAGCCTTCTAGAACCCAGTATCAAGAAGATTCAAATGCATTTTGGAGGAAAAAGCAAATTAGCATCATAACCTTACAAACCTGATGCTTGCTCTCAAGATAATGGGCAACAACCACATTAGTAAGTACTCTCTTAATCATAAATTGTTCCAAATATAAGCTGCATGTGATCTCCCAGCTTTTAAACTGACATTTGGAACAATTTAACTTCTTAAAAGTTCAGAGTACTTTATTTTTTTTTAAAGCCACAAGTCTTTAACTGTCAGGCATGAAAGAGTGGGTGTCATGGCAAATAGCTTGCACTTTTATACTAATATGAGCTTTAAGGGTTACAAAGTGCTTTTCTTTCAGAAGCCCTATGGAAGAGGTTGTTTATTTAATCATCCCTATTTTTACAGAGCAGGAATTTGACCTCAAGTTTTCTGATTCGAAGGCCTTTGCTCTTTCTCTTGTACCTCACAGCATCTGTAGTCCCAAGCTTTGGGGGACTTTCACATTCAATACCAACTGTAGCTAGCACATTTGGTGTGCAGGAGAAAATGAGCATTAAGCTCTCCAACTTAAGCCAATCTTTTCTATAAAGTTGATTGCTGGTTATTGAAAAGCTACTAAATTGCTGTAAGGGCTAAGAAGCAAACTAAACTGTCACCAGGAAACAGGATAGAACTGTTTGTTTGGTGTTGCACAGAGAAGTGGGGCGGATGTAATGAAACGAGCCCTCAGTTAAGAATCAGAACTGGGTTTGTCTTGATTCTGCCTCTAATCCTGCAGGGGCAGTCAGCAAGTCTTTTACTTTTCTGGACATTAATTTCCCCTTCGGTAAAACAAGGTGATTGGGCTAGATTTCTTAAGTACCTTCCAACTCTAAACTTCTATCATTTTGGCCCAAGCCCCAGATAATCAAAGCATCTGAGATTAAGGAAATGCATTTACAAAGGTGTGAAGTATCTTAGAAGCTATGGGTGCCAAACACAGCTCATGTTTCTGTTTAGTTGTGCCTGACCCTTCATGCCCCCTTTTGGGGGCTTCTCAGCAGAGATACTGTAGCAATTTGCCATTTCTTTCTCCAGCTCATTTTACAGATGAGGAAATGGAGGCCAACGGGGGTAACTGGGATCACACAGCTAGTGTCTGAGGCCGGATTTGAACTCTGGTCTTCCTGACTCCAGGCCTGACGCTCTGCCCAGTGCACCGCTAGCTGCCCAAATAGACTTCAGGTAGGGTGTAGCACAGCATCAAGCACAGACTAAGGGCTTAATAATGCTTTATTCAATTGTTTGTAGGTAGGGGCCACTTGATATGGCTGGGGTCAAAAAACCAAACCAAAACATGGACCCTAGCCTTCAAGATTTCTAATATTTCCACACATACACACATTTTTCTAATTAGGGCTTTTCCTCAAAAAACCAGAACACTTTTCCTTGGGATATACTGTAGATGAGTGGTGTGAAGCACATGGTCCACAACTCCCAAGTGCAGCTGAACCAGATTAAAATATGCTTGGGAACTACTTAACAACAAACACAATAAAACATCAATAACATTACATTTTAAAACTAAGTTAGCATGAGGCCCACAGATATCTAAGTGCAGATTTGAGTTTGACACAACTGTGTAGACCACAGCTCTTCAACCAGCATATGGCATAAGAGATTCCTGCCCTTAAGGACAGGAATAAATTGGTTATACGACTATAGGTCATTCCCTGGATGAGGTAACTCTCAACTAATATAGGTCAGCACTTCCATAGTTTAAGAGTTGACAAACACAGAGAGCAACTTAACCAAGGCTGCACAGATAATTTATGTCAGAGGTAGAAATGGAAGCCAGGTATTCCCAATTCCAAATTTAGTTCTCTATCCATTAGGCTAGGCTGTCTCTTTATACTCTACTTCTTTTATCAAAATATCATCCATTTCATTTGCAAACATGTAGCTAATCAAATGGAGCAAAGCAAAAATTTTTTGAATTTTTAAATTAAATTTTAAATTAAATTTTTAAAAAAATTTTTTTTAAACTTCCACTTAACAAAAAAAAATAGCGTACATTTCTTACTTGGCCATGATAATTCTGCGTTGGTCCTTCCCAACTAAAGCAGCAAAGAACAGAGAACCAAGTCTCCCATTGGTTAAACATTATATTAACACAATTTTCATATTTCACTTGATAGAAATACCAAAGCATAGGTTCATGCGCTTTGCTTCTGACTTGGTTCTTAGAGGAGTGAGACTTTTCTCTGGACTTCCTGAATGGAGCCCCCTGTGGAAGAGCCTGAAGCAATCTTTCTTTAAAAACCTGAAACAAGTCTCCCTTCTAAAGTGAGAAACTGCTCCTTCGCAGCAGACACACACAGTTATGTCCTTCTGCTTCGATTTGTCTGCTGAGCATCCCTAAGGGCTTGCGTGTCAATTAGAAGCCTTGCTCTTTGAGAAATAGTTGACCTCTCATTCCACAACTAATATAGATTATATAGGAGGCAGGACTGGAGTCAGAAGGGAAAATTTTCACCCATGGCTTATGAAAATAGTTGTTTTTATAAAGTCACACACAGAGATCCACACACATTTCTTCATAACTTTTATGTTAAAGACTCTTCATTCTGTTAACTCTAAGCGTAGTCTTTAGTTGCATATCTCCAACAAACTGCTGGACATTTCCACATAGGGGTCTCATCATTCTTTATAAACTGCTCCAGTAGTCATCAATAGGCAACAGGCCCCTGTCTTTATTTGAAAGTCTCACAGTCACCATAAACTCAATCAAATTTATCATCTTCCCATGAAAACTGGCCTTGCCTTCCACATTCTCATTAACAGTCTCCCAATCGTCTAGTCATAAAACTTATTTTGTCCCTTTTCTCCATTCCCCTTACATCAGTTTCCAAATCTTTATCATTCTTCCTTTAGAGATCTAAAAAATCCATCCTTTATTCTCTCAGGTACCATCCATGTGCAGTTCATATCCCACTTTCACCCACATCATAGAGCTAATCTTCCCCATGTCCCAAGTTCTGTTCCTTTCAATCCATCCTGGCACATCACTACCAGATTCTGTCATTCCTTAACTCCAAACTTTAAGTGATTCCTTATGTATGAATTCTAAACTTCTCTGTTAGATTGCCAGGGTCTTCTGAAATTTACCTATAATCTCCCTCTTAAACTCTATTTGGTACTATACCCAACACACACACCCCTCCTCCCAGTCCACTGATCTGATTTCCAAGCATGATTGTTCCTAGAACACATCCTTGGAAATTTCCTACTTGTTGCCTTCATAAAGTTCTTGGAATGGTGTTCCTCTTTTCTCCATCTAACTCAGTCATGCCAATCTTTCAGTACACACTTCAAACTGCACTTCCTCCATTTAGACTTTCTTTCATTGAGCTCTCTTCTCTGAAGTCACACCTCAATTTCACACTTAATTACTTGCTGTCATATTGATGTTCCTGCTGTTTCATGAGTTACTTATTAATCTTTCCAACTAAACCACCAGGTCCTTGAAGACAGTACCCATGCCTTTATCCCTGACAAGTAGCACAGGGCACGTTATGCAGAAGATACTTAAATATTTTTCAAATGAATTATAATTACATGCCCACTTAAGAACTAGGGATGGATAGCCAAAAAAGAAAAGATGGGGGTTGGGAGGAGAGACATAACTGTCTATTCTAAGGACTGTCTGTTGAAGAGGGATCAAACTTGTTCTATAGGGCATCAGAGAGGGAGAGGGTGGAAAACTGGTGGAAGTTACATTAAGGGAAGATTAGTCACAATATAAATAACAACTCCCAAAAGTGCCTGACCAAGCGGGTAATGGATTGCCTCTCGCTGGCAAATACTAAATGACTATGTATTGAATGTGATAGAGGAATTCTTATCCAAGTACAGGTTGAACTAGATATCTGGCACCTGAACAATCCCCTTCATTAGAGAAACTAAAAATTATACTCAGAAGGTGAAGCACCCAATGAGAACAGCAAGGAATAGCAAAAAGGAAATACACCAATGCAAGTTTTAAAATTCAGACAACAATAAGAGCCAAAGAAACACCCAAATATGAATTTCTTTTAGTAATTTCTTTTAACCTACTGTAAACCTGTTGGTAAAAATGAAAAGATAATTATGTCAACATCTAAAAGGTAACAGAATTGAAAAAACAATATACATCATGTTTTATTAAACAAATTATGTCAGACAAACTGGGATACTACTACTATCTGATTACAAAGTTAGCAGACAGACAAAGCAGCTGTAATAACTGAAGTATCTGGCATGGTGCCACAAAAAGGCTTCTTGGAAAAGCAGTATTAGTTTCTGTTTTGAAACAGGACTGTCACATGGATGAGAAACCTGCTGAAGGAGCATGACAAATAGTAATGAAAAAGAGATTGTAAATAACAATTGGTGTCTGCTTCATTTTATTTCCATCTTCAATAACCATCCCCAAGAGGTCATATGGTGTTTTCCACCTAGTTGGAAGACCTGAAAAAAATCTAATAAGCTATCCAAAATTAAGTCTGTATAAACTCATTGTAGTCCATGAGAGAAGTTAGGCGAAGCCCACAAGAAGAGGATACCTGGTAAGGTACAAAAACCAACCAGAGACAGTGATGAGCTTCATGTGGAAAGAACCTTGGGCAAGTCACAATCTCCCTGGAACTCAGTTTCCACATCTGTAAAAGGAGAGGGAAGTTGAACTAGACAGCCCCTGTTAGCTCTAGATCTATGACCCTATGAACTCACAGTCACTTATATACAGTTGACTATTTTACAGACTGGGAAGTAGCTCTCCCTTCTCCCTCTGACACTGGTTAAAACATGCCAAGAGTCCAAAAGTACTCATTAAGGCACCTCAGTTTTAGAAAAAGATTAGTCAATTGCCTGGCAGTCAGAGGAAGAGATTTTGATTCAAAGCTATGTGAAATGACTGCATCTTGGAAAAGAATACACAAACTAAAGAACAGTATTTGAAGAAATTTAAATCCTTGAGAACCAACGAATCGTTCAAGTTAATTAAATTAAGCAAAGAACATGATGTTGTTTCCAAAGAAAGTTAATTAAAGGTTAAGGGTAGCAAATTTAGCAAGTAGAAAAACCAAGTTCTTTGAATTATTTTAAACTAGACAAAGGAAACAAATATCCTACAGAAAACAGGCTTCTTCAGGCCAGGAAAAAAAATATGACTGGAGGCTCTCGAAGGTTTCAGTGCTACTTTATCCTTCTTGAGCACTAAAGTGTGATCATGGGTATTTGTATCCTATACCATAAATTGCGAGAGAAAACAAAGCCTCTGCAAACAAATTGGGATTTCTTATTTCTAACTGCTCAATATCCCTGCTACTAGCCAAACTTTTCACAAAGGGAAAATATCTTGGTTTAACATCCAATCAATATTACCCAACTCCTCCACCCTATCTCACAAAAGTTGTGGCTGAACTATTTTTCAGTCAATAGCTGTGCAGTACTTCCTTTTTGAGAAAACAAGTAAAATTCCCAAAACGTGGTATGAGGTACCAGGAATGTATATCTACCAACAGTAAAACATTATGCCTGGGGCAGAATTTGCATAGTAATCTTTCTATATAATAAAAGGCCATACCAGAATTTCATTTTGCATTCATCAGTAATATTACAGTGTCAATGACAATCTGGGGGAAAGAGTCATGTCCCTTTGATGGGCGATATAAAGAGAAGAGTCATAACAGCATAGATATAAAGTAAGCCAGGATCATTTCAGAAGGATTTCTTATGTCTATAGAGCTATGAAAAGTACTCATTCAGCAAAGCAGACTCTCACACAGACTGTGTGGGCATACTTTTTTCTAGAATAGTTAATTGCCTTTTATTAGAAAAAAAAGTTTATTTGACTATTTACATAATTTTATTGCTGTGTATTACAACCAAAAACTTACTTTTAACCAGTCTGTAGAATCCATCCAGCAATATAAGAAACAGAAATCATTTTTTAAAAGACGGCAACATGGCTGAATGTATCTGATAAGAGTATTTTATGAATAAGAAAAAAAATCCTTTGAAGCTAAATTTACTTCTTGCTGCACATAATCTTTTTTTCTTCCATTTTCAGAAGGTAACAGAATCCATTTGTCTTTTCAATAAATATCAAACTAACTGGCAATAAAACAGATTCCATGACCCAGAGATGCAAGAGCGAGCAGCACTGGCTAATTATTCCTGTAGTCCAATGAGTCCTTTTTAGTCCAAGGAGATTATGTCTGGAATGTTGTTCCCACTGCTGGTTATAACCCCACTCTCACTCCTGCCTGATGAAGTGACATGAGTGTTGCTTTCTTGGGGGCTTGTGGAGGTGATGATGTTTCCAGCTGTGCTGCTTGTTGACAATGTTGAGGAGAGACTATCCAAAAACATAGGAGGACAGTACTGCTTGAAACAAACAATGATGGTGATGATGAGATTACACCGGTTTTAAACAAAACAGTGAATTTCACATTATCTCAGTGGCTATCTCAGAGGCCTCAATGCAGAGATGAAAATTTTCCCAAGGCTTCATAAGGTGGCATTAATTTACATAATATTTTGTTTTTAAGTATTGCTTACAACTAAATTAGAAAGTCCTACTAAAATCATCAATGACTAGTTTACCTTAAAGCACAAAATAAACACTGAAAAAATATTTGTTAACTGAGGATTAGCCAGACAATTCTGGATAATGTTAAACTTGAAGAACAGAGAGCTGCTGCTAATTAACATGGCTTGAAGGAGTATCTCACATATTCTGGAAGAGTTAATACATAGTTATCTTCAATGATACTTAATTAGTAAAGTGGCCTTAAAAACTCATCAATCTTTTCAGGCCTGGATGATAATCTGGAGTACTATTCCTCCTCTTCCCAACTACTGAATAGCTACGAAGCCCTTAAAGCCGACCTCAAATGCAACCTTCCCTATGGATCTTTCCCCAATTCCCTCATTTAGTAATGACCTTCCCTCTTAAACTTCAAGCGAGACTTGTTTTTATGTATGTTATCTTAAGACCGTGTACTCCTTGAAGGGAAGAATTGTGTCTTACCCACACTTTGTTTTTTACTCAGTGTACAGAATATTATTGTACATACATCAAGCATTTAACAAATGCAACTCAATTTAACTGAATACTGTACTCATATCTTCTAGTGACCCCATCAGGGCCTTCTCAGCACTGCTCAGAAATCTTTCTCTCCTCCCCTCTCCCTGCCTTTCTCATATCTGCTCTCTCGGGAAGTCCCTCAGCAAAAAAGCACATCCCACACTCAGAACATGAATGAGCTGCCGTACTTCATTGTAACGACCAATACTATTGCAATGGATGATCACCTCTTCCATATTAAAACATTCCAAGACCATTCTCCATATTCTTCTTTCCCCCTCTTATCTCAAAGAAAAAGGCCCTCCCTCTGCCTTGTGAATGATCCTTCCACCTAAGTCTTTGATCCCATCTACCTAATTTTTCAAGAAGCATTGTAGCTAAACTCTGTACCTTCCCTAATAATTATCAGAGAGTAGATTTAATAAATGTGTGCTGTACTAAATGCTGACCAGCTGATTTCAGTTGTGACATATATTTGCTGAGGCAGAAATGACTAAAAATGACTTAAAAGCTATAGTTAGATATTATATGACCTGTGTTTTTAATCAAAAATCTAGAATACAGGGAATAGGGAGATACCCTAGCTTTTATTGCAAATATAAAGGTTTCTGAAAAGAAAAGAAATATGTAGGTTTCTTTACAAGTGTTACACTGGCCATGCAATGGCACCTATTTTAAGAAAATGGAGTATTTACACTATTTAGAAATATCTGGGTTCACCAAAAAAGTGATCATATACAAGGTGAATTTGTAAAGTTTCTGAGCAGCTTTTCAGAACCACAAATGCAACTATCAAATGTTTATAAGGACAAAAGAACATGGGGGGTGGGGGGAAATTAACTCACAATTTTTCAAATCATAGGGGAAAAAAAATCTGTAAAACTTCACAATCTCTTTGTATTCCTTTACTATTAAAGCTCCCTTCTTGTTCTTTTTTTTAAATCTGTTTTAGTAAAAGTATGTGCTATCCTTCAATTGCAAAATGGTTACTATGGGTGTGTTATTAGCAGGTAACATACTTAATTTTCCAAATTACTGGAAATGGGTTTGTGGTGATCTAGCCATTTTACATTAATCACTTTGTTCCTCTTGCTTACCCTTCCAATGGAATATATTTTACTTTTAAAATAGCTGTGGATTAAGTGTACAGTAAGGATGGTGAAACAATAATGTTGATTGGTTTATATCAAAATGAACTTTCATTATGACCATCTTCTGACCAACCTACCATCAGCCACAAAGTTTACTCAACAGAGCTCAGTAATTCAATTTTCACTCCCTAGAGCAGATTAGTCTGATCCAAAGAGATGCTCACAATGAAACGTGCAATCCCTTCAAGTCTAAAGGACAACCTATACAGATGATTTTGCCTCAGAACTTACTGATACAGGAGTTAGTAGAAAGTGAAAACTCTTCCTAGAGGGAATGACTTAGATTTCATTTGACTTGAAACGCTTCACAAAGCACAGGTCCAATGTTCCTATTGTTCATATTTGACATGGTCAAGTACACAGTGTCAAAGTATAAAAGAGGCCAATTTTATGTCATTGTGTAACTGAGTAAGAGCCAGTAGGTCTCTTCTACAATTTTTTCTCTCCCCTTCCCCTTTCTTATCTTCTTCCTTTTCTTTCTTCCTTCTCTTTTGCTGAGGCCCTTAACCTGATTCTGGCATGCATGGCTATTGCTATGCCTGGACCTTCACAATCTAGCAGAGAGGTTTACTAACCTAAAAAGAAAAAAACAGTGATATGTATGTATGTATAATGGTTTGCGTACTATAATCACATATACGTCAACTTACATGATAGCTTTATAAACATGGCTTAATAAATACTATTGTTCAAGCCTCTCAGTTCTCTATGGTATATTTCTAATCCTAGGTCAGCTTTGCCTGGCCATGTAATAAACCCCCAGGCTACATTCCCTCACATTCCTGGCTCCTTCATTCTCAGGAAATATACACACACTTTTAAGCTAAGGATATGTTAAAAATTATATAACAGATTCCAAAGGTTTAAATTACCTCAATTAGTGTGAACAAGTGAGTTACCAGCTCTAATGTTATACTACTTGCCAAAATAACAAATTTGGTCTCTTAATTTAAAGCATCATAACCAAATTAAATGCAAATTAACTGCTAAACCGAGGTAACATACCTGTGGATCAACTGGAATTAGGGAAAGAAAATCCAAACCTAAAATGAAAATGATATGTTAACAGTAATCTTTTCTATTTAGAAGAGAAGAATTAATTCTAAGCATCCTTTCATTTTTCTAAGCCATTTAATATTAATGGAAACTAGGAGGCAGCTAGATGGCTCAGTGCATAGAGTGCTGGGCCTGGAATCAGTTAAGACCTGAGTTCAAATCCAGACTCAGGCACTTACTAGCTATGTGACCCTGGGCAAGTCACTTAACCTGTTTGCCTTAATCCACTGGAGAAAAATCAAAAACCACTCCATTATCTCTGCCAAGAAAACCTCATGGACAATACAATCCACAAGGTTGAGAAGAGTTGGATATGACTGAAAAACAACTAAGTAAAACTGATTAACACTTAACCTGCTAGAACTACCACAATATTCTCTGCACTACTTGACAAATACTTGAGGAAGGGGCTCTACTGTAAAGCATAATAAGAAGATGTACAAGTTCCCCACACAAGTGACATATGCGTCTCCCTGCCCAAATGTTTCAAAGAAAACTTCAAAAAAATTCTCAATTTTTAATCACATTTTGTGTAGAGCATATCAGATAGGTAGGCCAGTCATTTACACAATGCATTTAAATTAGTACCAGCCCAGAGCCACTGAATCTAGAGAAAATTAAGTAATGATAAGACATTTAACCACACTCAAAAATTACAACAAGAAAAGAAAATAGAGAGCAACCTTCCAGTCCCGTTCATCTTCCACTCATTTCCATTCTACAAACATTTATTAAGCAATTAGTACGTGCAAACCTAGGTGCTAGGAATATAGGCTGCTAATCTGAAACACCCTCCGACAGCCCCTGAGCTGAGAACAGCCGTGGCCATTAACTTTCAAAGTAAGACCAGCAAGAGCAGTTTAAGTGGTCTATGTAAGGCCCTGGCATACTGTTACTCAAGACCTAGAGATGTGAGGGGCTGACATGGGACATACAGAAAAAACACTTCACCTTTACATGTTTAGTATATATGGATTTCGTATGTGTTCAATACCTTCATGCTATTTATGTATGTCACTGGCATACATAGGTACATGTGTGTATGTGTGTGAATACATGCATACATGCATATGGCTTCTATTTCTTTGATACTTGCTCCCCACTTCTAGGTCACAGTAGTGTTTTTCATACCATGTGTATTTATATAACTGGTGATAAATGAGATTCAAAGCTGATGAACTTTTAAAATTATAGTCTAATTATCTGCTATGCATACAATTTCAGCAGCTGTAAATGACATGCTTCTAGGTTACTGTATATAAAAGTTTCCAAAAGTATTTCTAAAAAAGTGATACCAATTTTCAGTCCTGGAAAAGACCTCTGAGATCACTTAATCCAATCCTCTTAGAAAACTACAGGCCTCAGAAGATGGAAGTGATTTGTCCAAATTCCTATGACTAGTTAGCAGGAGAACCATAACTAAAACCTAAATAGAATCTATGGAACTCATTAAGTGTCCAAATCTTATTGGGCTAGAGCAACAAAAATTGAAAAAATCCTTTGATAAAACATCATGATAAATATTCAGGAGAAAGCTAGAACTTAAGACACAATAAAAACCTCAATGTTATTGTTGCTGTTGGTCAATCATTTCAGTCGTGTCTGACTCTTCAAGTGACTCCATTTGGGGTTTCCTTGGCAAAGATCCAGGAGTCGTTTGCCATTTCCTTCTCCAGCAAATTTTACAGATGAGGAAACTGAGGCAAATAGGGTTAAGTGACTTGCCCAGGGTCACCCAGCTAGTAAGTATCTGAGGTTGGATTTGAACTCAGATCTTCTTGATTCTAGGCCCAGCACTCTATCCACTGTACCACCAAAAACCTCATTAGAAAAAAACAAAACACAACTTAGGCCAGATCATTTTCATGTTCTTTCAATAAATTAAAGTAAAAAGAAAGAGAACAAGGACTGTAGCTCATCAAATGTATCCTGGAGAGAAGAA
The DNA here is from genome assembly GCF_011100635.1 of Trichosurus vulpecula. Classification (NCBI taxonomy): domain Eukaryota; kingdom Metazoa; phylum Chordata; class Mammalia; order Diprotodontia; family Phalangeridae; genus Trichosurus; species Trichosurus vulpecula. Next base: position 378,492,374 of record NC_050573.1, read on the forward strand.
GAAAGGCAGAGTAAGTGGTAGTAACTTATGTAAAATTCAAAGATGAAATGTATTATCTGATAAGTGTGACTGTGTGCTCTGAGTGGGAAGAAATTTGAGGATGGCAGCATTCATTTGAAAATATGAAATTTCACCTGGGAAAACTTATTACCCAGACAATTTAAGCAGCTTCACTTATATTTCTAAATGTTATAGCTGACATTCGCAGAAAAAGACAAACTCAAATGTCAAGCATTTTGACTGTGGAACCAGCTGGTACATCCTACCCCTCTTAAGAAAACAGGATGAACAGGGTAAAGCTGGAGGGGAGAATAAAACAGTACTTGTGCAGTCTTTATAATGAATAAAGAATATGCTGACACATTCTACCAATAATACAAACTCTTATTCTACCTTCTATACAGCTAACCAGTAAATTCATCATACAGGATAATATATCTTATAAAAATCTCTCTCTGTGTTGTATGTGTATGTGTGTTATGTATCCTCAAAAAGGGAGTGATCTTTCTGTTCTGAAAATTCTGGGAAGAAAGTGATGACAGTAGCTTACACTGATGTAACACAGGGCTGTCCAACCTTAGGTTTTTATTGAAACAATAGACAATATATTTTGATTTGCCATTTTAGTGAGAGCTCTGCGGTAGCTCGGCTTCATTTACTAAAGCATTTATGTAAATTTCTATGCTTGATGTAACATTTTACATCTACTACTTCAATTTAATCTTTGCACCAATCCTGTATACTAGGCAAAATAAATGTAATATAATTAACTCCAGATGAGATTGAGTGACTTTTATAAGGTCATGCAAGTTATATATGGAAGACTTGAGACTGAACTCAGTCATTTGACTTTAAGTACAGTTTCTTCCCACTAGTTTACTTGCCTTCCTCCAAGGGATCAGGATATGACTTGTTAAAATGACTGATAGATGTCACCTATAAACCTTGAAAAATGTTATTTCATCTAAGATTATTAGCTGGATATCATTTAGGGGAAGAAGGGAAAGAGCATTTATTAAGTGCTTACTATGTGCCAGGTACTGTGCTAAACATTTTCTAAATATCATCTCATTTAATCCTTGGAACAACTCTGGGAGGTAGGTGATATTTTTAGACCCATTTTATAATAGAGGAAACTGAGGCAGATGGAGTTAAATGACTTGCCCAGGGTCACATAGCTAATGGCCACAGTTAATAGGTAGATCACAGATGAAACGTAAGATTAAAATTTAAATATATAAAATACAGCTGTTCTAAAAGTTTGTTTTAAAATATATACTTTTAAGGAAGAGAGGAAGATCTTAACAAAATACATACCTGGCAAATCTGAGGAAATACTTGATATTGGAGTGTGGTGGAATGGCACTGAGTAATCTGTTAATGAAGGTGGAATAGCAGCATCCGCAGTCACATTGGGCACCCTGACAGTAGATGGCTGGTACATGAGAACCCTGTTTTAAACAGTATGAAAAATTACAAGCAATCTGGCTGTTAGCTTACAGGAGAGAAGAGCAGCACCACTGGTCATTCCCAGGTGCAACACAACTATATAGTGGCTACTCACAACATTGTACTGCATTCTAATCTCATCTTTCATAAGTCTTCATTATAACATGAATGTATCTTGTTTCTCAACAACAGCTGTGACATAAGAGCAAGCTGGCATTAAAACAAAGTACAGTGCTGGAGTCATTATAATTTCATCCAATAATATAAACATATAAGTGCATATACATACACACGTTAGATATATGCTTTCACTGATGTGTGTGTGTGTGTGTGTGTGTGTGTGTGTGTGTGTGTGTGTGTGTGTGTGTAAAAGGAAATTTAGAACAGGAGGGGCTGTTCAGGTTGAATAACCCAAGACTAGCACCAAAGAGCATGTGAATGTGATGGCCTTTTTTGAATAGCGCAGCCAGAAAATTTTCTCAATTCTGACCAGTGAAACAGAGATCTGCTTTGCCTCAGTGAATCGCTAAACCCAAACTCACATGGGGCATGGTGTGACAAAAGAATGCTAAACATGACAACCAGAGCAGCATCCATGGCAGGCTAATGTTTGAGAACTAATGTGCAATAAACCTGGTACGAGACCCCTACATGCCACCTCATCTTCTGGAAGACCTGCATTTTTCAAACGAACTGTTTTGACTACTAAAAATACAAATCAAACAGATAAAGTATTACTATCATTTCAGTATAAGGCACAGTTCAAAATACTCAGGTTTAACAAGATTTTCTTTCATTCCTCTAAATGCTTGATAACTATCTTCCTTTTATTGTCTAAATTAAACACATTCTCATTTAAGCCACGACAATTCACTGGAAGTTCACAGGCAAGAAGTGCATCTTGAATACACTGAAAAGCTTCACAATTGCTTTTTGACCACAAAGCTGGTGGCAGCCATCTTGCCAACAATTAACACTGCTAGAGACAAAAGAATCAAAGGAATACAAGATGTTGTCAGCCAACTGCTGTAAAAATTACTGAATTCTGGAAGAAGGAATCTTAAAGATCATCTAGTCAAGCCCCTCCTTTTCTAAAAAAGTATACTTAAGTCATGAGTAGCAAAATAGTTTGACCAAAGTCACACATCTAAGTTAGCAGCAAAGCTGAAGCCAGACGAAAAGTGTCCTGTTTAGAGTTCCTTTCACAGCAACCCACTGATCTGTGACTACTGTTTAAATTATTAAATACTGAAGGTAAGAACCAATAAATTTATAGAGTGCTTTTTCATGTTCAAAGAACTTTACAAAACAACTGGCTATATAAGCTGATTTAACTTATGTCACTGATAATACTATGAACTTTTACTTGGACTTTAAATTTATTTTGAACCTAGAAAGAAAATGATTTGCAAGTTTTTACCACTCTAAGAGGTTATCTCAGCAACATGGTTACAACCAATGTAAGTAGTTCATTTTAAAATGAAAAATGCATCTCTGGTTGTATTGGCAGCAAAAACAAATAATGCCAGGACCCTCTCTGAACAGAGTAGCTTAGAGATCACAGAGTAATTTAGATTAATTCATTCAACCACCCTCTGTTAAGTACCTATTACATGCAAAACACTGTGGTAGGCACTGGGGATACAAAAATGAAAGAAAAACTAGTCAAGGAATTTAAATTCTACCGGGTTAAACAAGCCAGTGGGAGAACACATGCAGTAGAATTTACTTGCAAAAGTACTAAGTACTTTTGTACTTAGGGCAAAGTGCTAAGGGCAACAGACAGAGCTTTTTAAGGGATGAGAGCAAAGGTTGCCTTCCACAATACGATCTTATTTAGTTAAGAATAAAGAGACTTCATAGGAAGCTATTTGATGATCTGTTGAGAAGCATGCACCATGATGAAATCATATTGATCAAGACAGGAAAAAGCAATGGGGTAAGAGTGTGGACCTAAGCACACTTTTTATTTAAAGCTTATTTTTTTCTTCCTTGAGGAATTTAAATGTCAAACTTGGAGAATAAGCTGAAATTTAGATAAATTTTAATACTTAAAGAATCATGACTTCCTTTAAAAAAATCATTCTTAGCAGCCTATCAGATTGGGATACTCTATCATATAGAGCTCTTAACAAAAATCTCTGGATACTATGGGGTACAACAATAGTTTATCTGTCTTCATTTCTCTTCCTTTACCTTAGTTCCTCATAAGCTACAGCTTTTCTTTCAATTAGGGCCTCAGCCTAAACATCTTAATTTTTATTTAGGCAACAACTTCCTCCTTCATATTGAACTTTCTTCCCTGACTGTACAGATGGCAGAGTAGTACGTGGCAACAGCTGAACCCATGATCTCTCCTGTGGAATACAGTGAAGACCTGCACCTATATTTAATGTTGCGATCTGAGGACACGTCACACACACGCACAGACACACGCGCGCACACACACACCCCACAAATGTTTCGAAACGTTTGGGGTTCTGGCAACACTACCAAAATACAAGTCTGAAAATAACTACGTCTCAGTCCTGGGGGCACAAGTTACTTGGGTATAACCCTTGCACTTGAAAATATGAGACTGTTACTTGATACTTTCTTTTCAACTGGTGACTTAAAGTAGCAATGTCATACAGACAGAATGGTGATGGAATGCAATTCAAAAGCCCAGATTGTAGGGAACATTTGCTACTACTTTTCTGTGTGCCAATAGACAAAGCACTTTACTTGTGAGCCTCAGTTTGTCACGTGAGAGGGAGAGGGTGGGACTAGATGAACTCTAATGTCTTTTCCACTCTAATGGTATACCTTTCATATATTTTAAAGTACAGTATGTTCTATGGCCAAAATGAGGTGGCAAATCTACTAAAAATCAGAAAGACAAGAACTTTTATTTACATCAGAATTTTTACAAGAACTGCATCAAGGTATACAACACGCTTATGAGGACAATGAAAGTATGTGACTTACATGTTCCATGGTAGATTAACCTGATGTAAATTTTCATACCTGAATTGTATTGTTTCTATCAGAAAGCAATCCAAAGTTGGTTGCCAGTTTGCCACTAAACAATAATTATCAATATCTTATGCTGGCTGTGAGATGAGAGACTGAGTTGTCTCAGGAGGTTCCCCATCACCGGAGATCTCCAGCAGAAGTAGTATTATAGATCAAAGTCTTATCCCTATATGGACAACCTTTAACGTCTCTCTTGATTCTTTTGTTTCTGTACATCTGTGAATAAGTCAAATTCCTCTTATCCTTTCTGCACTTGACTCGCTTTGACAAGACCAAGAAGGCTGCCAAAATACATCCACCAGAGGGTGCTGTATTTTCATGGGAAAAAGATCAGGTTATATTTCTGTGCATTAGGTGATAAGACATATTCTAACTACTTAGTGGAAATTTATATCCTGGTATTGCCCAAAAGTACTGGGTTTCTGACAATTGTATTCCAGGTGGTAAGATACACGTGGAAAAGACATAAGGAAGCTCTGTTTCAGGCTAACAAGGAAACAAAATGAAATGCTTCCACTGCTTTGTATAATGTCTTAAGATTAACATAGGTGTGGTAAGTTTATGAAAAATTTAAAATTTTAGTGCTTATAAAATTACTTTTACTTCATGAGGTTGGTGACAATTTCTAGTACTGGGAAAATACAAACTACAGTCCAGTAGTTTGCATGAGGGTGGAGAGTATCAACAATAAAGATGCCCACTGGGACTTCTCATAAAGGCCTGTCAAGAAGAGAGAAATAAGAGGCTGAGATAGAGGGGAATAAAGAGAAGGGAAGAGAAGGGGAGAGAGAAGAAAAAGGAGAAGGGGATGGAGGAGACGAGACTCCAAAACTCAAGCTGACAATAAAGGGAGAAGAGCTAACTCTTCACTGATGCCAAGTCTCATTCAGAATTTAGTCTCAGGAGTTTTAGAGAAAAAATCAAAAATGAAATGAAAAAAAGTCACCTAAACTGCGCAGCTCTCATTCATTTAATTTCCATATTTCTGGCTCCTTCCACTCTCCCCTCTCAATACGCTGTGCCCAGCTGAAATGACTGCTCAGACATGTTCACTTTATTCCTGCTACACAACTCAACTTTGTTTATTCCCATCACCCTTTATCAGCCCTACTTCAGAACTTAAGTTGAAACCAAGGGTCTAAGTAGGGAATTATTTTGGCTCCTGACATAATGCGTTATAATTTCCTCAAAACTTTAAAGTTCAGGAATGGCTATCCCCAAATCCATTGTCTTTACCTACCTAAGAAAGGAAAGCTCTACCTTTCAGCAGATCCATTCCTCCATGCAACCTGTGTTGCTAATCCTGCTTTGGTTTATCTTTAAGATGATTTGCAACCCTATAGCTTCCCTGCTAAATTCCAATACAAGTAAACACCTATGAAAACTATGTCAGAGCTAAATCCAGAACAAAAAAAAGGCAGTAATTTAACCAAGGCAGTTCAATATAACATGTCTAGTCTATCCTTAGAAAAATCACCTCTCCCAATCCTACAGCAGGTGTCCAACTCCCCAGATCTGATTCTACTTGAGTTTGATACCTCTGCCTCACAGAACCTTCTGAAAGCTTCTGTGTCACTAGGACACAACTCCTAAAAAGGGTTATATTATTGACTTTTTTTTATACACAGAAATTGTTTCTGATAGTAAGTTCCACCTAAAATATCCTTTACAGTAGCCTCTATTCATCTACTCAAGTCAGATAGATACTTCTTTTTTTCAGCCTGTTGCATTTTAAAACAACTCTTCCTAGCTGTAGTTCCTGCTACTGCCAGAAAAGGGGCCCCATATCCCAAGAGACAGCATAGCAACCCTTATTCACAAGAAATATCACGTGCCAATTTTTTTCTACTCACACAGTCTGAAAAGATGTTCTTAGTGTTGTTGAATTGTACCATAATATTCTTTCCACGCAGGAAAAAGACAAGAAGCTCTTTTCTCATCAAATACCAAAATAAATTACTGAAACAACAGTCATAGACGGGGTTCAGACCCAGGGCTGAGCCCACATCAGTACTTTGCTTCTAAGGGAACACCAAGGAATCCATGAGAATGTTCTTCAAGGAGGTAGATATACCATCCCCACTTTCAAGATGGAGACAAAGGCAAGCTTATAAAGGGGCTTGATTTCTGGTAAGTTTCTTTGACACATTATAAAAAGTATATTCCATAAGCATTCAGAAAAGGGTAAAGACATCAGAATGGGTTTATCAAGAATAAGTAATTGCAAATCAATTCCATTTTTCCTTTTTTGGTCAGGATTGGCACACTTGGAAATGTGGTAGACATCAGGGGAATGATGCACTCAGTGCATTATCTAGATTTCAATAAGGCATATTAAGAGTCTCTCATAATCTTTATAGAAAAGATGGAGAAAAATGGGCTTTATAATATATCGATATGAATACTGTAGAATGTAAGATCATTGAAGGCATGAACCATTTTTTTTTGTCTCTGTTCTCCAGAGCCTAACAGAGGACTCTGTGTATGCTAGGTGCTTAAAAACTGAATTGAACCTGGAAAGAGACCTCTAGAAGAGTGTCTTAAGACTCTGCCTTTGGCTTTAGGCAGGTTCATTATTTTTATTAATAACCTGGATGAAAGACTTATCAAACTTCAGATGACTCAATGCTGGGATGAAGAAGTATGACGGACAATAGAATTAGAAACAAAAAGAAAAAACTGACTGTCTACAGCAATGAGTCAAATCTAATAAGGTATTCAATAAGTATAAATGTTCCTATATCTATAAAATTAAGAAATTGGACTATGTGACTTCTAAGGTTCCTTCTTAATCTAACTCTATGATTCTGGGCTCAAAGAAATGAACTAACAAAGTTACTAGATGGGGGAAATGTGAATATAAGGTAGTTCATGTGAAAAAGACTTAGGGGTTTGAAATAGACTATGAGCTCACTGAGTAAAACTAGTGATGTGGCCAATAAAGCTGTCAATGAAATCTAAAGGGGACAGAGAGGGAAAGGATTAAATCAGAGGCCATCAGAGGATAACTGTGAGATTCTTTATCAACTATAAAGGTTAAAACAAAAGCATGTCAATGTCCTTAATAGGCATATTGTATTTATCCATTCTATATAAGCCTTAGCCATTAATATTTTCAACCTTACTAGCTACCTTCTCAAGAAAGTAAATCCTATGCATCTACTATCTGAGGTATATAAACTAGTATCCTATATGCCCCAAATTTACCTTTTCAAATTGTTATGAGGATATTCGCCATTTCTAATTTCCTGGGATTTAACAAATCTGTGTTTACCTACCCCATGGTTCTATTTTTAGCCTTTGTTTATTCATTCACCTGAGTACTTACTGAAGGCTGCTATGCTGAGGCTGAGGAGGCCTAATATTTTATATCTGCTCATGTATGGCAGTCCCTATCTCTCTTTTGTTCATTTTATTTGCCCATCCTCCTGTAGCTCAGTTGTCTTCCCTGGAAAGATGACAGAGATGTTCAGACCTACTGCACAGGGATGTTGTGGAGAAAGTGCTTTGCAAACCTCACATAAATGTGAGCTATTATGATCATTATCCTAGAAATAGTTGCACAACACCATAGCTTCTGGAAGAGGTTTCCAGGTATTCTGACAGCACCTGGCACTTTGCTTTTTGGCCATGGCAGCATATCAGGTTGAGATCACCAAAAAAAGAGAAGTCTATAAATAAATCCAAGCCTCCTTCCTGAATCATAATCAATACCTACAGCTCTTCATCTGTATATGTTATTTTTCAAATATTCTTCTTTAACTGCATTACTTTGCTCATATTAAAATGTATATTCTATTTTCTCCAAAAGATAGTGAAATGCCAAAACAGGCAAAACAAACTTGGGAGATTTCATGGTGCATTTCCTCTTCCTGATCAACAGTAATTCCTCAGTTACTTCTCTCTACCTAGAAGTATAATTGATTTTTTATTTTATTCTGCTTTTAAGCCAGTGACACAACAGTCACTACAATTCCACGACTAGTCAATTTTCTTTATTCTTTGGCAAGAAAACGTGTCAAAGACTTTTAAAAGGTCTACATATATTGCATTCAATGGTTCTTTCTTAATCATGATTACATATTCCCTTATAGACGTCTAAGAGGCAAGTCAGACATTATTTTTTCCTGAGAACAAGTTGTCTTTCTCCCAAAATGTCATGCTTAAGTATTTGGTAATTCTACCTATTATCAGCGACTCCACCAGTCTGCATTCTAAGCAAGGGACAATGTACTTTTGTATTTTTCAGCTCAAATTAAGACACTAATTTCTTAATTCCTCTCTTCCCTATTTCTCCACTTATTGCCCAAAACTGCATCATTAATCTACTACTTTTACATAAAACAACAATACAATGAAAACAAACAAGAAAGAACATGGCAAGAGCCATCAAAAACATTTTCGTTCAAAAATTCACGAGTGCCAATAGTCTTTCTCAAAAAGGCAACATTCACTCAGGATCTCTAAAAAGTCCTTTTGTACTTATCAAGATTTATGCTAAACAATATATAAAATCAAATGTTTGCCCTACTTGCGTGATATAAAGATTCTGACAATCAAATTACCAAATATTTTAGTAGGATGGAAGGTAGTTCAACATATTCTGGCTTCCACAACTGACTAAAGGAACATGCAGAAATGATCTCAAGAGACTAAAACACCAAGACAACAACACCTAAGTTTGTAAAATCTGTTTTCTAAGCTGCGATTTCCTTCAGTATACCAAGTTTAGAATCTTCAAAGAGAATCTCTTGGTGCATGCTGTCATTTAGAAAACTCTTATCTGTAATGGGTAACAGTTTTCATCAGGTATACAGTAAAGGAAATTGATGTCATTTACACTCTCCTCTACCCTTCACTTTTTATTTTGATGACATGTGGTAGAATGGAGGGTATTCCTGAATTCTCAAAAGATATGTCAGTATAAGCTCTTAAGGAGCAAGCTAGAAAAGTTTTTAAGTACAGGACCAGAAACAAACTACGCATCTGTCATCCAGGGACCAAACTAGACAAGTTTATGAAAGATTACCAACAGATGGGTTACCCAATAGGTAATAAATTTTTTGGGCACAGCAATTGATCAAGATTTTCTACTAAAATAGGGAGGAGTTATGATCAAAAATGGCAGAAAGAAGCTTTCTTGATCAAGTAACTTTCCTTATTTTTCCCTGGGAGAAAGTGGATGTTATAAAAATTGTTTTTTGACCTGTCAAATTAGCTAAAGGAAAGATGCAACTTATCACACACTCTGGCATACAAAAGGCCCCCCCAAACCCACTTCCCTTGACATGAGGTTCTCTTAGTGGTTCACAACATCTTCTTCCTCAAGAATAACTTCGCAGCATGTGCAGCAAAACTGCTTTGAACACACTGCACCTAGACAAAGGCACATTAAAATATCCTTCAGGAAACAAAAGACACCAAACATCCAATTATGAACTATAGTCCATAGGGGTGTTTACAAGTGTCAAGTTCACTTGGAAGAGTTATGGAAAAGTAATAAATTTAAATGAACAAACCCTTTGGTTGGGCTGTTTTGTGTCTCCGCCATAAATATGCATTTCCTTTTGGCAGGAGGTTCTTCTTCATCATCAGAAGAGCTCTCTACTGTTAAGTCAATAATATCTACTTTCTTCTTGCTTGTCTCACTGGCCATGGTCACTGAACAGGGCTTACTGAGGACATTTGAACCTAGGCATAAAAGAGAAAAAAGAAATAAAGGTGTTAATATGGAAAAAAGGTCCTAGTCTCAAAAAACAGGATGCTTAGCTTAGTATGAGAACACCACCAACTAATCCATAATCTTAATTATCTTGTGAATCATATTTATCTGTTGGTAAATGACCATTTGCCCCAAAGAACTAAATGAGTAAGAATGGGCAGATGAGCAAAATTCTATGAACACTACTAAGAAAAACTATTAACATAGCTTCATATATTAAAAAAAAAAACCAATCTATTTTTTCTCAAATCTAAAATTCAAGGGTTATCAACTACCAAAATTATTTTCCACATTTTTAAAAGCGATGATAATCACAGTAATTTGACTGTTTGTGGTTGTTGTCCATTAATAAGGATTAATTATGGTAGTACAATTCCCTTATTTTTTCCCTTCTATTATCCTACTGATTATTATCTCCAACAAAATTTGGTGGGAAAAATGGAAAGAAGAAAACTAAAATAAATCAATTTTGCTACTTACTAGAGGTGGAACCGAAAATCATTAGATAAATTTAAATTTTGAGAATTTTGATGGATGTCAATTAATCTAGGCTTTCCTTTCTTCATTAGTTCAAATAGCAAATATACAGCATAACTGAGGACATCAAGATTCATAACTAAATTTAGTTTACAATGGGGACTACTTAGTTGAGTGGGATATTTCCCTTGAAATATGTATGGAGTAAAACAAAGACATTTGTCAGAACTACTTTTAATTACATTTTTCACTCTATAACAAGCCTGCACAACAAACGATTCACGGGCGGTACATTGTGCAGGCCTGTTTTACATCCTTTACATTTTTCCCAGGCTGCCCAAAATCCTTTCGTGGGCCACAAGTGACACCATTAGTGGCTCAGGTGCCAAATATTGTGCAGGCTTGCTCCATAACAAGCAAAAGGAACTAAGATGATTATGAAGGGACTGGGTTAGGTGGCCCTTAAAATCCATGACACCTCTAAACCCATGATCTTATGTGTTTGTATGTGTTTCAAATGTGCAGCAAATGCAATAATGTATTACAGCTCAGAATACACGCTGAAGTAAAAATAGTTTACACACTTAAGTGAAAATAATTTTGATTTATGAATGCCTATTGCTCAAATGGACATCTAAACTGAGATCTGATAGCCAAAACTAAAATTGCAGGGCAAGTCCCAGATTTGTTAAATTAGGTACTCTGTACATACTTTCTATTTTTGTACACTGTGGACTTGACACTTTAAGTGCTTCTTTCTTCGGTCTCATAGGGCACCAAGAACCATCTTCTTGGAATTTAATCTCATCCACATCAGAACACTCATTGAGAATTTCCATGAAGAGCCTGTAAGCCAAAAAAAAAAATTAAGTATAATTCAAATTTTTGTTCACAACTTGAGACAATAAAGAAAGTGATAAAAATTATGTTGTTGACTAGAACTATGACAATAACGAGTAGCATTTTCCAGGGCCGTATTTTCAAAGTGCTTTCTTCCTGTTCTCTTAAATGGAAAAAGTAAGAAAACAATACTCTGGTATTTCTATGCTTGCAAGTGCATTCCCTGAAATATTATGTACCTGAAGTCAACAAACAAATTTTAGAAAAACATAATAATTCCTTTTCTTTTTTTTTAAATATAGAACACTTGATGAATCTGCATGTCATTCTTGCTTAGGGGCCATGCTAATCTCTGTGAGGTTCCAATTTTAATGTATACCCTTCCAAAGTACACACAATAGCTACTTTTCTAACTTTCATTTACCAACATGGCTTCTCAAAGCAAATCCTTTTTTTCAAACCTTCTTGGATATAGAAGTTATAAAATATGAACTAGGTTGGTACAGTACTGGAACAAGGACAAGAGTGCTCAACCAATACAAAAGTGAAATAAATACTGAATCCCATTTTAACAAATAACATTACCAACAAAAGTCAAAAAAAAGTCAAGACAATTTATCTCAGGAAAAAGCTAATGTGAAAAAAATCTTCATTATTTCTTCTCTCCCAAAAGAATGGTCTTTATCATGCAGTATTATTGAAATCTTGGCCATTAAGATATTTTATTAAAATCAAAATGATTTCATGGCTGAGAGAGGAAAGTGTAGATTATCCATTAAAAAAAACCACTATAGTGTCCTCAGATAAGACCATGTGATAGCTATATTTCCTTCTAAAATACCGAAGAATGCAACAATAGACTGGTAGAGTGTTAAGATGGAAAGAACACTGGATCTGAAGTCACAGGATGTGAGTCTGATTCCTGGCTCTGTCCCTTACTACCTTGTTTCAGGTTCCTTATCTATAAAATGAAAAGATAAGACTAGATGACCAGTAAGGTTCCTTATAGCTTTGAATTATCTATCCTATGAGATACAGCAAAAGAATGTCAATAAACATTTCCTTTATCCTCAGCTACAAATCAAAGCACTTAAGTGTAGAATTCTAAAATTAGCATCCATCTAGTAACAGTCATTATGGATTTACTGAAACTTTTATCCACTTTCCCTGCACATATTTTTTCCTGGTACAGTTTATGGGTAAAACATTTCAAAACTGCTTACTGCTCTATAAATTTGCAAAGTCACCTGTGATTAGGAACTGTGCCCCTAGTTATTTACCCCCAATGCAAAGTATCCAATAGAGCCAAGTACCTCAGTTGGACATAAATCGGCTCCAAAAGGACATGGACCAAGTCAATTTTCTTTGTCTCTCCCCAACACCAAACACAGTGGTTAGCTTACAGCAGGCATTTAGAAATGTCTGATGAATAAGTAGGTAAAAAGAAGGCCTAAATACAAATATAAAATACAAAATACAATGAATGATTGTCTAGGAGGAATATATTAAGTAAGGACTATAGTGGACATATTGAATTATGTCACCAATACAATATCATTACTAAAAATGTTAACAAATGACCTTGCTACATAAACAGGAATATTACGATGTTAGCAACTGTTTTACTTGTCTTTAGACTCTCAAAATGACAAATCTAAGTTTAGTCCTTTGAGGGGTATGTGAAAAAACTTAAGTGTCCCACGATTTAAAATAAAACAAAAAACCCTCAAGAAATACAAAAATTAGCGTTCACTAAGCACTAGGGGGAATAGGGGTAAAGGTGGGAAGAAGAGGCATAAAATCTTCAACAGCTTTTGAGATCCATAAGAAAAAATTATACTTCATTTGTCTAACATGGTTTAGACAAAATAAATTAGAAGTCTGTTCATGTTTAGGATTTTATTACTAAGCACTGAAATAAAATTAGCTTAATTACACTGGAAATTCAAAGCACTGGCTTGTGCAAAATATGAAGAAAACTGAGTCATGAAGGAAACTACAGAAGATGCAAAAGGGTTCATGACTCCAGTTAAGCCAGGATCTTTATTATGAAACCCTCTTTACACTCCCTGCTCATTGCCACTAATGGGTTTCTTCGAGTGTAAGCTTCTTGAAGCCAGGGGCTGTCTTTCTTTTTTGCTTTTGTTTGTATTCCTAGCACTTATGGCAGCACTTGACACATAAGCACTTAATAAATGCTTGTTGCCTGCCTGTTGATGTAAGAGTCAGAAAAAAGAAAGGATGATTAGAAAGGTGTATTTAGAATTTTTCTGTCTGTTGCCAATGCCTATCAACAATCTGTGTGTGTTTGAGGGGAAAGAAATCAGCTAATTCCGATTTTTCACACTTGAGTCTCCCGAGTCTGGAAAATGACAAAATGACCAGTTATGAGAACCAGAGGGATATTAAGAAGAGGACAATGAGTTTGGATTTTTTTTTAATCAAAGTTTCCTGATAACACCCCCTAGTTAACGTCTCTGCTTACATTTCAGATATTTATATAATGGGCAGATACCTGTTAATTACTAATTACAACTGAAAACAGGTGAGTAGGAGAAGAGCAACAGCATAGAAATTTAATGAACTGTAATATAAAAATGCAGAGTTTGGCTATTGAGACTTTCTTTTCCTTTATTTTTAAGGATCAGAGCATTCAGCCAGAAGCCAAAAATAACAAAGGTTTCAACTGCAACTCAAAGGGTAAGGGAACTTTTGCTAGAATGCACTGATTGTCCCAAAAAATCTTTTTTCCTGCCTTCACCACTAAACAAGCAAGTGGTGTACTGCCTATTTGCAAACTTATCTCCTTCCTAAAGAAGCACGTGAGGTACAAACTTCTTGCTATGAAGCATAGCAAGGAAGACTAACAAACTCCCAGGGTCAGGGGGAAGAAGGGTTGTCCTCCCTCCCCTTCCCCACCCCCCAAAGAATATGAAGAATGAAAAAAGAGAAAAAAACTATGGAAAGAGAGGGAGTCTAAATCTGAGACACAAGTCCTAAGGGAGTAGAACAATCAATAAAGACTGAGTCAATACAATGAACGACTATTAAGTTTCTGAACACACATACACACCCATGCACGTGTGATTTTTTTTTCCCTCAAAGGGAGTCTTTTTTCCTAACAAATGAAGGCTCACTGAGTTATATACAGAAAGGATTGTTTTAGAAAAACATGGGTACCGGTGAGCTGCGGCAGGTAGAAGACTTCTCCCCCCACAAACACCAAAGACAACAGAGAAGGTTAGTGGGAAAAAACTGCAGGGACAGAGTGAAAAGAGTTCAAGGTTAGGCCACCGCCCTGGGGGCAGTGGAGGTGGTGCAGCTACAGAACTACAGCTGCAGTTGCTTCAGGCCCCAGGCCCACCTGGTGGGAGGAATTAAGTGGTGGATTAGAGCAGGAGTGCAGAGCGGGGAAGTTCTTGGTGGAGGAGGAGCGCTGGTGTGGCAGAGCTGGCTGTATATAAATAGCTCTGAAAACAACAGCACAGCCCCTCAAGCTTGGGACAAAGTACTCTCTACTCTACAAGCAGTCATACCCCAACGAAAAACTCAAGAGTCCAGTAGTTGGCTGGGAACATGGCCAGGAAGGAAAAACAGATTCAGATTCAGATTCTGACTTTGGAATCTTTCTCTGGTGACAAAGAAGACCAAAACATACAGCCAGAAGAAGTCAACAAAGTCAAAAAGCCTACATCAAAAGCCTCCAAGAAAAACATGAACTGGTCTCAGGTCATGGAAGAGCTCAAAAAGGGTTTGGAAAAGCAAGTTAGAGAAGTAGAGGAAAAATTGGGAAGAGAAATGAAAAGGATGCCAGAAAACCATGAAAAACAAGTCAATAACTTGCTAAAGGAGACCCAAAAAAATACTGAAAAATACACTGAAGAAAACAACACCTTAAAAAATAGACTAACTTAAATGGCAAAAGAGCTCCAAAAAGCCAATGAGGAGAAGAATGCCTTGAAAGGCAGAATTAGCCAAATGGAAAAGGAGGTCCAAAAGACCACAGAAGAAAATACTACCTTAAAAATTAGATTGGAGCAAGTGGAAGCTGGTGACTTGATGAAAAATCAACATATTATAAAACAGAACCAAAGGAATAAAAAAATGGAAGACAAAGTGAAATATCTCATTGGAAAAATCACTGACCTGGAAAACAGATCCAGGAGAGAGAATTTAAAAATTACTGGACTACCTGAATGCCATGATCAAAAAAAGAGCCTAGATACCATCTTTCAAGAAATTATCGAGAACTGCCCTGATATTCTAGAGCCAGAGGGTAAAAAAGAAATTGAAAAAATCCACAAATCACCTCCTCAAAAAGATCCCAAAAAGAAAACTCCTAGGAATATTGTTGCCAAATTCCAGAGCTCCCAGGTCAAGGAGAAAATACTGCAAGCAGCCAGAAAGAAACAATATGAGTATTGTGGAAACACAATCAGGATAACCTAAGATCTAGCAGCTTCTACATTAAGAGATCAAAGGGCTTGGAATATGATATTCCAGAGGTCAATGGAGTTGGATTAAAACCAAGAATCAGCTACCCAGCAAAACTGAGTATTATGCTCCAAGGTAAAATATGGATTTTCAATAAAATAGAGGACATTCAAGCTTTCTCAGTAAAAAGAACAGAGCTGAATTGAAAATTTGACTTTCAAACACAAGAATCAAGAGAAGCATGAAAAGGTAAACAAGAAAGATAAATCATAAGGGACTCACTAAAGTTGAACTGTTTTGTTTACATTCCTACATGGGAAGACAATGTGTATAATTCATGAGATTTCAGTATTAGGGTAGCTGAAGGGAATATACCTATATAGAGAGACAGAAGGCACAGGGTAAGTTGAATATGAAGGCATGATATCTAAAAAAAAAAAATCAAATTAAGGGATGACAGAGGAATATATTGAGAGAGGGAGAAAGGGAGAGATAGAATGGGGTAAATTATCTCACATAAAAGTGGCAAGAAAAAGCAGTTCTGGTGGAAGGGAAGAGAGGGAATGAGTGAATCTTGCTCTCACTGAATTTGACCTAAGGAGGGAATAACATACACACTCAATTGGGCATCTTACCCCACAGGAAAGGAGGAGGAAAGAGATAAAAAAGGGAGGATGACAGAAGGGAGGGCAGAGGGGGAGAAGGTAATCAAAAGCAAACACTTTCGAAAAGGGACAGGGTCAAGGGAGAAATTTGGATAAAATGGGATAGGTTAGGAAGGAGCAAAATATAGTTGGTCTTTCACAACATGAGTATTGTGGAAGGGTTTTACATAATGATACACATGTGGCCTATGTTGAATTGCTTGCTTTCTTAGGGAGGATGGGTGGGGAGGGAAGAGGGGAGAGAATTTGGAACTCAAAGTTTTAAAAGCAGGTGTTCAAAAAAAAAGTTTTTGCATGCAACTAGGAAATAAGACATACAGGCAATGGGGCATAGAAATCTATCTTGCCCTACAAGAAAGTAAGGGAAAAGGGGATGGGGGGAGTGGGGTGACAGAAGGGAAGGCTGACTGGGGAACAGGGCAATCAAAATATATGCCATCTTGGAGTGGGGGGGAGGGCAGAAATGGGGAGAAAATTTGTAAATCAAACTCTTGTGAAAATCAATGCTGAAAACTAAAAATATTAAATAAAAAAAATGAAAAAAAACCATGGGTACCAATAAAACTCAAAATAAAAACAAGTATTTTACAATGAAAAAGCAAAAGAGACTAGGGAAAATATCCCCAAACTAAGGAACCCAACCTTCAGGATGTATGATGCCAAAGGCTATGCTCTCTTCAAAGAAGAGAAGCAAGGAGATAAGGGTTTTAGCCAATAGGAAGGTGAGGTTAGGTGTCTGGATGGGTGATAAGCTGCCAAGGGTCTGACTGAACTCACACTCAGCAACAGTTGGTATTCCAAGATGGCACATGCGAAGGAAAACTACATGTGAAAACTACATTTAGCTCTGGTCTCACACTTACCTGAATATGGCGTAAGTGGTGAAAGACCTGGTGCCTAGGTGTGAAATAATCATGAGGGATGGAGGCATTGTTTTTATCTACTGTTTAGTGCAACACGAATGCAATATGTTCTACAGTAATGAGACCTTCAAAACCATTCCCCCAAAAAGTCCCAGCTGGAGTTCTCATATCCCATGATCCAATGACAGTGAAGGGACTAGTCATGAATAGCATCTCCCATCTACATCCTTGGTGGTAACAAAGGGGAATCTTGATTCTCTATACCACTAACTGCAGTAAGAAAGGAAAGAAGTCCTAAGGATGCTAATGACAAAAAAGGAGCAGGAGGTAGCCACTTCAAATAGCTTTGCTTCTTCTGTGGGATTTGAATGTACCATTTTTCTTTAGGTCAAAAGAAATTATTCTCTAGGCAAAGAAGAAACCCTTAGGAATGTAGGAACATTCAAAGCATATCCCATGTCAAGCTGTTTTTTCCTTTCTAGTATATATTATCAATTACTAAGAGAATAGTTTCCTTTGCCTACACAAATGACAATCCAGTGCCAAATACTCATCCATTATATAAAGGAGTTTGGTAGTAAGAAAAAGATACAGTTGTTTAGAGTCTAATAAAACAAGGCAAAATGGGTACTGTGCTTCCATGAGTATATGTCTGTCTCATTCCCAAGATGGCAGACAAAAGTAAAAAAAAAAATTCATTTGGAAAAAGAAAAGGTCTAGAGTATTTAGAGAAACAATGAAAAACAACAGGAATGTGCAGAAGCACTTTCAGACTTCAAACTGTATGATAAAATTGCAGTCATCAAAGGCTTCTGGTATTGGTTAAAAAATAGAGAAATAGATCAATAGAACAAACTAGACAAGGAGAATCAGAAACAGAGGAATTCAACAACCAAGTGTTTGATAAATCTGAAAACATTATTTAAGACAGAACTCTCAATCTGATAAGAACTACTAGGAAAACTGGAAAGCAGTGTGGCAGAAATTAGGCTCAGACCAACATCTTAAGCCATATTCTACAATAAACTTGAAATGGATGTGTGACCTGAAAATTAAAGATCAATCAAAAAAATTAAGAAAAGCAGATCGTATACCTTTCACAGCTATGGGTAGGCATTTTTAACCAAAAAAGGAATAAAGGCAATTATAAAAGAAAAAATAATTTTGAATACATGAAAATGAAAAACTTCTCCACAAACAAAATTAATGCATCTAATAGTTGAATAGGGAAAAAAAAGTTTATCAAATTTCTCAGATAAAGGTCTGGTATTCAAGATTTTATATACAACCCTCACATACATCTTCAGGCTTTTTTGTGGTAATTGCTTGGATTTTACTGATTATGTTTTCTCTTTTTCCCTTTTTTTCTTAAAAAATGTTCTTTGTTACATGGAATGGCTCTATGGAAGGAGAGGAGTAGAGGATACAGGAGGAAATTTAGGTAATGTGAAAAGAAAAGATATCAATACTTTTTTTTTTCAAAGAGATCACTGATAATTTTACAGAGTATGTTCAGTTGAGTGTTGAGATTAGAAGCCAGATTGCAAAGAGTTCAGTACCTGGTTTACAATCTCTCTCCATCCCTTTGCCTTATCACTGGGTGACTTCAACATAAATGCTGATGTATATTTGATTCCCACGTTCTCCTAGTTCCTCAATCTTCCTCAACTTCAACAACATATGTCATTCAACCTCACACTCACATAGGGTTAATCACATTTTTTCAGCATCATCACTGATGATTCTCATCATCAATCACATGTTCCACGTGCATGACAGAGAATCCTGAAATTCCTTCTTCCAAACTAAAAATTACTATCATTCCACCTCTCCTATACTTCACTCTTCTTAAATCCCGTCTTCCTCAGTACTGTTACCTTCATTGCTTCCATCCCTCAGTATTCAGCATACCAACCTTTGTCTGGATTTACTTCCCTCCTTTTCCAATCTTGACACTAGTTAACTAGTTTATCCAGTATTATTCTCTACTTTCAAACCCCATGTTCATTTGTCAACACCATGAATCAGGACATCAAGAGCAATATCTAACTATCTAGCTCTCAATCTAGAGAGATAATTAAAAGACCCTGACATGAGAAAAATACAGTTAGAGGATACAGTGATCCACACTAGACATTCTCATTCAATTCACTTTATCTGACGACTCCCACTGCTACAGTACAGTTTAATTTATCCTGGAAGAACAAAAGGTGGTATGATTTAAGTTTATACAATCAAAACTGTATAGAAAGGATGAGCACAAATGGTTAATAAAATGCCAGAACAATATACTGTACCTCTTGTAGCCTGAAAAGCGTCTTTAAAAAAAGCACAAGTGAAGTACTACTAGCACAATAAATTTATTTAAGTCACTAACCCAAAAAATGTAATGGTGAAATATAAATAGATTTAAAATTAGGCTTAGATAAATGTTAAGACAAATTTCTTATCATTTGCTAAGGGAAATTAAGATGTTTTTGGATGTATATGTATTCCTCCAAAACCGGTATTAGAGATGGTACCTGTGCCTTCCCAATGTCAACTTGACACTTAGATTGAGAGAGAATACTGGGTTGGACAGGTTCTGGTTCCTAACTAGTAGGACATTTCTCATATTTTATTCTTAAATTTAACAGTCATTCTCAATTCTTCAATTTGAGAACTTCTTTATTTAAGAGAGCTGGTAAAATACAGTCTTACATGGGTTCTACGTGCTTTCATTAAACAGGAACGTCAATAAATAGATAAATATTGTTGTTCCTTACACCTTATATTGGGAAATATGACTTTCCTAAGTAGAGAGACAGGAAATTGTAAGCCCTGCTCATCACAAATCATTAAAAGGAAAAAATTAAGCTTACTTAATGTTTAAAAAAAAAACCTAAAAATTAAGCCTATTTCATGTCAAAAAAAAAGCTAAGAAAAAAAATTATTAAAATATAATCAAGAAATTCTTCTTAAATTAGCTGGATTATATACATGAAAGAAGGCTCTTTCTTGCTAGGGTTTTTCTGCCATGGTCAGTAGCCTGTACAAAAGGGAAAAGTATCAATAAAGTAAAGGACAGGACTAAACTTACCCATCTAGTATTAGACTTTCATAGGCAGCCTTTTTGTCACACACAGGACAAATCCAGGTAGGCTTCTTTTCATTCATTTGTAGGTAGAGAGCAGCATCAAAACATTGCAGATGTGTGCAAGTCACGGCACGACATGGAATTGTCAGCCTCATTTTTCCTAGCTAAAGGGTAATACAAAATGGAAACCACATTTCAGAAAAAACAATTTAAAAAAAAAAAAGGAATAGTTGCAAGAGAAATCCAATTATGTTAAATAAAATTTATGCTTCAGCAAAGCAATAATACAACAGGATTTTGCTAATCTTATGATCCTAATAAACGGCAATACGAGTTTAACTACAATAAGCAAATCAAGAGAATTATGTACCCATTTGTTAAAATATACTTGAGATTCAATGAAACCCCAAAACTGTAAAACTTTCAGACTACTAGCATGCTATTTAAGGCAATGGTAAGCAACTAATTAAGGGCAGCTAAAGAAGGCTCTTTACAGATCCACTAACCATTCAGGACTGGCTTATATTTACCTTTTTGTTTTTCTTACTTCCCTTCTTTCTTCAACTTCATTTCCATCTCATCTTCTTCTCCCCTTCTTGCCCTGTCCCCCACCCCCACCACTTTCCAGTTGTACCCATGGAAACTAGGGGTACCACATTTAGCACTGTATGTGTTACTCAAAGCTTAAAAAAAAAGTTACTGGCTTTTTTACTGCCCTTACTTAATACACTGAAATAGCTTTATTTTTTTTTCCTCTAGTGTTCTGTAAATACAAATCCCTAAATTGCCTAAACTACTACAGATGCCTCACTATGGAATAAAAATAACCCTGGATTCTCAAAGGTAGCATCATAGGAACAAGCTAACACAGATCCTCTAAACTTGGAAGGTTCTAATCAAGCATTCTTGACTTTTTTTTTTTTAGAGGGGGGAAGGCAGGGCAATTGGAGTTAAGTGACTTGCCCAAGGTCACACAGCTAGTAAGTGTGTCAAGTATCTGAGGCCAGATTTGAACTCTGGTCCTCCTGACTCCAGGGCCAGTGCTCTACTTACTGCACCATCTAGCTACCTCACTTGACCTTTTTTAATCAAAACACCTTGACAGTTTGGGGAAGACTACGGCTCCCTTCTTAGATTATTTTTAAATGCATGCAATTCCAAAGGAATCCAAATATATCAAAATATCAATATAATCAAGATATGTTAAGAACAAGTTCAAGGGCCTCAGGTTTCTAAAAACTCCTATTCTATGTGACAGGGCAAAGAAGCTCATAACCATAATGCTAATTACTAGATGATTAAATCTTTGCCCCAGTAAGCCAAAATGGCCTTCAGGCATTATCAAGTCTGTTTCGTTTCAGAGCATCCACAAACACTGTACTAACTATCATTACAGGATATCTGTCCAGAGACCAATAAATTGACACACTATTAGAAGATCCACACTAACATTCTTATTATAAATAAATAAAAAAGAAGGAAGCAAAGCTAAATCAAAACATGCTTGATCTGTCATTCATTTTTCACAAGTCCAAGATCAGAATTCTCCCTATCGCACCATACCAGTTGATCTGCTAATGTTTTGTCTAAAAGAAGCATGGTAGGAGCGCTAGATTTGGAGCCACAAGAAACATGGATTCAAACTCTAGTTTTGACCACTATTAGCTGTGTGTGCTGAGCAAGCTACTAATAACCTTTCTCAATTTTTCTCATCTGTAAAATGGAGCCATAGTATCCACCACACAGAATTGTTGGCAAAGAAAAAACTGGACCCCCTAAAAACATGTCAAGCTATAATACATATTCAGTCATATCTCCCAACCTAGGTTGTCTTAAATAGTTCCTTGAGGGTTGCAACTATATCCTGTGCAATACACATGGTAGGATCTGAATAGTAAACTGAATTAGCATTAATTACTATTAGGTACAAGGGACCTCAATATTGCCATTTCTCAGTTCTGTTATGTAGTTTTTCAGTGATTTCTTATTCATATGCCAATTGTTCTTGGTGAGATAAGCCACATAAAGCATTTTGTAAACCTTAAAGCACTATAAAAAAATCATCTATTATTACAATATTAATAAATGTGCCACAAAACTGAACACCGTAAAATTTTAGTTTGGTCCCAAAGAGATATTACCTACCCCAACTTTTTTTTCCCAGAAATGGAGGACTATGCAATGTGAAACAAGGCTTTTTACAGCTGTCAGACTTTTTATGTCTTAAAAATGCTTTGTAATAAGGGATAGCCCTCTGAGAGGAGACTGAGAACAAAGTAAGGGGGAAGGATGCATTGAGAAATTTGGTTATATAAAAATGAAAGACAGCCATAAACATTTATGTTAAAAAAATATCAACAGACAATTCTTTTAAAACTCAAGGCTGGTGCAGCTAGGTGGCGCAGTAAGTACAGCACTGGCCCTGGAGTCAAGAGGACCTGAGTTCAAATCCGGCCTCAGACACCTGACACACTTACTAGCTGTGTGACCTTGGGCAAGTCACTTAACCCCAATTGCCCTGCCTATCTCCCTCCAAAAAAAGCCCCCAAGCCCCAAAAAAACCCAAGGCTGATTTCAGCCTGTCTCCCCTTCCACCCTCTACAATATTCTTTTAGGTCATTACTTCCTATAGTCAGTCAGTTTGGCTATCCTCAAATATTTCATTTGGTATTAACCCAGCAAAAAATAATGAACAAGACAAATCTGCTACACACCTCTAAATCTTAGTTAATCCATGCATTACTCCCCTCTATTACAATAGATAAATATTAGATTTCTGTCAAAAGACAAGATTTCCTAATTAATAACTTGTCAAAAGTTTCACAATATGCTTATTTTGTATCAGATGCCTTATAATTATTTTTTTTATAATTTTAATAATTTTATAATTTTATAATTAATTTTATTTCAAATAAAAACCATATCAATGTAAACATATCATATTTAACATTGTTAAACTGGGAATCCCATTAAAAAATGGTGCTAGACTCTGAAACACTTAGGAACTCTGATCACTATAATGACCAACTGCGACCCAGAGGAACGACAAGGAACTACATTATTTGCCCTGACAGAAAGGTGTTGGATTCAGGATGCAGAATGAGATAGACGTTTTTGAACAGCGACAATGTGGAAATCTGTTTTGCTTGATTTTGCATAATGTGTAGCAAGGGTGTGTTGTTATTCCCCCCTACCCTCCAAATGGTGGGGGCGAGAGGAAAAATAAATGCTTGTTAAATTGAAAAATAAAAATGTTCAAAAATAGTGTTAGAGAAAACAACATTGTAGGGAGGAGTTAGTTCCACAGGAACAGAACTGAACCAAGTAGAGTGAGGTGTTTAGAAATGTTTATATAGTGAAGTTGGTCAAAATAAGCCAGAGCTGTGAGAAGGCTGAGAGTTATAGTGTTCTATCAAAGGGTAGAATGTTATTGTAGTGAACAGCTACACCTTAAGAAAGTTAGTGATTGCGGGGAGAGAAGAAAGGAGCGAATGGGGAACTCAAAGCTTTAAAAATTAATGTTAAAAAATTTTTTTTACATGCAACTGGGAAATAAGATATATAGCCAATGGGGTATAGAAATTTATCTTGCCCTATAGGAAAATAGAAGGGAAGGGGATTGGGTGGTGGGGGAAGGGGTAATCAGAATGCACACTGTCCTGGGGTGGGGGATGGGGAGAGATGGGGAGAAAATTTGGAATTCAAAATCTTGTGGAAGTGAATGCTGAAAACTGAAAATAATTTTTTTTTTAAAAGAAAGTTAGTGGTTGTAAACAATAGTGCAATATATGCGTCCAAACTCTCCATAAAGTGAAGGCTTTTGAAGTGTTTTGTGGTTTCACTTACAGGACACATCAGCGATACCCGAAGACTGGTTGTAGCAATTTCACTGTCAGGATCTGCAGTGAGCTTCTCTTTAACTTGAAAAACACAAACAGAAACCAATGTTATCCAGGCACAGACTGACTCAGCCTATAAACAGAAACTTCCAAATACTGCCAAAAGGTAAAAAGAGAACTGAAAGAAATGCCTGGTGAGTGACGTTGTTTTTAACGTCAGTCACAACTCCAGTATCAGCTTTATAAATATCTTGTTTTTTAATGAGTTAAAATTCAAATCCCTCAAAAACAACAAAACAAGTAAGACTTTCAAGATGCTGCACAAGTCACAGGCTGTAGGACACACAACAGAAATGAGATGATGTTGGGAACAATCCTTTTCTTACATAAATATGCCTGAAATTGTCCTTATTATTTCCTTACGTTGAGTTAAATTCCATACTAGAATGCAAAACTTATTAAATTTCTCAAAGAGGGGGCACCTGAGGTGGGATGGGAAGGAGAGAACACAGACATAAAAATAAAATAAAACTATTTTAAAATTTTTTAAAAAGCTTAATAAAAATATTGTTACCTTTCTATTAAGTCAGTGTGTAGTAAGTTAAAGGAAACCATTCTCATTAAATGACATAATTCTCCCCCAAATATCAAAGGGATGCCAAATACAAACACTGTTCCCTTTTACTCAACTTAGGTTCATAATTCACTGAAGCCCTAGTGATTCTCCACTTAGTCTATTACTGCCAAAAACAGCTGGATCCCAGGCAGCTGGGCAGAGAAGAAACAAATTGAGAATAAGTTTTTCTGATCTTTAGAGAACTAAGCATATTCAGGTGTGGGTAAGAAAGTCAACACTGCAATGAGGCAAAGATCAGGAAATGGCATCCTGTCTGGTTGACCTTACAGCACTCTACTGCAGGGTAGAGGATTCTGTTTTCACATCACAGAGCCTTCTCTCTACACTGGTCCAATCCACAATTCTAATCAAGAGTAGGTAAAAAAAACCCCTCCTTCCTTAGAAAAGAAAAACAAGTCTAATCTCTGCAACAATGTTCATCTGTAAACACTGGCTGGGAGTAATCTCCAACAACCTCCAAAGAATAATATATAACTCAAATAATTGGCACTATTAAAATGGTTACTTGAAAAACAAACACATTTTTGTGTACTATAGTCATCTGCAATACTGACTAATGGGAGATGAAATTATTCCTACCTAATACTATCTATCATGAGAGCTAAATTAAGAATTCCTACATAACAAGAAGCAAATATTTTAATTTACTGGTCAATATACCTTTAATAGGGAAATCATTTTCTGGCTTAGAAAGAACAGCCTGTCAGCTATTCACTGGAGAGTCATACAAAATAAGTTGCTATTTTCAGGGCTGTTAATTCTAAAGAGATTAATAATCTAGAGAGTCAAAATCATAATTACAATAGGCCTTCACTGAAACAGGTCAAAGGCTGTTCCCAGATTTTCCTTCAGATCAGACCTGATATTAGTGAGCCAGCATTAACACAAATTTTATACTGTTTAAGTTACTGTGCAAGAAGGATTCCTGCAATACTAGCCCCACCCTTACTGTACTTCACAGGATTGAGAGCTATAAAGGAACTGATAAATCATCTAGTCAAATCTTCTTAGAGATGGGGAAATCAAGTCCCAAGAGAAGCTCCAAGACCTAATAGGGGTCATACATACAGTAGTAAGTGGTAGAGCCAGGATTCCAATCCAGTTCTTCTTACTCTAAATTCAACCCTCATTCTACCCACCCTATCACACTGACTCGGCAAAAAAATTTCCCCCACAAATGTTTCATACACTTGGTTTTATATACATTACTTACTTAATGCTCTGGAATGATCAGGATTCCGAATACCTTTCATTTTTAATCTCTGTAACAACATGGCTGACGTCAGCTGTCGTACAAGATATACAGACATGGAGTAATTCTACAAAAAAGATAATATTAGTTAAAGATGAGAAAATTCTTACAATTACATGTTCCAAATAGTTTTCCATGAAACCATGACAACTCAGGCAAAGAAAGAAAGGAGAAAAGCAAAGAGTAGAGGGAAAAAAGGAAAAAGAAAACAACTTTGAGAGGAACTGAACTCTCAATCAATCACAGATACTTCATTATCTAATTGCAAACACATCTATGAAAGACAACATGGTCTAAACAGGGACCACTAATCCATATATAATGATCCTTGTGGGCTACATAATGATTTAGTTTTAAAGTGTAGTATTACTGATGTTTTATTGTCTTTTTATTTATTTTGCTAAATATTTCCCAATTACATTTTGATCTGGTCCAGGCAGCACCTAGGTGACATGTTTGACACATCTGGTGTATGGTACTGGAAGCCCAGAATTCCAAGTTCTAGTTTTGATCAAAGACTATGTGCTACATGCCCATGGCATATCATTTAATTAATCATGGTCTTGGTTTCCTCATGAGGAATGAAGTGATAAACAATTTTTCTCTTTAGGGAAAAGAGGTAGTAGACCAAGCACAAGTTAAAACAGGGAGAAGCAGTGGGAAATATAAGTAAGCACCAAAAAGTAAGTTGGTAGAATTTGGTTAGCCTGAGATCTACACAGAGAATTCTCACCCATAGGGGCTGTGAAAAGATAACATGTAAATACACAGAAATGATAAATGGCAGACTTCCTTTTTCTTTCAAAAATCAACTTTTATATATACAGAGTACCCCAAGTTTTAGACTTCGGGAACATCCTGTATGATGTGTGTATTACAGATATCTACACACACATATACATAATTAGATAAAGAAAATTCATTGATAACATTGATAACACAAAAGGTCAAATTGTGAAAACAAAGACAACTAACAAGTTAACTAACAAGCTTAAATAATAAAGACCAAGCAATACCTTCCTAATTCTATTACAAAACTGTCCATTATAGAATTATTCAATCACCTACACATGTTGTGAGCCTTTCTAAAAATTGTTACGTTCTATAAAGATAGGCTTTTTGTTTTTGCATCAAATCTTAAGCATTAAACATTTATCATATGCTGGTTTTATTATATGCTTAAAGAGAAAAGTAAGCTGCTCATCATACAGACTCAGGACTTTGTGGAAAGGCTCATTTTACATCATACTGAAGTTCTGAATAAAAAAAAGGATTAAAGAAAAAATTGACTAACTATACTCAATGGTTTATAGTTTTTTACACAATCATATTTTCTCTGTTCTTTGCATCCTGAAATGCTTATTTGCTGATGAACGTTAAAAGTTCACAATAATTTTTTTTTAAATAAAGTGACCATTTGATAAGATTGGTTCATTCAAAGCATTAATTTCAAAATCAGTCTTGAAGACACAGTCTTACTTATAAACCTGGTAATGAGCAAGAGCAGAAATTTACAAACGGAAGTAAAGGGAAAAAATGAATGTGCCGTTTAAGAAGATACATAATGATATTAGCATAGTGATTAAGTACCGGGAGTATATTTTCCTGTCTTCATCTTTGATACCGTCATATCCCTGGGGAAAAAAAGATCCTTTAACAAGGGTATCATAATTTCTCCATCTATAAAATGGGAATCCCACTCTCCTTGTCTCACTATAGGTTCAGAGAGCACAGTATTATTCAAGTTAATTCTAAAATGAAAATTCTAAACATCAATTTCAAGGAACTGAAGCTAAGATTTATAATGCTGGCTGATAGTAAAGAATCAGCAGATCTTGGGGCAGCTAGGTGGCACAGTGAACAGAGCACTGGCCCTGGAGTCAGAAGGACCTAAGTTCAAATCTGGCCTCAGACACTTGATACACTTACTAGCTGTGTGACCTTGGGCAAGTCACTTAACCCCGGTTGCCCTGCCAAAAAAAAAAAAAACAAAAACAAAACAAAACAAAAAAAAACAAGAATCAGCACATCTGGCCAGTATCATCATATCAGCAAGGCAATAATCACAATATAGCAATCACTGTCAATCTGCACTTAAAGGAATGATATTCTGGGTAAACATGCTCCTAAATGATATCCTCTAATGGCATGTTTTAAATGTGCCAGATACTTGGTAGTCTAAAGAAGTGATAAAAAAAATATTTCTAAATACCTTTTAATTGTGATTTAACACATTTCCAATGTTTCCCCCACAAAGGGCCAATTTATCTTTTTAATTCCTGAAAAAGCTTACAATTTACCGGAGACTATTTTTTAAAAAGTACAATCCTTATAGTCCATTTTACTTAAGGAACACCAAAAATGAATATAATTTCTTCTCAGCAAAATAGTCAGACACTCAAGAAGTATTGCCTCTGAATACAGAAAAAAACATAATTGAAACCACCTAGTTAACTATTCAATAACTATCATACTGACCTTCAAAGTTAGCAACATGGAATATTTAGTGGACAAAGAGTAAGCCTCAGTCAGGAAGAGCTGGGTTGAAGTCTCATTAAAGACACATACTAGCTATGTGACCCTGGGCAAATCATCTAATCTCTCCATACTCAAGGCTAAGACTATGAGTTTTAGAGCTGCACCCCTTTACATAATAATTTCATAATAATAGTAAAGAGGTGTTATGTACCTATTAAAATACTTTTCCCTTTTCCAACTACTCATCTGCGTGAAGGCAGATTGTCTTCGTATTCTTCCAACAAAATAATATAACAGATTAAAATTCAGAAGCAGATGAGAATCAAGCCATCTTCAAGTAAGCTAGACATTAAAGAGATCTGCAAAAATATGCAAAACGATGTCACTCCTCTTACTATTGGGGGGAGGGGAAGGAGAGGAAATAGTTATTTTTTATTAAAAATCTATTTATGTTAACATGTAATTGATTTATTGCTGCTTTTTAAAAAGGATTCTGAGTCCGAAATGTTTGAGAATTGCTACCCTACGCCAATAAACTCACGGGTCTCAGTAAAACAAAGAAAAATTGTACCTTTCCAATTTCAGATGCCCACGAAATGGAAATCTGGTTTGGCACAGCAGAAGATAACCTAACTAGAGATGTAATATTTAAAGGGCGCCCCTGGCGTTTCTGTTCAATTCCATTTTTGGGAGGTGGTGCATATCCCTGCAAAATGAGAAAAATAAATTAAATTCTCTGGGGAAAAAAAGTATTCTTTCTTAACTATTAAAGTATGCTACAAGAAGGTCCTTATTAGCTAACAAAAATGAATAGCTAAAATTTATAAATTCCTTTCTCAAAGTGAAACACAAATGGAGGAAAGGAGAGAAATGAGATTCTCTTCCTTCCAACACGTACTTCTGTTCTTCCCATGGCTCTTGTTACAAAGGTAATCAACTAGTTTAATACTCAGGATGTGACAGGTAGATATGATAGGAAATAAAGATGATATTGAAAGGGAAAAAAACCCACAAAAAGCAGCACTCATTATATGTATATAAAGAAAAAGAACCAAATTTTCCTTTAAGTACTGGTCATGAAATGAAAAACAGGTCAAAATATATCACTGGATACATTTTATCTTTTAAATTTCTGGTAGAGCCATAAAACGTGGCCACACACAATTAAGGTTAACTCTGAAGATAAACTGGTTTCTGTTGTCAACCCCCACCCCACCCACCCACCGCCTATCTGGGACATTTTAGCCCTAATAATCAGAATGAAAACACCTTCCTTCTTCTCTAGTAGGTGTGCAACTTCATCCAAATACTTCAAGCTATACTCTTCACAATGTGTTAACAGATCAAGATCTTAACATAACTTTGAATTGCTGTAATGGGAAACAGCCTCATAAAAAAAAGTCTAGGTAGCTTCCTGCTTAAGAGAGAAATTAAGGGCATAGCTTTTGAATCCTATGTTCACTGAAAGAATCCAAAACAGCATGTTTGAGGGGGAGGGGTTGTGCGGGGGGAAGGAGAACTGATTGAAAGAAGCTAGCTTTTCTTCCTCTGTACACAATTTTTATGATTGAAACTGGCACAACACCCTAATTATTGCCCACCAATCCCCAATCCCCAATCCCAGTCTGCTGCAAGAATAGATATTGAATAGTTCCTCCTCTTTGCCTTGACTTTCTGACAGTGACAGAGTGCGGTGAGGGTGAGGGGAGGGAGGGTTTATTGCTATGAAGATTGTATGTTTCTAAAAAATAAGTCATTTAAGTTTTTGTTGTCTGAATTTGGGCCACTCCAGTACATATCTAACAACAAGAACTCCACTCCCAAAGGAGTGCTTTCATTTTATTCAATATGGTTTTCCATGGAACCAATGAACAACACTGAGTTGAATGAGACTATAGTCAGCTCTTGGCCAAGCATGTAATTTACTGGAACCCTAATAAGAAGCTCTCAGGGGTAAGGAACCTGTGGACTTCTAGGTCCTTAGGTGAAGCCTTTTGACTAAGCCCAAGTTTTAGAGAAGAAATCCTTTTATTAAAGGGATTTGTTCTGTGAAATTTGGATTCAGTCAAAGAGCTGCACTTGAAACACAATCACGATAACACAAGATCTAGCAGCTTCTACATTAAGGGATCGAAGGGCTTGGAATATGATATTCCGGAGGTCAATGGAGCTAGGATTAAAACGAATATCACCTACCCAGCAAAACTGAGTATTATGCTCCAAGGTAAAATATGGATTTTCAATAAAATAGAGGACATTCAAGCTTTCTCAGTGAAAAGAACAGAGCTGAATAGAAAACTTGACTTTCAGACACAAGAATCAAGAGAAGCTTGAAAAGGTAAACAAGAAAGAGAAATCATAAAGGACTCACTAAAGTTTAAATGTTTTGTTTACATTCCTACATGGAAAGATGATGTGTATAATTCATGAGACCTCAGTATTAGGGTAGCTGAAGGGAATATACCTATATAGAGAGACAGAAGGCACAGGGTAAGTTGAATATGAAGGGATGATATCTAAAAAAAAAATCAAATTAAGGGATGACAGAGGAATATATTGAGAGAGGGAGAAAGGGAGAGATAGAATGGGGTAAATTATCTCACATCAAAGTGGCAAGAAAAAGCAGTTCTGGTGGAAGGGAAGAGGGGGCAGGTGAGGGGGAATGAGTGAATCTTGCTCTCATTGGATTTGACCTAAGGAGGGAATAACATGCACACTCAATTGGGTATCTTACCCCACAGGAAAGGAGGAGGAAAGAGATAAAAAAGGGAGGATGATAGAAGGGAGGGCAGAGGGGGAGAAGGTAATCAAAAGCAAACACTTTCGAAAAGGGACAGGGTCAAGGGAGAAAATTGAACAAAGGGGGATAGGATAGGAAGGAGCAAAATATAGTCAGTCTTTCACAACATGAGTATTGTGGAAGAGTTTTACATAATGATACACATGTGGCCTATGTTGAATTGCTTGCTTTCTTAGGGAGGATGGGTGGGGAGGGAAGAGGGGAGAGAATTTGGAACTCAAAGTTTTAAAGGCAGGTGTTCAAAAAAAAAAAAAGTTTTTGCATGCAACTAGGAAATAAGACATACAGGCAATGGGGCATGGAAATCTATCTTGCCCTACAAGAAAGTAAGGGAAAAGGGGATGGGAGGGGAGTGGGGTGACAGAAGGGAGGGCTGACTGGGGAACAGGGCAATCAAAATATATGCCATCTTGGAGTGGGGGGGAGGGTAGAAACGGGGAGAAAATTTGTAATTCAAACTCTTGTGAAAATCAATGCTGAAAACTAAAATATTAAATAAATTAATTTATTCTTTTAAAAAGGGGCCACACTTGAGGACCTAGAAGGTCCATGCCTAAGAGGCAGGTAAGCAAGAAATTTACCAGTTTTCATAGGCTTAAGGTGAGAGACATCAAAGACTGGCCACTAATAACTGGCAAGAAGAATGGAAAAGTAATAGACAAAGAAATGAAAACCTAGATAAGAGTGAAAAAGTTTCAACAGACTCAGATTCAATCTTGCTCAGTAGTTTGAATCTGGCCCGCTTGTGAAAAAAAGTGTCACAAATTATGAGATTTCTTAAGACTCAACCCAATAGGGTGAACCTTTAATAAACTTTTTCTTTGGCTGTGAGAAGGCATGAGTCGAATTCATTTGAGCAGGACCCCAAGTGTCGATATTTTGGGGTCTTGTGCACCCCTAAAAATTTATGGTTCCCTGAGACCAGGAAAAACTGCTAATCTCAAGTTCTTCTCCAGCCATGACTGGAAGGTACATATAAGCCTCCCACTCTCCCTATCCCCTTCTTGCTCTCCAAGTACAAGTACCTTGGAGGTGTTTTTCAAGCCTGACCTCCAAGGTCCCAGTAGGTCAGATAGCTAGGAGGCTGTCTAGTACTCAGCCTGACATTCTCAGGCTCTAGGGCCAGTGGTAATGTCAGAGGCCATGGACCTGGGCACACATTTTGAAGTATAGAGGACAGGGACAGACGCCCCATCCAGAAGCATATGCCCAATTCTTTCAATTCTCTCGGCGCTAAGGAATTGGGAAAACTTCAGGTACCTTTTTTTCTTTTTTTTGTTGTTTGTTTTTCAATGCTTACTCCTATATTCTCCTTTAAGGAGGAAGGGACTTCCAGCCCCCAAAGCTATAATGAGTCAACCCTTTTCAATTCCGAGAAGTTCACCTTTGGGTTGTCTTTTTCAAAACTGGGAAAAATCTAGTTTCTCTAAAGAACTTAGAAAAAGCTGGTGCTCTTTTGCAACATTGTTTGGCCTCAGCATCACCTAGAGGGCCACGAAGTATGGCCCACTTTGGGGACTTTAAAACATAATACTCTCTTTCAGTTAGAATTATACTGTCACAGAGAAGGAAAGTGGACAGAAGTTGCCTACATGATGGCCTTCATTGAGCTCTCTTGGAACTCTGTCCTCAGAAAAGATTGTAAGATGCTCAGGTGCCCCCAGGGCACCTCCCCCCTTAGAGACCCCTGCTCAGAACCCAGCCGTGGGTCTTGCTGAGGTGCCTCCCTTTGCAGCACCGACCCACAAGGAAACCCCTACTCAGGTTGCAGCTTTGGGCCCCACCCCCATGGCAGTATCTCCTCCCCTGGCCCCTCTCTCTGAGGTAGCACCCGCTCAGGTCTCTGAGGTTATCTCCTCTTCTGACCCCTTTCCCTCCTCAGGTGCCAGCTGACCTTTTCCCAGGTTCCTCTGGCTCTGCAGTCCAATACAGACGGGTAGGCACTCCCCAGACCCTGTCTCACAAGAAGTGGAACTTCCTATCTCTCTCCCAAGGCTCCTGCCCCTGCAGCTCCCTCAGGGCTTTTTCCCCTGAGGGAAGTGCCTGCCTCCCTTAGCAGGACAATTAGAGTCATGTTCCATTCTCTATTTTGGATCTCACTCAAGTTAAACAGAAACTGGGAGATATTGGAAAGACCCCACTAAGTTTACCGAGGGTTTTAGGGATCTATCCTGACAATTCCAGCTTTCTTGGGGTGATTTGCATGCCCTCTTCTCTACCTGTTATACCACTGAGGAGAAAAGCAGAATCGGAGAACAAGCCCCAAAATTTGGAGATTGTTTAGCTAGTGATGACCCCACAAAATACCCCCCAGGAACAGCTGCTGTTCCAACTAGTGATCCGGGATGGGACTAGCAAAAGAGTAAAGATAGAGGAAAGAGGGACCATATGGTAATTTGCCTGTTAGAAGGCCTAAGAACAGCATTTCAAAAGCAAATAAATTTTCAAAACATCAGGGAAATTAGAGAGAAAAGGAAAACCCTGCCCTTTTTCAAGACCAGTGTGTTAGTAAGCAAAATGGCCTTTGTTTTTTTTTTTTCTTTTTGAGTAATACAGTGTATTTCATTGAGCCTTACTAGGTGCTAAGCTCCAGGCCCAAACCCCTATTAGGTGTGGAATCTATGTGAGTGTGGATTGGTGACTGGGGTGGGGCCCAAGGTGGGGCTGGCTAAGGGGAAAGTGCTAACTCCAGAGCCATGCCTTAGTAAGTGCTAAGCCCCAGGTGCTAACCCCTATTAGGTGTTAACCTAATCTATATGGATGTGAACCTCTCAGGGTCCTAAGGGGAGAAGCCAACTCAAGAATCAATCACCAGAGCCTAAGCTCTGGTCATTCAGAGGACGCTTGATGACGTCAAAAACTCTATAAGAGGAGAGAAGAGGCTTGAAGATTGATTTTTGTTGGAGCCAGAGACAGCTACAGCCAAAGCTGAAGATAAAGCCGAAGCAGGAGCTGCCAACCCATGTGTGGACCGAGGAGTACTGAGCAAGAACTTGAGGCCAGTGGGTAATCTTCTTACCAGAGAGGGGAAGCATGAATATGATTTGGTTTAATGCCATCATGTTTTTCTGTGGCCCCCGGTTACTCTTGGGAGGCGGACTTATTGGGCCTGGAAGCTTTTGATCAGAATATCAAAATGGGGATGCTGGTTCGTGGGTCTGTTACTTTGGAGCTTGAATAAATGCTTTAATTCTTCTGCCTTCTACTTAGCGAATTCCTTATATCCTGCGGTTCTGAACCGTTCAGACATATATATGATTCTCTTTGAAATCATAAATTCTGCCTTCATAATACATCCAGTTAGTAGAAGCTATTAAAAAGTCTACAAATTTGGATCCTGATTCTATTGAAGGGGCAGCAATCCTTAGCACGTATTTCATTAATCAGTCTGCCCTAAATATTAGGAGGAAACGGCAGAAATTGGCAATGGGACCCCAAACACCTCAGGCCCAATTACTGGAGATGGCCTTTGGAGTCTTTAACAACAGCTACAGCAGAGGAAAGAGAATGCAGAGAAAGAGATAGAGACAGAGAACCTGCTCAATTCTTGGCTGTTGCTATGGCCAGGAAAAGACCCAAGGAGTGCCTCTCCAGGGCTCCCTTGGAAGAAGCCTGGTGACTTGGGCAGTGGGGAAACCTGCTTTCAATGCCACCAGGAGAGTCACTGGTCTAAGGAGTGCCCCTCCAAGGCCCTGCTCCAGAGACCGACGCCTCAAGAACCATGGACAAGATGTGACCAGGAGTGACACTGGAGGAAGGATTGTCCTTGAGGTTGGAAAAGTGGTGGAGCTGACCCCCATTATCCTGTCCTCCAGTCTTCTCAAGACTCAGAATGATGGGGAAAGCCTGGGGCTTGGCAGCACTCCAACTCACACTCTCTCTCTCTCTCTCTCTCTCTCTCTCTCTTCCTCTCTCTCCACCTCCCTGCCCCCAGCAAAATCAGGGCTGAAGCTTTATCAAAGCTATGCTCTCTTGTTTTAACTAATTACTCTGGCCCTACCTGCCCCTCGACCCATTGGGTCCTGGGCATCAAAGAGGAAATTAAGTAATGTCTCCACACATACCCCTGGCCTACTGGAAGATCTGTTGTTTGAACACTCCTTCCTCATGCTCTCCTCTTACCAGGTCTTCTGGTTGGGGAGGGACCTGATGGTGAAATTGGAAAGCCAATTTTCTCTACTTACATTTCCCATTTCCCTATTCCCTCTGTTCACCAGAACTCCCCATGTTCTCCCAGAAGTATGGGAGGCAGTTGAGCCAACTGATTGGGATCAGAGAATTCCCAGGCGAGCTACTTCTGCCACCCCAGCCATAGTTTGCCTCCAAGATCCTAAAGTGTTCCCCCATTGCGGTCAATATTCAATTAAGCCCAAGGCTGGGAGGGACTGCAACCATTAATTGCTTCTCAAGGCCCAGAGTCATTCCCTCTAGAGTGGGGCCCCAACCAGGATAAGACTTTTGAGACTGAAAACTAAACTGACCACCACTCCAGCATTAGCTTTACCTCATGTAGAAAAACCTTTCACTCTGTATGTTGATGAAACAAGAGGACAGGCTTTGGGAGTCCGTAGGACCTGACCCCAGGCTGGTTGCCTATTTTTCAAAACAATTACATTCCAAAGCTACTGCAGCCATTCTAATTGAGGAAGCTTATAAACTTCTAGCTGACCAGCCCCTAGAAGTTCTGACTCCCCATCAAGTTCAGAGCATCCTAGAAGCAGAGAGCCACCAGTGGCTGACTAGCCACAGGGTAACCAAATATCAAAAAGCCTTGCCCTTAGATACCCCTGACCTAATTCTTCAGGTGTGCTACACATTCCTGAACTCCAAAGTAGTGTGGTACACAGAAGAAGTGGTTGGGAGAGCTAGGTATGAAATAGTCATCTTTAATTCCCTCCAGGGAAATGGTCATTTCTCTATACTCCTATACTGCTTGTTTGGTCCTTGGCTGCTTAACCCTCTTGCCAGGTTTGTCTCTTCCAGGCTTGGAGCCATCAATTTCCAGAGGACTGCTCAGACTATATACCCCCTGAACTGGATCCATCCAGGCAGGGACAGCTCTACACCTCTTGCCAGCAGGAAGCAAATTCAGAAGCTGAGATCTTTGTCCTTTACCCTGAGGGAATTTGGGTCCCATTTGTTTGAAGGGGGAATGATGGGGTTTAGACTGTGGGAGCCCCCTTGAACTCTCCTTGAATATTCCACTAGATGAGGCATTTGCCTAAGGCTATAAGTCTTTCATTAAGGCTGGGCCCAAATCTCTAGGTTACTCTTAACCTAGCCTAGGCCTCCATGGTCCAGCTACTTCCCACCTTTGAGCCTATCAAAGTGTCTATGCCCAAACCTGTTACCCTGAAACTAGCCTAGCCCTATATTGTCTGTTATCTCCAGGTAGCCTTCAGCTACTTCCCACCCTTAATACCATTCTCTTGGTTCTTGGAATCTGACCTCACTCCAGTCCCATCAAGCTCCTCCTTAGACTCCTCCTCAAGACCCTACCTGAACCCCTCCTCCCATCACCCCAAGACTACCCTAGATCCCTCCCACAATCTTTCTGTATATAAATCTCATCCTGCCTCCGTGAAGGGGCTCAGATTCA
Source organism: Trichosurus vulpecula (assembly GCF_011100635.1). NCBI lineage: Eukaryota > Metazoa > Chordata > Mammalia > Diprotodontia > Phalangeridae > Trichosurus > Trichosurus vulpecula. Next base: position 378,529,520 of record NC_050573.1, read on the forward strand.
GTCTAGCTTAGTAGTTTGAATCTGGCCTGCTTGTGAAAACCAGCATCACAAATGGTGAAATTTCTAAAGACTCAACCCAATATGGTGAACCTTTAATAAACTTTATTTTTCTTTGACAAAAAAAAAGTTTCAGCAAATACTTCAAAACTCAACTCACATATCAAATTCCTCAATGAAGCCTTCCTTGAAAATCCCCTTACCTGCCTCAGATCTGATCTCATGGTATTTTATTATTCCTTTTAAGTAATTGTCACACTCCAATTTGTAGTATATTTAACTATGTAACCTTCTAGTTTACAAACTCCCCAAAGAGAACAATCATTTCTTCATTCTATCTTCCCCAATGCTTCACATAGTACATACTGCATCACAGCATACAGACTTGATGAATGTTTCTTGGATGAATGAATAAATATTTGATTTGAGTAAAGAATACTAACGTTTCAATATCATCTTTTTATTTTATAGGTAGCAAAAAATACTGAATAAACACAAAAATAGATTTATTGTGTTTGGAAGTACATGTCACATATGGATCTCCATAGATAAGAATGTGCCCATAAAAGACTTAGGGGAAAAAAATTCATATGTAAATGAGCTAGGATAGCACACAATAATATTATTTATTTCTAAATACCTTAAAAATAAATGCCACACTAACTGAAACATAGACCACATCTGTAGGAATAAAGAAATCTATTTGAAAGGAAAAATGCACACAAATATCCTAAAATAATAATATTAATTACTGAGATTTAGAAAAATCTGATTTTAGGAAAAAGTATTGCCTATATTTGCATGATGTTAATTTCTACAAATGAGGTTCACCTGAATTAAACTCAAAAAGTTGTTTCACAAATCAGAATAAATGCCTGTAGTTACATTTGCAATTAAAATTTTGGATAAATTTGTACACTAAAAAGTTTTTTCATTCCATATGATCCTATGAATATTAACTTCATTCATGGTCATTGAGATCAAATTGTCACACTGAAATGCTGCTTAAATCTATTCTATAATTTTTGCCCATACTGTCATTTTTTCCCATCTAATCACATGTATTTATTTTAACACACATTACATAAATTTAAGAAACAAAGAAGCAAAACAGGAATTCAAATACTCCAACTTACTGGCAAAGGAAACAGCTTCCCATTTACTTTTATGCACAGACTATTGGGATAATTATCCTCTTGCGGACAGCTAGTTTCTGCTAGACACAATCTGTATTCAAAGAGAAATCATTCTTTAAAAGTGTAATCAAACATTTAAAACAGGCCTGTAAAATGATGTTTTAGCCAGTGTAAAAATATTGATTTAACAATATCAAAATCACCTTAGTTGTACTTGGACAGTATAATCCCTTCTACCACCTGGCAAAAAATCCCTGTTGGAAAGAAAGAATTTTGGTTATTTAAGTACAATTGTTTTTTTCAACAGAATATTTCTTGTATTAAATTTTTTTAACGGATAGCATATTCCTACAATGACATTTTCATTCTCTCTCACAGCCTCATTAGCCAAATAATCCAAAACAAAACCACTATAATCAAAACAGGTCCATTTACTTGGAAATTTGAAAGATGCTTTAATTACAGCAATGGATATTCAAGGACATTTAAGTGTGATCAATATTCGAGGAAAGCCCTTAGTTTCATAAAAATTTATATTTAGCATGTCCAAAATACACATGTGCTATAACCACAGAACATGTTGTTAACACAAAAAAGTGCATTGTTGGTCCACAGACGATTGTACATGACAATGCGGATTAATCAAAATAAATCAATCACCATTCTTGGAAAATCTAAGTCAAAAGTAAAAGTCCTACGGATTATGGGTCAGTTGCTTCATCTTATACTAAAATTATGTGGCTGAGTAGTGTAGTTATTGGATGGAAGCCTAATGAAGCCCTAGATAATCACCACCCCTAAGAATGAAATTCTTCGGCCATTACTACAGCTACTGTCACTCTACTGGGTCTTCTTTACCAACATGGAAAGAATGTTAAGTAATCTTTTGCTCAGAAATCTTAAGTAGCCTCACTTTCCAATCTATTTAATTGAGTTTTCTTAATACCCCCCCTCAATAACTCACCATTGTTCCTACCTTCATACTTTTACTCACACTGCTTCTCCTGACAATGCCTGATGATCTGATTATCCAAATATTCCCTAATCTTCAATACTCATCTCCAGCCAACAGTGATTACCTTCCTTTCCTAACCACTCATAACATTGTTTGTTCTTTATATTTTGATACCTCAGGCACTGAAGTATAAGTCATATGTAAAAAACTTACAACATACTATTTTGCATTGTTTTTCATTTGTGTAGTGTATTAATTCTTGTTTTCCCAACAATAATGGGAATTCTAGGGGCAAGATAAGCCATATATTTCCAATTTTATCTTGCAGTATGTTCCTGAGCACAGACTAAGTGTTAAATAAAATACTTATTGAAAATGAACCAGGACAAAAAGCCAAACTGTCATCAACTCCCTAAATGGCATACATAATTAAGGAATGAGTAGTAATGAAAGAACAAGAGCTTATCCTTAACACTGATAAAACCAAGAGTTTTATAAAAATATTTTGTAAAAAAATTTTTAAAATATCTCGAGGCAAATTTCTATTAGTTAATACTAAAGGAGATTTATTTCCATTGCTATTCATATATGTCATGTCCAGAGCATTTATTAAGTGATTAATGCCTTCCAGGTACCATGTTAAGTCCTGGGGATACAAAAAAAAGCAAAAAGTTCCAGTCCTCAAGGGGCTCACAATGTAATGTGGAAAGGAGACAATATGCAAAGAACTATGTAAAAACAAGCTATATACAAGATTTAACTGGAAATAGCTTCACAGGGAAGGCACTAACGTTAAGGAAGGAGCAAATTTTCTTGCAAAAGGTGAGATTTTAACTGAGACTTCAAGAAAGTCGCCCAAACTACTTTAATTTACAAAGAGGAGTCATTTATTTGCTTCTTGCCACAAAAGTCACAAGAAGCTGATGATATCTCTTAAGACTATGACTAGGGAGTTCTTAACCTGGAGCCCATGAATTGCTTAAAAAAACCAACAAAAAACAACTCATACTATTTCAATATAATTGGTTTCCTTTGTTATCATGCAGAGCTTATGTTATGCATTTAAAAATAACATTCTGAGAAAGGGTCCATAGCTTCACCAGACTGCTAAAGGGATCCACAAAAAAAAAAAAGTAATGACTTCTCACTCAGACAGAGATAAGTATTCAAGTACAACCAAAGAAAGAATTAAATAGGATTGCATATGAATTGTTCTGCTTATTCTTGCAAGGCTGGGTTAGTCATTAGAGTCATTAGAAGTATAAAAGAGTCTCACACTTGGCTGTACTGATGTAATAAACAAACAGTTGCCTAATTTTAAAAATACTTTAAAAATTTACCAAAAGAAAATGTAAGCTATGAAAAATCTCACCATTTGCCCTTATGTAGCAAAAATTTTCCACTGAATAAAAAGGGATTATGTCCAATAAGGGACTCCCTACACCAGGGTCTCAAGGATTCTGTGTCAAAAATACACATAAAAGTCTTACACATTTTCAATTGTCACAAATCAAAGTCTTAGAAGTTTCCCTAGGGAAGATGATTACCTTTAAGATCCAAATGATTATAAATCCCTGAATGAGAAGAGTGAAAATGTGAATTAAACTGGAGGAAGACAAACCCTTATCTCAGTCAAGTGGTTCTGTGATGAAGGGGGGGAGAGTTGAGAAGAGCTAATGGGTGCCTGTTAGAAAAATTAAAGTATATGAGCATGTGAGGGTGAACAGAGAGAAGATGAGAGGATCTAGTATAGCTGGTCCCAAGTAACTGACCTCTAGAGACCCTGTAACACAACCCATAAAGACACTAAGACTGCTCTGACAGAGATCAAAGATACAAAAGCTTACTTTGATAAGAGTTTTCTTGGGGAACATTAAACCAGACCAAAAGTCAAGTAGGGATACATTGAAGGCACAACCCTAACGTAAAGAACCTTACTGCTCCAAGATGAAAGGGGAGCTCAAGACTGTAGCCAGTACTGGGACTTAAGGGTGAAAGATGGGTAGATTAACCAGAAGCACCCTAAACCCAAGGATCAGATGACAGGGGAAGGAATTGAAGACTAAAGGAGAATAGTGACATGAAAAGCCTAGGAAGGGACTGTTAGGTTCTTGACCTGAACAAAACTGGGTAAGATGAAGAGAAGTACACTTGAGATATTCTCTCAGTTGTAGAGTCTACACCCCTAAATTCCCTCACATTAAAGTAAAATTTAATTGTAAACCTGAAGCAACTGTGTGCTTGATTAAAGAGGAGTGAGAAAAAGAAACCCCGCTAAACTTAAGGAGCAAGAGGGGAAAGTCCAGGGCCCAATGGCTACTTTTAAAAGAGAAATCTCACTTCTTTTGGATAGTAGTTTTCAAAATTACACCCTGATTTTGTCACTCTTTACAATAAACACAGAGGCTTATTTTTGAATTTTCTAAGGCTATGAATAAAAAATGTATCTTAGCATCAATTTTTTTTTGCATACGCAAAGTGCCTAAAACTATCAAATTCATCTTCAAATTAATGTATTCTATCCTTCTGCACCATTAAATTGGTAAATCCAATGAATCTCTTAGAGAATTCTCACCAGCCATACTCTAGACAAAGTGAATACTAACTCCCCAAATTTTTACAATACTGCAAGTATGGTACTTACTACTGGTTTATTTCTTTTCACATAATCACAGAATGTTAGAGCTAGAGGGATTTTACAGATTATCTAGTCTAACACTAATTTTACTGGCAAAATACACTTGGCATTGATATTTGTCACAAGCAAGTCATGCTAAGTAGACACCTATGGAAGCCAGCCCAGCAAATACGAGAAAGTTAAACTTAGAAATTCAGGGGAGTTGGCTCAGAAATGTGTCCTTTGGAATAACCACCTTACTTCTACTCTTTTATAATTTCCCTATGGTAAAAAGACATAAAGGTAAGATGTCAAATGGGTATCTTCTTTTTTGAAGTAAATAGTAATGTCAATCCTAGACTCTCCAAGGAGATGCCCCATTGGTAAATAGATACAAATGAAGTTTGAAGATAATACAAATATCTCTTTTTAGCCATTAGCCTGAATCTCTTTCCCTAACCAAAGCTTTAACCAAACCTGCTATCAGGGCAGCCAAGTGAACCAATTCTAGGTTCACCCTCTTGTTCTAGCTCTTGGATGTGCTAAGCAGAAATGAAATGGCTTGCAAGGGAGCAGCTAGGTGCTGCAGTGAGTAGAGTACCGGCCTTGGAGTCAAGAGGACCTAAGTTCAAATCCAGCCTCAGACACTTGACACACTTCCTAGCTGTGTGACCTTGGGCAAGTCACTTAACCCCAATTGCCCTGCCTTCCCCCCTCCAAAAAAAAAAAAAGAAAGAAAGAAAGCAAAAAAGAAATGGCTTGCAAGAATGTAATAAAAGAAAAGCTAAAGTACCCAAAGATTATAAACATTTGAACAATGAAGATTTGGTTGGGCTGGTGTAAATAAAATGGAAAGTCACTTGGAGAATGTGAAGTAAGGATTTTATAAGGATTAAGCTTTTTTATCATTTATCTTGAAAAATAAGACAGGTCCCTTATCACCTAAATTAATTTAATGGTCTCTACACAATTCCCTGCCTCCAACTTCTCCTTCCTTTCACTTATCCTTATACCAGAAACTATTGTTGTAGGTGGTCCTGTCACCTATGCCTTCACAAGCAATCTTCTCAAGTAGCTTCAGTCAAAATACTTTATTACTTGTGAACAACCTTCTGGTGATGAGCTTCACCAAATTAAGCCAGTCCTCAGATAACAAATGCTCAGTCCATTGCTGTGCCTGTTCAGCTTGCACTGAACTGGTATGGCACTGATCCAAACCAAGATGGATCAATGGAATAGGACTTTTATTACGTATATATGACTATACTACTCAGCAACCTTCAATGACACAGAATAAAATCCAAACTTCAAATTCACAAGTCTTTATCAAGCATCCATTTGGCACTGAATCAGCAAAGGGAAGACAAAGACAAAAATAGTCACCGAAGCCTCCCTCAAGGATGTTTTATTCCTATTATTAGGCCAGGCATTCAAAGTTCTTCACACTCTGGTCTAATCTCCCCCACTGTTCCCCTTTACACAAACTGTCCATTTCAGTAGAAATGGTCTACAATCCTTGAAACAAACATGCTCATAACTTATACTCAGTTTCACCTCCCAAGGATGCTTAGCAGCCTTATTTCTGCTTAGTTAAATAGTATTTTTCTTTAAAGCCTAAGTAAAATAATATCATCTGCGAAAGCTTCCCAATCCATCACAAGTCACAGTGATCTCCACCTCCACTGTAAAATCACATCACTTAATATCTACAGCTCTTATTTGGCATCTGTCATATGAAAGTTTATATCTTTGTTAACTTTTTATATAAAAATATACATGAGGCGTCCACAAATTATCTGTTGCTTTACATTTTTATTTATTTTGTTACATATTTAAACACCTACTACAGAGTTTTCCAATGGGGAGAAGGGTGGAGGAGATACAGGGAAGGAAAGGGGATACTTCAATATGAACTACCTGATTGATACCGGCATTATTAACTATGATGGAAAACTCAAAACGCTGAATCATTTAACCTCCCTAGGCCTCAGTGCCCTTATCTGTAAAATGAATAGGTTGTATTAAATGACCTCTGAAGTCCCTTCCAATTATAGATCAATGACCCTATGATGTAAAATTTTGTTAATACCTAATGTATTATTTTCCTTATTCCATGAAATTGAAAGGTTTTCCAATACTGAAAGTTAATTTTAACGTCTTACAGCTAGTAAAGAGCCAAATCCTATCATAACAATACCAGATGTAATCCATCAAGAGACAATGGTAGTGTTTTATTAGCTTCTTTTTTATTTTTTAAAATTTATTTAGCTATTTTATTTATTTTATACAAAAGTAGTGTTTCATTAATTTTTATTGAGCCCCCTATCTTCAACAGGTATAGAAAATTAAATTCTTTGTGGAATGAGGAGAACATTTAGAAGCAATGTGAATGCTGAAAACATCTGGAATAGAGGGGGGAAAAATACTTAGATACACATACCTCTTATACTAACCCTTTTAAAAACTTTTGTTTTTCCCTCCTAGTTTATAAACATTTTTTAAAAAGCTATATAATATTGGAAAATTCATTTTAATATCTAGCAGAGAACCAAATTTTTCTCCATTTGTGCTACGAAACTACTGCTAAATTTGTAACGTAAGGAAAATCATTTGACCGTTGGGTAGTTCACTTTTCTCTATAATCTACATGAATCTCTCTGAATCTTATAATGCAACATCAGTGACACTGATAATTTAAAAAAACAGATTTCCTTTGCTCACTTTCTACATCCACTTAATTTTACTTACTCTTTAAAAACCTGTTTCTACTTTGAGCATCTGCTATTTTTGTAATTACCAGGAGTTACTTTCAAGTTGTGTCCCACTTATTCTTTAAAGCAATTTCTGTTAGTATCTCAAATTTTCTCTTCAAACTATTACATTTCTATTAACAAGGTCGCTGAAATCACTGGCATAATAATAATACAAAATGACAGCACTTTATTTATTGGGTCTTGGGTATAACAAAGAAATTCTTCTGTCTACCAACACCTCCAAATATATTTAAATACACATATAAACTAGTCATATGGCTAAGAATAAGGGAATTTTCATATGCTATCTCTAAAGAGAAAAGAGCCCCACACCCACTGAAACATATTTCAAACCCTCCTCTTACCTGGAAATGCATATTTCTCTTACTTGTTGAGGTGTCAATGCAAAAATAAAAAACTTCTCTTGAAATCTCTGAATACTGCTCTGAACTGGAGAGAAAAAAATACAACGAAAGACGAGCTTTCAATAAAATTTTGAGAATATAAAAGCCAATAACAGCCAGACAGTGTAGCACCTACAAAATTCTTAGACTGTTTATTACTGAAACACACTAATAAAGAAGTGGCCAAAATGAATGCAACCCATGATGGGAAAATAAAGGTGGATGTTTTTGAAAAAGTGTTTGCAGAAAATTTAGTATTCAATTATTCCTCATCCTAAAAGCAGAGAAAGAAAGTACAGTTACAATATCCATAATATGGACTCTTTCAAAGTAGTAATATTTCATCTCTAACTAGAGCGTCATCTAATGAAAATAGCTATGTTATCATATAACAAAGCTGGCAAGAAACAAATGATCTCACATATAAGAATTCTATTCATTACAAGATTTCTCTGGTGCCAATTTCTCTGGTGTCAATTGTATTTTGTTAGAAAAAAAATAGAAAGATAACCCCAACCCCGAATCCCACTAATGTAGTTATTAAAATGTACAACAAACCAGTAGCAAGATCTGAAATATTATTTGAATGTTAAAGTGAAAGATTGATCAGAGATGTTATACTTTTTGATAAAGCCATGGACATTATTTGAAGACTTGGAATCTGTTTAGGATTCCAAGAACTATTCCCAAAGAAGCATTTTATTGCAGCTTAAAAAAGGAGACAATTATTAATATAGATGCTACAAAGGGCCCAAAGACTGAAAAAACAAAATGCTGCTCTGCAACAAAGCACTGGGACTAGAGTCAGGAAGACCTGAGTTCAAATCTGACCTCTGACAATTAATAGCTGTGTGACTCTTGGGAAAGTCACTTAACCTCTATCTATCTTGATTTCCTCAAATGTAAAATGGATATAATAAAAGTGTACCTTCCCAAGGCTGTTGCGAGGATCGACTGAGATAACATTTGTGAAGTGCTTAGCACAGCGTCTGGCACACAGCAAATACTTATAAATGTCTGTTCCCTTCTCTCCCCTCCCCTGCCTGCATTCCCACTCTAGTCCTACAATAGAGCCCAGGGAAGGAAAACTATATACTAGAGCAGCACTTCTGTACCCAACACACATGAGCACAGTAAAACAGACATCAGGAATAGGTACAGTGCAATCATGAACCAAACTTCAACCTCCCAAATCATTCAGTCAGAAGATCTAGGTTCAAATACCATAGAAAACTAGCTGCATAGCCCTGAACAAATCACTTCATTGCTCTGTGCCTCAGTTTCTTCACTCGTAAAATGAAGGGGTTGGACTCAATGGCCTTTAAGGTCTATTTTAGTCTCTACATTTCTCCATAGTGGGAAACTGTCATAAAGTAGGTTCTATTTTCCCAAAGGTAAAATATTATAAGTGGGAGTTACATTCTTGAAAACAAGCATTCAGCATCATTCAAGCAAAGATATGACCAATAATGGTTTTTTTAAATCCCAAGAATATTACTATAAACTCCTAGAGCATTTAAAAGTAATAAAGAAGATATAACGAGTTCTATAGAACACATTAATAATACAGGGTTCTGGATCTAAGTACCAATGCTGGCAAGAATGCCCTTAAGCAGAGAGAACATAGGTCAAAAAAGAACTCTAAAGGGAGATGATCCTTGAGTTAAATCATCAGGTGGTGTTCATTACCCTGCGCCTTTAAAAACAGACGTTTCTATCCTCCCCTTCTCCACAAAAAAAAGGTGACTTCTCAGTTATTCCTTATACTCCTGTCAATTATGGGCTGCCTCAGTTTCCTCATCTGTGTCTGGAAGATCTGGGTTCAAGTTCTACCTCAACACATATAACACATACTGGTGAAGATGCCGATCTGCTTTGATAGATGAGAGTTTCCTCACCCAGGATGTCTCCTGTGAAATTTCAGGTACAGCTCTAACTCCATTTACAAAACATGAAATAACGCACATCAATTATATGGTAAACTTGACCGAAAACACGTTATCTGTAAGTAAACATTCAACATAATTACAATATCTGCCTTCTTAAAATTAGGAAGGAATTTTGAGAAATGATAATCATGGTTAAATTTTCTTTCTAAAGAAACCCTCTCCTGATGCAAAGTGAAATGTACTGGGTATAAGGTAACAGCAATATTGTAGGAAGATCAGCTGTGAATGACTTACCTTTTCTCAACAATACAACAATCCATGACAACTCTGAAGGACTCAGGATGAAAAATGCTACCCATCCCCAGAGAAAGAACTGATGGTGTCTGCATCCAGACTGAAGCAACTTTTGGGTTTTTTTTTTTCACTTTATTTTTCTTGAGTTTTTTTTTTAATCTATGCTTCCTTTTACAACATGACTATTATGGATATATTTTGCATCCCTACATATATATAACCTATATAGAATTGCTTGCCTTCTCAACGGGGGGGGGGGGGAAGAGGGAGGTAAGGAGAGAATTTGAAACTCAAAGTTTTAAAAACAAATGTTAAAAATTGTTGTTTACATGTAACTGGGGAAAAATTAAATACTAAATACCAAAAAAAATTTTTAAAAAGAAACCCTCAAAAGTTTGAACGGATACCCCTTTTTCCTCTCAATATATTTCCTCGTAGCTGTAGAAACTTTGGCGAATTACTCTAATAATATCAGTCCTGGAGAGAGCTTAATAAGTCAACTTCCTCCTTTCATTGAAGAGGTAGGAAGACTATGATTCAGAATGTGGTGGAGAAGATCTTGGTCAGCTGGCTTTGCCAAATATTTCTCCTTGTTACAAGGAAGGGTTCAATACAGGGGGGAGGAAGAGAAAATGACCATTATGTAATACAAAAGGCAACAATAAAGCCTAAAACCTAAAATAAAAAAACATATCATTTCCTTATAGCAAAAAGATTCAAAATTATTCCACTAACCTTGGAGCTGCAGTCAAAGCAGTACAATAGATTCACAGGATCACAGATTTAGAAGTGGAAGGGGTCTCAGGTTCCTGAATTCAATCCCTTAATTTTACATATAAGGAAACTGAGGCCAGCAAGGTAAAGTATCTGCACATTATTCAAAATCGTGGGGTAGATATAATCGCCCAATAATGGCCACTGTTGTGTTAAATCATTCTTTTTGTTAGCCTCACTGAAACTCTCTCCTTGACACTTGTTTATCTGCTATCAGAATGAGCCACACAGGAAAGGCACAGAAACTAATTTACTTACGAGCATAAAATCTTCAAAATAGAGTTCACACGTTTATTAAGCTATGTATTAGCATCCTTCCTAGTATAGAAGAACATGAACTTAAGACTCAGTGCACCTGTACTATTCCACCATTTACTAGTGGCATGACCTAGGATAATTTGCTTAACCTCTAAGAATCAGTCAGTTATGGAATAATAAATTAACATCCTTACAGGTTGACGTGAGCTATTGCTGCTATGCTACAATTCATCCTACAAACATACACAAGTCTGATGACGTCATTCTCCTCCCATTAAAATCCAAGTCCAAACTCTTCAGCCTTATTCAAGGCCCAAAAGGACTCCATCCTGCCTTTTCAGCTTCATCTTATATTACTGTCCCTTGCCTGCACTACAATCTAGTCCATACTGTATTCCTCCTCACCATCTCCCAAACACATCCTGTAATTTCCAGCCCCCATGGAATACCTCCTACTTTAAGAATACAATTTTCACCCACTGCCCATATTCCAATCTCTGTCTACTGATAAACCATCTATATAAAATCACGGTAAGTCCTCCTCCACAAACTGTATCTGTGACAGGAGCCTCGCCCCAATGATGTCATTTGAGTCAAGTACTCATTATTCTTTCTATGCATCCAAACTATATTCTACTTTGTATCACTCTTTGTCCTATACTAGATTATAAATGTTTACTCTCCCCAAACCTACCACAATTCCAGGAGTAGAAATTTAATACTTGATGGATGACTGAAAAATGCAATAATCATATAAAGGTACTTTAAAAACCTTAAAGTTATATTAGAACAGAAGCAATCATTATGGTTGTCTGTGGTTCAACACTGGCAGAAACTTCAGATAAAAATCAATGAGAGCTGTGATACAAGGTTTATAAAAATCTTCCCTGAGGTACTGAGATGCTGACACATGCCCCCACACACTCTTAAAAGTATTCTCAATCCCTTCTGGTTCAGATTTTGAACATGGGTTAACAGTCTGAAGGACAGTACCATTTATAAAAACAATAAAGTGAAGCAGGTTTGGGGTAGAGTTCATCCTATAGTACAGGGCTGTCCAAAATGCAGCCCGCAGTGCGACTTTATGCAGCCCACCTGTGGGTTTTATTTTTCGTGAGCAAAAAAATAAAATAATAATTTGCATGGAATGCATATTAGATTTTTAATTCCATCACTAACAAATAATTTCATGGATGTTAATTTTCTTTGGTGTTTTTAAGCAGTATCATGGAAGGAACATATCGCTCGGAATTTTCAATCAATCTGTACGATGCATTCCGTCTGTGCGATGCAGACTAGTCAGTATGCACCGACTTTTATACTGTTGTATTGTTGCTTTATTGTTTTGTGTTTGCTTTCCCGCTTCATGCCTTCGCCTGTCGTATTGATAACACACGTTCCCCCACTTTCCATTAGTGTACAATACTTTTTATTCTGGTTGTGGCCCTCAATAATTATTTTATTTTAATGTGGCCATAAGATGACCTAAGGTTGGACAGCCCTGCTATAGTAGAACTTTTTAAAATTTATTGAAAGGAACTGAATTGACTATTATTAAACTTTAAGAGCAAATAAGAAATCCAAGTATTAGAAGACAGTTTTCTTTGGGGAAGCATGAGACTATGGATGTGGAATAATGCATTCATTGGCGTGTTGGTTTCCTTTTACCGGACTGATTTTTTTTTAATCTGTCTTTGTAGTATATAGGTCCAGAGTCCAAGAGGTACAAGCTGGAGAGAGGGACTTTAAAGTCATTTTTATAGAGATGACTACTTAAGCTATGGAAAAGAATGAAAAGTTAGTGGAACTATATAATACTTAAGTTTATATGCCTAATTTCTACTTAGATGGTTCTCAAATTTTTAGTAGCAGTCAAAATTTAAAGAAAACTTTCAACAGAATTCTAGCAGTAAAATCGTTTAAAATTAATATGTATCTATTACTAATTATACCAAAAAATACAAATTTCTTAAAAATCTTACTTTCCAATCAACTTTTATTCTGAATCTAACAACATTACAAGTAAAAATGTATTTTTTGCTAATAAACTGTAAACAGGGAAAAGTGGTAGCTTTATGCCATTTTTGCACTTAAGCCATAATAATGCAGCTTTTGTTTCTGTTTATCTTGAAAATGCCAATTCACGCAAACATATGACCACAATGGAGGGGAATGACTTATTTATTCAATTTTTGCAATATAAGGAAATTCAAGCAGCTCAAAAGTGAATAAAAAGATTTGCAATCCTGCTTTTTAAAAATAAGTCAAAAGATATTTCTTTTAACTACTAAAAACTCAATGTTCCTCGATGATCAGGGCAATCTAATTGCTTGGGGTAATACGATCTTCATTTCTGTCTCTAGGGCTACACTCATCTTCTTTCTCCTCAATATATCCAAATACTAGTCATCCTTCAAGGTCCTGCTCAAACCCTACATCCATTATAAAGTCTTCTCCAACAAACATCACGTACTTTTATGGTGCTTTACTGTTTTATGTACTTTTTGGCCAAGTCATAAATATCCAGGCTTACGTCACTGAGAAGTAGAATGGGCTATTTTAGTAACTCCACAAGGTAAAATCATGAGGCCTACTCTAAAATCCTATGATCCTAAGTGGTACCATTTCATTATACAACATACTTACTTTTATAACTATCCTCTTTAAGAAAAAAAGAAAGAAAATGCTACTATAGCAGTAAGCATGAAGAAGCTTAAAGTCTTCCCCTACCTTTACCCTCACACTTCTTTCATAATCATTCCTCATTGGAAAATGAAGGGCATTCCAAGAACACATTCATCTTTTCCCTGGACCGGGTCTAGAGTACCCCCAACACTATCCTACCTCCTAGTCTACCTTATACTCTTCTTGAGTCATCCTCTCAGTGATCACTATGTGATCACTGTAAGGCAGGGACACCAAAACTACAGCAAATGTCAATAACTATAACAATGCTAGACCAAAAAACTTAAAAATAAACAGGCAGTACTCTTCAGAAACAAAAACCATCTTATTTATCAAACACCTAGCAAGTTTATCTTAAAAAACAGTATTACTTAGAAAAAATTGACCATAACCTTAAAATCACATTCTAGACAAATGTCTTCCAAACTAACCTATGGTTATTCAATATGATTTTTATATGTACAACCGAATGGATTTCTGGGTCATGGTGGGGGAAAAAAAGCAAAACCAAAGGTTTTGCAAGAGGTTGGCAAAATATGACATTATACAAATAAGCACTTAGAATTAGAATGTGATGGAAGCATAACAAAAAGGAACAAGCACTAGGAAAAAAATCTACAAGTAACCTACATTAATCATTTGATACAACAGCAACTAATGACTGCACTTGTGTGCAGGAACACCAAACCATTTAATGAATAGCTGACAGTTTATTCTACTTAATTTCTGACCAAAAGAAATAACACTTACCTAAACTTGTAGGTTTGATAAGAACGTCAAGAACATCATAGAAAGGAAGGCTTTTCAGCTGAACATCAGGGTGGACTGGAGGAATTGGGGGAGATGGCTGCTGCATCTCAAATGAAGGCTTACTGTCTTGGAGGAGCACTGAACCAACAGGAGAGGAAGGAGACTGAGGTGTGACTGAAGTAGAAGGCAATGAGTGGATTCCAGCAACAGTCAAGTCGGGTTCCACAGGTGATGAGCTACTGTCCAAATTGAAAACTGACGGTTTTATTGTGGACAAATCAGAAAGACCTTCAATTGTCCGTGGGTAACGCCGTCTATAAAGTTCTCTGATTTTAATCTGAACTGCTGGGCTACAGCCACTCTTCAATAAATGCAAAGCCCTCATCAGGAGGTCATGCTTGCGTCCACTTTTATTACGTCCAGCAAAGCCTAACAATACTTGTAGCTCAGAAACCCGAAAACTAGAAACCATATTCTAAAAAAGAAAAAGGAAAAAAAAATGCATAAGCCAACTGTCCCTTCTCATGAAAACAAAAACGCTACATGCAAAATACAATGTAGCCTGGTTTATCTTCTAGAACATTATTAACCAGCATTCTCACACACCCACTGTATGCCAATCACTACTTTTATAGTTATTCTAAGGAATTCAAAGATCCTGAAGTACCTCTGAAATAAAAGCTAGATTAAATTGTATTCCATAAATTTCAGCATGAAATAATTTTGATGAATAAGTTCTTTGAAGACTGACAATCCGTAAGTCATGACAATCATTCAAAAAGCATTTATTAAGTTCTATTATATTATGCATATGCCAGGCACAGGGACACAAAATCAAAACCAAAATAAGTCTATACATTCAGCAAGCTTATATTCTATTGGAGGAAACAACTTGTACATAGCTAAGTAAATGCAAAATGTATTCAAAGGCTGAGCTGAACCTTGAAGAAACCTAGGGATTCTAAGAGATAGAAGTAAGGAAGGCATGTAGTCAAGGCATGGGAGGCAGTCTATATAAAGAAAGAGGAGAAATGAAATTGAATGTCATGTATGGAGAACAGTTAAACAGTCATGATACTATCAACCAGAATATCTAATTAAACAAACAAAAAACAACCCCAAACCATTATCATTATGTTAGATACTAAGTTTGTTATCTTATAGTTATTTAATAGCTACAAAATCTCTTTCCAATTTAAATATTTATTTCCAAAACTATCTTCTTAATCCTTCACTAATTCTCTGCCAATGTATTAACGTTCAATGGAGATAGATTTCAGGAAGTTATGCCAGTGGAGCAAGTTCTGGCAGAGGCCTTGTATCAAGCTGGAAAACCTTCAAATATATGGGTGCAGTGGCAAATGTGGGCCTAGGGATGACCTATATGTTTATCTCCAAAGACCAATCTAACTTAAGTTGAAAGAAATTCCTCATTAGTAAAGGTTAGCCACCAAGTGAATTATTTAAGCTATCTATAGCCAAGAGTAAAGTAGCAGGAAATATACAAATGGATGAAATCACAGATTTCATGAGTACTAAATTAAGTACTTTTCACTTTTATATCAGTACTTTTTGAGGTATCGAAGAACTAGAACAAGGTGGGTGTCCATCAATTGGGGAATGGTTAAATAAATTATGATACGTGAAACTGAATGAGTGTTATCGGAAAAACAAATATGAAGAATTCAGAAAAATATGAGAAGTCTTATTATATGACTTCATACAGAGTAAAGTAGAACCAGGAAAACAACATACATAACAACTATGTTAAAGTATATGAAAAGAAGACAAAAATAAAACTCAATTCTGTTTAAGTATTATGACCAATCTTAGAAATGCACCATCTTCTTCCTTTCTTTGGAGAGATGGAAGGCCTTTGAGTATGGAATGCTGCATCTGCTCCATCAATTGGTTTTTACATTTTTTCCTCCCAGTGGGGAAAGGTATGCCTGGTAATGACCAATATAAAAACAAAAGGCATTAATAAATAATTTTTAGAAAACCAGAGGAAAGCTACTATAAACCTAAAAGACAAAAAATGTTAAAAAAAAAAAAAAGGTCTAATGTAGTATTCTCCTTGGCTTTAGAGCAGTAATTCATCAAATTAATTAAGCAAAAATAAGGTTATTACTTTTACAATATGAACTTTGGGAGTTGTCAAGTTACTTCATAGGTAATCACAATTTCAAGAGGTTGGGGATTAGACCTTACATAGAGCTTGATTCAGAGCACTCCTTAAGGAAAGAAAAGGGGAGTAAATGGGCCACCTAGGTGGTGCAGTGAGTAGAGCACCAGCCCTGGAGTCAGGAGGACCTGAGTTCAAATTCAGCCTCAGACACTTGCTGTGTGATCTTGGGCAAGTCACTTAACCCCAATTGCCTTGCCTTCCCCACTCCAAAAAAATTTTAAAAAGAAAAGGAGAGTAAATATAATTTCCTAGGCAGTATAACGTGAAAAGCAATGCCAAAGAGTTCCTCCAACAGTGCAGGGTCAATGTGAATTGCTTGCTCAACAGCACCCCAAAATGTTTAATTTTCAGAGGAAATCTAAACCACAGAGTGGCTTCTGTTAGTCTGAATGGGACTGTGTTATTACCCTGTTGGAAAGATGGCTTTCATCAGAGCGTCAGGGTGTAGCCCTATTGGCAATTCCACATTCAGCTCCCTTTCCAGAGAAAGCTAATCGATTACTGAGTGCTTTTTAACATGATTATGATTCTGTATTTATTTATGGGTTCTTTTGAGTCCTGTAAGTCTCCTGCATTTCCTATGGGGTAAAACAGATTGGGGAAAGAATGTTTTTATCCACATACCCTGAATATACTAGATTTTCCTGGAGAAACACAAGGCAGGGGCAATATGCTAGGGAGATAATGTCTGATGTCAACCCCATAATCCAATCCACGTGAGCCTATCTCTACGCTGAACTGCTATTCACATAAAACCACTCCATTTTGACCTTCAAAGTTCTGGGGGCAGCTAGGTGGCACAGTGAGTAGAGCACTGGCCCTGGAGTCAGGAGGACCCAAGTTCAAATCTGGCCTCAGACACTTGACACATATACTAGCTGTGTGACCTTAGGCAAGTCACTTAACCCCAATTGCCCTGCTTTCCCCTCTCCAAACAAACAAACAAAATCAAAGTTCTGAATGTTGGTTGCTACAAACAGCATCTCAACCTGGGTGTAAGCCCTAGGCTTCAAGGCACTTTGCAGAAGCTTTTCTATTCATCACTACCTAGAGCTCCTTCCCTTCCCCATCCTCCCCCCGCCACCAGAAGCATCATTCTTCTATTTTAGATTTTGAAACAACATTAGCACCTAGATGTAAAGAGGGGAGACTCCCTAGTCAGACTATATCAGAAATATTTTGCTCAACAGTTTACCAAGCACACTGATGAGGTGGTGGGCTTACAAAGAATAACCAGAGTGATAAAGGACTTTGATTCCAGGCCACATGAAACTCAGCTGAAGAAACTGGAGATGTTTAACCTGGGGAGTAGAAGACACAGGAGGGATAGGACAGCTGTCTTGAAAGTATTGGAAGGGTTGTCATGTGAAAAATTTGACTGCTGGACCTCACAGGGAACAATGGGTGGAAATTGTAAAGAGGAAATTTCAGGCCTGTCAGGAAAGACTTCCTAACAATCCGAGAGAGCCAAAAGTGGAACGAGAAAGTCTTTAGAGGTGGTTAGTTCCCCTAATTGGATATCTTTAAGCAGCGGCTGGATGACAATTCATTAGGTGTACTATAGTAAGAATTCCTTTTCTTACATAAGTTAGATCTGTTACAACTTTAAAATTCTATATAAGATTCTGTAAGTCCAAATTCAACACTGAATTATACACATCACTACAAATTATTTCAAGGAGAGTAGAATAATTATTGAATGACAGTTTTACCATAACTGAAATATTATACAGAAAAAAATTAACAAACATATAACACGAGTATGAAGTATATAAAAATTTAAGCAACCTATAAAAGTCTATACTTACGTTCAGTGACGGTCATTCAGTGACAGTCAAGACTTCTAGATGATTGAGTACGTACATGAAGATGAGAAAAGGCCTCTAAACTACAAGGAAAATCATAAGTATTTTACTATACTTTTACCCTACTGAGAGAGGAATGGAGCTACTGGCACACGAACTTTCTGATTTACTAATTTTGAAGTTAAGACTATAGAAAATTCACACTTTTTAATCCATAGGTTTACCTGATGCTATTCTAATCATAGGATCAAAAAATACATAGCTGCTTTTTGTGGTGGCAAAGAATTAGAAATCAAGGGGATGCCCATCGCTTGGGGAATGGCTAAACAAGCTGTGGTATATGAATGTATTGGAATACTATTCTGCTATGAGGAATAAGGAGCAGACAGAGTGCATAATAACCTGGAAAGACTTACATGATCTGATGCTGAGTGAGGTGGGCAGAACCAGGAGAACATTATACACGACTACAAAAGGAATGACATAAGGTATCTATGATGACAAACCTTGTTAGACTTGGCTCTTCTTAGCAATGCAAGGTTCTAAGACAGCTCAAAAAGACTCATGATGGAAACAGCTATCCACATTGAGAGAAAGAATTACAGTCTGAATGCAGACTAAACAAGGATAAATTGTTTACATGCTAATATAAGCTAATATAAAAATTCTCCCTCTGAATCCTATATTTATCAAGCATCACAGGGGAAGTTTAATCAGACAAATCCTGGAAGTAGTTCTGTTATGTACTGACAATCTTAGGAAAAGAATGGAAAGGCAAACGGGGGGGAAGGAAAAGAACAATTTAAAAAAATTATCTCACATAAGCTATTTTTTTCTTTTTTGGTTTTGTTTCTTCTTTGACATGGTTCGTTCCATTTGTCATAATTCTTCTTTACAACTTGACTATTGTGAAAATAAGTTTAATGTGAAGGTATATGTAGAACCTATATCGAATTACATGAGGTCTTGGGGTTGGGGAGAGGGAAGGGGAAAAAATTTGCAACTCAAAAACTTATGGAAATCAGGGTTGTAAACTAAAAGTAAAAATTAAATTTTAAAAATTTTTCTTAAAAAAGAAAAAAAAATACAGAGCTGAAAGAGACAAAGTTCAGGTAGTCCAACCCCCAATTTTACAAATAATAAAACACCCAGGAAGATTTTCTAGTGTTGTGTTCATTTCCTACAGACAAATCCTAAGCAACAGTCAGGATTCAAACCAAAGTGCTCAGACTTAAAATTCAAATCTCTATTTCCATTTCTTATCACCTTTTCCCATTCATATACTTACATCAAAAAATGAAAGTGAGAAAGTACTTTGCAAATTTTAAGAGGCCATATAATTATAAGCTGTTACTTTATGTGCCAGTTTTGTGGGATGACTTGTCAATTGCCTAAAACATATCCATTTCTGCTTTGCCACATCCATTGCAATACATACCAATTGCAGTTAACTCAACATGTCTTTATTCTTTCTTCCCACTTTTTGTTGCAAGGTGATTTCCAAAAACTTATCGTGGCAAAGAGAAAAAAAAACTAATTTAATAAGCTTTGTTATCAGGTTTCTTTGGTAACCTTCAATTCTGATTGACATAGGAATGGAGAACAAATTAAAAGTAGCTGTCAATAAAGAAAAATCAATTCAAGTGACCATAGACAGTACACCGAAGCAAAATAAACGCTAAGATTTTTATACTGACACACAAAAAGACCTATTTCTAGAAAAATATTCACAGCAGCAGTATATGTAGTAACTAAATTTATTTCCAACTGTGTGCTCAGCTCAATGTCTTTTTATTCATTTTTTTAATTTAATTTATTTAATATATTTAGTTTTCAGCATTGGTTTTCACAAGAGTTTGAATTACACATTTTCTCCCCATTTCTACCCTCCCCTCACTCCAAGATGGCATATATTCTGGTTGCCCTGTTCCCCAGCCAGCCCTCCCTTCTGTCACCCCAATCCCCTCCCATCCCCCTTTCCCTTCTTCTCTTGTAGGACAAGATAAATTTCTGTCCCATTGCTTGTGTATCTTATTTCCTAGTTGCATGCAAAAACTTTTTTTTTGTTTTTGAATGTTTGTTTTTAAAACTTTGTGTTCCAAATTCTCTCCCCTCTTCCCTCCCCACCCACCCTCCCTAAGAAGGCAAGGAATTCAACATAGGCCACATGTGTATCATTACGTAAAACCCTTCCACAATACTCATGTTGCGAAAGATTAACTATGTTTTGCTCCTTCCTAACCTATGCCCCTTTATTGAATTTTCTCCCTTGACCCTGTCCCTTTTTGAAAGTGTTTGTTTTTGATTGCCTCCTCTCCCTGTCTGCCCTCCCTTCTATTGTCCCCCGTTTTATCTTCTTCCTCCTTCTTTCCTGTGGGGTAAGATGCCCAACTGAGTGTGTATGCTACTCCCTCCTCAAGTCAAATCCGATGAGAGCAAGATTTACTCATTCTTCCTCACCTGTCCCCTCTTCCCTTCCTACAGAACCGCTTTTTCTTGCCACTTATATGCGAGATAATTTACCCCATTCTATCTCTCCCTTTCTCCCTCTCTCAATATATTCCTCTCTTATCCCTTAATTTTATTTTATTTTTTTTAGATATCATCCCTTCATATTCAACTCACCCTGTGCCCACATATATACATATATAGACACACACATATGTGTATATATATGTGTATATATATACACATATATATATGTGCATATTCCCTTCAGCTACTATGATACTGAGGTCTCATGAATCATACACATCATCTTCCCATGTACGAATGTAAACAAAACAGTCCAAATTTAGTAACTCCCTTATGATTTCTCTTTCTTGTTTACCTTCTTATGCTTCTCTTGATTCTTGTGTTTGAAAGTCAAATTTTCTATTCAGCTCTGGTCTTTTCACTGACAAAGCTTGAAAGTCCTCTATTTTATTGAAAGTCCATATTTTGCCTTGGAGCATGATACTCAGTTTTGCTGGGTAGGTGATTCTTGGTTTTAATCCTAGCTCCACTGACCTCCAGAATATCATATTCCAAGCCCTTCGATCCCTTAATGTGGAAGCTGCTAAATCCTGTGTTATCCTGATTATTTTTCCACAATACTCAAATTGATTCTTTCTGGCTGCTTGCAGTATTTTCTCCTTGATCTGGGAGCTCTTGAATTTGGGGACAATATTCCTAGGAATTTTCTTTTTGGGATCTTTTTGAGGAGACAATCTGTGGATTCTTTGCATTTCTATTTTACCCTCTGGCTCTAGAATATCAGGGCAGTTCTCCTTGGTAATTTTTTGAAAGATGATATCTAGGCTCATTTTAGAACATGGCTTTCAGGTAGTCCAATAATTTTTAAATTCTCTCTCCTGGATCTATTTTCCAGGTCAGTGGTTTTTCCAATGAGATAGTTCACACTGTCTTCCACTTTTTCATTCTGTTGGTTCTGTTTTATAAAAGCTTGACTTCTCATCAAGTCACTAGCTTCCACTTGCTCCAATCTCATTTTTAAGGTAGTATTTTCTTCAGTGGTCTTTAGGACCTCCTTTTCCATTTGGGTAATTCTACCTTTCAAGGCATTGTTCTCCTCATTGGCTTTTTGGAGCTCTTTTGCCATTTGAGTTGGTCTCTATTTTAAGGCGTTTTCTTCAATATTTTTTTCTGTATTTTTTGGGGTCTCCTTTAGCAAGTCATTGACTTGTTTTTCATGGTTTTCTCGCATCACTCTCATTTCTTGTCCCAATTTTTCCTCTACTTCTCTTTCTTTTCCAAATCCTTTTTGAGCTCTTCCATGGCCTGAGATCAATTAATGTTTTTCTTGGAGGCTTTTGATGTAGGCTCTTTGACTTTGTTGACTTCTTCTGGCTATACGTTTTGGCCTTGTCACCAAAGAAAGACTCCAAAGTCTGAGACTGAATCTGGTGTGTTTTTGCTGCCTGACCATGTTACCAGTCAACTTACTTGACCCTTGAGTTTTTCAGCAGGGTATGACTGATTGTTAAGAGTACTTTGTTCCATGCTTGAGGGGATGCACCATTGATTTCAAAGCTATTTCTATACAGCCAGCTATGCCACACCAGCACTCCTCCTTCCCCAAGAACCGCCAACCAGGACTTGATGCAAATCTTAAGCAGGTTCTGCACTGCTGCTCTGATCCACCACTTAATTCCTCCCACCAGGTGGGCCTAGGGCTGGAAGTAACTGCAGCTGTAGTGCTGTAGCTGCACCACCTCCTCTGTGCCCGGGGCGGTGGCCAAACCACGAACTTCTTCCCCGTCAGCACAGCTTTCCCCACTAACCTTCTCTGTTGTCTTTGGTGTTATTGGGTTGAGAAGTCTGGTAACTGCCACAGCCCACTGATTCAGGGAGCTAGGACCTGTTCTGCCCGACTCCTGGTCTGGCTGGTCCTGCCGCCACCCACGCTAAGCTCTGCTCCCGTCCGCTCCGTGCGAGGTAGAATCATCCAGGGACCATCCAGGCTGTCCTGGGCTGGATCCCTGCTTCCCTCTGCTATTTTGTGGGTTCTGCAGTTCTAGAATTTGTTCAGAGCCAGTTTTTACAGGTTTTTGGAGGGACCTGGCAGGGAGTTCACACAAGTCCCTGCTTTCCAGCCACCATCTTGGCTCCACCCCCCCCCCCCCAGCTCAATGTCTTTTAAAATAGTGGTATATAAACATGAAAAAGTTTTTCATTGTGGGAAACAATGAATATAAAATTTTTTAAACATATTTTGCTATTATTTTATTGAATTCTATAAAATAGCCCTTTGACAGTTTGGTTTAGCATTTAAACTATAAATTAACTTTAGCTGTATTATCATTTCTAATATACTAGGGTGGCCCAGTCATAAGAACTGAATATTCCTTCAACTAAATTGTTTTTTATGTATTTAAGAATTTTGTACTTGATTCTATGCAAGTATTCTGGATACTTTGGTAGACTGATATCCAGATATTTTATGCATTTTGTTGCTATATGGAATAATTTCTCTATTATTATTTCTCAGATTTTGTCATAATGTAGAAATGCTGTTGGTTTTCGACAGTTTATTTTGTAACCTGCGACTTTGCTGAAGCTATTATCTCAATTAATATCATTGCTGATTCCCTAGGATTTTCTAAGTAACCAGCATGTCATTAGAAAATAGGAATATTTTATCTTCTCTTTAACTATGTTTGTGCTTTTAATGTCTTTCTTTTGTCTTATTGGTATTTATAGTAAGAAAACCAAATATTGATTTTACATTTAATTCCATTCTGTAATAGATTCTATTCTGTAGCTGACTAAGCCATGTTTATGTGTGTCTGAGTCAAATTTAAAATTTCAGTTTCCCTATAAATCTCTCAAATAAAAGATAACTTATCTCTATACCACTAGTTGTCCTGTACAGTCAGAAGAAATCTGTTATTTATATACCATTAGTTATTTTTGCAAGTAGACTAAATCAATCAATATTTCCTGGATGGAAGGAGAGGTTGCTGCTAGTCTGCAACCTGATTTCCAACCAATCATATTGGTTTGTGACTTTGAAATCAATCATATTGTTTTCCACCTATGTTTGCTGTTCTTTGATCGCTTGTCTTTACCAAAACTACATGAATAGCATTAAGTTCCAAACTATAGTCATTTGGCTAGCTGAGAGACCCCTTTAATTGTCAATTGCTAGGTCTAACCGAAAAAATGAATGCGCTTGGAACTTTGTGCTTCAGTTAATCTATTTTTTTTAATTTTTTTTATTGTTACATTTATTTAATATATTTAGTTTTCAGCATTAATTTTCACAAGACTTGAATTACAAATTTTCTCCCCATTTCTACCCCCCCCCCCACTCCAAGATGGCATATATTCTGATTGCTCCATTCCCCAGTCAGCCCTCCCTTCTGTCACCTTACTCCCCCCATCCCCTTTTCCCTTACTTTCTTGTAGGGCAAGATAGACTTTTATGTCCCATTGCCTGTATATCTTATTTCCTAACTGCATGCAAAAACTTTTTTTTTTGCTTTTTGAACATCTGCTTTTAAAACTTTGAGTTCAAAATTCTCTTCCCTCTTCCCTCCCCAAGAAGGCAAACAATTCAACATAGGCCACATGTGTATCATTATGCAAAACCCTTCCACAACACTCATGTTGTGAAAGACTAACTATATTTTGCTCCTTCCTAACCTATCCCATTTTATCCAAATTTCTCCCTTGACCCTGTCCCTTTTCAAAAGTGTTTGCTTTTGATTACCTCCTCCCCCTATCTACCCGCCCTTCTATCATCCCCTTTTTATCTCCTTCCTCCTTCTTTCCTGTGGGGTAAGATACACAACTGAGTGTGTATGTTATTCCCTCCTCAGGTCGAATCTGATGAGAGCAAGATTCACTCCTTCCCCCGCCACCTGCCCCCTCTTCCCTTCCAACAGACCTGCTTTTTCTTGCCACTGTGATGTGAGATAATTTACCCCATTCTATCTCTCCCTTTCTCCCTCTCTCAATATATTCCTCACTCATCCCTCAACTTGTTTTTTTTTTAGATATCATCTCTTCATACTCAACTCACCCTGTGCCCTCTGTCTATATATTTGTATATGTATATTCCCTTAACCTACCCTAATACTGAGGTCTCATGAATTATACACATCATCTCTCCATGTAGGAATATAAACACAACAGTTCAACTTTAGTAAGTGCCCTTGTGAATTCTCTTTCTTGTTTACCTTTTCATGGTTCTCTTGATTCTTGTGTTTGAAAGTCAGATTTCTTATTCAGCTCTGGTGTTTTCAATGGGAAAGTTTGAAAGTCCTCTATTTTATTGAAAATCCATATTTTACCTTGGAGCATAATACTCAGTTTTGCTGGGTAGGTGATTCTTGGTTTTAATCCTAGCTCCATTGACCTCCGGAATATCATATTCCGAGCCCTTCAATCCCTTAATGTAGAAGCTGCTAGAGCTTAGGTTATCCTGATTGTGTTTCCACAATGCTCCAACTGTTTCTCTCTGGCTGCTTGCAGTATTTTCTCCTTGATCTGGGAGCTCTGGAATTTGGGGACAATATTCCTAGGAATTTTCTTTCTGGAATCTTTTTGAGGTGGTGATCAGGGGATTCTTTCAATTTCTATTTTACCTTCTGGCTGTAGACTATCAGGGCAGTTCTCCTTGGTAATTTCTTGAAAAATGATATCTAGGCTCTTTTTTGATCATGGCTTTCAGGTAGTCCAATAAGTTTTAAATTATCTCTCCTGGATCTATTTTCCAGGTCAGTGGTTTTTCCAATGAGAGTTCACATCGTCTTCCATTTTTTTCATTCCTTTGGTTCTGTTTTATAATATCTTGATTTCTCATAAAGTCACTAGCTTCCACTTGCTCCAATCTCATTTTTAAGGTAGTATTTTCTTCAGTGGTCTTTTGGACCTCCTTTTCCATTTGGCTAATTCTGCCTTTCAAGGCATTCTTCTCCTCATGGGCTTTTTGGAGCTCTTTTGACATTTGAGTTAGTCTATTTTTTAAGGTGTTATTTTCTTCAGTATTTTTTGGGTCTCCTTTAGCAAGTCATTGACTTGTTTTTCATGGTTTTCTCACATCACTCTCATTTCTCGTCCCAATTTTTCCTCTACTTCTCTTAACTTGCTTTTCCAAATTCTTTTTGAGCTCTTCCATGGCCTGAGACCAGTTCATGTTTTTCTTGGAGGCTTTTGATGTAGGTTCTTTGACTTTGTTGACTTCTTCTGGCTGTATGTTTTGGTCTTCTTTGTCACCGAAGAAAGATTCCAAAGTCTGAGTCTAAATCTGAGTCCATTTTTGCTGCCTGTTCATATTCCCAGCCATCTACTTGACCCTTGGGTTTTTCGTTGGGGTATGACTGCTTGTAGAGTGTACTTTGTCCCAAGCTTGAGGGGCTGCGCTGTTGTTTTCAGAGCTATTTCTACGCAGCAAGTTCTGCCACACCAGTGTTCCTCCTCCCCCAAAAACTGCCAACCCAGACTGGATTCGGATCTTAAGCGGGCTCTGCACTCCTGCTCTGATCCGCCACTTAATTCCTCCCACCAGGTGGGCCTGGGGCCAGAAGCAACTGCAGCAATCGTTCTGTCCTCAGAGCTGCACCGCCTCCACTGCCTCTGGGGTGGTGGCTGAGCTGTGAACTCCTTTCACTCTGTCCCCTGAAGCTTTTCCCACTAACCTTCTCTGTTGTCTTTGGTATTCGTGAGTTGAGAAGTCTGGTAACTGCCACAGTTCACTGATTCCTGCTTCCATTAATTTAATTTCACTTAATTTCAATTGCAACACTAGCATGTCTAGAACTATAGCAAATAATAGTGGGGGGAATAGACATCCTTGCTTTACTCCTGCATTCATAGGGACAATTTCTAGTACAGTCCCATTGTATATGAGAAACATTTAGATATTTAAAAGATCCCAAGCTTGGTTCAGGGGACAAGGAGGTAGGGGGAGGAGCAGACTTTACCCTGGAACGGACCACAAATTCCTTGGAAAGCAGAATGGATCAAATAGAATATACTGACTTGGGGGCAGCTAGGTGGCGCAGTGAGTAGAGCACCAGCCCTGGAGTCAGGAGGACCTGAGTTCAAATGTGACCTCAAACACTTGACACATGTACTAGCTGTGTGACCTCGGGCAAGTCACTTAACCCCAATTGCCCTGCCAAGAAAAACAAAAAAAAAAGATACTGACTTCATTAGATAACAGGGAACATTAAAACAAAGCCAAAGCCTGAAAAAGTAGAAAAAATATGAAGTATGTCACTGTAAAAACCAATTAACCTAGAAAACAAATTGAGAAAAAAATTTAAGAATCATTGGACTACCTAATCACTCTAAGAAGAGTTTAGACATCAAATTTCAAGAGAACTGCCCAGATCTCATTGACAAAGTAAAAATAGAAAAATCTATCTGGTTCCTCCTGAAATAACAAACAAAATGATAAATCCCAGGAGCATTATATCCAAAACCCAGAGCTTAAAATCAAAGAGAAAATACTGCAAGTAGGCAAAAGGAATTAAAGTACAAAGGAGCCATAATCAGGATCACACACAATTTAGCAAAGATGACAGTGAAGCGGAGAACTTGGAGAAGGCCAAGGATTTAGGCTTAGAGCCAATAACCAACCCAGCTAAACTGAGTATAATCCTTCAGGGGGCAAAACTGACTTTAAATGAAACAGAAGATTTTCAAGCAAGCATGCCTGATGAGAAGACTGGAGGTGTGTAGCAAATTTGAAGCTCAACGAAGTTTAGAAAAATATAAAAAGGAACAATGAACAATGATAAAAGATTAAACAAGGATAAATTGTTTACATTCTAATGAGCTAATATAAAAATTCTCCCTCTGAATCCTATAATTATCAAGCATCATAGGGGAAGTTTAATCTGACAAATACTGGAAGTAGTTCTGTTATGTATTGACAATCTTAGGAAAAGAATGGAAAGGCTAGTGGGGGGAAGGGAAAGAAAAATTAAAACAAATTGTCTCACATAAGCAAGGTATACAAGCAGACATCTGTGCAACCGAGGAAGGGGTAAGAGGGAGCAGCAGATACCTGAACCTAACTCTCATCTGAACTGATCAAAGGAAGAAGACACACACAACACACATACATACACAGAGTGAAGGGAACAAAAGCAGAACAATTTATAAAATGATAACATGGTAAAGGCAAACGATGAAAGAATTAGAAATGCATTCGCTGTAATTACCAACTATGATTCTAGAGAAATAATGATACTACAGCAACATGCTACCCACCTCCTTATAGAGTTGAGAAACTCAGAACACAAAATGAGATATGTATTTTTTGATTCTGGACATGCCAAAGTGGAAATGTTTTGCCCATATTTTTGTAATAAGCTTTGTTTTTCTTTTGTTCTCAAATGGGGGTGGGGGGAGGGAGCGAGGAGGGAGAGATTCAGGTGGATGGTTAAGGTGGATTTTTTAAATGAAAAAATGTATATAATTAAAAATAAAGCTATGGGTTACATTTGTATTTTCCTCCACTTACCTCTAATACTAGGTTTCCCATATTAGGATTCCCCCATCCCCTTCCTCCATAAACATAGTACTATGTCTATTTATTTATTTTAATTTAATCTACTTGGAAGCAAACTTACTCCCATATCTTCACTCTTCCCTTCATTTTCATCCCTTTCCCTACTTTAAGCATTTTCCTTGTTAGTGCATTTTTCTTTCACCTTTTTTGTCATGTAATTATGTAAAATCCTCCTTTCATTTCCTCCCCATCTACTTTTCTTGATAGTTTAAAATTTTCATTCCTGCGCCTTTTCATAGAAAGGATTTTCTCCTCATTATGTCTCTTCCTCCTCTGTCTATTCTAGACTTTTATTCTTTGATTCACAACCCTTATATTTATTCTTTATTATCTCTAATACAGTGTTAAAACTTCCAAGGAATCTATTTTGGATGACCTCTCCTAGTTTATATTGTTGCTGTAGATCATGCCACAAGCCATACCTTCCCTGCTCCTCCTCCCATTTTGGGGTTGTGCCATACTCTTAGAAATACAAATTCCTACAGGTGACAGAGAGGACACTGTCCCACTGCGAGAATTTTCCTAAGCTCTTGATTATGCAATTTATTATTGCCAACTTTTGCCCTTCTCATGATCATTTTTGCCCCATTTACCATGCTAAGTCCCTGAATGCAAGCCCTCCCACTATTCTGGGTGTCACGTGTCCCCAGGATCTGATGGCCCCTATCCTGGGGCAGGATAAGTGGGCTCTCTAACCAGTGAATTACCCATCTCCATTTATAGAATCTCTTCCTTCATGGGAGAATACCACTTCCCACCACTGAAATAAGATTTCTCCCTTTTTTCAAACTTTTCTTTTGACTCTTCATTCATTCTCCTGTAGGCTTTCTTCTTCCCAAGAGACTAAAGAAGTTATTTTCCTTTCACTGTTATTAACCTTTGATTTGATTAGGATACATCATATATTCCCATCTAGCTTCTTCTAACTTTGCCCCTATTACGTAGTCCCATTCTACTATTTAGTCCCACAAAAAAACTGATTCCTTTGTAGGTGGGTGTTATAATATTTAGTCTATGATGTTTCAGGCATGTTCTTCCACCATCTCTTCCACTTGACTTCTGCTTTTACAAGAGTGTGTGTCTTGTGTATATTTTTAGGAAGAAATCTCTTGATGCTCTTGTTCTTTTTGTTGTCAGTTGCTCACTTCTTAGGTCTCTTATCTCTTTTTAGGTTTTTATTTCTGGGGCTTTCTTGGTTACTGTATCTATTTACTACCTTCCTTATATTCCTGTTATCTGGGGCATCTGAAAAGCAAATAATCAGTTCACATGTGATTTTCTGTGTAGGAATGCTTCCAAAGCCACTTTTTTTGCTTAATGCCCATCTTTTTTCCATTAATGGTTAAGTTAACATTTGCATGTTTTGTCCCCTTGAATTCTATCTTGAGCTCCTTTGTTCTTTAAAACACATTTATTCCACTCCCTCTTGAAGTTTCTATTAGATACAGAATAGTGTAATATTATTGAATTCTTTTCCTTTGTATTTGAAGGTCTTTCTCCTGGTGCCATGTAGAATTTCTTATCACTGGAATAGTTAAATTTATCCATTATGTGTCTTGGTTTACAAGTTTGGTTTTTTTTTTTCCCCTGGAGGTGATTTGAGGATTCTTCCCATTAACATTTAACTTTCTGGGTAGTTTTTTGGTATTATTTCTTACATTAAAGTGTTCAGGTTTTTTGTCTTGTCATGTTCTTCTGGGAATAAGTACTGTAGCCATCCTATCTTTGAAATCACTGTTGTGCTTGTTTAAAGATCATGTTTTCTTTTTTCTTCCTTCTCTTCTTCTATATTGTCCTTTCTTCTGTGTATTTGCATTACCAATCAATTGTTCTCTCTCATTTCTTTGGTTTCCCACCCTGGACTTGAGATTTTCTACTCTGCCAATTACTTCTGCAAAATATGCCACAAATTCTGCTTTTACATTTCTTTTTTCTCTTTTAAATCATTCAGGCACATTCTACTGCAGTTTCATGTTCTCAGGAATCCACCGTCCTCTGCCTCATTAGAAAGTGATTCATTTTCCTCTGTCTTACAATATTTATTTATAGATATCTGAACTCTTTTACCTGATCTGAAGACCATATTCATTTCTGTTAATATCTTCCCTGCTAGGTTTTCAGCTTATCCTCAAGTTTTTTACTGAATTTTCTTCTGAGACCTCTGGTAATTTCAATTAGTCTTTCCATGCAGAAATTTTCTCTCAGCATTTCTCAGATAATTTATGTATTTTTCCAAATCCCAAGAAAAATCAGTTAAGAAATGGAAAAAAGTGTTGCAATTCCCATAAGAGAATTCAAACTTTAGAATCAACACAGAGATTTTACTGGTTCAAAAGAATCCAATGACATCAAGTGAAAAGCAAAAGGAGGAATCGATGACACTCAAAGACAAATGTTAAGTTGACATTTCCATGAGAAAATGTCCTCAAAGTAGAGAAGCAGTCATGACTGGCTTATAACTGTTGCCATGTTATACATTTATGTTCATGGCCCTATCTGCTATTACCAAAAAGTCATTCTTGTAAATAAGTTTTTGGGTCTAGGATAATTTATACAAATCCTAAGAGTACTGTTCCAAGAAATTAGTTTTGGAAGGAAAATAAGTCCTTAAATTGACTACTTGAACATGTGATTCTGTGTACTGCTGTTAACCTTACCAGATCTGAATACTGTATTATTCGAATACTACTTGTAATATTTGAATATTCTCTACCAGCTACAGTTCTTTGTATATACTACCAAACAAGATTTCTTGTTTACTCAGAAACTTTTGACATCCA
Organism: Trichosurus vulpecula; assembly: GCF_011100635.1. Classification (NCBI taxonomy): domain Eukaryota; kingdom Metazoa; phylum Chordata; class Mammalia; order Diprotodontia; family Phalangeridae; genus Trichosurus; species Trichosurus vulpecula. The sequence goes on from NC_050573.1 coordinate 378,560,832, forward strand.
TAATAATTAAAAATAGGAAGAATGCTTGCAGTATTTTGAGGAAGATAAAGGAAATCAAGTCAATACCAGATATTTTGAATCACTGCTACGATATATTGATTCAAAACGATAAACTATGCGTTTATTAATTTTTTTACAGAAAATCTCTAAAATATTTGGTACAACCCTATTACAGAAATAATGATTCACCATTTACTATTATGGTCATTCATCTTTAAAAACATGTATATTGTGGGGCAGCTAGGTGGCGCGGTGAGTAGAGCACCAGCCCTGGAGTCAGGAGGACCTGAGTTCAAATCTGCCCTCAGACACTTGACACATGTACTAGCTGTGTGACCTTGGACAAGTCACTTAACCCCAATTGCCCTGCCAAAAAGCAAAAACAAAAAAAAACAAAAAAAATGTATATTAAATGTTGTGAAAATATAAAATAACTCCTGATTTGGGCAATTCCAATTCCTTATTCCCAAATCTTAAAGGATATTTGTCAGGAATTTGGAAACACTAATGTCAATCTTTTTTTTTTCTTATATTCCCTTTATCATTCAATTTCTGACTCCCTTCCCTTTGATAATGATGTCCACAGGGGCTAGACCACAAAATTGTCTCAGTCTCCTTTCTTCACTGTACAAATCACATCTCACCAGCTTCAGTCTCTGCCTATGTGACATCTAGGGAACAGAACTACCATTGCTATCTATTCCAGTTTTCCCCACCCCTAATCCTAAAGGCCTGGTAGAGCCACATACACAATGGTATCCTATCTCATTGCCCTCTGGCCTCAGTTCTTTGGCTGAACACTGTTATAGCACAGCTGGCACACTTACTACACTAAGCTTCTGGCTTTGGCTTTCTATGGCTGGAGGTGAGGAGCTGAGTTAAGTTCTGCTACAAAACCAGCCCTGCCCAAATATGATAGCCAATAGGAAGGGGATGAGGAAATGCTAAGTGAACCTTTTACTGATTAGGCTGTTAGTTCACTGGGTTGTTACCTTTAGGGTACATTTGGGGATAAGACTATAGAGCTGGTTGAAATTGCTTTATATCTTGTACATAATTCCTATTCTGGAGGGGTCTGAAAGGTTGGGAAGGGAAAGGAGAAGGAATAAACATTTATGCATCACCTACCAAGTGCTGGGCACTGTGTTAAGCACTTTCCAAGTACTATCTCATTTGATTGTCACAACCATCCTGCAAGGTAAGTGCTATTATTATTATTGTTTTGTAGCTGAACAACTGAGGCAGGGGTCACACAACTACGGTGTGTCTAAGGCAGGATTGGAACTTAGGTTTTCTTGATTCTAGGCCCAGGGTTCTATCCAGTGTGCCACCTAGATGCCTAGGTGAATCATGGAAAGTGGCCAGTCTTGTTGATCACGTGATCTGGAGGTCCTCAAGCAAGCCAGCTTTGAAAATAAAATGTAGAGTCTATCTATTTCTAAAAAAAAAAGGACAGACATACTAATGTACAGTTGGTAGAGCAATGAAGTGACTTAACCTCTAGGAAGCAATTTGAAATTATGCTAAGTGTCTAAAATATTCATAATAGAGTCCACTCCTATGCATACAATTCAAAGAGGTCAATGCCAAAAAAAAAAAAAAAAGGCTCCAAATGCACCAACATACTTACAGTAGCACTTTTGGTAGAAGCAAAGAATTGGAAAAAAGCAGATGCCTATTGACTGGTAAATGGCTACACAAATTTTGGAAGATTAATGTAATGGAATATTACTCAGTTATAGAACACAATGAACATAAAGAATACAAAGAAGCATGAGACAATTTACAGTAAATAATGCAAAGCGAAGTAGACAGATTCAATCAAAATACAGAATGGAGGAGTGAAAAGCATGTGTTAAGCTAAGAGAATGTCCATAAATTGGCAAGTGGCTGAATAAACGTGGTATACAAATGTAATGTAATATTATTGTGATATATAAGAAAAAATGGGAGCATCAGTATAAACCAATGTAAAACTAAGTGACAAGATCCAGGAGGATAAAGAAAAACTTTAGAAGACTTAAGCACTATTATATGGCATCAGAGGACTGAAGGTTTGCATCCCTTCAGGGTCATTTCCTGACCTAGGCAGCTAGATGGTGCAATGGACAGAACACTAGGCCTAGAATCAGTTCAAACCTGTCCTCACATTTTCTAGCAGTGTGACGTGGGCAAGTCACTCAACATCTGCTTGCTTCAGTTTCCTCTTTTGTAAAATGGTAATTATAATAGCACCTATTTCCCAGGGTACTTGTGAGGATTAAATGAGATAATAATTGCAAAGTACTTTAGCACAGGGTCTACAACACAGTAAGCACTAATGTAGAAAACAAAAGGAACTTCAAGAAACACAAACAATCAAGACAGTTTCAAAATATGCTGAATTTATGATATAGCTCTACGAAAAAGCAAACTCTATGTAATAAACTGAGATCACATTTTAATGGAGACAACACATAGTCAAAGTTTCAGATACAAATGAAATGGAGCAGACTCAGGGTCCTCAGGGTGCAGCAGCAAAGCAGATGGCAGTATCTCTTCTTTAGAATCATCCCACTGATAAATTCATATCAGTTTCTGATTTTGAACTATTTGACAAAACCAAAGAATCTGATAGCAAAAGCTTTCCTTTCTAGGTCTTCCTTAACTGTGGGTGTAGCTGTAGTACCTGCAGAAGCAGCTGCCAGGCCATATTCTCCACAGAGGTAGGTTCCCGAGGTGATGGCCAAGGGCTCTGGGCAGGAAGCGCTGTTTCTGTGGCTCTGGAGTTCAGAGTCCTGGGTTGTCTCTAAGAGGACATGGTGGTTAAGGTGGCAGGAGTGGTCTGATCTGCTTGGCACATGCTGTGTCCCCCTCTGGGTAACTTGCTGCTTCAGCCAGGGTAGCTTTCCTGTCCTGAGTCTGGCAGTTGATTGACAGTTGGTGAAGGAAGAAAGAACCGGATTAAGGGCAGAGAGAGAGAGGGGGACAGGTTTTAGTTGGGCCCCTTCTGTTACCAGAGAAAAGGACAGAAGGGCGGATAATGATGCTAAAAATTCTTGTGGAATGGAGAAGATGTAAAGAATAAACATTAAGCCTTTCAATTTCAATGAAGTAAGAGGCCAGGCCATGTGGTACTGAGGTATGAAGGAGAGGTGGGGAGAGGAAGAGAAAGGAGTTAGGAACAGGCACTACCTAAGGATGGTGATATGGACTGTCAAACATCCAGCTGCCTGTAAATCACCACTGAGATTGTGCAAACTAAATTTCTAGTAGGTGAATTCAGTTCAATTTGACTTTTGTCCATTAATGCTCAGTATCCAAGGAACAGAGGTGCAGAAGTCAGATTTGGGGATGGGGAGAAGAGAACAGAAGGAGGAAATTACAGAAAGTAGAGGATTTGTAATTTCAGAATTTGGGAAGGTGGGATGACCAGAGTACATTGCAGTAACTTCAGTGCTCCACCACAATAAAGGCCCATGTGAGGACCATACTGTGAAGAAGAGTATGACATACTAACATACTGAAGAGTGTAACACTACTGACAGAAACGCCATTATCCTGATACCTAAAAAGCTATTTAAAGAGGCAGAAGGTTGACATATGCTGTCCACTCTCATCTGAGAAAAGTGTCTTCAGTCATTACAACCACTCAGGTCTCAGGAAGACGGAGTCACCACTAAAGAAGATACTAAAACAATCGCCACAGTCTCCCATCATTGGAGTATCTAGGAACAGTGGAATAAAGAGGCAATATACAACCAAATACACAGCAGACTCCTTTACCAGACACTGCCCTTGACATCAACACGCTAAGCCTTGACACTGATCTATCTCAAGACCTAGAATAGAGAGAGGGAAAAATGTTTGCCCCGACCAGGAAGCACCCAAGACTAATAGAAGTCGATCAACTGAAAACAAAATCATCAGATGCTTCTAATCCTCTCTCAATTCTTAAATGGGTCTGTGAACTCATTCATTCACAAATCCCACCCAATGATTCAAATTGCAAACTCTTTCACCCATCATGTGACCTTTGTTCACTCCCTCCAATAATTCTTACACAGGTAGTCAAATCCAGTGTGTCAGAGGTTTTTCTTGATTTTTCCAGACATCAAGAGGGTACCAATCCCTCAAGGTAGCTGGACGTTTCTCATCCCTATCCCTTACCAAGTGGTTGGCCCATTTTCCCTTCTCAGCCTGCATTTTTTTCAGCACCTTTTGTTCCTATTCTTTGACATACCTTATTACAAAATGAAGCCTGCTCACAAGCATAATGTGCCTTTCCAATGCTCTCTGTACAATAATCATTTTTCATTCTTTGGAAATTACTGTATGCCATGTCTCACTGTGATGTAAGAATATTGGCAAAATGTTGGTGCTAATGAATGAATGAGAAAGAATTTATTAATAGCTTACTATGTACAAAGAGCACTGTGGATACAATTAGCAAAGAGTAGACAGTCTCTACTCTCAGGAAACTCACATTTAAATGGGAGAAACAATATATAAAAGGTTTCAGGGGCAATACACATGGAAAGGTCCCATGGTCCTTAGGGTATATGGAAAGGTCCCATGGTACCTTAGGGTATAGTGCCAAAAAGAGATGGCAATGTATCTTCTTTAATGTTGTTTCCACTAAAAAAAAAAAAATCACCTGTTTCTGATGATTAACCATTTGACAATACCAAGGACTTTGGCAGTGAGCATTTTCTTTTTCAAGGTCTTCAGTAGTTGTGGCTGCTGTGGAGGAGGGGAGCTTCAATACCTGTAGAAGCAATTCCCAGGCTGCATCTCCATAGAGCTTGCTTCCCAGGATGATAGTTGTATAGGCTGTACTACAAGAAGGACCAGTGGTAAATCTACTATTTCCAGGGCTTTTATAGACTCAGGGTTCTGACTTGTTTCCATTGAAGTATGAGGGAGATTAACAGCTGAGGTGGGGACACACTGGCTGAATTCATCTGGCATATACCTGCTGTTTCTCCCTGTTGCTTCAGCTAGGCTGACTGCCTGCGCTGTAAGTAGCAAATGGTTAGCAGGTGGTGGGCACAGCTAGCCCCTTCTCCACAGCAGTTGCCTCCCTAGATGATGCTATTGTGGACTGAGATGGAAGTATGATTGGAAGACTGGGAGGCAGTGGCCTCCCACAATTCTTGGACTTACCTGCCCATTGGTAGCAGATGGTCTCTCCAGAAAACTACCTCAATGTTAGTGTAACTCCCATTCCCATCTTATACATCAATGCCAGTGATTCTGTACCTCATCATTTCCCCAAAGTCCACTACCCACATCTTTATCCTTACCCCCATCAACTCTTTCTATCCCCCTTGTGTCTTACTACAGATCCACCAGCTCCTTCTACTGTGCTCTCTGGAATGCTTGCTCTATACTGAACAAATTTTGCTTTTACCTTAAACCTTTTCCTTTCTTATTCCCTCAAAATCCTCACTTTTACTGAGACCTAGCTCCCTGCTGGTGACACTGCTTCCCTTGGCCACCTTTCCAGCTTACTCATACCCTCCATCTTAATGTTCATGGTAGGAGAGTTAGAATGCTCCTTGTTCCCCATGCCCAGGGCTAGACTTTCTCTCTACCACCTTCATTTAGTATCTTCCCTTTCTTTGAGGTTCATTCAATCTAAATTTATCACCCAATCAAGATTCTGATAAAGTATAAGCAATGTCCCAACTCCTTCCTTCCACTGCCTTGTTTTTCCTTAAGATGTAGTCGGACAATTCTCAAGATTTGGTTAGCTCAGGGGACAAAGGGACAGCTGCTATCAAGACTTTGTTGCCTGAGGACATGACAGTCACAAGAAGCCTGAGGGGCTCTCAGATGTTTGGCTGGTAGATCAAGATAAGAGCTTTTCTCAGCTAAATTAACTCAAGGGATTTCTCTAATGTCTATCCTTGTTGAATAGCCTTTCCCTGTTATGGCTACATAAACCTCCTTAACTCTTGAATGACCTACCAGTGTCACATTCTGTTAACAATATTCAACTTCAACTATGAAGGGACAAGCCTGAGTCAGGCCCAGACCAGAAAAACTGATCCCTAGGACATTCTCCTTCCTTTCACAGTAAGTTCAATGCATACTAGGTTCATCTCTCCTCCAACACCTGTCCTCGTCTAGGGGATTTCAAAATACATGGATACTCCTCCAGGAACCATAACTTACCAGTTCCTTAATAAACTCACTATCCATGATCTACTCCAGTCTACCTCAGCTACTAAAGAAATGGTTATACCCTTGATCTTGCCATCACTCATGAATATCCCAACTTCAGGACCTCTAAAATCCCATTATCTGATCATAATTTTTAAAAATTATTCCAACTTTCCCTCTGCCTTACCATTCTCTAACCTTGTTTTTCATCCCTAGGGTAACCTTCAATCCTTTTACTCTTCAACTCTTTCTCAGATACTATCACTCTTGCACTAGTTACAATCTCCCTCCTTTCCTATTTCAACTCCTTGGTGAATCAGTTCAACTCTGCACTACCCTTTCACTTGAATCCACTGTTCCTTGTCCTTCTCTTTCTGATCATGGCTTGCCAAGCCCCAATCTCAAGTAACTCCTACAATCCTTTCCCCCACCAACCCTCTATAATTCACAGGCTACTGAAAGGAGCTGCATTAAGTGGTAAAATGGTGTTAACAGTACCTGTCTGTTACCAGAGGCGACCGAAATTACAAGATTATATTATATAATCTTAATTGGGACCTCACTTCAACAAGGCAATCTTTTTACATCTCCCAAAATCATTAACTTTTGCGCTAACCACAGATATTAGCCAAAACCTTTCATCCTTTCATGTATCTCCCTTCCCACCCTGTCAGGGTTTTATTTATTAAGGTAGGCTGAGGCCATTCCAGATGCCTCCCTCTTCTTCCCTTCTCATCTCACATGAAGAGGTGCATATTCTCCTTGCCAAGGCACCCTTGATCCCATTCCACCTTTCTCCAGCAGATTGTCCATCATCACTTTCTAATCTTCACACTCTGCCCTTGACTGACTGCTTCCCTATTGCTCACAAACACAGCCAAGTCTCTCTAATACTTAAAAACCACACAACTGACTGAATTACACTCATCTTATTAACTCTCTTCACCCTTTTATGGCTAAACTGCTTGAGAATGTAGTCTACATTGGTTAGCACCACTTTGTCAACCTCAGCAGTCAACTTAAACTGCTGTTCTCTCTTATTTGCTCAATCTAATGGCCTTTTCACAATTCTCATTCTTTGGGGCCGCTCAGTGATCTTCGATGCTGCAGTCACCTTCTTGTCCTCCATACTAGCATTACTTTTTTTGGTCTTCCTAACACTGCTTCCTCCCAGTTCTCCTCCCACATATCAGAATTACTTTTTCGGTTTCCTTTGCTGGATCTTTAGCTAGGGCCATGGTGACCCACCAAAAGAGACTAGAAGGGTCAGGTAGGTAGGAAGAGAAAGCAAGTGCTTACCAAGAGTAAGTAGAGTCATGAAAGCCAAGAGAAGAATATGCAAAAAGTGAGGGTAGTCAACTGTATCAAATGCTGAAGAAGTTAGTCAACAAGCATTTATTAAGAACTTATGTTCTGAGGATGTGAAAAATAGCAAATACATAGTCCCTACATTCAAAAAGCTCACATGCTACCAGGAGACAATACGCAAATAAGTTTACATATAAGATGCATACAATGTAAGTGGAAGGAGAAACCTCATTGGAAAGGTACTAGCAGGGAGAGGCAGGCAGTGGGAGGAGGGAAAGAAAAGAGGGAACTTCAAAATGGCTTTGTAGAAAGTGAGATTTGAGCTGAGTCTTGTTGCTAGGCACATACCTAAAGGAAAATATAAAAAAGTCCCCAATACACACCAAAATGTATAGTAGCACTTTCTGTAGGACAAAAGAGTTGGAAACGAGATACGTGTACAGTGAATGAAGAATAGCTAAACAAATTATAATATATGAATGAACTAAAATATTACTGAACTGTAAGAAATGGACCTGTAAAATGCAGAATAGGTAAACTTATATAAACTGATGCAAAATAAGGAATAAGAAGAAAACAATATACCTCACTATAAGGAATAACAGAAATCAATAAAACTGAACATTATACAATTATAATGGCCCAGACCCACCCTGAAGAAAATAGGACCCTATACTCCCAGCCCAACTTCTTTGTAGTGGTGGGAAATTATGGGGGTATAACAACAATCTTGCTAGCAGCTAATGTGTCTGTGTAAAACCAATAACAGCCAGCACACAGAGGGCTGCCAACACAAGTTCTTTGATCTGCTTTTCTAAGGAAAGCAACTATAAGGAGTTAACAATCTCAGTTTAATCAAACATACATATAGCATTCACTTAGTTCAGGGCGAAAAGCCAGCACCCTGAACTTCAAGGCAAATACAAACAGAAATTGCAAACATCAACAGACAGACCTTGTCTGATCAAATCACAATTCATCGTTACCAGAGAATCGCCAACATCTATCTGGGATACAAAGTCGGGGTGAGGGGGTGAGACAGTGGGAGGGGGGTGTTCCAACAGCTTGCCCAGAGTCTGTCACCACATTTTTCACTGAGTGTACCCCCAAAATTCAAACACCAAGCTCACCTCAATCATATCTTGTTCAGAGCCCTGAGGGATCTAACCTCACCCAGGCTGGGTGTGTGAAAGTTCCCCATCCGCAGTATCACAACATATAGAAGTCAATGACTCCTGATTGTCTTAGTACCAAGAAATAGCTGAGAAATACTCCACAACAAAGACAGCAAAAGGTTTCCCATCAATTCAAACAAAGGAGAGACTAGACAGTCTTAGCATCCCAAAAGGGAAGAATGGGGAAAAGTGGGAGGAATTAAGTGGCGGATCAGAGCAGGAGTGCAGAGCCTGCTTAGATCTGAGTCCCAGTCCAGCTTGCAGTTCTTGGGTGAGGAGGAGTGCTAGCTGGTGTGGCAGAGCTTGCTGTGTAGAAATAGCTCTGAAAACAATAACGCAGTCCCTCAAGCTTGGGACAAAGTACTCTCTACTCTACAAGCAGTCATACCCCAACGAAAAACCCAAGGGTCACGTAGTTGGCTGGGAAGACGAACAGGCAGCGAAAACGTACTCAGATTCAGACTCAGACTTTGGAATCTTTCTTCGGTGACAAAGAAGACCAAAACATACAGCCAGAAGAAGTCAACAAAGTCAAAGAGCCTACATCAAAAGCCTCCAAGAAAAACATGAACTGGTCCCAGGCCATGGAAGAGCTCAAAAAGGATTTGGAAAAGCAAGTTAGAGAAGTAGAGGAAAAATTGGGACAAGAAATGAGAGTGATGTGAGAAAACCATGAAAAACAAGTCAATGACTTGTTAAAGGAGACCCAAAAAAATACTGAAGAAAATAACACCTTAAAAAATAGACTAACTCAAATGTCAAAAGAGCTCCAAAAAGCCCATGAGGAGAAGAATGTCTTGAAAGGCAGAATTAGCCAAATGGAAAAGGAGGTCCAAAAGACCACTGAAGAAAATACCACCTTAAAAATGAGATTGGAGCAAGTGGAAGCTAGTGACTTTATGAGAAATCAAGATATTATAAAACAGAACCAAAGGAATAAAAAAAAGGAAGACAAAGTGAACTCTCATTGGAAAAACCACTGACCTGGAAAATAGATCCAGGAGAGAGAATTTAAAAATTATTGGACTACAAGAAAGCAATGATCAAAAAAAGAGCCTAGATATCATCTTTCAAGAAATTACCAAGGAGAATTGTCCTGATAGTCTACAGCCAGAAGGCAAAATAGAAATTGAAAGAATCCCCTGATCACCTCCTCAAAAAGATTCCAGAAAGAAAATTCCTAGGAATATTGTCCCCAAATTCCAGAGCTCCCAGATCAAGGAGAAAATACTTCAAGCAGCCAGAAAGAAAGAGTTGGAGCATTGTGGAAACACAATCAGGATAACCTAAGATCTAGCAGCTTCTACATTAAGGGATTGAAGGGCTTGGAATGTGATATTCTGGAGGTCAATGGAGCTGGGATTAAAACCAAGAATCACCTACCCAGCAAAACTGAGTATCATGCTCCAAGGCAAAATATGGATTTTCAATAAAATAGAGGACTTTCAAACTTTCCCAGTGAAAACACCAGAGCTGAATAGAAAATCTGACTTTCAAACACAAGAATCAAGAGAACCATGAAAAAATAAACAAGAAAGAGAATTCACAAGGGACTTACTAAAGTTGAACTGTTGTGTTTATATTCCTACATGGAGAGATGATGTGTATAATTCATGAGACCTCAGTATTAGGGTAGGTGAAGGGAATATACATATATATAGACAGAGGGCACAGGGTGAGCTGAATATGAAGGCATGATATCTAAAAAAAAAATCAAATTAAGGGATGACAGAGGAATATGTTGAGAGAGGGAGAAAGGGAGAGATAGAATGGGGTAATTTATCTCAAATAAAAGTGACAAGAAAAAGCAGTTCTGTTGGAAGGGAAGAGGGGGCAGGTGAGGGGAAATGAGTGAATCTTGCTCTCATCGGATTTGACCTGAGGAGGGAATAACATACACACTCAGTTGGGTATCTTACTCCACAGGAAAGAAGGAGGAAGGAGATAAAAAAGAAGGGAGGGCAGATAGGGGGACGAGGTAACCAAAAGCAAACACTTTTGAAAAGGGACAGGGTCAAGGGAGAAAATTGAACAAAGTGGGATAGGATAGGAAGGAGCAAAATATAGCTAGTCTTTCACAACATGAGTATTGTGGAAGGGTTTTGCATAATGATACACATGTGGCCTATGTTGAATTGCTTGCCTTCTTAGGGAGGGTGGGTAGGGAGGGAAGAGGGGAGAGAATTTGGAACTCAAAGTTTTAAAAGCAGATGTTCAAAAAAAAAGTTTTTACATGCAACTAGGAAATAAGATATACAGGCAATGGGGCGCAGAAATCTATCTTGCCCTACAAGAAAGTAAAGGAAAATGAGATTGCGGGGAGTGAGGTGACAGAAGGGAGGGTTGACTGGGGAATGGGGCAATCAGAATATATGCTATCTTGGTGTGTCGGGGAGGGTAGAAATGTGGAGAAAATTTGCAATTCAAAATCTTGTGGAAATCAATGCTGAAAACTAAAAATATTAAATAATGATTTAAAAAAAGAAAAAAAAAAAGAAAAGACAACTGAGACCCACAGAGTCAAAGTGACTTTCCCAAGTCAGAACTAATGTTCAAACCCAAGTATTAAGACTGGGTCTTAATGCTCTTTCCATTACACTTAGATTGAAGGGCACGTGATCACCATAGTTGAAGGCTCCCCAAGAAAGACAGAATACCAATTCTGATTTTTAAAATTACTATTAACTAAAACCAGTACTCATTATTCACTGTAGAAGTGTTCCAGGTGGTTATAATGATCACAGAAAGGAACAAAAAGAGGCAGAAAGACTAGGGCAAGGATGGCTTCAAATAATCTTTTTGCCCCAGGCAAGACAATGAATTGATGAAAAGACAGACATGGACAATAGAGCAAGGAACAAAGAGTAACTGGAAGAAACTATTTCAAGAAAATATTGTCTCTACCTATTACTATTCTGCCTTAATTATCTTTTCTCTTGGGGAAGGTGAACCTTTTGAGTAACAAGTAGATCTCTATTTCTCTGTGTGTGTGTGTGTGTGTGTGTGTATATATATATATATGAAATCAATCGTCCTGAGCCCTTTTAGACTGATTTAAATTGCAGATCCAATACAGAAAGCATATTTTCAGTCAGCTATAACCTCTAAGAGATGTACAAAGATAAGGTGCATTATGATTTCATTTGGGAAGGGGAAGGTACACAAAGTACCTTGTTTCATAGACAAAATTCTATAGATTTATTACACTTATCACTATGCCTGCATACATGTAAAGTTAAAATGCACCCTGGCATCTTTGCATAGCAGTACCATATTTTTTAACGGATGTTAGTAAGCCAAAAGGAAGAGGAAGGACCTGATGTACCATGCTCAGAAGATCAGTTATACTCAATCACAACCTCAACGACCTATTCAAAATACAGCGATGACTAGAAAGGAAATGCACTGTTTATTAGGTGGTGAAGCACAGGCTAAATCACTAAATCTCTGCAGACTATAGAAGTCTGCAGAGAAAACCAAGTTTTTATTTCTTCAAAGTTGAAATCAAATAACTGTCCAATATCAGGTCTTAATTATCTCACATGCTGTAAGGGTATAGATGCAGAGGATTCACCAGAAGGTATCTATAGTGTGAAATTTTTAGGAAAAGTCATTCCTTTGGTGTATACAAGGAAGTACAAGGAAAAGGAGATCAAACATGTTCCATTAGAATTTTAAGTTTTTACTTTTCTAAATCAAAGATGAATTTCAAGATGAAAATATGATATACATACATGTGTGTGAATTGGAGCCACTAAATTTTTTGAGGTCTCTGGTTTGTATTTCCATAGTATTTATATTAAAGAAAAATTAAAAGTTTTTAGAAAAAGATTTAATAGAATGGAGATATAAACACTAGTCCCTACCAATGTGGAGAGGATAAGAACGACAACAAACAGAAAGCAAAACAGTATAACTAAAAGTTCTGCTTCAAAAAGAGTAATTTTGACCAATACTCAAAGATAATCACCAACTATGTATGTGACCTAGATAGAAAAGGTCACGTCATAGGAAAAGTTTGAAAAACATGGGAAAAATTACCTATCAGATCTAGAAATAAGCTTAGAAGATAAAATGGATAATTTTGATTACCTAAAACTGAAATGATTTTACACAAATCTAACAAAGATTAAAAGGGAAACCAATGGGAAAAATCTCTGCAGCATGTTTCTGTAATACAGGAATTGAGTCAAATGTTTAAAAATAACAGCCATTCCCCAATTGAGAAATGGTCTAAACAGGCAGTTTAAGGAAGAAATCCAATGTGATATTAAAATTTGATATACTACTACTCTATTTCACTAAGGCTTATTCAAATTACTATTGTCCCTTTTTATATGTGTTTAAATTCAAGCCTATAATCTCAGTTTCCTATTTTACCCTTGCAAATCACCCACTACCCACTATTAGGAGCTTACTTAAAAGGTCAAATGTATTCCATGAAACACCTAGGTCAGATAGTCTAGGAAGTTGCTGCTGTTGTCTGGGACTGGGTAAAATCTCCATTCTCTGATACTAACCAATTATAACTCCATAATGCTCACATAGCTACAGATTGTGTCGCTTTCTTCGCCTTTTCCAGATTCCTTTTTTGTAACTATAAAAGAACTGCCTTGAATGTGGGGGGAGGAGGGGAGCGCGCCCACCTTGGTTACTGAGGAGTCTTGGACCCCACCTGCTGGCAAATACTTGGCTAATAAACTATTTTTATTTGCAGATTTCAATTATGACAACACAAGAATGCTTACAAGCAGCTTTTTTTGTGGTAGCAAAGAACTAGAAACTAAGAGGGTGGTCATCAGTTGGGTAATGGCTGAATAAGTTGTGGAATATGAATGTAATGAATCCAACAAAATACTACTGATGAAAGGTAAGGTTGCAGAGAAATCTGGGAAGACATATGAACTGATGAATAAAATGAGAACAATTTATAAAGTAACAAATAAGGTAAAGAAAAACCACTCTTATTCACTTTTAAGGATTTAAAAATTGAATTCAGTGGAATGAAGGGCCCTGATTCCAAAGGACATAAGAAGATGCATACCACTTACTTCCTGACAGAGTATATTAGAATCACCATATGGGAATGTTTTGCGTGTGTTAGAGGGATACTGTTTTTATTTTTTTTCCCCTTTCTTTTTTTAAGTGAAGATTTAGGAGAAAGCAGAGGCCTAGCAATGAGGTGGAAAAAAAAAAGAAAAAATGATAAGTAAATTTTTAAATAAAAAATCCAGAAGATCAGAGGGTAACAGAATAGCTTTTAAAATAATTTTACTATACATTTGAAAAACAAGTTGTACAAAATAGATTCAGTTTCACATACAACTCTCTTTTTCTGTCCTACTTTGTATTGGGAAATGCTCATATTTTGTGTATAAGTCTAGAATTTAAAAAAAAAATTAAAAACAAGACTCTAAGTCAAAGGCCTCTGCTGAATTTCAGGAACCTTTTCAACACTAGGAGTTCAGTGTGCCAATGAAATCACTGAAATAGACCAAACACCCTCTATCCAAAATACAGCGATGACTAGAAGGGAAATGCACTGTTTATTAGGTGGTGAAGCATCACTAAATGGTCACTTTTCAAGGATGCGGTGGAGGAAATGTAATCATTGGGTAGAGGCCTAGATATGGATTTTTGGGCAACCCTAACTCAAATTCAACATATCCAAAACAGAATTTCCAACTTCTGTAGAGGTTACCATGTTTACCACCTAAGAGAAATCTTGTACTGTTCACTCTCACTCTCCCCATAGCCTAAAAGTTGCTAAATCTTATCAATCCTACCTCCACATTTCTTGCATCCATCCCTTTTCTCCACTCTCATTGCCAGCACCACAGTTCAGAGCCCTCCCTGTCTCTTACCTATCCATTTACAACAATCTCATTAATTGGTAATCCCAGCCTCTGTCCCTCTCAAATCCATCTGCCAAACAGTGAAATAATCTTTGTTAAGAAAAAGTCTGATCTGTCACTCTGATGTTCAGGAATGTTCAGTAGCTCTCAATTGCTGATACAAACTACTCTGTTTGGCATTAAAAACTCTTCACTATCTAGCTCCAGCCTAGCTCTCTCTCCTGGCATATTTCACATTACCCTCCTCCAGGTACTATCCAGCCAAAGTAGCCTGTTTCATGAACTCATCATTTCACCTCCCATTTTGCATAAGTTCTCAATTCCCTTTCCTAAATCCACCTCTTAAGAATCTTAAATTTCCTTCAAAGACCACTGCAAGCCACTTCCTACAAGAAGCTTTTACTGTTAGTGTCTCTCTCTCTCTTCATACGCTCATCTTATACTCTACTTCTCCGATACTGCCCTCATTTCACACCTGGACTACTGAAATGGCCAACTAGGTGTCCACCCTGACTCAAGTCTGTCTGTAATCCATCCTCTACTTAGATGTCAAATTGACCCTCCTTAAGTGAAGCCTTGTTCATATAATCCCTTCCTCCCCATTCAATAAATAATCCCTATTACCTCTAGGATCAAATACAGGGTCCAGTCATTGAAAGCCCCTTCCTACCTTTCCAGTCTTGTCCCACCTTACTGCCCACTGCCCTCCAAATATTCTACAACCCAATGACAGGGGCTTCCTTTCTGTTTCTTACACAGAACACTCCCTCTTCTCTTGACTAGATGTTTTCTCTGGCTGTTCGCTCAAATCTGGAATTCTCTCCCTCATCTCACCTCCTGGTTTCCTTCAGGTATCAGATAAAATTCCACCTTTTACAGGAAGCCTTTCTTGATTCCCTTAATAATAGTGCCTGTCCAGTTTTAGTTACTTTCAATTGCCGGAGAATATATCTTGTTTGCAAGTGATGGCATCCATTAGATGTTGAGTTCCTTTCAGAATCTCCATTTTAAAGAGGCTCTTATCTTCATTCCTCTACGGGCTCCATTCCTAACTCTCTATCAAGCCCACAAACTCAAAAGCTTTTCATTTTCTCCCTCCACCACTCACTTTTCAGCCTTCTTTTGTGTCACCCCCATTAAAATGTAAGCTCCTAGAGGGCAGGTATTCCCAGTGTTTTGCATGGTGTCAGGCACATAGTAAGCACTTAATTCTAGTGGCCTTCACATTTTGTCTTTTTTTGTATCCCCAGAGCTTGGCACAGAGGTCCCCACTAAGGACCTAAGGGTGCTTAAGGAATATTAATAGGTTGTATCCCCTAAAATATATAAACACCTAGAGGGATAAATTTTTCATTTGGTCTTTAAATACCTAGTTGTCATCACAGTGCCTAGGGCATTTTTTCTTTTCCCAGAACCAAGCATTTCTTTCATTGAAGAGAATTCCTACGACTAAAGCACATGAGTAAATGTAAAGAAGCCAGGAACCTGAGAGATTAAATGACTTGCCTAAGGTCACCCAAGCAGGGTCGGGGGAAAAAACCTTAACTTAGAATTTCCAGCCACCAAACCGGTTCTGCAGGGGGTCAAAAATCCCACCTTCCCGAACTTCCTGGGGCCAGGAAGCTAATAATGGCTTTTACATTTTAAAATAACAGTAAAATTTTACTTTAAAATGTAAAAGCCATTCTTAACGTGCAACTACAAAAACAGGCTCTAGTGGTAATGTGATGTCCGAGAGACCTAGGTGTCTCTGTCATGCTGATTCCCAGCCCTAAACACAGTAGGTGCTTAATGATTGCAGGCGAGGACTGGATGACCTCCAAGGTGCCTTCTAACTCCAATCTAATATGATTACAATTATTTGTTATTGTCACGAGGAAATAACATTAAAAAGCTTGTCCAAGAGACAGGGAGTGTTCTCCTTGGCGCTGGCTTCACCACACAATCCGAACCCACGTCCAAGCAACCTGCCCCATGGGTCACCAGCCCAAGAGGAGGAGGAGGCGGTTATGGAAGTTGTTACTGGAGGAGGCTGCTTCATTTATTTCCGTGCCACCACTCACACTGTGCGGTCTCGGGGCTCCCTTTGCAAACCTGCCTACCCTCTACGGCAGCAGCATCAGGGAGAGAAAGCACAGAACAACAAAGATCCTAACACCCATTTTACTTCGTGGACCCCGTCTTTCCCCCACAGAACAGACAGAACAAATACACACAGGCACACGCGCGAGTGTCTCCATCAACACAATGCATGCCCAGATGTGTGCGTGCACTCCCACCCACGAGGGGGGTGGGGGCCGCGCCGGAGGCCCGGCCCCTCCCCCACATCCCCCTCTAGACTCGGGGCTCGCGCCCCCGGCCCCTCCCCACAAAGAGCAGCGTCAGGAGGGGGCAGCTCACTCGGGGCGCCCCTCCAGGCCCCGCGGCTCGGCCCGGGATGGGCTCGGGGCCGGGGGTCTCCCGGGCCGGGCCAACCCCGCCTCCGGGATCCGAGGAGGACGTGGCCGCTTCCCGTCCCTCCTCAACTTCTACGGCTGCCCATCCCGGGCTTACCCGCAAGTCCTCAAAATCCGCCATTTTCTACCACCCGCAGGCGAAGGCGAAGTCGCCGTCGCCCCCGCCGCCGCTGCCGCCGCCGCCGCCGCCGCTCCTTCCGCAGCCTCTACATAAGCCGCCACCGCCACCACCATGGTGCACTGGGCGCCGCGAACGACGCGCCGCCGGCACCGCCGCCGCTGTTGCCGCCGCCGCCGCCAGGCCCCCGTCACGTGACGAGGAGCCGCCATCGCCCCGCCCCTTGAGCCCCGCCCACTGCCCCGCCCCCGCGCCCCCTTCCTCCAGTCCTTCACTGCTCTCTTGTCCTCCCTCCAGGTCTTCCTGCTCCTCACCCCCCCAACTCGCCAGCTGCTCCGGCTCTGCCCCCTTCCTCTTCTCTCCGGGCCGGTCCCCTCGGCGCGGCTCTTCTCCCCGTTTTCTTCTTTTTTCTCCTCACTCCGGCTTCTCTCCTTTCCGCGGTCTCACCAGAGTGGTCCCCCTCCCTCTCAAACCCCTTTTCACTCTGAATCATCCTTGCCCTTCTCTCGTTTTTTGCCGCTTTCCCTCTCCCTTCTTTCTGGCTCCCCCCGGGAAGATCCAGCCGCATTAGATGCTCTTGCACAAGTCGGGGGGACGCACGGGAGGAGAGCGGGGAGCTCAACAGAAAGAAGCAAGATGCTGAGGCTCCCCGGCTACTGTGGGAGGGATGAGCTGGACCCAGGAAAGCCGATTCCTGGGGGAATTGTCAGTAACGGACCTGAGGACCTATTGGATTCAGGATGTGTCCCGAAACACCCCTGCCAAATCCTGCCCAATCAAAACCAACTCCTTCAGAAACTGCTTGGGTCAGTACGATGCGAATGTGGGTGTTAATTCTGCTACTGTTCTACCTACTTTTGGCTGGCCCCGGGAATAAAACATAGAATTTTTTTAAATTGCAAATTCTCCTGTGCTGAGTGCTTTCATAGATATGTTGATTTAACTAGAATGGCTTTCTTAGTTTTGGGAACTGACCTGATCTCCCATTGGCATCTAAATTACTGTTATTTTCCTGAGTTACAGGATCATAGCTTTAGTGCTGGAGAGGACCTTAAAGGTCACTGGAGTCCAATCCTCTCCTTTTACCAATGAGGAAACTGAGGCACAATGAGGATAAGTGATTTGTCCAATGTCAGCTAATAAATATATGTGTAGTTGCTTAGATCACATTGGTGATACAGAGACTTCATCATATGTGGATGTTTCCTCTAATATTGTAACTTCTCAGATCTTCCATTTATTCAGCTCCCATGACTATTCCACTCCACTTCAGCTACACACAGGCATGTTCATATCCCTTGATCTTGCAGTCACCTACAGGTATTTCATGTTCAAGAGCTCCAAAATCTTTTATTGCAATAATAATTATCTTTTATCATCATATCTCTCCCTATATTTTATTATTCTTGTTATAACAATATTCTTCTTTCCCATGCTCTCCAATCTATCTGCCCCTCATAAACTGTTTATTTAGCCCCAGCCTCCCTCTTCACATTTCAAGTCACATCTCCAACTGACTGTTGGACATCTTGAACTGGATATTCCATAGACATCTGTAGCAACAATCTTGCCAGCAGCTACTGTGGCTGTGTAAAACCAACAACATCCAGCACATAGAAGACCACTAATACAAGTTCTTTGATCTGCTTTACTAAGGAAAGCAATTTTAAGGGGTTAACAATCTCACTTTAATCCAATATACAAATAGACTATCATTCACTTAGTTCAGGAGGAAAAGCCAGCGACTGTATTGGGAATCAAGATGGGTTCTTAGCACTTATTTCAACCAAGTGCCCTTGAAGAGTTTGGCCTTTATTTCCTTGATTAAATTAGGAGACTTTGGTGACCTCCTTGCCTCACGGGAAAGCGTCCTTTACATGGGTTTGAGTGACATGTTTGTGACACCAGAGGCTTTTAGACCACGTGGGTTTAAGTCACATTTTTATGACAATTTTAGATCACGTGGGTGAGTCAAATGTGTGACTCACCTTTGACCCTGAACAAGATACATAAAACCAGGGGTTGGCTGTCCTTTTTCGGAGCTCTGAGCTGCAGCAGTAGTGACATGTGACTCTGAGCCAGCCATTGTCAAGCTCCCAGCTAAACTCAGATGTTGGTAACTATGAATTGTATTTGGTCTGTTTATAAATGTGTGTTTGTAATTTGTTTGTATTTGCTCTGAAGCTCAGGGTGCTGGCTTTTTCCCCTGAACTAAGCGAATGGTATTTGTATGCTAGATTAAAGTAAGATCATTAACCCCTTAACATTGCTTTCCTTAGTAAAGCAGATCTAAAGGACCTGGGCTTGCAGTGTTCTGTGAGCTGGTTGTTGTTGGTTTTATACCACCATAGCAGCTGCTAGCCAGATTGCTGAAACAAATGGCGTAAGTCGGCAGGATCTGCATTTTAAAAGGAAAGTATGGCGTTTTGGGGTACTGGGGTAGTTGAATGCTTCCCAGTTTTTGGATTGCTCTTTGTACTTGGGGTGGCTATGGTTCTGTAGAGCCCCAGGAGCAACAAAAGCCTGAAGGAAAACAGGCCTGTTGGAAGTGGGGCCCAGAGCAGGAGATAATCCCTCCTTCCCTCTCCCCACAGTAATAGCACTCCGGAAGAGACAGGCTGGAGCAAAGGCTATGGGAGGAAAAGTCTATGCACGGGGGAAGGTTGGATGGCCAGAGTGAGGGCTTGAGCTGATAAGCCTGGCTCCTGAGGACTGTGCTGAAAGGATGAATGTCTTGAGATCATATTGTATATGAAGTTTTGGAACAGGAGCAGAGAAATGCCTTCCTACAGACTTCAGAAAAAAGTCAGAGAATGGCGTTCATGCAGATTTGGCAGAAGTGACTGGTGAGGAGAAAGAAGAAGCGGACAGTGGCTGCCAAGATATTGACCCAGACAGAGCAGAAGACTGCCTGCCTGAGAACTTTGGAAAGGTGAGAGTGGTGAGCTGCCTTCCAGCTGACTTTGGTGAGGTGAACGCAAAGGTGGGGAACCACCTACGCTGGGATTCTGGCAAAAGCCAGGCATGGTCTGCTGGAGTTAAACAACCAGGAACCCAGGAGCTTGGAGTTCAGCCCTGGGGCAAGATGGAAACTGCAGCAAGGTGCTGAGTGTAGCTTTTTGGTCCCTTCCACTGGGACTGCTTGGGACCCAGGAGGGAGGGGTGGATTTGTCTATGGTGGGGTGGGGGAAGTGCCATTGCCCCCCAGGGACCCCACCCTGTCAACTTTATTGCCCAGTTGCCCCTCAGGACTTGGAAGCGGCAACTGGAACAGCATGGAAGAACAGACTCACCACAGAACTTTGTTTGGACTTTTTCTTTGAGTTGGGACTTTGGGTGCCAAGTGGAAGCCTGCAACGGCAGTTTGGGGAGAAGGAGACATCCCCAAGAGAACTCCATTTGTTTGTTTGTTTGCTTTAGGACTTTACTAACTAAAGCGTGCCCATGACTGAGGGTACTGGGAAAAAGCCTGCAATGGCAGTGTGGTGCTCAAGAAGTACTTTATTTGGACACTCTGTATTAGCTAAAGAGATTAACTTGCTTTGACCTAGGGGTGGACATTTGAATTGTAAACAGGTATTTGGGAATGGCACTGAATGATATGTTTTACTTTGTTGTGAATGCTATGTTTTAGTTTCCCGCTTGATTGGATCACAATGAATAATGCTTCTATTTGTTCCAGGATCCATGGCCATTTAATTTAGATTTTTGTTAGGCCATGGAACCTGGAAAGGGGTGGAGTATACTGGGAATCAAGATGGGCTCTTAGCACTTATTCAACCAAGTGCCCTTAAAGAGTTTGGCCTTTATTTCCTTGATTAAATTAGGAGTCTTTGGTGATCTCCTTGCCTCACGGGAAAGCCTCCTTTATGTGGGTTTAAGTCACATATTTGTGACGATTTTAGGTCACGTGGGTGAGTTGCATGTGTGACTCACCTTTGACCCTGAACAAGATATATAAAACCAGGGGTTGGCTTTTCTTTTTTGGAGCTCTGAGCTGTAGCAGTAGTAACGTGTGACTGAGACAGCCACTGTCAAGCTCCCAGCTGAACTCAGATGTTGGTAACTATGAATTGTCTTTGGTCTGTTTATAAATGTATGTTTGTAATTTGTTTGTATTTGCTCTGAAGTTCAGGGTGCTGGCTTTTTCCCCTGAAGTAAGTGAATGATATTTGTATGTTGGATTAAAGTAAGATTGTTAACCCCTTAACATTGCTTTCCTTAGTAAAGCAGATCAAAAGGACCTGGGCTTGCAGTGTTCTGTGAGCTGGTTGTTGTTGGTTTTACACCCCCACAGCAGCTGCTAGCTGGATTGTTGAAACAGCAACCTGAACTTCAGAGCAAATACAAACAAATTACAAACATACATTATAAATAGACCAAATACAAACCAACATCTGGATTAGCAAAGCCGGAGGGCAGTTACAATGCCTTGCCCAGAGTCATGTGCCACTCTTTCAGTGAGTGAGAGCCCCCAAACAAAACATCTGGGTTTCTTCAAAGTGGTTGAGGGCTCTCAACAATGGCTGCCCAGAGTTGCCACATAAACACTCCTCCATGAGTGAGCCCCCGGACAAAATGCTAACCTCTGAGTTTTTATACTCTGTTGAAGGCTAGAAGGAGTCACACTTAATCAGCAAAAGGGTGTGAGCCTGGGGCTTTATACCTAGTTAGCAAAAGTGTATGTGTCTGGAGCTTTGCACCTAGTAAGACTTAATCAAAGGCAATTAATTTAGCATTCTAAAACAGTAAAATAAAAAGTCCCACTTTAATTACCAATACAACATCTTAAACTCAGTGAGTCCAAAATGGAATTCATTATCTTTCCCTTCAAACTCTCCCTTCTTGTTAACTTCCTTCTTCCTGTGGAAGATTCCACTAACATCCTAGTCAACTAGGCTTGCAACCTAGGTGTCATTCTCCACTCTTCACTCTTTCTGACTCCCCATATCCAGTCAGTTACCAAGTCCTGTTAACTCTACCTTTGTAACATCTCTCCTATATGTCTCTTTCCTCTGACACTGCAACCACTGTGGTACAGGCCTTCATCACTTCATTGGACTTAGACCAGTGCAACAGCTGTCCCTACCCTAGTCTATCTTCAACTCAGCTATCAAATTGATCTTCCTAAAGTGAAGGTCTGATCATGTAATCCTACCCACCCACCCCCATTTGATAAACTGTATTTCCCTGTAACCTCCAAGATCAAATATAAAATTCTCTGCTTAGGTTTTAATGCTTTGGGAAACCAGTAACTTGAAGTATAAAATAAAATATAAGCTGTCCTTTATTCCTAGGATTCTCTCTATCTTTGTCTTCACCTCCAGGCTTCCCTGGCTTCTTTTAGATCCCAGCTAAATGTCCGCCTTCTAAGTCTTTCCCAATCCTTTTTAATCTGAGGATTATCCCCCTCAGATTATCTCCAATTTATCTTGTCTAGCTTGTTTGTACATAGTGATTTGCATGCTGTCCCCTCCCTTAAACTATGTAAACTCCTTGGGAGCAGGGACTGGCGTTTTGGTTTTTTGCCTTTCTATATATCCTCAGTGTTTATCATAGTAGCAGGCACTTCATAAATGGAACATGGTAGGCACTTCATAAATGCTTGTTGTTGACTTCATTTGACCGTTCCAGGCAATCACCACTGTTGTGGCTCAGGTAGAGTTGCAGCAGGACATCTCTAAAGAATTTCAAAGGCTCAAGTAGACTCCAGCCCAGTTGGAAAGATTTATTATAGTTTTTCATGCTCTGGCAAGTGGCTGAGTCCCTTAGAGGAATTAGCAACGTCAGTAAGGCAAGACATATAATTTTATAGAGAATATGATGCTGATTACACAATCAAAATTTACATAGAATATAGGAATGTGATTAATATCAAAAGGCAGGAGGAGTTTGTTAAGGGATTAGGTAATGGAGGAGGGGTCCCAGCCTCAGTGGAACTATGCATTCGATTTCCCATAATGCATACAGAAAAACTTAGTTAGGGGGTGTGTATATGTGGTAAAGATATTATAATAAGCCTCTCTACATCATAAGTTCACTCTAGGTCAGTTCTTTACTCTTACTGTGCTGGGACTATCGTAGGGTAGGCCCCTTCTATGGTTTGGTGGTCAAGCAACCTGGTCTGCATCCTGGTGCTGCTGTCTTCTGATTGGCTAGCTATCATGGTCCTGTCTGGTAAAGGCTCTAACCTGGGCTCCCTTCCCTTTTTCTCTCTGTATCTTCACACTCAGTTCTCTCCTCAGCTCCCATAGATTGGATTATCATCTCTATGCAGATGATGCCCAGATCTATAGGTACAGCCTTAGCTGTATGCGATGCCCTCCCTTCCCATCCCCTACCTCTTGGACTCCCTGGCTTCCTTCACGATTTAGCTCAGATGCCATCTTCCGCAGGAGGCCTCTCCCAGTCTGCCCCTCTAAGGTGACTTTCCTTCAATTCTGTATGCAATGTGGATCACAAATATGTGCACAACTCCCTCCATCTCGTGATAAGCATTGGCTCACCAATTAAAGGCCTGCCCTGCCTTGCTCCCCATCCCAATGACCTTTCCACAAGAACATCCCTGTGATAACATCTGTTCAGGGAAACTTCAAAGGTTCCCTGATTTCAGGAACCAGCTTGGCCATTCAGGTCAAGATAGCTAATCAGCCAGCTCAGCACAGCAGGATAAAAGAGGAGACCAAGAGTAACACTAAATCTTAATTTAGTATTTTAGCAACACCCCCTGCCAATCTCCTTTTGTCTCCTTGTGGTTTAAGCATATTTAAGCCCCATAAAAACTCACTTTGGGGAGTCTCTGCCCGTGGACGTGTAGCTCCCTGGCCGTCCCACTCAATAAAACCCAAGACAAGCTTGACACTAGGGGGTCTTGTTATTCCTCCATCACCCATAGTATCTTATTGATGTTCATGTCTCCTGTATCAGAATGTATGCTCCTACAAGGCATGTGCTGTGTTTGTATTTATTTCTCTGTATCCTCAGTACTAAGTGCTTGTTAACTGATAGGCTTACCTTTGTTTCCTCATTCTCATCCTAATAACTACCTCCAAGACTCTGTCTTTGATCCTCTTTTCTTCCTTCTACCCTTTCTCCTTTGAAGTTTTCATCCAATCCCTTCATGTATTTGACATTCTAGCCAAACTGGGACACCCTCCTATCAGTCCTGCCTCCTCCAGTTGTCCTGTCTTTGCATCAGCCATTGAAAATGCCTGAAATGGACTTCACCCACACCATTCCCGCATCTCTGACTTCTGGAATTAATTGGAGGCCTGAGGAGGACTAGGGGCCAAGATGCTGGGTAACTGACTATTCGGATAGTACTAGTAAGAAAGAAAGCATCACCAAGCAGTGGAAAGGACACTCTACTATGAGTCAGGAGGCCTTAATACTGGATCATTCAACTATTTTGACTATTCAATGAATATTTACTCTGCCCCATATTTTATTCTCTGTTAAATCATAAGCTCCTCAAGAAGAAGTGTGATGATCTCCTTCCTCAAATTTTTTGTACTATTATTTGTGTACAGGTTGTGTTCCCCAAATAGAATGGAAGCTTTTCCTCTGAGAAAGGGTCACAGGATATGGATAGTTTTCAAAACAAGAACTGCAATCTATAACAAATGTTCCACGTCACTCATAATGAGAGGTAGAAATCGATTACTGAAGTGAGCTGATGGGAAATGTTTTGAAGAAATGGGATAAGAATTAAATGTTCTTTTTCTGTCCCCTCCTTCTCTCCAAGGAGTGGTGGACATCTAGTTTGCTGAGGGATGAAGCAATAAAATGAATAGAGCACCAAAGGCAAACATCAGACTTCCTATTGGCTAAAAACAAGTGTGGGATTTCCAGAATGGATTTAGGGAACACACAGGTGGGACAAGGCCAAATTGGCTATGGAAAGTTCTGAGAATTGTCTGGGAGAGAGCCAAACACTTGTCCTGGGGCTGTTGCATCAAGAAGATGTTAGGCAAGCTAAGCCTGGGGAATTGAATTAGATTAAGAAACTAAATCACCAAATCTGAGTCAAGAAAGTTTTGTTTTAGTTTTGCTTCTAATTACCTCACTCTGATATTATATTTCTAAATTCTTTAAATAATCCTATCTTAAATTTAGAGCTGAAAGGGACCTTAAGAGACCTGAGTCAAACTCCTCATTTTATAGATATGGGAACTGAGATACGGAAGGTTAAATTAGGTTTAGTATTACACTTGGTCTACCATTCTATCCTACTATGCTGAGCAGTGAGAGTTGGATAGGTGGGGGAGAGGAGGAGTAGGAAATGAAGAAAGACTCAACTATGGCAGGAGAAAGCCCCAGCAAGATGGCCCCATCTTGCTGGGGCCAGCCCCTGAGTCCACGTCCCCTCCTCCGACATGAGCTAGCTTTGCCCGAAGGAGCTGGATGGCCCCACCACAAGACAACCATAACCAAGTTCCAAGCACTAGCTGAGATCTCAAATCCACCAGAATCCTAGGTCCAGAGTTGTGCTAGTTACCAGACATAAGTCAAACATGCTGTGAAAACTGTCTTGTGTATTATATTCCTTAGTATCACCGTAAAGAATCAAACAAAATCCAACTATTCACGTTCTAGAAATCCCAGGTCCAGACTGGTGCTATGTTTGATGGACATTCTGGGATTTTGTAAAACTGTGGTCTTCCAGCTACTTGGTAGTCAGGTGGTGCAGTGGTTAGAGTGCTGTGCCTGAAGTCAGGAAAACCTGAGTTCAAATCCAGCCTCAGACCCTAGCTGTGTGACCCTGGGCAAGTCACTTAACCTCAGTTTCCTCATAGGTTCAATGGGGCTAACAATAGCACCTACCTTGGAGGGTTGTTGTGAGGATCAAATGAGACAATAATTGTCATATATGCCTGACGCATGGTAAGCACTACATAAGTGTTAGCTATTAGGTATTATTGTGTTAATGGTTTATTCCATGATTCAAGGCTAGGAGTAAAAAGAACTTACTTTTTCATTCTGTTAAAAGGGATGATTTGCTGAGTAGGGAGAAAGTACCTCTTTATTCAGAAATAAAGGTGACATTAAAATAAAAAATAGCAATAATTTTTTTTTCAAAGAAAAAGACCTGGGATTTTAGCCAACTAGAAACATAGTCAACATTATGATATGGCTGCCCCAAAAAAGCTATTTTGATCTTAACCTTCAGTATTGAAATGTAGTGTGATTTACACACTGTCAGTCCAACAGAACTCTGCCCTGCTCACACCATGTGTGGAGTACTGTGTTTAATTAAGAATACCCCATTCTTATGCCTAGTAGTAGAATCTCTTTCCAACGGATTCACAGCTCTGCCAACAATGCACCAGTGTGTCTACTTTTCATGATCCCTTCGACATTGACTGTTCCTATCTCTTGTCATCTTTGTCCATTTATGCATAAGGTGAAATCTCAGGGTTGTTTTGATTTGCTTTTTTTGGTTGTTATTAGTGATTTGGAGTACTCTTTGATATGGGTTGCTAATAGTTTGCAAGTCTTCTTCTGAGAATTCTTCCTACATATCTTTTGTTCCCTTATCTATATGGCTTTTTTTGTCATAAATAGCTGTTAATTGTCTAAATACCGTGGATACAAAATCCTTACCTAGGAAATTTGGTACAAAGATTTCTTTTTCTATCTGACCACTTTCCTTCTAATCCTATATGCATTAATTTTCTTTGTGCAAAAGCTTTTCAAATTTCATGTAATCAAAATTATCTATTTACAGTTTATAATTGCTTCTATAACTTGTTTAATTAAAATCCTTCTTATAACTATGAAAAGTATATAATCTATTTCTCTTCTTATCTTCTTATGGTATGATTTTTAATATTCAGGTGATGTATCTGTGGAATTTGGCATAAGATGTTGGTCTAAGGCAAATTTCTGCCAGACTGCTTCCCAATTTTCCCAGCAGTTCTGTTTTAATAATCCAGCTAGCAGCTTCTGTGGGGGCATAAGATCCCCCCACAGCCAGCACCCAGGAGGCTGCCGGCACGCCGGGAAAGCACAGGTTCTTTTTATCTGCTTAAACAAAGAAAGCACGGTGAAGGGGTTGACCAGCTTTCTCTAATCCAGCATTCAGTTAGCTCAGGGGAGCATACAGACAAGCATCAACAGACAGACCAAATACAGATTACAGCCAGCTAGTTCAGGGGAACAAATAGCCAACATCCTGAAGTTCAGAACATTCATTTAGTTCGGGGGAAAACAAAACCAGCATTCCGAACTTCAGAACAAAATACAAACAAATTACAAATATCAACAGACAGACCCAATACAATTCATAGTACCAATATCTGGGCTCAGCCTGAGAGCAAGGGCTGTCCCAGGGTCACGCTCGCCACTGCTCCAGCGCCAACCAGAAAAGGAAAGAGGAATCTTCAAGCCGTCTTCTCACCTCTTATAGAGTTTTTGACATCATCAAGCACTGCCTGAATGACCAGGGCTGATTGGTTCTTGAGTTGGCCCCTTCCCCTAGGACCCTGGGAAGTTCATCTAGGTTACATCCAATAGGGCGTGGCTCTGGACTCAACACCTCCCGTCAGCCAGCCCCATGAGTCATCACACAGGAAGTTCTCTGCACCCAGGCATGGGTCTCTGGGCTTCCTGCCCTGGAAGAGGTCACACAGATCCAGCACCCAGCAAGGCTCAATGAGATAAACTGAGTCACTCAAAGAAAACAAAGGCTACTCTGGCCACAAGTTCTTATCAAATAGGGAGGTCTTGAATAATTTATGCTTTGGGGTTAATTGAACACTGGTGTTATTGAGTCCATCCTCCTTGTCAATCTCTGTTTCACTGATCTACTAATTTATTTAATTTAACCAGTATCAAATGGTTTTGATAACTCTCGCTTTATAATACAGTCTGATGTGTGGAAGTGCTACTCCTCTTTCACTCCAACCTTTTTTCCCCATAATTTCCATTTATATTCTAGATCTTTTGTTTCTTCAAATGAATTCTGTTATTATTATATTGTGGTATATACCTCAAGAAGATCATTGATAAGGAGAAAGTCCCCATATAATATAGACTGAAATGTTTATAGTACTTTTCTGTGGTAGCAAAGAACTGGAAACAAAGTGGATGCCCATTAACCAGAGAATGGCTAAACAAACTGTAGTACATGAATATTATAATGATGGTATATATTAGGTAGAGGGAAGGAAGGAAGGAAGGAAGGGAGGGAGGGAGGAAGGAAAGGAGGAAGAAAGGGAGAGGGAGGGAGGGAAGAAGGAAGGGAGGAAGGAAGGAAGGAAAGAAGGAAGGGAGGGAAGGAGGAAGGGAGGGAGGGAAGAAAGGGAGAGGGAGGGAGGGAGGGAGGGAAGGAGGAAATATGTCTTTACTAAGTGCTTAATATGTACCAAGCACGGTGCTAAGAGATCTTAGAAAGCATCTAGTCTTATTATTTGCTTCCTTCTGCTTGCTCCTCTGTATCAGTTCATGTACATTTTGATTCTCTTAATTCATCATATTTTCTTAAGGTACAAATAACAATCTCCTACATTCATGTACCATAATTTTCTTAGTCATTTCCCAATCAATGGGCATCTACTTTATTTCTAGTTCTAGTATAAAAAAATGATATTTTGCTGTATATGGGACTTTTCTGTCTTTGACCTCCTTGGGGTATATGCCTAGCAGTGGGATCTCTGGGTCAAAGGGTACAAATCTTTTAGTCAATAATTCTACATAATTTTCCAAAATGGTTGGAACAATTTGTGTGTCCACTCCCATTAATATATTAACATGCCTGTCTTTCTGGAACTCCTCTACCCTGGACCATTTCCAATTTTTGTCATGTTTGCCAATTTTCTGAGTGTGAGTGGCACCAACAGAGTCAGTGCCAGGATGACAGTTTTCTCATTATCTTGCTACTGCCAGCATTGTCAATGCTACAGCAGCTTTTACTCCAAAGAACAGGGTACCACCGCTCTCCCCACTATATTGCTGTTGTCATTGCTGTCCAAATGTCGCTTCCCTAATCACTGCTAAGTGAAGATCAGGAGATTACCACCCTCTTACCCTCTACAACTCTTTCAAAGAGAAGCCATTGAACCAGATTCCAATGGATCACTCAGAACCTTAAGGGTTCAAACAAATAATCCATTTAATAAAAATATATATTCAAATACTTTAAAAAGCAGTTCCCAAAATGGTGAAAACAACATTCAGAAAGATAAAGATAAAAGTTGGAGGTTAAATGCAGTTGACAAGACAATTCTCTGGGGTCTCAGGAACATCCCACTAAAGTTGTAAACAGTGCTTTTTACACAGTTAGGTCCCAGAAATTTGCCTTGGAGCAAAATAAACCAATGACCCCAAGTCTATGCCACTGCTTCCTCAATTAAAATATCCCTAATTTGTACTATGAAAGTGTGGGAAGTTAATTCATGCCTCCCCTGTTCCACCAGTACTCTGGCCAACAACACTGCATAGTTTGAGCAATAATAATAAAATATTCCCTCCATAAACCTCTCACAGCATCAGTAGGAAGAATGGGAACACAAATGGAGTATGGTAAATGGCAAGGAAATGCACACACAGCCTAGCAAACTCACACTTGTGATAGTCTAGGACTGTGTTTCTTTTTCTTAAGGTTCTCATACTAGGTACAGTGTCTCTACTGGGCAGATTGTTCTGTTGGCTTCCTGGGCCAATTCCTCTCAAGAGCTCAATTTGACACTGCAGCTGGACTCTGGGACTTCTCTTTACTGGCCTTTGGCTGTTCTCCTATCCCCTCTCACCCTCATTTGCCCTTGACTCTGAAGAAGAATAAGATAAAAAGGCGAACAGTGATTCCCTCTAAAGAGCTGCGTTCTTCCTCCATAACTGGTTCTCTTATCAACTACCAGGCATGACCTCCTTGGAAACTGCTAGAGATCACTCCTATGACCAACTGCCATGGATGACTCCCTTGGCTACAGAGTTAGGCTACCTTGCTTCTTAAAGGTCAGTAGGACTGTGGCTTATCCTTCAACCAGCCAATGGCTTAGATACCCTATTAATTCTATTAGACTGGTGGAGGAAGAGTCTTCAGATTTTCTAAAGGAGCAATACTTCTTTATATTTCATTTACTAGTAGTGAATGGGCCCCTCCCCCTTTCATTTCCTTTGTTAAAAAAAATTTTTTAACCACTTTTTTTTAGCTCCCCTCCACACCCATTGAGAAAGCAAGCAATATGATAGCAATTATACATGTTTTAGTTTCTTTATAATCTTTAATAGGCCACCCAGACTGTGAACTCAAAGGCTTAACATTCTTTATGAGGTATAAACTAAAAATATAAGATGGGTAACCCTTTTAAAAGATGCAAAGGTGCCTACTCCAAGTAGAAAAGGGGAAAAACCTTAACAGTTCATTATCTTTCTTATCTGCCCCTTTCTCATATCTTGTAATTTCACAAAGTGGGTTGGAAGGATTTAATCCATCATGGATCCTCAATCAACTCCATAACATACACTAAGTAAATAGAAATACAAGATATTGAGATTTATAGGATGTAGACAAGGTAGTATTCAGGAGAAATTTTATACACCAGAATACTTAGTTGATAGGAAAGAAAAAAATTAATGAGCTGAGTTCATAGTTTACAAAAATGGAAAATGAATAAATTAGTACACTGAATATAAATATAAAACAAGAAGTTGCCAGAATTAAAAGAGAAATTAACAAGATAGAAAATAAAAGAACTGAAAAAATAAACCCAACCTCATTTTTTAGAAGACAAAAAGATTTTTATTTTAAACTTAGTACATCAACAAAAATGATCAAATAAGCATATAAAAGAATAAACTCATTTAAATCTTTAGCATTTAACAAAATAAAACAAAAAAATTCATAGATACCAAACAATACATTTACTCTGAGTCCTTTTTCAAGTCTATCTGAAAGGTTCTGATATCTTTTCTTTGGTTTCTTATATTCCAGTAAACTTGATAAGCCACTAACAAATTTAATCAAAAAGAGAAAAGAAAAAAAATCAAATTAACAAATCAGAAAGGGAATGTCACAATTGATAGAAAATTACCAGAGACTATTGTATACACCTATATGTCAACAAAACAGAATATGAAAGAAATGGATTAATATTTATAAAATACATCTTATAATTTACAAAAGAGGAATTAACCTAAATAAACTAATATCAGAAAGAATAAATTGAACAAGCAATTAACATACTGTCATGTAGAAAAAAAGATATCATGGCTAGAAAGATTCACAAGTAAATTCTATCAAACATTCAAAGAACAAATAATTCTTATGCCATATATAGTGAATGGAGATAGAGATTGGACCTGTGATTTCCTTGGCATATGGAGCTTCTGATGAGCAACTTTTCCTGTCTAGGTTAGGAGCCTCTCTGCAGTTTACAATCTTAGAGAGCTTCTTGGAAAAGTTAAGTAACTTGCCCAATGTCACAAAGCTAGTATATGTGAGATACAGTATCTTAATCTGGGTCTTCCTAGTGATGGGGTGCTTGGGTGCCTGTGCTTGGGCCCCAATTCCAAAACCACATCCAGCTCTAAAGTCACATTTTTACTTAGCCTCAAAATACTGTCTCAGGCAGTTCCTGTCCAGTTCAAGGTAAGCATGACCTAGCAAAATACTTATCTCTCTTCCAGTGGCCAGCTGCACCTATAGAATTTATTAGTTTGGATTTCCTATGTACATGCTGAATTGGCTGTGTACTGAGTCACAGAGATATTGACTACTCATTGGCCTATCATGTGCATGCTAGACCTAGACATATGTATACTCCCTTACATTTATCTTGTCTAACAAGACATTGATGGAAGCAGCCTGGGTATTTCCCAGTCAGCCATGACTGTTAGTTGACTTAGTGACATTTCAGGCCTAATACCACACCTCCAAGTAGCACCCCCTTGGGCTATTTACCAGTGAACTCTGGGTAGGATACCTGCACAGTAGATACAAAAAGTGCATGTTCCTTTAAGAACTGACCACTCCTTAACCACTCCCTAATCCTACCCCAAAACAACTAATTAATATATTTGGCATGTTTCGCCCCAAAATATCCTATATAAACTTTATCTGCACCCCTGTAAGGTTGCAGGTTCCGTAAGAACTCTTGCCCTCTGAAAAGCATAATAAATCTTTGCCATCTTGACCTGAAGAATGCTTGAGTCTGCAAATTCATTCCAGATGGCCCTGACCTTCTTCAGTACTGGGGTCCTTGAGGGGTACTACCCCTCAACTACCTGTCTGGGAACTCCAGTCTTGGTGTTCCTGGACCTCATCTCCCCAACCCTCAACAGCTCTAAAGGTCAGTTCTCTATCCAATATCACATTATCTTACCTATATAAAGTTCCCAAAAAACAAACATAGCTTTTTACCAAACTTTCTATGAGGTAAATACGGTGCTGATCTCCAAACCTGGTAAGTAAATGAACTGAATCTGCAATTTTCTCCAAGCTTCTGGTGCTTCAGGGCTTATGAAGTTTATTCAGCTTGATCAACAGCATTTCCTCCCCACAATGGGACCTCCCTCCCCCATCCATCTCACTCACCAACTGATCACAGCATATCACCAAGTTCAGTCAGCTAACTCATTGGTGTTTCTCCAATTAAAGATATTTTAGAAAAGAAGAATAAACTGTCATAAAAAAGTAAACTTTAAAATTGATTGTTGTCTTGTATCCAGAGTGGCTTTTGTTTTCTTTGAGTGACTCAGTTTATCTCATCGAGCCTCGCTGCGCCATATCTGGGAGCAGAGAACTTCCTGTGTGATGAGTCATGGGGCTGGCTGAGGGGAGGTGTTGACTCCAGAGCCACGCCCTATTGGGTGTTAACCTGGGGGAGAGGCCAGCTCAAGAACCAATCGGCCCTGGTCATTTAGGCAGCCGCTTGATGATGTCAAGAACTCTATAAGAGGGGAGAGGACAGCTTGAAGATCTTTCTTTCCTTTTCCGGTTGGTGCAGCAGCAGTGGGGAGCATTGCCGCGTTCCCCCTAGGCCTCTTCCTGGGCCGGGGGTCGCGGGCAGTCCTCCCCGGGGGACCTCTTCTGCTCCTACACCGAGCCTTCGGTCGTCACCGGCCGGCCTGGCCTCCACCCAGACCGGAATTCACCAGACAGAACGCCAGAGGATCTCGCTCACGGTCTTTATTGGTACATCTTCCACGGCGACTGCTCGACTCTGCTCTCTTCCCCTATCCCCGTACATTATATAACCTATTGCAGCCAATCCAGTGGCGAGAGCTATAACATTGCCTTATATGGACGGGCTTCATCCTAAGCCGGCACCGCCCAGCGATATACCCGGAAAAGCGTTATACCCGGAAAGCTGTAGTCCCTGCCCCACCCTCCACCCAGCCCTAAGCGGCGTCCCACCCCCACCCAAATCCCAACAATTCACCCCTTAAACTAAAATTAAAAGGAAGAAGGGGAAACATAGGGCAGTGCTCACAAAGCGGAATCAAGATCCAACCAACCTGAGGGGTCCTCCCCCACACCTACGGCCCGCAGGGCGCGGTAACCAACCCGCTGGCGGCGAGAAAGCAGGGAGATGCGGGCGCAAAGAACGCGGACCGCAATAAGCAGGGCGAGGAAGGCCGCCGCAGCAGCCAGGTAGGGCCACCAGGAGAACCACGGACCTGAAAGCCAAGAAGGCCACCAGGAGGAGAGGTTGGGCGGGACCCATGGGGAGACCCTAGTGCCATTGATGGCCTGGTACTCCCGCCGAAGGTTGTGCAGCGTGTCCCAAAAATCCTCATCCCAGGTCCCGGTCAGGGCCCGGGAAAGGTTGCGGCTGAGCTCGGCCGCGATAGAGGAGTTAGAATAAGGGGCATTCGTCACACAGAGGCCTTCGCCCACTCGACGACGACAAGAGTGATCTACAAAGGAGTCCAACCGCTCCACGACCAGATCGAGGCGCGTGTTCAGGGTGAGCAGTCCTCCCCGAAGATGGAGGAGGGATGTCTCCACAGTCTGCAGGGCCTGCGCTGTCTGGGCGGTGGCGTTGTTGAGGGCCTCGGCCGTGACCGCAGAGCCAGCCATGGCCGTCGCGGTAAGGCCAAGGGAGGCGAGAGAAGCCACTAAGCTGATAAGGAGTCCCACCACGAGGAGAATCACCCCCACCGCCCGCGGCTTACGCTGTTTTCTCCTCCCTGGCGGTAACGGGGCCCCGAATAGATGGGGCCCGCGGTCGTCCGGTGAGAGTGGACATGGAGGAGGTAAACGCGGGCCGAACGAGTCTGCAGAGCCTGTTGGACCTGTGAAAAGAGTGGGTGGAGCGGTACACCGGGAGAAATAAAGGAGTCTGGGAGGCCAGAAACAAGCTCCACGGCATATTTGCTATCTGAAATCACATTAATAGGCGTATCAGGGAACAACTGGAGCGCCTGAAGGATCGCCCACAACTCACTGGGCTGCACCGAGGGATATGGAGAGCACAGTCGCAGGCACTGTTGCAAATGGGGGATATACAGCGCCACTCTGTGGTCCTTAGAAGCATCGGTAAAAATCTGGGGCCCCTGTACCGGTTGCGGGCTCACCGGGGACGGGGCGAGGGAGATGGGGAAAAGGGGGATGGTCTCCAAGAGTTTGGGCAAAGGGCCGCCGCCCACCGGGACGTCAAGCAGTGTCACCGCCCACGCCCAGGACGCCTGCATCAGTTCAGGAAGGACGGGAACAAGGTACGGTGCGTCCAGGGTGGGCACACAGCCTAGCAACGCTAGGCAGCGACGCCGGGCTGCTATTACAAGGCGAGCCAAAGCGTCCAAGCGCCCCTCCAGCGAGGAGGCCGCGCCTGAAACATAGATCCACTCAATTACTCCATGGGCCTGATACAAGGCACCCCATGGTAATAGGCCGTCTTGCAGGGGCCTAAAATAAACTGTCTTATTTGGCTCATATCGTGTCAGCGCGGACGTGGCTCGAGCAATGATGCGATGCAGTGCATCGCGGGCTGCAGGGGTCCAAGCTCGAGGAGATTTAAGGTCCGTGGGTCCTCTGAGAAGGTCATAAAGGGGTTGCATATCCCCGGGGGGAATAGGAAGATAAGAGCGGACCCACTGCACCGAGCCCACAAGTTTTTGAAAATCATTAAGAGTCTTGCAGCGCGCCTCCTGTAGCACAGGAAAGGGGCGCCGCACGGAGGTCTCCCCCACCACCGAGCCAAGATACTTAGCCGGGACCGTAAGCTGGACCTTCTCAGGATCCAGGAACAGGCCCGCACGGTGTAGCGTCCTCCGAACATCTCTCAAGCAAGGGTCCAACAATTGCTGAGTA
This sequence comes from Trichosurus vulpecula, assembly GCF_011100635.1. Taxonomy (NCBI): domain Eukaryota; kingdom Metazoa; phylum Chordata; class Mammalia; order Diprotodontia; family Phalangeridae; genus Trichosurus; species Trichosurus vulpecula. Next base: position 378,596,147 of record NC_050573.1, read on the forward strand.
GGCGCCGCCACCAGGATATCATCCATATAATGAAGAAGGAGAGCTGAAGGGTGGTCCCGACGGACCGGTTCCAGCACCCCGTCCACATGTCTCTGGCACAGCGTAGGGCTGTTGGCCATTCCCTGCGGGAGAACCTTGAACTCGAACCGCCTGTGGGGACGAGAAACATTAGTAGATGGCAGAGAGAACTCAAACTTGGGGGTGTCTTTCGGGTGGAGGGGAATGGAGAAAAAGCAGTCCTTTATGTCCACCACGGCCAAAGGCCATCCAGCCGGAATGGCCGTGGGAGAAGGAAGCCCGGGCTGGAGCTTCCCCATTGGTAACATAATACGGTTGATGGCCCGCAAGTCCACCAGGAGTCTCCAGCGGCCTTTTCCACCGCGTTTTTTAATGACAAAGGCAGGAGAATTGTAAGGGCTAGTGGAGGGCCTAATTTGGCCCTGAAGGAGCAGACCCTGGACAATCTCCTCCATTACGACGAGCTTTTGCAACGGGAGGGGCCACTGGTCTACCCACACTGGCGTGGTAGATGTCCAAGTGATTCGGGGTGTGGGGGTGCCCGTGCCACGATCAGTGGCCCTCAAGAGTTTAAAGTATCCGGGCCGGACAAGGTAACCTCGAGCTGTGCAAGGATGTCACGACCCCATAGTGCATAGGTGAGACCGGGAACGCACAAAGGGCTAAACTGGCCCTCAAGCGCGTCCCGTCTCCAAGTCATAGGCCTGGCGGCCTCCCATGCCTCCACTACTCCTCCCACTCCCTTTACTGGCTTGCCAGCTCGTCGGCGTGGAATTTGAGGAGGCCACTGGTTGCGGGGCAGCGCGGAGCGATCGGCTCCCGTGTCTACGAGACCCCGCACTGGCTGTCCCTCCACCAGGAGGATCATCATGGGGCGGTCCATTGTGATCTTCTCCATCCAAAGGCAAGAATCAGCCTCTGTGTCCTGGAACGGCACTGCCTGAGCGAGGACCTCACCTGGGAAAATATCAACTAGAATAGGGTGTGGGTTAACTACCAGTAACGGGTCACCGGGGGCCAGCACCTGGGTGGGAACGGTATAGCGAGACTGAAAAGGGTTCCCCGTGGCCAGGAGCACTCCTGCTGGCCCTTGGACCGGGATTTCTATTGCCCCCCACGAGGGAAGGGTGGTTGAGTCTCGGGCCGTAAGGACTGGACCCGGGGGGGGCGAGTTGCCCGCTTTCTCGGCCCCCCGTGCTCGTTTCCCGACTCCTGGGTGGGGTTCCTTTGGTCGGAGCGGCAAAATTTCGCCATATGGCCAGGCTTTCCGCAGCGGAAGCAATTTGGGGTGCCTCGTCCCGACCCGCAGCTTTGTGGACACTGGGCCCGAAAGTGACCCAGCTGACCACATTTAAAGCACCGACGGTCGGATCCGGAGTCCCGGGAGACCGCGAGGCGGTTCAAAGCCTCTACCAGGGCGTCATTTCTCGCGGCCTCCTCTTTCAAGCGATCCCTCCGGTCCCGTTCTATGGCCGTCGCCAAGACTTCCATGGGACAGGGAGGAGCGAGGGACATCACCTTTTCTATCATTTGGTCCGGGGTGGCGTCGGGGGGCAAGGCCGCCAGAGCTGTCTTCGCCTCCCCCCGGAACCCCTCTCGGAGGATCTGCTTAATGATGAGTTCCCGGCCCGGCCCTGCAAACGTGCTGTCCACGTATCTCCGCACTCGCGTGGCAAACTCAAGTGCGCTCTCCCCTGGCTTCTGGCGCATATCGGCCAGGCCAGCTGGGGTTCCTGCAGAGGTACGCCCCAGCCTTTGCCATGCCTGTTGATGCACTACCCGCACATCCTCCAGCTCCTGGTTACTAAAAGTGGCCTGTACCCGGGGATCACTGTATTGTCCCCGGCCCAACAACAGGTCTACCCGCCCCGGGGGCCCCCCGGTGCGCGCTTGGAGCGCTCTAGCCTCCGATTCTTTGATAGCCTGGAACGCCGTGTAGTCCACAGGGCTCAGGACCCCCAACGCGAGGTCATCGAAATCACGCGGGGTCCAGACTGTGGAGACAGTCATATTAGAAAGAAGGCGCTGTGCCAACGGGGAAGCGGGGCCATTCTCCTGCACCGCCTGCTTAAATTCCCTAATGGTCTTCAGCGGCAGGGGCTGAAAAACTCGGGTACCATTATCCAGAAATAATGGAAATGCCTCAGAGATTTCTGAGTCCACCACCTCTCCGGACCGCATAGCTTCGCGGATCGCGCGAGGTATCAGAGGAAGGTACCCGCCTGATCTATCCCCCGGGCTGAGCCGCTCATAGCGGCTTTCGCTTTCGCCGTCAGAGTGGGGAAAAGAGGAAGTAGATCTGCGTTCCTGTTCTGGAGGGCGGGGCAGTGGGCGGCCCTCTGGCACACCACCCCTCCCTCGCACCTCCCCTTCCCCGCAGGAGGGAACCGCCCGCGACTCCTCCCTCGGCCGGAAACCGGCGCCATCTTTGCTGGGTGCGCCCACCGCTCCAAAAAGTCGAACTGCGCCTGAAGCGTGGTAGCAGTTCTCCGAGACTAGTCTTTTCGTCTCTAAAAGGGGCCATTGTCCTGTATGTTCCGCCTGAGGCCGCTCATTTCCCGCCTCCCGCATATCCTCCCAAGGGTACAACGGGGGAGCAGAGGCCGCGGGCCTTGGCCCAGTTACCACCACCTCAGTCAGATCAGTCTCCCCTCCCGGGCCCCCACCGAGCGGCCGGGTCTCCGTCTGAGTCTCTGCCGTGCTGGTGTCCGGAGGAGGCCTGGGGTCGAGCAACCCCTTAATGGCGGCCATCAAGCCAAAGTCCTCCGGAAGAAGAAAACCCGGGCACTGTTTTTGATAAGACAGCATTTGCTGCTGTAAGACCGGAAAACGGTCCGGCTGAAACCCCGAGTGTATGAGCCACGGAGCCACCACCAGCAACTTTTCCACGAGCCGCTTTAGCTGCTCCGTGGAGGCGGACAACCCCCGTTTAGACAAAGCAGTTCTGACCTGTAAAGTTAATAAGTCCCGATCCTCTGGCCGCAGCAAAGGGAGGCTGCGCGCTTGCCCCATCTCCGGGCCTTTCCCCCGTTACCTGCACGGAGAAGCTGTCTGGTCCGCCCTAGTCGGGCTAGTCCCCCCTATCACCGGGGCTCTTCCGGAACTCTGCAACGGTCCAGCCGTCCTAGGCCGGTCCCTGTTCGGGCGCCAACCTGCCGCGTTCCCCCTAGGCCTCTTCCTGGGCCGGGGGTCGCGGGCAGTCCTCCCCGGGGGACCTCTTCTGCTCCTACACCGAGCCTTCGGTCGTCACCGGCCGGCCTGGCCTCCACCCAGACCGGAATTCACCAGACAGAACGCCAGAGGATCTCGCTCACGGTCTTTATTGGTACATCTTCCACGGCGACTGCTCGACTCTGCTCTCTTCCCCTATCCCCGTACATTATATAACCTATTGCAGCCAATCCAGTGGCGAGAGCTATAACATTGCCTTATATGGACGGGCTTCATCCTAAGCCGGCACCGCCCAGCGATATACCCGGAAAAGCGTTATACCCGGAAAGCTGTAGTCCCTGCCCCACCCTCCACCCAGCCCTAAGCGGCGTCCCACCCCCACCCAAATCCCAACAGAGCATGACTCTGGGCTAGCCCTTGCTCTCGGGCTGAGCCCAGAGGTTGGTAACTATGAATTGTATTGGGTCTGTCTGTTGATATTTGTAATTTGTTTGTATTTAGTTCTGAAGTTCGGGGTGGTGGTTGTTTGTTCCCCTGAACTAGCTAACTGTAATCTGTATTTGGCCTGTCTGTTGATGCTTGTCTCTTTGCTCCCCTGAACTAACTGAATGCTAACTGAATGCTGGTGTTTTCCCCTGAACTAGATGAATGTTGTCTGTATGCTAACTGAATGCTGGATTAAAGAAAGCTGGTCAACCCCTTCACCTGCTTTCCTTGTTTAAGCAGATAAAAACAACCTGTGCTTTCCCGGCGTGCCAGCAGCCTCTTGGGTGCTGGCTGTGGGGGGATCTTACGCCCCCACAGAAGCTGCTAGCTGGGTTGTTAATACATGTCCCTACTTAAAGAACTATGATAACTCAGTTCCACAGCAGTTTGGTCAAGCTGTTTAGCCAGCAATTTCTGGCCTTCCTGACAGCTAGTTTTAAAACTTTACTGATCAGAAGCTGGCTACATATCCAGGGAGAGGAAGCTAGATTTCCACATAGAATTCCATAGGAATTCTCTAGCTAAGCACCACCCAAGAGAGAGATAGCATCAACCTTGATTCTGTCAACATTAAATAGCCTGTATACACTTACTGGCATTCTGTGGTGGTGGCGGTGGTATTGAGGTTTAGGGGTACTGGAACCCTGAAATAGCGATATACCAGTCCTACCTGAATGAATTTTGAATTCAACCCATGCTTTCTTTCAGCTAAAGACAAGGTTTATTAAAACACCTACAGAGGGTGATTCTAAAAATCCACCATATTGGCCAGACTCTTAAGGAATCTGAGCATTGGCAAGACTCTTAAGGAATCTGAGCACTTTCATGGAGGCAAGATAGATCATAGGGAAAGACTACGGGAGGGATCTAGGAGTGGCCAAGTAGTCTGGGGTGACTAGAGGAGGGGTCTAGAGAGGATCTTGATGGGAGTGGCAAGTAGGCTGCTGGGGTAGGATCAAAGGTGGGGAGTACCCTGAGGCAATCTGGAGGGGACAGACAATGAAAGGATGGGCTAGGTTAGGGGTAACAGAGAATTAGAAGATTGGGCATTGTTAACCTATAGTTTGGTTAAAGGAGGCAAACAGACTAGGTGAAATAAAATTAGTATAGATTTATTCCCCTGGAGATAGCGGATACATGATCATGGAACCAGAAGCAAGCTTCTGATTAACTTGAACAAGAGAGAGAGAAGGTTTAAGTAACAATTCAGAGCTGCAGTTTATGATCTCCGTATCAAAGAAAGGTAATTCTTAGGTACAAGGTAATTGACAATGTAGGGTCACTTAGAAATGCAAATATTTCTAGCCCACAGCTCTGGCTGCAGACTTTCTGTCACCACAGAAAATAAAGATACTCCTGGTCTTTGAAGTTGCTGAGGCAGGAAAAGGGGATTTTTGGAATAGAGCAAAAGCAGTTTGGATAATTGGGGTTCAAATAATCTGAAAGTATTGACATTTCCTCCTTTTGGTCAAAGGTGAGCTGAGGCAACACCTGTTAGACCAAGAGAGGTAATGACTCTCCTTCAGAGAATGGGAAAGGAAGTTCCAAAAATTCTTCCTTTGCTGACCAGGGAGACGAGCTAATCTCTGTGTCTGGAGTGAGCCCCTCAGACAGAGGGATAAACAACCATTGACAGTATTATTTTGTTAACTAAGGTGGTGGAACATTTGTGGGCCAAAGTCAGCCCTAGTAGGACCCTTAGTAATAGGAGAAAACAAGTATAGTAAGCACCCCAGCAGCAGAAAGTAGGAGGGAATCTGAGTAAGCTCCCAACCCCAGGGGAGAGGCTTCAGATGGGGAGGGAGCTTTATTTCTCACAGGCCTGGTCCAGACTCTTGGCTGATGTCGTTTTCAGGCCCCTTGGAAACCAGAGGGCAAGTTCTCCTATGGGCTCAGATGTCCAGTTGGGAGCAGAAGCAATCTTTAGATATGACAGACCTGACAGAGGCTCTCAGAAAACAGATGATTTGATAATTGAGAGGAAACTGCACAACATAGGTTCTTGACTAAAGGCACATAGAAATAGTTCAGTTTCCCAGGCACACAGGGCTAGGTTCAAACAATACAATAAAGTTTTCCCACAATTCACATAATTGCATAATTACATTAAGTCAGATACAGATTAAACTATTTAGAAGACTTACATGTCCATGTTACATTTACACATTAGATAACCAAGAAAACTTAAATGTGAACCATACAAAGCAATGCAATCTTTAACAATGTCAACTAACACTGAATTTCTGATATTCCTATAACACAGCACATATAACATCATAAATTTTTAGTCATGCCATGTCTCTTTGATGGTATTTACAAAATAAACCACAATCTATTCTTCTTTTAACATTATTAATTATAACAAAGCTTTAGACAGGCATGATATTAACAAAATAATATTCTCACAAGTCTTTGACCTGATTGTCTCCATACCATTACCAAGAAATAAAGGACCTGAACTTATATAGGAACACTAGTTCCAGTGCTATGGTAACCTAGGATGTTCCATAATCAATTATTTTACTGTAATCTCACATTGCTTAAGGAACATCCTTCAGGCTAGTTTTAAATAGCTTGCATATATTTCAAAAATTGGACCATATAAATATGATAGGTAAAATGTTATTATTCCTAGATAACTGTTTTCCATTTTTGAAACTTCAGAAAATTTCAGTTTACATCTCATCTGCTGTTTCTATCCTTACCTAAGTCTTGTACCTCATATAAGAATCTTTTAAAATGTGAAAGTCCACCATAAATGAACTCATCTTCCTTTTAAAATTATCAGACAAATACTTTAATAAAGGAGAAATAATTTTACTTTTACCACCATCTTATACAATTTTTGTGCAAAAATCCAAATTTAAGATCTATTTACCTGTGTGGGATGAAAGACCCTCACCAATTAAATTTATAATAAGGAGCCATCTCAGAACAGATGGGAACAGAAATAAATTTTATTCAATTATTGAGAATAGGGCGTCCTCTGCCAGAACAGATCTAGCAAGAGAGGCACTTTACAAGGGGCAAAGCACCAATAATTATACCTAACACAAGAGAATTCCCACCCACCTCTGACCCTTCTCACCACTGGCTGGGAGGCAGGCTTACTATCTGAGCATGAAAGCTAGACAAAGAATGGGGAAATCAAGGCACAGAAATTCCAATTCCTATTCCCTTAGTTAATGATTATAACTGAGGTGACATCTGTAAATCTAAAGAAGGAGAACAGGATAAGGGTAGGGGGAGACCCTCTCCATTCTTCTATAGGACTTTTACAGTGAAGGAAAGCAGGTCACAGTGACCCTATTCTTACTGAGCAAATCTTTAAACCAGAACCAGAAGAAAAAACAAAAATTTTCAGGGTAAACTTTCCCAAGAGGCTGAGTCGTCAGACTCTCATGGCCTCAGAATTTTCCACTTCCCTATTTCTAGTATAGATATAGATATATATTTATATATATCTTCCCTGTGAAGTCTTCACATTTTATTTACCTCACACATTACCGAAACATAATAAATTTTTGGAAGTCAATCATATGCATCTGTATATAATTCTTAGAGGTATCAATCTGATCCTGTTACTTTTCTCAAAATTTTGCTTTCCTATTGAATTAGACATCTATCATATTACATCTTTGTCTTATTACTTTGTCTAATCATTTCCTCCTTTTAGAGGATGTTATCTCTATATTATATTTTTATTTTTATTTGGCCATGAACATAGGTTAAAATTGTAAGCTATTCATTCTTGCATCCTATTATAATAACTCAGAGATATTCCAATATCCATCCATTACCTAATAGATTTAGCATTGTGCTTATAAAACTTCTTGATAATATAAATTTGCTATGAAAGAAAAGAGGGACAATGTGACAGAAGGAAAGAACTTACTTAGCTCTGTTTGATTCCAGGCATGAGTCATATCTGACAGCCAATCATACAGTCACTAGATGCTGAAAGGAGTAATTAGGTGGGGGAAATTTCCTTTTCAGAAAGGAAATAGTGGAATTTGGGAAACAGAGTCAGGAAGATCCTACCTAGGCAGTGCCCAAGGTCATCTTCAAAACTTTTTCCCAGGCACAGACATCCACCTTAAAGTTCTCAGCCTGCAGTACATGCCATTCTACTATTGGCTTTATGACACCTATCAGAGTTTAAAACAAGTAAATCATAGTCCCATAAAGTCTTAAATAGCAAATAAATATCCTTCAGTCAGGACTGTCCTAAATTTCATTAAGCATTAATTCAAATCAAGTTTCACAACTTTTCTGTCTTCTAAAATACTACCTCATATTCTCTCAACATAACAACTATGAAGGGGACAGGAAGGACTTGGATGTGTTCCATTTATCCCAAAACTGCTTATCTGCCTTAAACAAAAGAGGTTCCTGACTTTGATCTCACTACATATCTTTGTTTCTCAACCCTTTTTTTATTCTTCCCCAATTACACTCATTCTGGAGAAAAGAGACACTTCAGGCATTGAATCTCTTATATATGCTTAGGCTATGGAATAATTACAAATTCAGAGTAGGCCTTCTAAAATTACACAAGAGATTTTTTTTTCCAGAACATCCCTTCTAAAAGTATTTTCCTTTCTTTAAACAGTTTAAAATTTTATCCTGATGTTAAAAGGAATAGTCACTAAACTTTTATGAAGAAAATCATTTGGAAAGTTTTAAAATGATATATGTCTCTCTCCTCTTCCTTAGAGCAAAAACCTTTTCTTGGTCAAAAAGGTGTTGTAATGGGGAGGACATTTAGTTTCTATAAATTACATACCCAATTAAATTAGCCTTATCACAATAACAAGGTTTACCAGGACTTTAAAAACTTTATAGGAATTCCTCTACTTGAAAACTTTACACAAGATTAACAAGAATTCATGGCTGGATGGTGCCAAAAATCCTTGGTTCAGTTAACAACCTCTATTTCTCAATTAAGTACAATTCTTAATCTAATAACATCTAGATTATAAGAGGAATTATTCTCCTAACAACATAGGTAATGCAATGTTAATCAAATTGCACAATACAAGAAAATTTAGAAATATAAGCACACCACAACCAATTATCATGTATTTAAAACTTGCGCATCAAATCTGAATTCATAATCAGTAGTGGTAACATTTTAATTTCTAAGGCCCAATACTCCTAGCATTGTAAAAGAAAAGATTATTATCTATAAAATCACATTTTTTTCTCTTCAATATTGCTGATACATCTGTGTGCTAAATTACACAATTCAGAAGTGTAACAATGCCCTAAACATAATTATGCTTTTTAAAACTTGAAACAACCCATTTATCAATTTAGGTGAATGCATTTCTAAATCTCCTTGCACAGAGAATCTTTCACCTCATCACTTGAAACTATAACTTTAAACCACCACATATATTTTCATGATAGTCAAGATTTTCACGTGGAAAGTCTATTCTCATAGTAAATATCAGTATTATTAATTATTTACTTGTTATAGGTTCTAAATCATCAAATTACATAACATCCATTTAAAAACCCAGTTTACATATATCAAAATCAGATTAAAATTGCTATAATATCATTTCTATCACACCATGATCTTCTCAAATTTCACAATCCAAGAGAATGTTAGAAATACAATATAATTTTAGAAATACAGAAACAATCAATTTCAGATGACATCAATTGCATTTCCAGATTATCACATATAGAAAAATTTTCAACTTATTACTTTTGGTATTCAAAAACCACTTCAAAAGTTAACAATTACATTAAATTAGAGAGAGATAATAATAATGTTGTGTAACATATACCAGATATTATTTTAAGCATTTTACAATCATTATCATTTTGATCCCATAATAGCCATCATTATTGTTTTCCCTTTATAAATCAGGAAACAGGTCAAACAGAAGTAAAATACAGTTTTGTAACTGGAACAGAGAAGTATGAAGTCTACCCAGAGCAGAGAGCAGGGACTGGTTTCTCAGTGAAGACAATTTTGGAGGCAGAGCTTAGGAAATGCTAACCACAGGCCCAATCCATCCACCTTTCCCTCCCCCCACAAATGCAGAATTTACTGACCCTGGGGCGGTCTGCAGCTCCTGGGGATAGAATGGGGATACAAGGTGAAATGTATAGGACCTGGGTGACATTTTCAAGCTTTGCCTAAAAGGATGGGCTACAAAGTGCCCAAGGGGCACAAAGCCACCGCCAGTCTGCAAATTTCTGAGCCTCCCCTCCTTTTGCCAGATGGGGAAGGGTGATTTAAATTTTCCCTACAATTTGTACCTGGGGATGAGAGGAATTGCAAAAACCCTTATGGATGTTAAAAATTCCAACACTGAGACATCCTCTTAACTCTGGGGAGGGAGTGGGGAATGCTAAGTGATCAGGATTAGAAAGGGGGTGTTTAACACGAGTGAGAGTTCCTGGAGTGATCTATAGTCTCAGGAGTTTTCTCTCCCAAAATTCCAACTAATCAGTTTCCAAACTTTTTAATGATTAAATCCCAGAATCTGCTAAAAAGTTTTAGTTCTATTTCTGCTGTAATTCCGGGTTAGCCCGACGAGAAACCACAAGGAAAAGAGTCTTTGTTTCCCTAGTTGTAGCCCCCCCAAATCTCTGGCTGCCTGTGTTCAAACCTCACAAGGTCAACTCATTTCACAGCACACACACACAAACACACATACTGACAGACAAAAAAATGACAATTAACAGAACAAATACAGACTGAGCTCACAATTTAATGACAAAGACAGGGAATTAGAGGCTTTCATGAATTGGCTATGAGCACCCCTATGGTCTTTGGGGGAAGCCTGGACATCCCTGATATTTCTGACTCTCCATAATATACATCCAGAGTGTAGCTGTCCTTCTCAAAAACTAAAGCCCTTGGGAAGGGGAAGAAGAGGGGGTGGGAGAGAAAGGAGGCAACAGCAGCAGCAGTGGTACAAAGTTATCCTCCTTAAGCAAGTAAGGGAAAGGCAAGGAGTGAGGACAAGGAATGTTTATCCTCCCCCAAATCAGAGCCTTTAAGGGAATGGGAGGCAGGAAGGAGGTGAGGAATAGGGCAGAGAGAGTAGAGGAACAGCTAGAGCTGGAGCTGTTGGAAAGGAGGGAGAGCGAGGTAGAGGCAATTAGCAACCTTGCGAGCCTTAAGGGAAAAGGCTTTTGCCTTTTGTTCTCACTCAGCCATCTCGGCAAACCCAAGGTGAAAAACATTCCCAACTCGTTTTCAAAGATCGATCTACAGAGGGAACCGAATTAATCCAAAGTGATTTATTGGTCCCCGCCCTCAAAGCTAGCTTAAAGGGAATTTTCAGACTGTGACCAAATTTTTGGGAGTCCTTTTTGGAAGCTGGGGATAGGGACAACTTACCCCCACCTTGTCAAGGCCAAAATTCCAGAGCATTGGCAAGGTTGGGCAGCAGTTCTTTGTCTCGGTAAACCATTTCCATCTGAGTCACGGCACCATAACTGTTAACCTAGAGTTTGGTTAAAGGAGGCAAGCAGACTAGATGAAATAAAATTAGTATAGATTTATTCCCTTGGAGATAGTGGATACATGATCATGGAGCCAGAAGCAAGCTTCTGATTAACTTGAACAAGAGAGAGAGAAGGTTTAAGTAACAATTCAGAGCTGGAGTTTATGATCTCCATATCAAAGAAAGGTAATTCTTAGGTGCAAGGTAATTGACAATGTAGGGTCACTTAGAGATGCAGTTGTTTCTAGCCCACCAGCTACTCCTGGTCTTTGAAGTTGCTGAGGCAGGAAAAGGGGATTTTTGGAATAGAGTAAAAGCAGTTTGGATTATTGGGGTTTAAAGTAAGTTCAGTTGAGAGGATTTTTGCCTGAGGCTTGATCAAGTAAGAAAATTCAAGGAGAGTTAAAGGAGTTTCCAGAGCCTGTAACCCATCAGTGGTGTCAGCAAATTACCAGCCTGGGCCAAATCCTGCCAGCCAACCCGTTATTGTGTATAAATGTATAAAAACGATTCTGAGATCACTGTACAAAAAAAGAGAGCATGCCAGTTTGCCAAGTCCTATAAGGTCATCTTTTTTGGAGTAGCAATAGTTTTCCAACAGCACGCTTGTGTTTTACTGTTACTCCATATACATACACATACATACATATATTCAAATATATATGTTTCTTTTGAGCTTGTGGTATTTGAAAAGAAGATTTTTCATTATCTTCAGGATCAGAACCTAAATGTTGACAAACCAAGACGTAAGAATAAGTCAGAATGGGGGAAGTTAGGTGGCGCAGTGAGTAGAGCACCGGCCCTGGAGTCAGGAGGACCTGAGTTCAAATCCAGCTTCAGACACTGGACACTTACTAGCTGTGTGACCTTAACCCCAATTACCTTGCCTTCCCCCCTCCAAAAAAAAACCATAAGAATTTGACCCAGTTTTCTCTTCAACCCTGACCATTATCTGGCCAGTTTAGAACAGTTTTCCTAACATTCTGAAACTGAGGTTTCTGCAAAACCACAAATTCTATTCCCATTGGCTGAGGACCCTCATCTTGGTTAATCTTTACTCCTTCTTTGTTCAGGCTGATGTAATACAAGGAAAATTAGGAACCCCTGAGAAACCCCTAGCTACTGACAAGCACCCCCAGAAAGAATGGACTCAGATATCTTTGGCATTAGGCAAGGGGGCTCCATGACTCCACCAAGGAATGTCAGTAGACAGGACCATCCCACTGAAGGATAACCTGGCAGACCCTTTCTAGCAGATATCCCTGGGGCTCCGTGACTCCACCAAGGAATGTAAATGAGATTAGTACAATGACCTGACTGAATCTTTTGATCAGCCAGGACCTTTGTTCCTCTTCCCCCCCCCCCCCACTCTGCACCCCCATATCCTATATAAGCCAAGCCATCACCCCAACACATTTGCCATTGATTTGTGGTGCCGTACCCCGATGGCTGCCGGCTAATAAATTCTCCACTTAAAACTTATACTCTGTGGTGTGTCTCGCTCACTTCTGGTACAACATTTTGGAGGCCCCAGCGAGATGAGGCGGTATTTCGTGTTACCGCCCTGGAGACACACACAGAATTTCAGACCTCAACAGGGAGTCTCTGCCCCCGATCCACCTTCTCTCACTTCAGAGTGCCAGCTCCTGGGGATTTCTTTTCCTAGGACTCTGATGTGGAGTGATGGTCTCGGAGAATGGTCTCTTTGCTGACCTGTCCCCTTTCGGCCTATGGAGAATTCTGGTTTGTAGACCTCTAGAGGTAAGGTTTTTCTGGTTTGGGGCTTGCCATTTGGGTCTCTGATACCATGCTAAACCCTGACGAGGCTGTGGTACAGAGCTGGGGGGCTGGGACACCACCCTTCCTATTGGGGTGTGGGAAGATTGGGGGTCGTATCCCTAAGGAGGAAATCTTTCCTCTGAGGGGACCTGTTTAGCCTTCAATTCGATCCACACCGTGAATTTTGTTGTGTTTTGAGTTCATCTCTGTTCGCGTGTCTGTGTCAATTGTGAAATGTCTATGTTTTGTTAAAAAATCTGAAACATAGGCAGCCAGAGATATCAGGCTGCCACTAAGGGAACAGACTCCCTTCCTTGTGGCTCCCGTTTGGCCAGTGTGGAACTATGGGGAATGGGTTAAAATTTGGCAAATTCTGGGTTTTAAATTGTTAAAAAGTTTGGAAATTGATTAGTTGAATTTGGGAAGAAAGAACTCCTGAAATTGTAAAGTCATTCCAGGAGCTCACTCTTGCTAGAAATATCTCCTCCCAATGAATGCCTTCTGGCTAAAACCTCCGTTAAAGTCTTCAGTGGGACTCTCGCATTTGTCTCAGTCCCTGATTCCCTTAGATTCAGGTACAAAAGAGGTTTTTGGGAGTGAGCAAGGGGGTGAAATTTTACTTGAATTACAATCATTGAGATCTTTTCACTAGGGCTGCAGTAAAAGTTAGAGCAGTTAAATCAAACTCCTCTCCTCCCGGATCAGATTAGAAGAGAATGCAGGAGAACTGTAGGGAAAAATGGGACAGAAATTCACAGACGGACAGTCAGTCCTGTGCCCCTGAGTACCTTTGTAGCCCGTCCTTGTGATGAGGGTTTGGGGTGAGAGGTGCTCGACACCCCAAAGTACCGACACACTGGGTCCTGCTGAAAGAATTCGACTCAAGCTTTCTCAGCCAAGGGAAAAGATAAAGTTTATTAAGAGTTAGCCAAATAGGCCTGCCCCAAGACATCCCACTCCTTGTGACGCCTGTAAGGAAAGAGGGCCAGACCAATCTGAGCTAGACTGGACCTGACCACCTTCATGGAGGCAAGATGGAGATTATATACACAAAGGTTGTGGGAGGGATTGAGGGGTGGTCTGGGGTGACCAGAGGAGGGGTCTAGGGAGGGACTTAAGGAGGAGTCTAAGGAGGAGCGTGAAGTGACTGGGATGAGGTCAGACTCCAGGGTGGGGGAAATAGCTGAAGGCTATATAGAAATGACAGACAGGTAAGCTTTAGCCTTTTAAGAGGCCATCAGAGATGTGGCCTATTCACCCAGCCAATGGAGTTGCTCCTTTCAATCCATCAAAATGAATCGTGGTCATACTTTTGTTGAGATGGAACTGGGTATGATCACATTTTTACAGTTAGTCTAATACCTCCTTCTCAGCTAGTTACTTTCTATGACTACAACAATATGGAGAAAAAGTATGAAATCAATTGCTCATTGACCAATTAGCCCCCCTATAATATAATTATATATCAATAGATCCAGAAAAGCCCTCTGATAAAGTATAAGACCCAGTTGTATTTTTTTTAATACTAAAAAATACAGGAATGGAAGGATTTTCCTTAACATAAAAAACATCATTTATCTGACTATAAGATCTAGTATTATATGTAGACACCATGCCATTAAGAAAAAATGGTAAAGGAAGGCTATTAACTGTTACTAATACTATTAAACATAATTTTAGAAATGCTAATCATAAATATTAGGCAAGAAGAAAAAATTCAGGAAATAAACCTGGATAAGGAAGACATTTAAATAGTCCAATTTGTAGATGACATGATGGTTTATTTTAGAAAATTCAAGAGGTGCAATAAAAATATTAATTGGAATAATAAAAAGCTTCAGCAAAATAAGACATAAGAAAAATACGCATTTCTATACATTATTTTCAAGAACAGAAGAAAATTATATGGAAAAATACCATTTACAATGTGTATCAAGATACACATAAATCTTCTAAAGATTATTATCAAATAATTTTTACAAAAATAAAAGAGGAACAAAATAATTAGAAATAGTCAATATATATGGCTATGCTAATTTAAGAAATATGGTAATGTCAGAAATACTAAGAATTTTACCTGGCCATGAGTGAATTTAGAAAAAAAGATTTTTATTTCACATTATTATCTGACAGGTGACTTGGCCTCAAAGTCCAGCACAAGCACACTTAAGCTAG
The DNA here is from genome assembly GCF_011100635.1 of Trichosurus vulpecula. NCBI lineage: Eukaryota > Metazoa > Chordata > Mammalia > Diprotodontia > Phalangeridae > Trichosurus > Trichosurus vulpecula. The sequence goes on from NC_050573.1 coordinate 378,611,248, forward strand.
TTACAAAAGCTCTTTTATAATTCATCCAGACTCAAATTTCGTACCCTGACCCACATTGGTCAGCTTTCACCAAACCCCACCCCTTGACTACATCTTCTCATTTCCACATTTCAATTTCCCCTCCCTTCTCATCTTCATACACTTTATTCTTTATAAAAGGAAATGCCAAGCCTCAATATTTTTAGTCTCTTCTCTGTCTGTCTGTATCAGAAAGCATGAGAAAGGTTTCTCCTCATTTGCTAAGAGATTTGACAAAAGTGGTGAGTTTGAAGACTCGAACCTGGCCTGGCAGTTCTTTTGAGATGTAAGAAAAGGCTTTCTTAGAACAAAGAAAGCAGTCTGCCTTTTAGATATATTGATTTTCATGCAGCCAACTGTTTCAACAATCCTTCTAGCAGCTGCTGTGGGGGTGTAAAACCAACAACAACCAGCTCACAGAATACTGCAAGCCCAGGTCCTTTTGATCTGCTTTACTGAGGAAAGCAAGGTTAAGGGGTTAACAATCTTACTTTAATCCAGCATACAAATATCATTCACTTACTTCAGGGGAAAAACCAGCACCCTGAACTTCAGAGCAAATACAAACAAATTACAAACATACATCTATAAACAGACCAAATACAAGTCATAGTTACCAACATCTGAGTTTAGCCGGGAGCTCGACAATGGCTGGCTCAGAGTCACATGTCACTACTGCTGCAGCTCAGAGCTCCGAAAAAGAAAGTCAACCCCTGGTTTTATATATCTTGTTCAGGGTCAAAGTTGAGTTACACATCACGTGACCTAAAATAGACACAAAAATGTGACTTAAACCCACGTGGTCTAAAAGCCTCTGATGTCACAAACATGTCACTCAACCATTTTGATTGCCAATATACTCCACCCCTTTCCAGGTTCCATGGCCTAACAAAAATCTAAATTAAATGGCCATGGATCCTGGAACAAATAGAAGCATTATATATTGTGATCGAATCAAGCATGAAACTAAAATATATCATTCACAGCAAAACAAAACATATTATTCAGTGTCATTCCCAAATACTTGTTTACAATACAGATGTCCACCCCTAGGTCAAAGCAAGTTAATCTCTTTAGTCCATACAGAGTTTCCAAGTATAAAGTTGTTCTTGAGGATCACACTGCCATTGCCGGCCTTCTCCCAGTACCCTCAGGCATGGGCATGCTTTAGTTAGTAACTTATAAAAAATGAATGTTGAAAACTATCTTTACATGTAACTGGAAAAAATAAAATACTATTTATACAAAAAAGACCATCAATGTATTAAGTGTACAAAATTAAAATATATATTATACCACCAAAATTTTAGCTCATAGGCAAGTATGTAAATTGTTGTTCATAAAAACAATAATTGTTGTTTGTAAAAACATAAAAATTATCAGAGAGCTATTTTGCATTAGGGTATTAATTTGAACATCTTTTAAAAGTAAATTACAAAGATCCACAGGCAGGCAAAGAAGACACACACAGAGCTAAGAGTCATGAGTGAAGGAGAAGAAATAAACATGGGGCTAAAATATTGGGAACAGAAGTGGAGGATGCAACTTGCAGTGAAAGTTCCCTTGGGAGGTGGAGAAAGAAAAATAAAGCCACTTTACCCAGAGTTCTACTGAACTATTCTTCCAGGAGTGTGCTGGAATGCCTACGAGGAAGAAAAAATAGTTTCTAAACCTCTCAGGTCCTCAGGGGAAAAAAAAAAGAAAAAGTGAGAGAGCTCTAAGAAAGTGGGAAGGGAGGAAGCAGGAAGTGTTTTCTATGCTCCTCTCTCAGCTAAAGATAAACAAAACAAAAAACAAAAACAACGGAAAACCCATCCTTCCCAAAATAAGAAGCAGCAACAGAAAAAGGGGTGGGATGACAACTGAATATTGCCCTTCACCAAACAGAGCATGAGAGCAAGAAAGAACTCACCCTAAAAACAAACAAAAATACCACCACTCTTCCACACATATGTATTTTTCAGTTTGAAGACTATGTAGCTATAACTCATCAGTCCTTACTTTTCCATGATGGAGGTGGATGTGGCAGTATTCTTTGCACTAGCATATATTTCAATCTATCTGAAGTTGCAAATTTATTTTTTTCTTCATATAGACTAGTTAAATGGCTGCACAAAGGATGTTTAGAGGGCTTTTAGCTGTGTTCTTCACTTACGTACTGTGGATGGTTCAGTGGAGAAGGGAGAGCAGCACCTACAGAGACCTACTGCTAAGTGTGCTCCATCTGCCGGACTTTGGATCTGGGAATGACAAGTTGAGATTGCATACTTTTACTGAGCTTAGTTTCTTTTTTTTATTATTTTGTTATTGCTGGCAACTTTAAACTCTTCACTGCTCAGTGTAACTTTCTGTTATTATTAATTTAAAATTTTTTATTTCTACTTCCTTTTTCTTTTGTTTTATATCACAGTCATTTCCTGAAAAATCTCTCTTTGTAACAAAGAAAAACAATCAAGCAAAACAAACTGAAAAGGCCACACTGTCTGACAGAAGAGACATCATTTGCCAGCCATAACTGCCCACCCCCTGTGAGGAGAGGAGGCAAGTGTGTAGAATCAACCATCCTACAGAACAAAAGTTGGTCTTTGCATTTAATCTGAATTCAGCTCTGATGAGGTTGACTTTTGCCCAGCAACTATGAGGGCCTCATCTAAATCTGCTCAGTAACAGGAAGCTCTGCCAGATAACAAAAACTTGCTTCCTTAGGCCATACTCTGTGTGTGTGATTAGCTCCCCATACTGGAGCAAGCTAAGTTCCTTGTTCTGGGATCACATCCTTGAACTGTTTTTCAGCATACCTGCTTCTCTTTCCTGCCTCCCTCTCTCCCGCCTCCCTCTTTCCCTTGGATTAAGTACTCACAGGAGTATATTCTGCTCTTGGCTGAGTGCCCCAAAATTGTGTATAAAAACAAACCTCTGTCTTCCTACAAACTGCTACTCCTCATCCCCCCATCCCCACTTTCCCAGCTAGCTGCTGCTTTTGTGTCAATAAAGCTCTCTTGACTAGGAGAATATCTGCCTCTTGAATTCTTTCCCGACAACCCAACTCCTGAACCTCATCATCATTTCTCCTCTTCAGCTCTCTTTTAGTGTTGTTTTCATTTATGTCTTGTAGTCAATGCATTCTCCTGGTTGAGCTTTTTTTGCCCTTTGTCAATCTGTACAAATCTTTCTTTGGTTCTTCCAAATTCCTCATGTTTGTCATTTTTTTAAATAGCCCAATGATATTCTAATAGTCACATGTCACAATTTATTCAGCCCTTTCTCAACTGAGGGGCCGTTTGTTTCCAGATATTTCTAACAATAAAAAGTGCTGCTGCAAATATTTTGTTAGATATTAGGTATTTCTTTCTGTATTTGACCTCTTTGGGATATATGTTAAGAAAATGGATTGGTGGGGCAGCTAGGTGGCACAGTGAGTAGAGCACTGGCCCACTGGAGTCAGGACAACCTGAGTTCAAATCCGACCTCAGACACTTGACACACTTACTAGCTGTGTGATCTTGGGCAAGTCACTTAACCCCAATTGCCCTGCCTTCCCCCCTCAAAAAAGGGATTGGTGAATTAAAGAGATATAAACAGGTCAGTAATTTTTCTCACATAATTATAAATTGTTTAACCAATAGTTACACCAACTTGCAGTTCCACCAATGTTGTGTTTATTAGTGTACCTATCTTCCCACAGCCTCTTCAATACTTGCTTTCTGCCTTTTTTTATCAGGTTTGTCTATTTGATTGGTACACTGAAAACTTGAGAGTTTTTTTAATTTTCATTTCTCTCACTATCTGTGATAGAGAACATTTTTTCACATAGTTGTTGATGTTTGCAACTCTTCTTTTGAAAAGTTCATGTGCTTTGCCCTCATTTATGAGGGAATGGCTTTATGTTTCAAATATTTGTGTCCTTTCCTTAGGAAACTTGATTATTATCTCATCTCTTTTCATTCTGATTTAATCCTGAAAGTTTGGTTTTAGAATTGTTAATGCATGCAATATGTCTGCATGCTAGCTAAAGGAGATAATAGGCCTATTGCCAACTAGATTAGGGGTGCTGTACCTGTCTTCAGAAAAGTCTAACTACCACATTGATGAGACCACTTCTCCAATTCCTCTCACTACTCTTATTTGTCTACCCAAGCTAGGTCAATATTGAGATACAGCATACAGATTCAGATACAGACACTGCACAGAACCAAGTTTGGATTCAGTCAAAGGGCTGCACTTGAGGTCCTAGAAGGCCACATGTGGCCTTGAGGTTTTGGCAAAGAAGGAATACCAGCTGAGGTCTCCCTGGGAAACTACCACTCCCAAATCCAAGAGCCACCAACCTCATGCTATCACCTGAGCAGTATCACTGTTGTATTGAATGCCATGTGAGTGACATTAACATGTAATTGGTAGACACAAATACACCTTTCCTAGTTCCTAATAAAAGTCCATCTCTGTTGTTTGGTCTTCTGTACAATTCTCACACCTTGGATGTATTCCCTCCTCATTTCTGCCCCCTTAGAATACCTAGCTTCTTTCAAAGCTCAACTCAAGTGCTACTTCCTCACAAGGCCTTCTTCTAAGGCCTTTTCCTGATTCCTCATTACAAAAGACATATGAAACAATTTAAGGGGAAGTCCCACAAGAATCACCAGCAAAGGACACTAAAGGAACACCTAGAAATATAAGACAATTAGAGATCCACTGCCTGATTTCCAGAGTCCTATCCACCTCCTCCTTCTTACATCTAATTAGAATTTCCTACATTCATAGAATGGTGGTGGTAGCTAACAAAATATCTGTGTCTTAATATATTTTCAGTATAAAAATTGCTTTCTCTCCTTAAATACCCTGGCTGAACCCAGCCTTAGAGAGGGCTCCCCACCAAATGACCCTGTATTTTTACTGAGTATATATTTTATCTCTACTTATATGTGTGCCCTACAGAATGTAAACTCCCTGAGAGCGGGGACTTTTCATTTTTGTTTTTTTTATCTCCAATAAAAAGTCAGAGAAGATTGAAAAAAATGACTGTGCACGTGCACGCGCACACACATACACATGCACGCACACACCCTCCAATACCTAGCAGACTGTCTGGCACATAGTAATTACTTAATAATTCTTGATGATTGATCGATTAAATAACTTTTACCAACTTGTTCCATTCTCCTAAAACCCAAATTCCACTCCTCCCTTCACGTTAAATTGCTCTTCTGGCTTTCTTCCTTGTTAAGAAGAGTGTTGTTGTTGTTGATCAGTCATGTCTGATTCTTCGTGACCCCATTGGGGATTTTTTTGGAAGAGATCCTGGAGGGGTTTGCCATTTCCTTCTCCAGCTCACTTTGTAGATGAGGAAACTGAGGCAAACAGAATTAAGTGACTTGCCCAGGGTCACACAGCTAGTGAGTGTCCAAGGGCTAGATTTGAACCCAGGAAGATGAGTCTTCCTCGCTCTAGGCCAGGTGCTCTATCCACCTAACTGCCCCTACTGAGAAGATTAAAGGCATTCAAAATACTCTCCTCTTCTATACCTCAAAGCTTTTCTGTATCTTAAGCTAACCGTGTTTTTCTCCCTTCTCAAAGGAAGAGGAGGCCCTTCTTTTATAGACACCAACCCTCTATTTTTATCTTCAGTCATGTTCCCTCCCACTTTCTCTAGGACTTTGGTCCAACAATCATCCCTGCTCTCTAATGCATCTTCAATCTCCTCTTCATTTGTCCTTTTCTTTCTTAAAAAGCATGAAAGATGCCTCCTATCACAAATATAAGCATTTCTAAGGCTCTCTGCTCTGGTCCTTTTTTCTTCCTTTTCCATACTTTCTCTTGGCAGCCTTATTCAATCCACCTTCATCACTTCTCTGGTCACAAGTCTGCTTCTTCATCTCTAGCTCTGAGTACTAGTCCCACAATGACACCTGCTTGATAGACATCTCGACTTGGATGTCTCTCCAAAAGTCCATCAATGAATCTTTCACTTTTCTGCCTAAACTTCTGAAACAAACACTTCACGAGAAATAGCATTAGGTGTGTGACCATTATGGAAGGTATATGCCCATACCTATGGCTCCACTGACCTCCAGGCAGCCCTGGAAAGGGAAATTTGCACATTTGAAAGGGATGAGTGACTGAGCGGCAGAACTAATGGAAGATGTGCTCTGCCTATTACCCAAGCCTGGGGCATGCGGTTAGCACAGTAAGGGAGATAACACACCTGGCTGGTGAAGGCAGGAAGAGGTAGTGCCTTTTTAGTGGATGAAGGAACTGACATTTTCCACCCATTCTAAGGCTGGGTTCAGCCAGGGTATTTAAGGAGAGAAAGCAATTTTTATACTGAAAATGTATTAAGACGCCAGATAATTTGTTAGCTACCACCACCATTTTATGAATGTAGGAAATTCTAATTAGATGTAAGAAGGAGGAGGCTGGTAGGACTCTGGAAATCAGGCAGTGAATCTCTAATTGTCTTATATTTCTCAGTGTTCCTTTAATGTCCTTTACTGGTGATTCTTGTGGGACTTCCCCTTACATTGTCTCATATGTCTGTTGTCATGATACATTTTCCTAGAGTTTGGGTCTAATTGCTAGCACTATTTGAGTAGTTTTCAATGACGGGACTTGTAGGTTGAGCAGAAGCTGATTGCTAGTTAGGTCACCTCTGTGACCAAGTTTATATCAGGACATGACTAGTAGAGACTAAGGTGTTAGAGTCACCTCCTCAGTGATTCTAGGGCAGGGACCACATCTGCTTATGATTGCTGTTCATTCAGCTACTGAGGTTACCCAGTGTTTTGATACCGAACCTATCACGTAATTGTAGTATGATTGTCTAGAAGTACCATAGGACTCAAAGGATATAATTGCTTTAGGTGTGGGAAATCTCCCTCTTCTTGCCCAAATGCATGTTTCATATGTTCTGCCCAGTGTCAAAGTTAACACAAAGTGTATGAAAGTGGGAGAAATACATGAGATGCTGTGCACCCCCTGAATGATGCCCATTTGGGGGCTGTGGATGGCAGGTAGACTAAGCAGTGATACATTGAGTGTCCATTGAGAGTGGCAGAATGGTAGAAGAGGGACAGAGGGTCCCATTAGATTTGTTGGTACTTTAAACATGAGTTCAGTAGACATACACTGGCTCAACTAAATCATACCAATCTTGACATCTTTGTCATAATGAAAACCGAAGAGAAAGAGAAGCTTATAGCTTAAGTGGAATGATGGCTCATGGGTGTCCCTGGAAAGACAAAGGAGCAGGTGCTTTATCAAGCACCAACTGGCAACAAGAATGAATTTTTTAAAAAAGAATAAAAAGCATCTATTAAGTGCTTATTATGTGTTTAAGCATTGTGCTAAGCTCTTAGAATATAGATTTTAAAAAAAGTACAGTCCCCACTATTCAGCAGCTTATATTCTAATAGGGAAAAACAACACATCTGTGAGAGTATTGGTCAGAGAGGGGTGTTTTGGTCTGGAAAGTCACAGCAACAGTGAGTGGAATCAGAGAAAAGACAATGGCATGGCCTTTTTTAGGAGCAGTGGTGGTATTGGTTTGATTATGGTTCCCAGGGCAAAAGGTGAAAGATGTGAGGATGGAGAAGAGTACCCACATCGAGGCAGGGTGGTTGGCCAAAAGGTGTCCAGAAAACAAGACAGTTCTCAAAAGTCTTAAGGTCTTTACTTCTTTTCCCTATCATACTGCCAAAATCTCTCTACATGTCATAGAGTTCACCCCACCAAAACATAATTCTGATTTAGATAGAGCCAGGGTGGGAGGCGTAAGGGTGGGGAGTGGGAAGGATGGTGATGGTGAGAATTGAGGATTCAGTAAATAAGAAAAATGACAACAAAAATTCAGCATGTACCCAGCAAAAAAAAAATCAGGAAAAATGTCCCAAAGGTCAATGCAACGTCAACTATGGAGGAGAGAGAATTTTAAAACTCCTCTAATTATACTCCATTTTTGCCCCTTGCAAAGTTGTTCAGGACAAGGAGGAAGACGGAAGGAGTAAGAAGTAATATATGGTAAGTCGGACAAAGGCACTGAAGCTTCCTACCCTGAAGTCTGGCTAATGGAGGAACAACCAAAATCTTAGGGGCAAATTTGGAGAAAGAAAGTAAGGGGTTGGGGGAAGAACCAGAGGAGACAGAAAATGAAAATGTGAGCATTTCTGTTTCTTTCTCAGGACCACACATGACAAGTCTTGCTCTGAGAGAGACATCTGAGGGGCTGATCTGGAAAAGAGGCAGCAAGAAATTGAGAAGGCGTGGTCTGATAAGAGGAGAGACTGGGGTCCCAAAAACCTAGAGAGTATCAAGGAAGAGAGGATGATCAACAGTGTCACAGGCTTCAGAGAGGCCAAGAAGGATGAGGATGGAGAAAAGGCCATTGGACCTGGCAATTAAGAAATCGTTGGTAACTTTGAGGAGAGCACTTACAATGACCCTGATGGATAGGGACTGTGGCTCCCATTTCAGGCTGAAAAGCATTCTCAGGCAGTCTCTCATGCTACACTAGGCAAACACATTTTTCTTCATTTCCTGATATTTCCATTGTTACCCACCTTGGGAAGGTCCCATCTCTTGCAGGACTGGTCTCAATGTGTTCTAGGTCCTTGATATGCTCCTCCCCATCCCACAGACATGTCAATGAGATCTCCTCAGGGTAAAAGTCACATACCTGGCATCTCAGAGTCACCTCACTATGGGGACTAGTGTGATGAATGATATATGCAGAGGTGGGATGTGCCCACACCCCAGTTATCTATTTAGACACTCCATGAACTCCTCCAGATATGACTCCCTTCATTTGTCCATGAGTCCCCTGTACCGTGCTCTTGCTATTCAGTCACACTGTCTATGTCCAGTGTGAGGCAGCTGTGTCCATGATAGGTATATAACACAAACCAGTGACTCTACTCACTGCGCCACCTACTTGCCCCAAAGTGAAAAGCTTTTTTCTGGAGGTGACTGGATTCTTTGAATCGGTGGTTTGTTTTCTGTTTACAGAAGTTCTTACATTAGTTCTTACAGATTTTTCGATGCATTAGGTTCTTTGGGAGATCTCCAGAGCTTAAGTTGTCTCTCTGAATACTGTCTTGAAGATCAATGGCTTTTGTTTGTATAGAGACCGTGTGATATTTCAGAATTATTGCCTTTGCTTAATTTGTTCTAGAATGTCCCTAACTTTAGTAATTTGTGTTTCAAATCTGTTGTTCTTTATTAAAAATTAGTGGTTTTTTCTTTCACTTCTTTGGAGAGATTCACCCCTGTAGATTTAAATTTTTCTCTCTTACTAATTGTTTCTGCTGTGCAGGCAGGCATATGCTGGTGAATGTATAACAACCATCTCTCTGGGGAGAAAATGTACACGTGACACATTTTTAAGTTTAATATGCATTATTAACACTTTCTTAAGTCTAGACAATCAACAAAACAATTGCTCAAGCCTTAATCTGTAGCACAATTTCCAAAATTTAACAATAAACTCTCCGGATAGTTTGAGCTTGCTGTAGCACATTCTTATATGTAGGCCATACATTCTGACATTTGTTCCTTTCCAATTTCTTTTCATATGATTTTTACTTGTCTTTTGAACCATTCTAGTACAACCTGCTGTTGTTCCATGATCTCTTTGGATCCCAGAGTTCTCTGTTTCATCAGATGTTGATTTAATTCCCTTTGTCTTATGATATTTCTTTAAAGAAGTTTATAATCTTTTCAAGGTTTTAGCACCCATCTTTACTTCTCATTTTTAGTATTCTCTCTATTGTGCTATAGGTTTTTAAGTGAATTTTCTGCCCCTCAAAATCTTTTGTAGTTTTAACCTTTTTTCCCCTTCTATTCTCCTCACTCAGTTTCTGTCTCTTCCCCTTTGTTGGTGGGTATGCCCCCAGGGCTAGGCTACAAAACTGACTCGGCTTCTTCCTACGTTGGCAATATAGTCTTTATTAGTTTCAGTACCTATCCTAAGTAGTTTCTTGGGGGTATGGAACTGGTCTCAGGTAGATTTCAGTCCATTTTCTATCAGGCTGGGTGCAGCCAGGCACAATGACAGACATTGACCCACTTTCATCCCCAGTTCCTATGTTTTCTTTCTTTGACTGGCATAAATTGGCTTCTTCCATTTTTTTGCAGGGTTCAGGGATTGCAGAGTAGGTACTCTGGGCAGAGTTTCTGCAGCCTTGGGGTTTCCTATACTAAGGGCCTCCCCAGGCATAAAGCACATCCAATTTGCTCCCTCCACTTCCTACCCAGCTGTTCATACAGTTGGGCAGTTGTGTCTCCTGTTTGTTACAACAGAATTAAGAGATGGGAAGTGGGTGAAATATGTAGACAGCAGGAAGGAAATCTTTGTACCCTAAAGCACAAGCCCATGGGTTGGTTTGTGCACCTTGCGGGAACATGGGAGCTTGGTTGGGAAAAGATGCTGAGTGAATGTGTTAAGGACTGGTGGTCCCCAGTATTAACTCATAAGATCTCATGGGACTTCTTGCTTTCTGGTCCTATGGATTCAGCAGCAATTGTCATACCTCTAGCACACTATTTCTAGGGGTTTTTGGGAGACTTAGTAGAGACTAGGAAAAAAGGTCTAGTCCTCCATCTTGTTGGTCATATGACCGATACTATTTTAACTAATAAAAAATAACTGGTTAAGATGATGGGATCCAGCCCCCGGCACTGACCGGCACGTGACCTGCTTGGTGCTCATGATGGAGAGATGACAGCATGGTGTAATGGAAAGCATTGGGTCTGGAGTCAAAGAACCTGGGTACCAGTCCTGATCCTGCTACCTGCGTCCTGGGTACAGGTTAAATTGGCCTATCGGGGCTTTTGGGGGAATCATGTATCATGCAACTTCCCTGGATGTTTCCAGGGGCTCTGGAGAGGTGCAGCCCATGAGTTTCAGGAACCTGGCCGAGGCCCCTGTCAGCATCGCCACCCCATTGATCCATGGGCACCGAGAGCAGTGCGTGTTCCTGCTCAGGCCAACCTGAGGGACCTTCCTTAGGGACTATGATGGAAATGCTGATCTCCATGTTGGAATAACCAATACACATGGAATTGTATATATAATTACAATGGGCAAGGTGTCCACAGAGATGAAGCTGGGTGGGAAGAGAGGATAAGTATTCAGCTATTACAGCCCAACATGTTTGGACTGATGGACCAATGGGATAAATATCTGGAAGAGTTCTCTGGAACAGATGCCGGTCTCCAAACAGGTATGAAGAACATTGCCACAACTGTTACACTTATGCCCTGACATTCATTAATTATATACTGACTGCAGAAGGGAAGCATCGATTGGACAAAGATGAATTCACTGAGAAATTTGTGGTACCAAGGACAAGGAGAGCTTCGAAGTATATCACTCTCTATCGAGCAATAGAAGAGCAGGGTTTCTACGCTGTTGATTGCCTTGGTTCAGATACAAATCTTCCCTAGGGGAACAATTTATGAATGAAATTTTAAAATGCACTTCAGTGTCAAGAAAGGAGATGAAGTTTGGAGAGCTGCTTTACGAGGGATTGGTTCCTGAACTTTTAGTCTTCTGTACATTGGGTTGTCATGGCTGAAGAACTCACGCCAGCCTATTGGCGATGGGCCTTCTCACCACCAGTACCATACCCGAAATCTTTTCTGCATAACATGGCACAGCATAACCTGCCAGAAATATTCCTTCTTTGGTCCATCCTTCAAGAATTTAGAATAACTTCCCTGCCATGATGAGGCTATTGGAATTTAATCTTTATTTTAAATTGTATTGATGATGTTTATATCACAATCATTCCTGGATATATTGCCCCCATAGTACTGAACCTTACTTTATGTTTTTGTTTTTTACATCACTATAGCATCCCATGTATTCCTCCTCCACCCATGCCCTGAGCACCATTCCCATGTGACAAAGTACTTTTTTAAGAGAGAGAAAGCACAACTGATACATTGAAGAAGTCCAAAAGCAATGTAATGTGTAACACCTGTGGAATGGGTGGATTGGAGGTGGCTTCTCTTATCTATTTATTTGAGTCTGACTCTTTTTAACAAATGAAACAGTTAAATCAACCCTCTATGCATGGTATGAACTTCAGTTTGTTAAAACAAAGATGAAAATCAAATACACTAGAAAAACAAAAAATGAGAAGATAAGGCAAGCAAGGCAGTTGAGGCAAGTCCATCCTGACTTGTTTAACCAAGTTCTTGAGAACAAAAAAGAGAAACAGATAAAATTAAGTATAGCCTGTTACCATTTCCTGACAAAGCATAACCAATGTATGTCAAGTAACACAATGATGAGATCCAATAAGCCTAGAAACCACAGTAGTTAGCAAACACTTGATCTCCAACCAGAAAGATACAGCAGCCAAGGGCAACACTGGTTCAGAATATAAACTCATTTGTAAGATCATTTAGAGGAAGATGTAGGCATCCTTTATATTTATGTCTATAAAATAGTGAGAAGCAATGAAGGGGAAAAACAAGTCTATAGGAATACCGGTACAAGACACAAAATTAAGCAAAACTATCCCAAGAACCATTTTGGGATGAAACTGAATAGGGGACATAAAAGAAGAAAAAACAGGAAAGATCTTCACGTGAGTGTTTCTGTAACAAACTCTTCTCCTTCCATGATACTGGAACCACTGCATTTGGACCCTAATAACCTAGTCCCCTAGGGCTAAGGTTGAAAGGAAATAAAAATGTCACTAAAAAATAAAGACAGGAAAACCAACTGTACCAAGTTGACTACACACGGAGGAGGGCTTTTCTGGAGCCAACATAATCTTGAAGAGGGATGAATTCTCAAAATACCTGAAAGACAGAAGACTAACAAACATTTGGAAAAAATCAGAGGTTTTATTACTACCCAGAAAAGCTGGGAGAGCAAATATCAGTAAACACTGGCTCATCTGCCCACTTTCTCATCTCTATAAAATAGAAGAATAATCTGCATGTGTATGGAATGTATCCTTGATGAAGTTACGAGAAGGGCCTTGGCAGGCTTATAAAATGGTATTCTCTATAATATCATATCTTTACAGTCATATAATTAATTGAAAGGTACAGAGAGCATTCAGAGCCAAGATGGAGGAGAAGCAGGAAGTAGTACATTAAGTTCTCCCTAAAAACCTCCATCAAACAAATCTAGAAAATGCACCAGACTGAATCCTGATGGGGAAATTTTAACAAATCACAGTGAGTCATTTCTCCAGTCCAGATCAGCAGAGGGAGACAGAGATGTCTGTGGATACTGCAGATGGGGCTCTGGCCAAGAGTGCTGGGAGTGCTCCAGTGCACAGGAGAGGCTGTGCATTAAGGCAAGAGGTCTCAAACCCATTGTAGGTTTCATTGATAGGAAAGAGTACCCCAGGGAATTTGGGGGCCCACTACCCGGTTCTGGGTCACAGACAAAGGAGGAAATGAGGGGACCTATGCCTAGGTATAGCTTTCTGGGTAATAGTGGTAGTAGTCTATAGGCTAAGTACCTAGAGAGGAGTAAGTTCAGAAGCAAGCAACAGTGGTATGGCTCATATCCCAGGAGCAGAACAGGGTCTGGTTCCTAGCTTCTATCCCAGAATGAAGCCTCCAAAGGAATAACCAGCACAGGAATCCCAAACCAAAGGAGAATTGCAGTTCTGTCACCCTGAACCAGCAGAATGTCCCAGCTGGCTGAATCCAGCAGCAATCAGACTCAAGCCCAAGTCAGGAATTTGTAGAGCTCAGACCAGGGAGGGAAATAATCAAACTTTGTCCTCAATCAGACCACTTTCAAAGCACTAAAAGCTTGCAGGTCCCCAGCCTGAGCTGTCCCTAAAATCCTGGAATAACACATCACTCAAACACCCTAAGAAAGCAACAAGTCCAGCCCAGATCTTCATTCCAGAAGTGCCCAGAGCTCAGTCCTAACAACAAGTACAAAGTTGGGAAGCAGACTGGAAGAATGAGTAAAGAAATAAAAAAAAGCACCATAAAAAGATATTCTGGTAACAGGGAGTCTCAAGATATAAACCCAAAAGAAGAGGATGACTCTAAAACATCTACAAGCAAAACTTCAAAGAATGACACTGCTTGTCCTATAGGTAAAACTAGAAATGAAATGAAGCAAGAATCTGTCTTAAGAAGAGTTAAAAAAATTTTTTTTAAATAAATGAGAGTGCTTAAGGGAAAAAAAAATGTGAAAAAATGGGAGATATGGAAAAAAAGGGATTAATAGCTTAGCACAAGAGGTAAAATATTTGCCCAGGCAACAAACTTTCAGAAAATTGGTATAGATCAAACAGAAGCCACTGCCCTGTGAGGCAACAAGAAACATTAAAACAAAGTAAAAAGGCTGAAAAAGTAGAAGAAAATGTAGTAGGTCTTTCATAGCAGAAACAACTGATCTGGAAAACAGATTGAGAAGACAAAATTTAAGAATTACTGTACTACCTGAAACACCATGACCCAAAAAAAGATCTTAGATATCATATTTTAAGAACTTTTAAAAAAGAAAACTGCCCAGATCTCTCAGAACCAAAGGACACAAATAGAAATAGAAAGATTTCATCAATTGCTTGTTGAAAGAAACCCCCAAAATGAAAATTCTCAGGAACTTTATATCCAAAATCCACACCTTCCAGATCAAAGAAAAAATACTTCAGGCAGTCAGAAAAAATGAATCCAAGACTTCATAGTCAGTTTCACACATAATTTAGCAGCCATAATTACACAGGAGTGGAGAGTTTATAATACCATATTCCAGAAGGCAAAGGACATAGATTTACAGCCAATGATAACTTACCCTGCAAAACTTAGCATATCCAAAGAAGTGAAAATGGATCTTTAATGAAATACAGGATCGAGATATTCCTTATGAAAATAAAAGTTTTGTAGAAACTTTGTACTGTAAACACGATTCAAGAGAAACATAAAAAGGTAAATATATTCAAATAATCATAATGTATGTGAGATAGAAAAAAAAATATGTGTTTCCACACAGGTGCAGGGAAGTGGGTTTTCTTTTCAAAGAACTAGCCCCTTTTTACGAAAAGCAATTCTAAAAAAAAGTGGAAAACCGGTCTTAACTGAGTCTGTGGTTAAGATAGGGTAACTAGGTCAGCCAGGCTTCAAATATGCATGCTTAATTGCCTCATTAATATTATTTTCTTCTTTTAATGCACAGGCGATCTATGTGGATGTATGTGTGTGTGGGGGGGGGGGACATCAAGGAGAAACATGAAGTAGGCGTACCAGGAAGTTGTGCACCTCAGAGTACTCAGCAAATAAGGAAATGAGGGAGGGACTTCGAGTTTCAGGGCAAGGATTTAAACTGCTAGCTTTTGCTTTTGATGTGTATTGCTGTTCAGGCAGCACCCTTACTTCTTGAAAGAATTGCAGAATAAATGAGCTTGCCTCATCCACCTCGGGAGTCTTTGTCATTCCTTTGGAAAATTTTATTCCTAACATGTACTAAACAAGAATAAAACTGTTTACATTCTAACATAGGGAGATGTTACATGAGTGCCCTTAGACCCCTATCAGCATCATGGGGGGATTCTAATTAGACAGAGGGTCTGGGAGTGGTCCTGTTATGTTTTGTTCTTAAGAGAAGAAAGAGAAATATACTACGAGAGAAGGGAAAGGATGTTTAGGGGAAGTTAAGTCACATAATAAAGGTCAACAAGTGGGCATCTAAATAAACAAAGGGGGCAGGGAGTGTGAGTAGCCAACACCTGAATCTCCCTCTTTTTTGACTTGACAAAAGGAAGAATACACACTCAGGCGTGTGCGCGTGCAGCCAGAGTTGGGTACAGAAATCTATTTCACACAACAGGGAAATAAAAGGGAAAGAGAGGGGAGAGTCAGAGGGAGGATAAGTTGAGGGATTAATCTTGAGCAAAATACATTCTGAGGATGAACAAAAATATTTATGGCTGTTTTTGATGAGGCAAATAACGGGAATCTGAGGAAGTATTCCTAAACTGGGGAATGGCCGAACAATTTATAGTATATAATCTCAAGGGAATATTATCGTGCTATAAGACATGATGATGGGTATGATTTCAGAGAAACCTGGGACTGATGCAGACTGAAGTGAACAGAACCAGGAGAACAATTAATAAAACAATAACAATATAGTAAAGACAAGCAATTTTGAAAAAAACTAGGGTGGGGATGGGGAACCTGTGGCCTTGAGGACACATGTGGCCCTCTAGGTCCTCAAGGCTATACTAGGTCCTCAAGTACAGCCTTCAGGACCTAGGGGGCCACATATGGCTTCAAGGCCGCAGGTTCCCCACCCCTGAACTATGGACCCTGTTCAGTATAGTGACCAATCATCCTTTCAGAGGACTAATGATAAACCATGCTTTGTTCATTTGTTCAGTCACGTCTGACTCTTCATGACCCCATGGACCATTGCAACACTAGGCCCTTCTATCCTCCACTATCTCTCAAAATCTGACAAGCTCATGTTCATTGCTTCCGTGACACTACCTATCCATTTCATCCTCTGCTGTTCCCTTCTCCTTTCACCTTCAATCTTTCCCAGCATCAGTCTTTTCTAATGAGTCCCATATTCTCACTATGTGGCCAAAGAATTTAAGCTTCAGCTTCAGTACTAGACCTTCCAGTAAATAGGTTGAATTAATTTCTTTAAGTGTTGACTGATTTGACCTCTTTGCATCCAAGGGACTTTCAAAAGTCTTTTCCAGCACCACAATTTGAAAGCAGTGATTCTGTGGTGCTCAGCTGTTCTCATAGTCCAACTCTCACAGCTATACATTGCTACTGCAAAAGCCATAGCTATGACTATATGGACCTTTGTGGACCAGGTGATGTCTCTGCTTTTTAGTATGCTGTCCTGATTTGCCATAGTTTTCCTTTCAAGGAGGAAGTGTCTTTTAATCTTATGGCTGTGGTTACTGTCTGCACTGATCTTTGAGCCCAAGAATAAAATCTAATACTGCTTCCATTTCTCCTCACTCTATTTGCCAGGAAGTGAAGGGACCAGTCATCTTGATCTTAGTTGTTTTTTCAGTGTTAAGCTTCAAGTCAGCTTTTAGATTCTCCTCTTTCACCCTCATCAAGAGGTTTCTTAGTTCTTCTTTACTTTCTGCCATCAGTGCAGTTATCATCCATACATCTGAGATTGTTGATACTTCTCTTGGCAACCTTAATTCTGGCTTTTCATTCATCTAGCCTGATATTTTGCACCTCCTGATACAGAAATAGGGGTTTCCAGGTGCAGGATGAGACATATTTGTTTGGATGTAGCCAATGGGAAAATTTGTTTTGCTTGGCTCTACATGTTTATAACAGAGTTGTTTTTTTCTTTCATTCTGTGACAAATGAAAAAACCTGAGGGACAAAGTTTCTGGGTAATTAATAATCAATTTATTGATTAGGCTTAAATTTATTTATTAGGCTAGCAAATAATCAAAAACTTGATAATCAGTGGTCTCTCTCCATAAGCAAAGACAAAGGCATAGAGATCACTGAATGCTGACAAGTGAAAATCAACCCTGATTGGCTAACAATTAATGAGTCGGTGGACTTTCTCTAATGAGGAGGTAGGCTAAAAGCCCTAGACTGGACAAAAGAATACATCCCCATTCAAACCACTCAAGCTAAACAATGGCAGGGTTTCAAGGAACTGAGCCTACTGCTTTCTGGGCTGGAATTTACCTAGATTAGATTCTCTGGATGGGGAGAATTCTTGGGCAATC
Organism: Trichosurus vulpecula; assembly: GCF_011100635.1. Taxonomy (NCBI): domain Eukaryota; kingdom Metazoa; phylum Chordata; class Mammalia; order Diprotodontia; family Phalangeridae; genus Trichosurus; species Trichosurus vulpecula. The sequence goes on from NC_050573.1 coordinate 378,628,965, forward strand.
TCATCTATCAGAAATATTCTTCACAGACTGACCCACAGGGGCTGGACTTTGAATGAAGAAGTAAAGAGTAAAAAAAACAACAACGCTGTATCTAGATATTAATAATTGGTTATTAATATAATAGAAAAATAATCACTTATTTCTCAATTGAAGAGGGGAAATAGGAAAGAAAGATGGCAGGTGTTTGCTGATCCAAAAAAATTATTCAAAAAAAGAAATGTTCAAAGAATCAATGAGCTCATTGAGTTTATTATTGACTACAGAGAACATTTGATTTTATAGAAGAAAACACTATCTTAAAACCTTTCTACAAGGTCTAAAGTATAAGATAAATAGAAAATAGGTATGTAAAACTACACTGAATAAGTGGTCAAAAGATAGAAACAAAATAGTTCTCAAAAGAAAAATAGCAAACTATTAACAACCATAAGAAAGATTAACCCAAATCACTAATAACAAGAAAAAGGATGGGGGTGGTGCGGGGACCAGAGCCAAGATAGCAGCTGGAAAGCAGGGACTTGATTAAGCTCTCCCCCAAATCCCTCCAAACACCTGTAAAAAATGGCTCTGAACAAATTCCAGACTTGCAGAACCCACAAAATAGCAGAGGGAAACAGGTCGCCAGCCCAGGAGAGCTTGGATGGTCACCAGGAAGGGTCTATCTCGCAATACTAAGAGCATAGTGCAGCCCAGCATAGGCCACGCCAGGACAGACCAGACTGGGAGTCACCGGCCAAAATAGGCCTTAGGGCTATGAATCATTGATCTGTGGCAGTTACCAGACTTCTCAACCTACAAATGCCAAAGAGCAGCTTAGTGGGAAACCTCGGGATCGAGTGTGTTGGTAAACAAAATGGGCTCTTAGCACTCAGTTCAACCAAGTGCCCTTCAAGAGCTCGTCCTTTGTTTCCTTGATTAGATTTGGCAGCTTGATGACCTCCTTGCCTCAGGGGAGGGCCTAGTTTACACATGAGTTTGAGTGACATGTTTGGGACAGCAGAGGCTTTTAGACCACATGGGTTTAAGTCGCCTCTTTGTGATGATTCTAGGTCACATGAGTGAGTCGCATGTGTGACTCACCCTTGACCCTGAAAAAGATATAAAATCAGGGGTTGGCTTTCTCTTTTTTGGAGCTCTTACCCACAGCCGCTGGGCCAGCCCTTGTTATGAGCTCCCAGGCTGAACTCAGAGCCTATATTGGATTGTATGCCATCTTGGGGAGGGGGAGAAAATTTAAAACTTATGGAAGTGAATGTTGAAAACTAAAAATAAATAAATTAACTTAATAAAAAATAATTAAAAAAATGAAGTCTTAATACCCATCTGTCCTACAGCAAGTCATTTTACCACTCAGGGCCTTGGTTTCCTCATCTATAAAAGGACGGAGGTGGACTAGAAAGCCTCTGATGTCCCTGTTAGCTCTAAATTCATAATCCTATTGATTTATGGAAAGACCAGAACAAGAATCACTCAGGATGAGAAGGTATGGATGGATTATGATCTGTTCCACTGGAAAGAGTACTCACATTGATAAGATGGCAAATCCATTGGAATAATATTTTTTTTTATGGGTTGGGGGGCAGGGAGGTGCTCAGGAAGGAGTTGTTGCACCGATAAGCATTAATTTCCTTTCTAGGACTGAAAATTCTATGATTCTTTTCTCCCTAATTAGCTAAGAAACTCTTGGAGTTTAGTGGCTGTCATCCTTTGTATTTGCTAAAGCCCCTAACACATGGCTGGGTACATGATATATATGGCTTGGCACTTATTGATATTTGTTGGGGAAGTCGATGTACAATTAGAAAGGAAAGCTAACTAAAGGGAAAAAATCTTCACAGCAAATTTCTCTAATAAAGGTCTGATATCTAAACTACATAGGGAATTGAAAGAAACATAGAAGAACAAAAGCCATTTCCCAATACATAAATGGTCAAAGGCTATATGGCAGCTAGGTGGTGCGGTGGATAAATTACTAGGTTTGTAGTCAGGAAGATCTGAGTTCAAATCCTGCCTCGGATGCTTACTAGCTATGTGACAATGGACTAGTCACTTAACCCTATTTGCCTCAGTTTCCTTATCTGTAAAATGAGCTGGAGAAGGAAATGGCAAACCCCTTCAGTATCTTTGCAAAGAAAACCCCAAAAGGGGGTCACAGAGTTGGACACAACTGAGAAGTGACTAAATAACAAACAATAAAGGCTACATGAATAGGTTGTTCTCAAATGAGGAAAGTCAAGATATCAATAACCATATGAAAAATATTCCAAATCACTAATAATAAGAGGAATGCTAATTCAAACAATTCTGAGATTCTATCTCATACCCATCAGATTGGCAAAGATGACGCAGAAGTAAAATGACATCTGTTGGAGAGAAAAAAGGACAGGAATACTAATGTGTTGTTAGTGAATCATGAATTGATCCAACTAACCAGGCAACCAATTTAGAACTATGCTCAAAAGTCACTAAACTGCACATACCTTGTAACCCAGCAACACTACTACAAAGCATACACTCCCAAAAAGATCAAAGAAAGAGGGAAAAGACTCATATGCATAAAAATATTTATAGGATCTTTGCTTGTACCTTATGACCCCCATCCCTGTTCTTTCTCCTTATCACGACCTTGAATTCTCTACTGCTCAGTGCCTCCCCACCCCCTCCCTATCTCTGCCTCTTGGTTCAATTGTACACTCTCCTCTATACTCTAGTCCCTCATTTCCTTATCCTTTTATCAATTACCATCTTTATAGAAAGTCTCTCATATTTTGCGATACCAGAACTACATAGGCATATTCACGATTATGGTTGATGTTGCGTTTATTGCCTTACTGTTTCAGTAATCTTACTTTAATTCAACGATGCAGAACAAGCAGAGAGACCTAGAGAAATTAGGAGATATTGATGAGTGATCCAATAGACAGGGCTCCAGCTGTCCTAGTAATCTTGCTACACACTTTTACATTTACATGTATCACCAGATGGGGGAGCACCAACATCTGAGTAGGTGTGGGGGGGTCCTGAACAAATGGCTACCCAGAGTCTTGTCCAGGAAATCAAAGGTCATTCTCACGAGCGAGCCCCCAGGGCAAAATACCAATCTCCCAGAATATATAAACTTTAGACTGATATGCTCAGAACCAGAAGGTGTGAAAACCTAAGTGACTCAACACCTAATTGGTGAGAAAGCCCAGTGATTCAGCACCTGATTGGCAAGGCCCAATACCTGGGAACAGGAGATTGTTATGGCCATGGATACTGGAAAACTAAGGACCAAGAAATAATAACTAAAATCCACCTTGCTTATGCTCACACCATCCCATCTTCTCTAGCAGATTGTCCCCTCTATCATTCACACTCTCTCATTAATCTTCAATGTCTCAATATCTACTGGCTGCTTCACAGTTGCCTACAACTCTCAAATCTCCATGAAATATACTTAGAAAACCTTACCTTGATCTTCCGTTGCCACTATTTATCTTCTGATATCTCTCTAAACTCCTCGACAAAGCCATCTATGCCAGGTACCTCTACTTCCTATTCTCTCCCTCTCTTCTGTTTCTTCTATAGTCTGGCTTCCAACCCCATGAAACTGCTCTCTCCAAAGTGAACAATAGCCCTGAAATTGCCAAATCTTATGGTCTTTTCTTGGTCTTCATTTTTGATCTCTCTATGATCTGTAACACTGATGATCACCTTCTTCTCCTGGATGCTTGCTCCTTTCTAGGTTTTTGTAACGTTCTTTTCTCCAGGTCTTCCTTCTACCTGTCTAACTGATCCTCCTCAGGTTCCCATTAACTGTGGATGTCCTCCAAGGCTCTGTCCTGGGCTTTCTTCTCTTTCTCCTCTCTCCTACCTCACTCGGTGATCTCATTAGCACCTGTAAGTTCAACTATCAGCTGTGCATTTGATTGGAGTGTCTATTTATCCACCCCTAACTCCTCTCCTGATCATCATTCTTGCATTTCCAACCACCTCTTAAACATCTCAAACTGGACGTTTCAGAGACATCTCAAACTCTACCTGTCCAAAAAAGAACTTATCTTCACCATCAAAAACTTCCTCTTTTCCCAACTCTCCTATTACCGTTGAGGGCATCACCATTCTCCCAGTCATATAGGCCTCTAATCCTCTTCCACTCACTACACATATCCCATCTGTTGCCAAGTTTTGTAGTTTCTATCTTCATAACATTTCTCGTGTATACCCCCTTCTCTTTAACTCTCACCTTGTGTACAAAAGCTCTCATCATAGAGCAAAGGGCGTGGCTGAGGCCTGGAGTCCCTTCCCACTCCAAACCATCAGCTGCTGAAGTGATTTTCCTAAAGCACATGTTTGACTATGCCACCCTACCCAGCACTCCCTCCCCACAAACACACTCAATAATAACCTCCAATGGCTCCCTATTACCTCCAGGATCAAATGTATAATCTCCTCTTTGTCTTTTAAAGTTTTTCACAACCTTGCCCCTTCCTATGTTTTTATTTTTCTTATGCACATGGTCTGATATGCAGCGAAACTCGCCTTCTACTCATTCCCTTCCCACCCCACTCCCCACTAGTATTTTCCCTCTGAGATTACCTTCTAATTACCATATATATATGCACACACACACACACACACACACACACACACACACACACCCCCTATACATACATATCTGTCTGTCTATCTATCTCTGTGTATCTTGCACACAGTTGCTTACATGTTGCCTCTCTCATTAGAATGTGACATCCTTGGTAGCCAGAGACAGGTGTTTTTACCTTTCTATTCCCAGGGCTTAGCATAGTGCCTGGCACATAGTAAGCATTTAATAAATATTTGTTGACTGACAACAGCATTCTCTTTGTAGTAAAGAACTGGAAATAAAGTACATACCCAACAACTGAATAGCACCTTAGCAAATTATGAATGTGAGAGAGCATTTGCCCTGAGAGAAATGACAAAAAGAATGGAGTCAGAGAAACCTGAGGTGGTTTGTGTGAGTTGATTCAGATTAAAATAAGCAAAACTAGGAGAAAATTAATATACAATGACTACAACATTATAAAGAAAAATAATTGTTAAAGACTAAAGAACCATATATAATTCATTCAGTAACTAATCAGGAGCCCAGAAAACTGATGCTGAGTCATGTTTCCCACGTCTTCACGAGAGTTGGTGACCTGGAGGTGCAGAATTAAACATACATTTTCAGATACTGCTAACATGTGATTCTTTTGGTTTGTTTGTTTCACGCTACTATTTGCTAAGAAGAAGGGCCTTTATTTTTTATTTTTGAAAGATAGAAGTTAAGGGAGGGACTGAGAAGTGTAACCATACTGATTTTTAAAAAGGAAGAAAACAAAGAAAAGGATGTCAATGAATCATTTTTAAATATACAGAAGAAAACATAAGAAATGTCAAAAAGGAGATAGAGACAAGCCAGACAGACAACATTGGAAATAACATGTTAAATTTGAAATATACTTAGAAAAAATAAGCTATATGTAGTGAAGTTACATAATTTCATCCAAGTCCTTTTTTTTTGTTCTTCTCTGTCTGGGAAAACCTTCATCTTTGTTAATGCTTGTTAAGTTCATCATAATAAAAAGGGAAATTAAAAGAAGATTAAACAAAAATCTTATGCTATGACATATTGTTGGTTGAGCAGCAGTTTTGTTTTTGTGTCTTCAGAGTTCTTAAAGGAGAAGAAAAACACAACAAATACCATGATGTCCAGCATAGGAGGCAATACAAAAGACTCTACCAAATATACATATATAATTACATTATACAGACAACAATAATTATATAATTCTACTTTATAATTATAAAATTATAACATTAATAAATATATAACATCATCTAATATACAAATATAATACAATTACATAATTATAATTGTAAGTGTAAATAGAATTAAAGCAAGGAGTATAAGAGGATTAGAGAATGATTTGAGGTTATGACTATATGACACAATAATTATACACATATCCATCATATTAGGCATGTAATTATCAATATAATAATTACAGAATGAAAAGTAAATTATAATTCTATAATTATAATACATATTAATATAATAATTATAAACTTATAATAATACAATACACATATTACCAGCAAAGGAGGTAGACTGGTCGTGTATCTGGCATAAACACAATGAAAAAACAGTCTAAGAACCCTAAGATACTAAAATTACCTAGAGAAAGGCCCCTAGCACACTGAGTAAATCCATTAGGAAAGATTTTTATGAAGACAGACAAGAATTGCACAGAATGAGAAGATATGGGTGGGATGCCACGGGAAAAGGGTGGAGAGAGTGCCCACCGATGAGATCCTGTATCCATTAATGTATAGAAATAGTTCTTTTTATTTGTAAAGAGCAGGGGGCAATTGCTAGGATAATCTCAGAATAAAAAAAGTTTCTTAATAGCCTTTCGAGTTGGCCATCTTTCTCAAGAAACAATACATTAGCAAACGTTTATTTTTTTTTTAACTACTGTTCAGAGCAAAGTGCTAGGTCTGGGTGATGCAGAAAGTTTAGCTAAGGCAGTCTCTATAAATGTGCAATTATAATATACAATGAGGACATCAGAGAGCTATAAAATACTTCACCAAGTGAAGTAGTAAGGGAAGGCTTATTAAGGGTTTAGTGAGAAGACTTCCTGGAGAAGGTTGCATGAGAGTTTGGCTTTACAAGATGGGGAAGAGATGGGAAAGAGATGAGGAAGAATGACAAGAGATGAGCCTGGGCAGGCTGGGTAATGCCAGGATGGAGAGGACGGAGAGAACCTAGCCAATCTCAGGAGGAATGGACTTCCACACCTTTCCTCCGTACTAGAGAGAAGTGAGAAGTATGCAACAGGTCCACAAGATTTAAGGAGGGAAGGAGACAAACACCGCAACATAGAGAATAAAAGGAACCGCCCTAAGACTTAAAAGGAAGCATCCATGCCCACCTCTGCCAATCATTCTGGCCGCTGCCTTTTCCAAGCCACGATTGGCTAGCGGCTTGGACAAACTGAAATATGATTGGCTACTCACCAACAAACTCTAACCGCCGATTGGCCTTTATATACAGTGATTGACAGGCACCCTAGCTCAACTCTGGCTGATGATTGGTCATTTTTCCTAGGCCCTGCCCTATCCCGAAGGAGGCGGGGTACATAATCACTAGGTTTCACGAGCCGCAACTATAGTACTTAGTGAGGTGGTCGGGCGAGGGTCAGTCTCTTTTTCTCCTTCGCCCCGCCCATAATACGGCGCTTAATGGAGCTTTCCTACCAGACTCTCAAAGTCACACATCAGGCGCGAGAAGCGGTGAGTAATGGCTGCCTGAAAGAAGCGGCCGACTCTGAACACTGTGCGCTTCCTTGCCCACACCCCAGAGAGGAGGCAGGTCGGGAGAGTCACCCGTTGCTATAGTGACAACCGGACAGAAGCCATAGCGGCGCAAGCGCAGAAAAAGCCCCTAAGGTTGGCTGAGTTATCTGCGCAGGCGTAGAGAGAATTTCGATTGGGATTCCAGATGGGGAGCGCGTCCTTTGTCAGGGAGAGAGGAGGTTGCGGGATGATGCGCCGGATGAACAGGACCTTGGTCGTTCTGCACTTGGGCTGACCCTGGAGGGTTCTCTGGAAGCAGGCTATGACTTTTGCCCAGGTGTCGGGAACCTGCTCCTGGAAGTCCTGTTTCCTTTTACATCCTCTATTAATCTGGCTTCATCTTTAACCCTCCCAACTTTATCTACCCAATGGTCCCATTTAGCCCCATCTCTGCACAGTCCCCGTAGTAACTAAGGCACCACCATCCCGGCCTTCGTGCCATTGTTTTTGCCCTTCAGTCCACCTGGCAAACCACCTCCTGCCCACCCCACCCACTCAGCTTATCCAAGACCTCCTCCTCCTTCGGGACCCCCAGCTCAAGCTTCCCTTCTTCTATGTAGCCATCCCATCTCTTCTTGAGAGGGAGCGTGGTGTTTGCTAGTGGTTTGAGTGTGGGACCTGGAGTCAGGAAGACCTAGGTTCTAACTCCGCCTCAATAGCTGTGTGGTCTTGGGAAGGTCACTAAATCTCTGAGCTTCCAAGTTTTCTGTGTAATTCGGGCTAATCACACCTGAAGTATCTGCTTAACAGTGTTAACTTGAGACCTAGATGAGATCGATGTATGTGAAACACTATACAAAATGTCAGTTCTCTGAACTCCTGTAGCTTTTATAGTACGATACTTTTAATGCTATGTATTGTGCCTGATTGTTTCATGGATGTAGTTTGTCTTCACAACCAAGTGGTGCCTTATTTTTCCCTTTCATTCCTCCACAACCCCTTGAACTACACACACACACACATACATTTATACACACATATATATGATGTGTGTGTGTGTGTGTATATATATATATAGGCACTCAAGAAATATTTAGAAATCTTAGAACCGTAAAAAGTAAGTAAAAGGGCTTTTAAAGATCATTTAGTCTATGCCATTTATTTTATAACTAAGAGAACTCTAGTTTACAGATCAGGGAGCACATATGTACAATAAGAGGGAAGAGGAATGAAATAAATGATCTTTAAAAGCCCTTCCAATTTTAACTCATCAGTAGGATGCAGTAAAATAACTTGCTCTGGGCTTCTGCCTTTCCTTTGTGGTCTTCGAGAATGTAGGCCTTAAGCTGTGTGTATTGTAAACCTTCAATAGCCTTTACCTTGTGTTTTCTTCTTTCTTTTATAGCCTGTTGTCTTAAAGCTGGCTACCTTATGACCCAAGCTTCAGGGAAACCCTAGGGTACTAGCAACTATGAAGAACCCAATGGGCGTTGTGTAGGAGGTGATACTAGAGTCGAACCTTGATGAGGTTACAAAGAAATGAAAAAGCACAGTGCCTTCCCCCAATGAACTCATATTCTGTATATCTATACAAGATCTATACAGAGCAGATGGAAGGCAGTCTAAAAGGGAAGGCCCTAGTAGTGAGGGGAACTAGGAAAGGCAGAAATTGAAATTTAAGCTGAGTCTTGAAGGAAGCAAGGGTAGAGGTAAGGAGGGAGAGTATTCTAGGCTTGAGGGACAGCAAGTGAAAAGACATGGAGTCAAGAGATGGGAGTGTCTTGTTTGAGGAACAGCAGGGTACAGTATATGGAAAGGAGAAAGTGTTGCTATAGAAATCTTCAGTAAAGAGAAACTGAGGCAAAAAAAGTTCTGAGCACATTCATTTTATTAGCAAAGCTAGCAGTTGCCAATAAATGGGGTTAATGGATCCTCAGTAGCCAAAGACTTCTGTGGCAGAATACAGAGCATTCCTATAGTTTAAAAAAAGGAACTAATCAAAGTACATATTCATGAAGTTAATATGTCTTCATGCTATAAATGCATTTTCATAAGCTTTACAGGACTAGGGAAGTACCTTGATTTGTAACATTCAGGCTGAAGGTGTTCTCTACTCCATGTGACTTTAATTAGATCATAGCTCAGCTTTCTCGTTGGCTCATATGTCTGATTAATGAAGTAATTCATTGATATACTATGAGTGCATCATGGGCTGTTGGTAAGTTTTCATGAGTCTAAATGAGGGATTAACTTACATGCAAAAAGGGAAACTAATTCACACAAAAGGAGAAGTCTTAATAAAACAAGGGACTTGGGCTCACAAGAGTGGGGAAGTTAAATTCTAACAAATTATTAATAAAAAGGTAGCTTAATTAAGTTTAGTAATTCCTAGCAGGCCTTAGCTAAATGTTAAGTCTGATTATATTGATTGAACACACTTCCCAATTTGCATTTTTCAAAAGGTTACACATATGCAAACACCTACCTACCTACCCCCATATCCAGTTAGTTGCGAAGTCCTATCCTTTCCACCTTCATAACATCGCTTATACATGCCCCCTTTTCTCCTTTGACACTGCCACCACCTTAGACTAGGCCCTCTTCATCTCATGCCTGAATTATTGCAATAGTCCATTCATTTGTCACATTGATCCTCCTAAAGTGTAAATTTGACCATGTGACCCCAGTCAGTCAACTCCAGTATTTCCCTCTTGCCTCCAGGATCAAATATAAAATTGTTAAGGACTGTTAATGGGTCTCTTGAACTTGTCTTTTCGAGTTGCCGTATTTTCCAGAACACTGGACCCAGAGTATGCAGGAGGCCCTGAGTGTGTCAAGGACAAAGCCTCCTTGGCCTCCCAGCTGACATAATTTGTTTTCTGCAACCCAAGCTGATTGCCATGTGTGTCAGACAGGCACCAGTCAGTCTTCACTAGGCTGAGAATTTGCTTGTGTAGTTGAGGCCCTTGTAGATAAGCAGACCCTCCTATCTGGAGACAATTGAGTGGGAGGTTACATGGTCAGATCTTCGAGTTAGGAAAATCAATGGGGACTGAGAAAAAGCCATTAGATTTGTCAGTTACTAGATTATTGGTGAGTTCAGAGAGAGCAGTTGCCGTTGAATGTGATGTTGGAAGCCAGATGGCAAAAGGTTTAGAAGAAAATGAGAGGAAGGAAATGGAGACATCCAGCCTAGATGACTTTCTCAAGTTCAACCAAGAAGGGGAAAAGAAATATAGGATGATAGCCAGTAGGGATGGTTGTATCAAGTGAGGGTTTTCCAAGGATTGTGTAGACCTGGGGGGGTTTATAGGCACCTAGGAAGAAGTCAGTAGACAGGACGGGATAGACGATTAGAGAGAGTAGGGGAGTTAGTGGGACCAGCCCACGAGAGAATGGGATGAGATGATCAGGAATGCATGCCTTCCCAAGAAGTGCAGCTTCTTCATGAAAGACAGGACGGAAGTTTCATTTCTCATCCATCTGTTATACTACCTCTTCAAAATATGATTTTAAAATATTTGTTATGTGACTACATGTGTAAGACACTATACTTGTGATTGTGAAAGATGAGTACTGTTGATGAAAACATCTTAATACCATACATTTTAGCCACAAGTTTGCTAGTAACTATGACTTCAACATTATTCTAAATCTAAGCATTTCTAGTTTAGAGAAATGTCCAAACTGACACAGTTGTGTTCTCCCTATCAGCCATCGGGTCTTCCCCACATTTCCCTACCCCAAGGCAATTTGAGGTAACATTGAAAGAATCTTGACTAAGAAAAAGGTCACAATATGTTAACATGCAGCTTGTGGTTAATATTCTAGAACTAAAAACTACAGATTCCTCCTTTGAAGTTAGATGCCGCAGTGGATAAAGCCCTGGGCCCGGAAACAGGTTAGGAATAAATGAGTTGAAATATAGCCTCAAACATTTACTAGTTTTATGACCATGGCCAGGTCATTTAGCCTCTATCTGCCTTGTGCTTGTGGTTGTGTTATCATTTGTGAAGTGCTCCTTTAATGGGGAGGGGGACATAGGCGGCATCAGTTACTCACTTCCCCACTGAAGGCAATGACCCTAACAAGACAGGGAATTGGTTTGGTTATCCCCCTTAATCACATTCCTAGGACTTAAATCTTTGTTCTTGACCTTCTACACATTTTCCTACAGGCAAAAATCTGGAAAGGGTTTTAGGCTGGAGGAAATATTATTTTTTAATATTTTCAGTTGAACAAAAATAGAAAAGAGGTGGGTTTTTGTTTGTTTGTTCTGCCAGTACCTAAACCATTAATAGACAAAGCCAGTGAGCGGAGACTTTTCCTCTTTCTTGGACACATCTACAATGCAAGCCCAGCAGCCTATAGTCCTAGTATTCTGGCCTCAGACCTGAACAAGTTAAATAACACCAACAAGCATTACAAGGTAGTTCACTAAAGTTGTGAAATGGAAGGCAGAAAATAAATGTTGAGTTCCCTGGGCTGCAGTGGTTTGTAAGGCTTTCCGAATGAGGAGGAAGTTTGACCTTGAAGGATGGTAAAAGATTGAAAAATAGGATCCCGGAAGCCAAAAGAGGTAAGGAAAGCCGAGGCTAGTAACCAAGGACTAAGCTCAGGGGAGACACCACAGGATGCGGGAGTAAGATGCGGTAGAGACAAAGTAGGACCTTCTGCTTCCTCTCCATTCTCTCCTTAACACCATTGTAATCTAATTTCAGTCCCTGGGTTCTACTGAAATTATATTTTCAGAAATCACCAAAAGTTCTCTAATCCTGGAAACAGCATTTGGTCAGTTATTGATCTCTATAGAATTTGGTCCGGTTCACTATCTCCTCCCTGGGATCCCTCAAGGTACCACATTATGTTCATTTTTCTTTCTCCTTCGTCAGGCCCTTCTCTCCCTTGCTGCCCCTAGTGCTCATCTCCTTCTCCCTATTTTGAGAGGCTGCAAGATGTAGTGAGGGAAGCGCAGGCCTTGGAGTCAGGAAAAGGAGGGCTCTGATCCCATCTCTGACACTTAATTAGCTCTGTGACCCTGGGCAGGTAGGTGGTAAAGTAAATAGAGCTGAGCTCCAGGCCTGGAGTCAGGAAGACTCATCTGGCCTCAGATACGTCCTAGCTGTGTGACCCTGGGCAAGTCACTTCACCCTGTTTGCCTCAGTTTCCTCATCAGTAGTATATCACCTGGAGAGGGAAATGGCAAAGCACTCCAGTATCCTTGCCAAGAAAATCCCAAATGGGGTCATGAAGAATTGGATGTGACAGAACAACAGCTGCGTGCTGCAAGCCATTTAACCTCTCTAATCTCAGTTTCTCCATCTGTAAAATGAGAACCAGAACTTTACATAGTTGTTATAAGACTAAAATTAGATAATGTATACAAAGGTTTTGCAGACTTTGCAGACCCTAATTGCTTTATATGTCAGCCTCTGTCTTACCTTCACATCTCCTTCATTCTACCCTTCTTTCTCTCCTCATACAGCCTCGGTAGTAGTTCAGACTCTTTATCACCTGTAACCTCCCAATTGGTCTTCTTGTGTCTAGGCTCCCTTGTCTCCAACATGCTCCACTCGGTATCTTCCACCCAGCTGCCAAATTAATATTCTGAAAACACATATCTGACCATGACTCCCTCAGAAGTCTTAAGTTCACTCTTAGCCCTAAGGTAAGGCACAAACTTTTCCACCTGGCACTTCCAAGTTTTCCACAATCCACCTCCTGTCTCCCTCTCTTATTACTGTCCACGCTAAGTTACTTACTCCCACTCCATCCCCTTCCAGGGGATCTCTTCTAGTCACACTGGCCTGCCAACTCTTCCCTGTACGACTCGATGCCATTTCCTGTATCTCTGTGTGGTCCAAAGGTGCTTCCTCTTCACTTCTTCCTGGTAGAATTCTTAGCTTCCTTCCAACCCAACTCTGATGCCACCTTTCCTGATATCCCCCATATACACCCTCTCCCACTTGGATTGGTGCATTCTCTCTATTGCAACTACTTTGTATATTCCCTGTACTGACTTATTCACATATGTTTTATCATTCTTTCTTTTTCTCCACATACCACCCCCTGGAATATAATCTTCCTGAGGGCAAGTACTTTTTCATTTTTGTCTTTGTAACCTCTGCGCCTAGCCTCCCACTGTGCCTCCCACTTACTAAATCACTAATAAATGTTTATTGAATCGAATTTTTCATTTAACCCCTCCTCCACCTCAGTGACCTGCAACACCTACAAAGAGTCCCCAGTTCTGGACTTAAAAGCTAAATTGAGATAACTTGGTAGAGTGGAAACACTGGATTTGAAGTTTTAGGACAACTGTATTCTGTTCTGTAGGCTTTGTCATTAATTAGCTTCACACCCTTGGTTAAGTCATGTATGTTGGAAAAGTGCTTAGAGCCATGTCTGGAGGAGCTTGGCAGCCTCAGGTGCAGCTACAGCGACTGCTCAGGACACCAGGATCACTGCCGGAGAAAACCGTGTGACTGATTCTGGAAGGCAGAGACAAAGAGGAGGCACGCCCAAAGAGAATGTGTAGCCCATAATTCTTGAGTGCATTGAAACTTTTAACAAAATTAATGGTTTATAATATTTGTATTTATCTATTTCTTTTTTATTTATGTATTTAACTGTTTATAATAACTTCATGTATGTATACTTATGGTAGTAAATTATAATTGATGAATAATATATAGTATTTATGCATTTGTGAGTAAATAATTTTTTTTAGTTTTCTTTACATAAATGTATCATTTCACAAATTTCTAAAAATTCCCCATTAAATTATCTGATGGCCATGTCTGAATAGCCAAAACCACAAATGTGAAACCTGAAAACGTTGAGGGATGACTGCATGTATAGCGAGGATTGGTACTAGTGTCTTATTTCAAAGAAAGCTGATAAGGAGGCAGGCTGTCCTAGAGGTAGCGGTGGTTTTGTTGTTCAGTCATTTTCAGCCATGTCTGACTCTTCCTGACCCCATTTGGGGTTTTTCTTGGCAAAGATCCTGGAGTGGTTTGCCATTTCCTTCTCTAGCTCATTTGACAGATGAGGAAACTGAGGCAAACAGGGTTAAGTGACTTGCCCAGGGTCCTACAGCTAGTAAGGGTCTGAGGCCGGAGCTGAGCTCTGGAAGATGAGTCTTCCTAACTCCAGGCCCAGCACTGTGTGCACTATGGCACCACCTAGTGGCCCATGTAGAGGTAGAAGCCAGCCCCCTCTGAAGTCCAAACCCCATATTTTGGAAGTTAGGAACCTGAGGGTGAGAGACATTGGGACTTGGCCAGTCCTGTGGGTGGCAGATCTGGGACTTGATCCTCAGTTCACAAAACAAATAAGTTAGGGAGTATTCAAATCATTAGATCATTAGAATTCTTCACTTTATGAAGTGAGCAGAACCAGGAGAACATTGTATACAGTTAACAGCCGCATTGTATGATGATCAACTGTGATAGACTTAGCTCTTCTCAGTAATACAGTGATCTAAGACAATTCCAAAAACCTAGTGATGGAAGATGCTAACCACATCCAGAGAAAGAACTATGGAGTCTGAATGTAGACTGAAGCATACTATTTTCTTTCTTTCACAATATGACTAATATGGAAATATGTTTTACATGGTTGCACATTATAACCTATATCAGATTGCTTACCATTTTAGGGAGAGGTGAGGAAGGGAGGGAAAAATTTGGAATTCAAAAAATTTTTAAAATGAATGTTAAAATTTGTCTTTACATGTAATTGGAAAAAATAAAATACTATTAAAAATTCTTCACTTTGGGCGGAGCCAAGATGGTGGCTGGAAAGCAGGGACTTGATGAAGCTATCCCCCAAATCCCTCCAAACACCTGTAAAAAATGGCTCTGAACAATTCTAGAGCTGCAGAACCCACGAAATAGCAGAGGGAAATAGGTCTCCAGCCCAGGAGAGCCTGGATGATCACTGGGAAGGGTCTATCGCATGGTGCTGGGGTGCTGGGAGTGGAGCACAACCCAGCATGGGCTGCCCCAGAACAGACCAGACCGGGAATCAGCCGGCAGAACAGGCCCTAGGGCCATGAATCATTGAGTTGTGGCAGTTACCAGGCTTCTCAACCCACAAATGTGAAGACCATGGAGAAGGTTAGTGGGAAACTGTGGGATTGAGTTGAGACTGGTCAGGCTACCAGCCCTGGGGGTGGAGGAGGTGCTGCAGCGGTGGCTGTGGCAGCAGCAGGAAGCTCCTGAAGCTGCTTACAGAACTCCAGCGTCAGCAGCTTCCCAAGTCCCTGGCTCACACGGTGGGAGGATTCTAGCAGCGGATCAGAGCGGGAGTGCAAGGAATGCTTTGTGGACACAGAGGCAGATTCTCTTGCTGTGCCCTGCTTGGATCTGGATTGCGGTCCTGGTTAGCAGTTCTTGGAGGGGAGGAGCACTGCTGTGACAGAGCCTGGGGTGACAGCGGAGTAGAAGTAGCTCTGAAAACAGCAATGCTTGGACCCTAAAGCTTAGAACAAAGTTCTCTCAACTCTACAAGCAGTCATATCCTGACAAAAAGCTCAAGGGTCAAGTAGTTGTCTGGGAACATGAATAGGCAGCGAAAACGAACTCAGACTCAAACTCAAACTCTAGATTCCTTTTTTGGTGACAAAGAAGATCAAAACATACAGCCAGAAGAAATCAACAAAGTCAAAGAGCCTGCATCGAAAGCCTCCAATTAAAATATGAATTGGTCTCATGCCATGGAAGAGCTCAAAAAGGATTTGGAAAAGCAAATAAGAGAAGTAGAGGAAAAATTGGGACGAGAAGTGAGAGAGATGCAAGAAAACATGAAAAACAAGTCAAAAATTCTTCAATTTTCAAAGGTTAAATTATAAGGCTTCCCTCCTCCCCATCTATTCCAGTGCTTTTCACTTTCCTTACTTGTAAATGGGCTGGACTAGAATAAAGAATCTTACATGGAAAAGGATTTCAGAGATGATCTAGTCTGCTGACATCAAATACAAATGGAAATGATGGCCACCAAGCTGTATCCAAGGATCCCAGTGGCCACATAGTGACTTAGAAAATCACATGTTAATATTATCTATGTTCTATAATATTTTTATTAATTTTGTTAAATATTTCCCAATTACATTTTAATGTGGCTTGCCTGCCTGCCTGCCTAGTGTTTGACACCTCTAACCTAGTCCACAGACACATAGACATACAAATGTCACCAGTGTGGAATGTAAGCTTCTTGAGAGCAGTTTCAATTTTTGTTTTCATATCCCCAGCACCTTGCATAGTGCCTGAGACATGGTAGGTGCTTAATAAATGATTATCAATGACAGCTAGACATTTTAGAATTCACATCCTGGTTATCCATGACTTCACTGGGACATTTTTAAAAAATCTTATTTGGATATGTGGTCAATAATACTGACATATATGACACTCCAGAGATAGTGATTTTCAAACGTGCTTTAAACACGTTTTGTTGATGCCAAATACTGTTAACTTCTTTAGTAGAACCACATTTCTGGTCATTGATAAAGACTTGCATGTTGATAATTTATATATTTTTAAGTGTACAGATACTTGAGAAGGCAGCTAGTAATGCAGCAGATAGAGGGCTGGACCTGGAGTGAAGAAAACCTGAGTTCAAATACAGCTTCATACACTAGCTGTGTGATCCTGGGCAAGTCATTCAACCCTGTTTGCCTCAGTTTCCTCATCCGTCGAGTGAGCTGGAGAAGGAAATGGAAAACCATTCTAGTATCTTTGCCAAGAAAACTCCAAATGGGGCCACAAATCATCAGACATGGCTGAAACTATTCAACAACAGATACACAAAGTAAAAGGAATCAAAGCTTTTTTACCATAGGAACCAAAACTCACTTGTTCTGTTTAGTTTTACTTTCTATTAAAGTTTCGAGCCCTAAGTTACCAAAATTACACTTTTAAAGAGGCAGTTCTCTTTTGGTATTTATGGTTAAGAAATGGCATAACCAGTTTGGCCTTCAGCATATTTCTCCTCTTGGAGCCTATTCTAAAAGCCCAGCTCTCCACCATTGCTGGTTTTTTTCTTTGTTTGTTTTAATATTATGTTTGCAGATTTTGTAATTGATGGCAGATAATGTCCTGGATTTGATTGGGGCCTCTGGCCCATTCTGACCACTTATACGGCAAAGCCTCAGTACTGACTTGGGTTATAAGTTCGGTTTTACTAACTGAGGTTATGACAGAGACAAAGACTGGTGTCATTTTCTTATAGGTAGTTCAGATCCATGGCTGGAGCTGTGGCTTTGCCAATTACATTCTAGCAGAGGACCTGCTAGAGTTTCTGATGCTAATCATTTTGACCTTGAATAACTTAAAGCTTGTCCAACCGGTGTTAGGACATAATACCAGTTTACCAATTGCTTGGTTTAAAGTTGAGTGGGAGTGAAAGAACTAAAGATAACTGGAAGGGATGTTTTCAAGTATGATGGCTTAGAAATAACTTTTTTTGTTGTTCATATGTTTTCAGTTGTGTCTGATTCATTGTGACCCCATTTGGGATTTTCTTGGCAGAGATACTAGAATGGTTTGCCATTTCCTTCTCCAGCTCATTTCACAGAAGAAGAAACTGAGGCAAACAGGGTTAAATGACTTCACCAAGGTCATATAGGTAATAAGTGTCTGAGGCTAGATTTGAACTCATGAAGATGAGTCTTCCTGACTCCAGGCCTGGGCCTCTAATGCACTACACCACCTAGCTGTCCCTAGAAATAGCTTAAATGTTTAATATTAGTTCTTACATTATAAAGTAGGGATGTGATAAAAATCCAAAATCATATTTTCTTCCAAAAGTACAAAGACATTCTAATGAACATTGCCACACTGCCCTTTTAAATATAAATTTTAATTGATATCTTTTGTTTGTATATTACCTAAATTTCCCTCTCTTCTTTCCCCCTTCCTCCCCTCACCCAGAGAGCATGTAACAAAGAATTTTTGGTTCATTGCCTTTTAACAACACTACAGATTAGTGATCACAGTGTAGACCAGGGGTGGGTTTCTGACTAATATATAAGAAATCACTGGTAGATCTCAAAGTCTTCCCTAGTGGCCCTCTGAACAGATTGCCACCAACACACATACTCTTATGCCTCACTCCTTGGGCCTTGAATGGGATTTTCATTCTGGAGGATGATGTACTTAGTCATGGTCCAGGGCTCACCCTTGCTCAGAAACTTTAGTCTTAGCAATAACTAGACACTTTTCAATCAGAAGTTTAATTATCATTAACATTTCCTTATTCAAAATCAGTTTCTGGAACATAGTACGATCTTGTTGATTGATTACCTTCCCCACTATTCTCAAGGTTTAGGTGAGATTAAAAATAGTTTTCCCCTCACTATTAATTTAGACGTTCTTCAAAGATTCACTCTTTCACTGGTTCGGTACTGCCTTGATTGACATGGGTCACAATTTCTCTACACTACGGCCACTGTTATAAATGATCTTTATTAGTTTCTGTTATGTATGTATACAAGTATGTATGTGTACATCCATCCATCTATATATGTGTGTATATGTATAGATCTATGTGTATATTTATTTATATCTCTATCTATCTGGGTGTGTGTATATATGTACTTGGTTGTCTAGTATTCTGGATCAATCAACCTCTCTTGATTTAAATAAACTGGTTCTAGGCTGACAGGCATATTTGGTAGACCTTGCACTCTGCTGACATAGCCTTCGAGAAGCCTACAGTCACTTAATCTCTCTTGGATTCGGTTTCCTCATCTCTAAAAGGGCTAGATGTCCTCTTGGGTGTCTTCTGGCTCTAGATCTCTAATTCTTTAACAGAGGACTTCTGAGGAGGTTGTTATTGAGTCATTTCAGTTGTGTCCAACTCTGCGTGACCCCATTTTGGGGTTTTCTTGGCCGAGATCCTGGAGTAGTTTGCCATTTTCTTCTCCAGCTCATTTTACGGATGAGGAACTGAGGCATACGGGGTTAGGTGATTTGTCCAGGGTAACATAGCTAGTGAGTGTCTGAGGTCAGATTTGAGCTCATAATCATGAGTCTTCCTGATTCTAAGGCCAATGTTCCATCCATTGTGCCACCAATCTGCTCCTTCTGAGGATGGGGTGTGTGTGTGTGTGTGTGTGTGTGTGTGTGTGTGTGTGTGTGTGTGTGAGAGAGAGAGAGAGAGAGAGAGAGAGAGAGAGAAAATGAGTGAATGAATGAATGATAGAATATAAAGCAAGTCAAAAAATTGGATGGATTTTATCCTTTCACTAGATTAGAATCATATCACATCACATGCCAGGGAGTTGGCAAACCAGGACTATATTAGAGCACTGGAGTTCTTGCTCCAGAAAATTCTAAAGGCCATCCTATTTTCCACTCCTTGAAGTTTATATTTTGAACCTGCACTCCAAAAGTGTTACAGCGGATTACCTCTGTATGAAAATACATATGTGAAAACTTTAGGTGAGATAATCCGATGCCATTTCTTTTGGACTTTATAGATTGAATTTTATATCCAGAAACAAACATGCACCTGGCATGAAAATACTATGAAAATCCTATCAGAAGCCCAAGAAATGAGGGATATGAGTGGTGGTGACAATCCATTTAGAGAGTCACCAGGGAAAACTTTGAGTTCTACCAGTAGTTTCTTAGGTACTAGTCAAAAACCCCAGTTCTACATTATAATCACTGATTTGTAAAGTCTTTAAGGGTCGATGAAGCAAAGGAATTATTAACATTTAAAAAGTTATGGATTCTATATTCTTAGATAAATTTTAGATTCTACCAAGTACTTATTAATACTCCAAATATTGTAGTGACTTGTTAATTTTTCCTCCTTCCCCTTCCTCATAGATATCAGGATTCAGGGAAAGAAAAGAACACAATCAATGCTCAACTTTTGTGGGGGAAACATTATGTTTCTAGAAAACAGCATGAAAGTGAAAAATATGAACATTGATACCTTGAACATAAGGGAAATAGAGGTTTAAGTTCCTGCAACCCCCGAAAATTGTAATCTTTTGCTAGAGATTACTGAAAATACACTTTCTGCATACAGTTGTTTATAACAAAACATTAATTCTTATAACAAACATTTTTCCTAATACAGTAGCCATGAAATATCCCATAATTCAGTACGTAAAATAAAATTGGTAACATGCAAAGCATTTTTTCTCACTAGTTATTCCCCAGAATTCTGTGTCCTTTTGTGCTAGTATCTCAATTAAAAAAATTTTGATTTCAGACAATATTCACTTTCATAATACATGAAATCTATAGTACCATAAATACTGAACTGCAAATAAAATTCTCAAAATGAAAACATTTTTTAACCTGAATCTTACCTTCCACTGTGTCAGATGGTGGTATGAGAGAGTTGTATTGTATACTATACTGCTCTAAACCTTTCTACCTTGGCCTCTCTCTGAAAACCATGGAGAGGTTGCTGGTACTTTAGTAGCTACTGTCAGAAGATGTCAAGACTGGCAGAGTCTCAACATCACCTCCAACACTGTCCTTCATGGATGTTGGATGACACTGGAGATCGAGAAGGATTTACCAGCTTGAAATGATCTGTCAGTGATGTCTGCTTCATTCACCATTTGAGATTCTTAAGGGTCTTAAAGGGTGGGAACATAGAGGTGAATTGACATTTACCCTTGAGGTTGCAATTGATAGTGGGACTGGCAGCCTTAATGTCTCTAGCCAGCTGGTCAGTTATGCCAAGGCACCCTTCAAGCTTGGGAACAAAGTGCCACAATTTTGGGAGCTTGTTTATCATCATCATTTTTGCTGTTCTGAAGACCTTCCTAAGCCATCACATCCACCTCCTCATTCGTCAGCTCCTGGGGTTGCTCCTGCTGGATGACAGACACATCTTCCTCTCCCATATCTTTGAACCCTTTGCCTCCAGTGGTGTGGGCTAGACATGTGATTACTTCGAGATTCTGCCTCACTTGCTTCATCAACACCTTTAAAACCTTCAAAATCCTGCATATGAGCAGGTCACTTTTTTTTTTCTGGCAGTTATTCAAGGGAGCCTGTGAAACATTTCTCTGGGCTACATTAATGTAGCCCGTGACTTGAAGCACAGTGACAGATTTCCAGAAATCCATTATGGTGGCTTCTGGGTTCATTTCCAACTGGTCAGTCACAGACATAGTAGATTTCCCTGATATGTTGGGACTCGAAGGCTGTTATGATTCCCTGATCCACAGGCTGGATCAAAGATGTGGTACTGGCTGGCATAAAGGTAACTTCTGTGTTTTCATGGGAATTTTCCAATTGCTCACAAATATGAACTGGTACAATGTTGAGTATTAAAAGAAACTTGAATGCAAGGTTTTTATCTGCAGATATCCTACCTGTGAAATGAAGCAGTTGTTGAACCAGTCTCAGAAGATCCCTGCGGTCATCCATACTTTTCTGTTTCAGCACCAATGTACTGGCATTCTGGCCTTGTTTTTTCCTTTCAAAACCCTGGGATTTGGGGCTCAGTAGATCATCAGTGGCTTATACTTGAAGTCATTGCTGGCATGGACACACAACAGTAGGGCCAAACAATCCTTAAAAAGCTTTGGACCCAGGAGCTTTGATGATGGCTTTTCTTATGTACATGCACTTTCCTACTTGTTTCGTAACATTGCTATTCTCATTCACATTAAATACTTGTTCTGGTAACCTTTTCTTAAACAGTGTGTTCAAGATGTTCTGCAACTCAGCAGTAGCTGCTGGTGAAGAACCAGCTTCACCAGAAAATTTCACATTTTTTAAAAACTATGCTCTCACTTAAAATGAAAACCCCACCCTTTGGCTAGCTACAAAGTGTTTCACATTTTCTTGGCCTTCGTTTGTTGTTGTTGTTAATTTGTTCAGTTGTTTCTAACTCTTTGTGATCTCATGGACCATAGCACTCCAGACACTTCTCTCCTCCACTGTTTCTTGAAGTCTGTCCAAGTTCATGTTTATTAATTCCATGGTACTTTCTGTCCATCTCATCATCTGTCTCCCCCTTCTCTTTTTGCCTTCAATCTTTCCCAATATCAGGGTCTTTTCCAATGAGTACTGGCTTTTCATCATGTGGCCAAAGTATTTAAGCATCAGCTTCGGTATTTGACCTTCCAGTGAAGAGTCTGAATTAATTTTTTTGAGTATTGACTGTTTTAGTTTCCTTGTTGTCTAAGGGACTCTCAAAAGTCCTCTTCAGTACCACAATTCAAAAATGTTGATTCTGGATTCTGTGGTGCTCAGCTTTTCCTATAGTCTAACAATTACAGCCATACATTATTACTAAAAAAAAAAAACCATAGCTTTGACTATATGGACCTTTGTGCACAAAGTGATGTCTCTGCTTTTTAGTATGCTGTCCAGATTTGCCACAGCTTTCTTTCTAAGGAGGCGATGTCTTCTAATTTCATGGCTGTAGTTACTGTCTGCAGTGATCCCTGAGCCCAAGAATATAAAACCTGCTTCCATTTCTTTTCCCTCTATTTGCCAAGAAGTGATAGGACCAGTTGTCAAGATTTTAGTCTTTTTGATGTTAAGCTTCAAGCCATTCTCTTTCAGCCTCATCAAGAGGCTGCTTAATTCTTCTCCACTTTTTGCCATCAGAGCAGTGTCAACTGCATACCTGACATCATTGATATTTCTCCCAGCAATCTTAATTCTGGCTTTTGATTCATCCAGCCTGGAATTTCACATGATGTACTCTGCATATAAGTTAAATAAATAAGGTGACAGTATATAGCCTTGTTGTACTCCTTTCCCAATCTTTAACCAGTTGTTGCATGTTCAGTTCTAATTGTTGCTTCCTGACCTGCATATAGGTTCCTCAGGTGACAAGTATGATCTGGTCCTCGAATCTCCATAGGATTTGCCACATGCTTTGTTGTATCCACACAGAGGTTTTTGTGTAGTCAGTGAAGCAGAAGTAGATTTTTTCTGGAACTCTGTTGCTTTCTCCATAATCCAGCCAATGTTGGCAATTTGGTCTCTAGTTCCTCTGCTTCTTCAAAAACCAGCCTGCTCTCCTGGCAATTCTTGATTCACATATTGCTGAGATCTAGTTCAAAAAAATCTTAAGCGTAACCTTGCTGGCATGAGAAACGAATATAATCGTTCAGTAATTTGAACATTCTTTGGCATTGCCATTCTTTGGGTTTGGGACATGAACTGATCTTTTCCAATCTAGTGGCCACTCTTGAATTTTCCAAATTTTCTGGTATATCGAGTGCAGCTCTTTAACAGCATCATCTTTTAGGATTTTAAATAGCTCAGCCAGAATTCTGTAAGTACTAATTCCTCAGGCCCATTTGACTAAGTTTTCTAGGATTCTGACTCTAGATCAGTAACTGGTTATTGGTGATATTAAGAGCTTTCTTGTATAGTTATTCTGTATGTTCTTGCCCCCTCTTCTTAAAATCTTATGTTTCCACTAAGTCCCTACCATTTTGTCTTTTATCATGCCAGTTTTTAGATGAGACATTCCCTCGATAGCTCTAATTTCCTTGAAGAGAGCTCTTGTCTTTCCCTTTCTATTGATTTCTCCTATTTCTTTGCATTGCGCATTTAAGAAAACTTTCTTATCTCTCTTTACTGTTTGCTGAAATTCTGCATTCAGTTGGGTATAGCTTTCCCTTTCTCCTTTTCCTTTTGCTTTTCTTCTTCCTTCAGCTTTTTGTAAAGCCTCATCAGATAGCCATCATGCTTTCTGGCTTTTATTTGTCCTTGGAATGTTTTTTGTTGCCGTCTCCTGTACTATATTGCAAACTTCTGTTCATAATTCTTAAGGCACTCTGTCTACCAGATCTAATTTCTTAAATCTCATCATTTCCACTTCATATTCATAAAGGATGTTATTTGGGTCATATCTATTTGGTCTGATGGTTTTCTCTACTTTCTTCAATTTAAATCTGGATTTTGTAATAAGAAACTCATGATCTGAGCCACAGTAGGCCCCAGGTCTTGTTTTAACTGGCTATATAGAGCTTTATATAGAGCTTTTGCACCTTTCGCTGCAAAGTATATAATTAGTCTGATTTCTTTATTAACCATCTGGTGATGTTCACATGTAGAGTAACCTTTTGAGTTGTTGCAAAAGAATCGTTTGCTATGAACAGTGAATCATCTTGAGAAAACTGTCATTTTGTGACCTGCTTCATTTTGCATTCAAAGGCCAAACTTGTCTCATTCTAATTATCTTTTGATTTCCTACTTTAGCATTCCAATCCCCATGATGAATATGTCATCTTTTTTTTTTTTTGGTGTTATTTCTAGAAGATGGTGTTGGTCTTCATAGAACTGATCGACTTTGGCCTCTTTGGCATTAGTGATTGGAGCATAGAGTTGTATTACTGTAACGTTGCACAGTTTGCCTTGGATTCAAAGAGACATCATCCTGCCATTTTTGAAATTATAGTATAGTACTACTTTTCTCACCTTTTTATTGACTATGAAGGCTACTCCATTTCTTAAGGGATTGTTGCCCACAGTATTATATGTAGAGATCACCTGAATTAAATTCACCCATTCTTACCCAAGATGTTGATATTTAATTTTTCCTTCTCCTCATCTGACTACTTTCAGTTTACCTTGGTTCATAGATCTTAAATTCCAGGTTCCTATACAATATTGATCTTTACAGCAGGGGACTTTACTTTTGTTTCTAGACAGATCCACAGCTGATCCTCCTTTCAGCTTTTTCTGAGCTCCTGTGTGGGCAATCGAAATGGGCTCTTAGCACTTAGTTCAACCAAGTGCTCTTGAAGAGTTTGGCCTTTATTTCCTTGATTAAATTAGGAGTCCTTGATGACCTCCTTGCCTCAAGGGAAAGCCTAGTTTACATGGGTTTGAGTGACATGTTTGTGACATCAGAGGCTTTTAGACCACGTGGGTTTAAGTCGAATCTTTGATGATTTTAGGTCACGTGGGTGAGTCGCATGTGTGACTCACCCTTGACCCTGAAAAAGATATAAAACCAGGGGTTGGCTTTCTCTTTTTCGGAGCTCTGACCCACAGCCATGGTGGCGGGTGTGACTCTGGGCCAGCCCTTGTTGTGAACTCCCGGGCTGAACCTAGATGTTGGTAACTACAAGTTGTATTTGGCCATCTGTCGATGTTTGTAATTTGTTTGTATTTGCTCTGAAGTGCAGGGTGCTGGCTTTTTCCCCTGAACTAAGTGAATGGTATTTGAATGCTGAATTAAAGTAAGTTTGTTAACCCCTTAATGTTGCTTTCCTTAGTCAAAAGAACCTGGGCTTTTGCAGCGTTCTGTGAGCTGGTTGCTGTTGATTTTACTCCCCCCCCCCCCCCCCCCACCCACCCAGCAGCTGCTAGCCAGATTGTTGAAACAGCTCCTTCATTAGTACTGGAGTTACTTGTATTTGTCCTCTACTCTTCCCCAGTAGCATGTTGGACATGTTCTGACCTGAGGAGCTCATCTTCCAAAGTCATTTCTTTTATCATTTTAATACTGTCCACGGGGTTTTCTTGGTAAAGACACTGGAGTGGTTCTCCATTTCCATCTCCAGTAATCACCTTTGACCCTTCATTACATGCTTATACATTTGTTGGGCCTTCAAACAGGTGGCTACTGTACCAACCACCCTTTTTTGTTCTTCTACCATCTCATTTACCTACAAACCTAGTCACTTTTCTATTTTTTGATTCCCTCATTGCACACTTGAGAGGTTACTTTAGTACTTTTTGGAGCAGATTCATGAACACTTTTATGAATACTTTCCTCCTTTTTGCAGAATCATTGATTCTCGTGGCGGACAGACATTTCAGCACAAAGTTTATCTAACATCTTTGTTTTCTCACTAAGCTGCATCACTGACTTTGCACTTGGGCTTAGAGCCCAAAGGACTTGCTCTATGCTTTGGGGGCATAATTACAACAAAAAAAATTTGAGTTTTAAAGGAAAACAATGAAAATGTGCAACAAATGCACAGGAAGCTCTTTACAACGGTAGGGTGAACAAGATCAGGGAAATGCCTAGTAGAACGAGACCAGCGGCTCCACAGACTTGCAAGCATTGTACCTCTCATTTTTTCTCTCTACTGCACCTAGCCACAAAAGCTCAAGGTTACTGATGAGAGAGTAAAAATGAGGTTACAAATAAAATCATTCTTTTTCTTTAAATTTTGAGTTTCAAATTCTCCCCCATCCCTCTCCTACCCACTGAGAAGGCAAACATTATGATATCAGTTATACATACAAAATCATACATGTTTTTCTGAAACCATCCCTCTCTGTCATTTCTTATAGCACAATAGTACTCTATCACAAACATATGCCACAACGTGGGCATCCCCTCAATTTCCAACTCTTTGCTGTCAATATTTTTGTACATATAGGTCCTTTTCCATTTCCTTTTCTTTTGGAAGTACAAATCTAATAATGGTATTCCTGGGTCAAAGAGTATGCACAGTTTTATAGTACTTTGGGCATAGTTCCAAATTGTTCTATAGAATAATTGGAACAGTTCACAACTTCACTAGCAGTGCATTAGTGTTCCTATTTTTCCACATCCCATCCAGTGTTTGTCATTTTCCTTCTCTGTCATATCAGACAGTTTGATGGATATGAGGGTGGTACCTCAGAGTTGTTTTAATTTGCATTTCTCTAATCAATAGTGACTTGGAGTGTTTTTCCTATTATTGTAGATAAGTTTGATTTCTTCTTCTAAAAACTGCCCTTTTGTATTTCTTGACCATTTATCTATTGAAAAATGGCTCTCATTTTTATGTTTGACTCAGTTTGTATTTGAGAAAAGAGGCCTTTATCAGAGAAACTTGCTGTCAAAATTTTTGATATTCATTATCTATCATATCAAAATGTAGTTTCCCTGATTATATTTTTTAATTAGATCTATTTTTGCTTTGTCTTAGATTATTATTGCTACTTCTTCCTTTTTACTTTAGCTGAAGCATAATAGATTCTGCTCCATCTCTTTATTTTAACTCTATGTGTATCTTTCTGTTTCAAGTGTGTCTCTTGTAAACAATGTATTGTTGAATTCTAATCCCTTTCCATTTTATAGATGAGCTCATCCCATTCACATTCACAGTTGTTATTACTAACTGAGCATTTCTCTTTATCCTGTTTTCTTTTGTTTATCCTTATCTATTTTTATCCTATTCCTCATCCTCCTCAGAAGTCTGTTTGGCTTCTGACCACTGCTGCCCTTAATCTGTATCCCCTTTTGCCTACCCCATTGTCTTATAGCCTTCTCTTCCTGTTCTCCTATTGGATAAGATAGATTTCTGTACCCCACTGAGTGTATATATAAAAATTCTTCTTTCTTTGAACCAATTCTGATGAGAATGAGGTTCAAGTATCCCACCAACCCCCCATTTCTTCTTCCGCTGTAAGAGCCCTTCCTTAATGCTTCTTTTATGTGAGATAATTTTCCCCACTCTATCTCTCCCTTTCCCCTTCTCCCAATGCATCCCTCTTTCTCAGTTCACATTCATGCCCACTGTTTATGTAGACTCCTTCTAACTGTCCTAAATAAAGTTCTCAGGAGTTGCACATATTATCTTCCCATATAGGAATATAAACAATTTAACTTTATTAATTATCTTATGATTATTTGTTCATGCTTAACTTTTTATTTTTCTTTTGAGTCTTATATCCAAATGTCACATTTTCTATTGAGCTCTGGTCTTTTCATCAGGAATGATTGAAAGTCCTCTATTTCATTAAATATCCATTTTCCCCCCTGAAGGTATACTCAGTTTTACTGTGTAGGTGATTCATGGTTGTAATCCTAGCTCCTTTGCTTTCCATAATATCATATTCCAAATCCTCTGCTCCTTTAATATGGAAGCTGCTAAATCTTGTGCAATCCTGACTGTGGCTCAATGATATTTGAACTGTATCTTTCTGGCTGCTTCCAATGTTTTCTCCTTGACCTGGGTGCTCTTGAATTTGGCTACAAGATTCCTGGGAATTTTCATTTTGAGATCTTTCAGGAAATAATCAGTAGATTCTTTCAGTTTATATTTTACTCTCTGGATCTAAGATCTCATGGCAATTTTTCTTGATAATTTCTTGAAACATAATCTCTAGCCTCCTTTTTTTTAATCATGGCTTTCAGGTAGTTTAATAATCCTTAAATTATCTCTATTTCTGATGAGCTATTTCACACTTTTATCTAAAACATTCATTTTTTTCGTTCTTTTGACCTTGCTTTATTGCTTCTTGATGTCTCATGGAACCATTAGCTTCTGGTTGCCCAATGAATTTTTAAGGAATTACTTTATTTAGTGAGTTTCTGTACCTCTTTTTCCATTTGACTGATTCTGCTTTTTGAGGAACTCTTTTCTTCAGTGAATATTTTTACCTCCTTTTTAATTTGGTCTATTTTGCTTTTTAAGGAGTTTTCTTCCTCAGTGAATTTTTATGCCTCTTTTACAATTAGGCCAATTTTATTTTATTTTTTGTTTTTTTGGAGGGGGGAGGCAGGGCAATTGGGGTTAAGTGACTTGCCCAAGGTCACACAGCTATTAAGTGTGTCAAGTGTCTGAGGCTGGATTTGAACTCAGATCCTCCTGACTCCAGGGCCAGTGCTCTACTCACTGCGCCACCTAGCTTCCCTAGGCCAATTTTATTTTTAAGGTGTTCTTTTCTTTTTTTTTTTTTTGCCTCTTTTACTAAGATATTAATTCTCTTTTCAAAATTTTCTTGTATGACTTTCATTTCTTTTCCCAATTTTTCCTCTACCACTCATTACTTTTTTTTTAAAACTCTCCCAGGAATCCTGAATCCTGGTTGGACTTATAACCAGTTAACAGTTTTCTTTGAAGCTTTAGTTGTAGTTTTCTCCCCCTACATTATCATGTTATGAGTTTGGGTCTTGTCTTCCCTGCCACCATAGTATCTTTTTATGATGAAGTTCTTTTTTGTTGTTGTTTGCTCATTTTCCAGGCTATTTCTTGACGTTGAACTTTATGTTAAAATTGGGTGCTGCTCACCTGGGTTGGGGAGCCACTGTCCCAAGGGTAATGTTTTTTCATGCTGCTATTTTCAGAGCTAGTTCTGGGGATGTGCAGGTTTTTAGTGTTTTCAAGGTGGTACTATCTGGTGAGAGATGTGTTTACTGCTCTCCTTTCCTATGCTCTGTTCTTTACCTAGAAAGATCCCTTGTTCCTCTGAAACTACAAGTGCTAGTGCTCCTCTTGGCCCTGGAGCTGTGATCAGTCCTCCTGCTCTTCTGTATCCACAAGCACTAGCACTCCTCTCTGCCTTGCAGCTGGGATTCACTGTCCCAGCTCCCTTATGACTAATCACAAGCATTCCTCTCTGCCCTGGAACTGAGACCCAGAACTGCTTATGGGCAATTGAGATGCCTATGCATTGGTAACTAAGGTGTGGCTCCAGGTGGGGCCAATGAAGGGAGGTCTGATTATATCTTAGCTCCCAAGTAGGCCCAAAACCCTAGCTACTAGGTGCTAAGCCTATGTGGGTGTGAAGCCCCCAGGATCCTAAGGGGAGTTGCTAAGACCAGAGCCAATAGTAAGAGCTTAAGTTCTGGTCACTCAGATGACGTTTGATGACGGCTGAAGAGTGCATAAAAAGAGAGAACAGAGCTATTTGCTTAGGGCTCTCACTCTTGGCAGAGTGCTGATGTGGAGACTCTGGGCAGCTGTAGTTAAGAGCCCTCCAGCTTGTAAACCCAGGTGTCGGGACTTTGTTAAACTCTGGTAACTATGCATTGAGATTTGAATCAGACAAGGTCTGTTGATGTTTGTAATTTGTTTGTGTTTGCTCTGAAGCTCAGGATGCTGGATTTTCTCCCTGAGCTGGGTGAATGATATTTGTATCCTGGATTAAAGTAAGATTGTTAACCCCTTAATGATGCTTTCCTTAGTAAAGCAGATCAAAAGAACGTGGGCTTGTAGCATTCCTGTTGTTGGGCTTCTGTTCATTTTTCACCCCAACAGCAGCTGCTAGCCGAATTGTTGCAACAGCCTGTCAGTACCAACTGCACCCACTGTTAGCAAAGGGTCCCTTGTAGTGTCTTTCTGACCAATAGTCTGGACCTCTTACCATCTACGGGCTGAGAACTCCTAAAGCTGCTGCTGCTCTGTTGCAGCTACTCCAGGGCCAAACAATGTTGCTACTGCTGCATGGGCTCTGGGCCTGCCCTTACCCTGGTATCATAGACCTCTCCTACCAATGTTCTGAGTTATCTTAGGCTGTAAAAATGTCTCATCCTGACCTCTTGGTGGTTCTGCCACTCCAGATTTGATTTGAGGTATTATTTTATAGTTGTTTGGAGAGGAAATGTTGGAGACTTTCTGCTAGTTTCCTACCTTTACTCTACCATCTTGGCTGCTCCAGTCTGCTTTCATATGTTTATGCAGGTCTTAGGAGAATTCTAGTAATTATGAATTTTTACATTTCAAATAAATTGAACCTTTGACTTACTTTCCCTTAATAATGGGAATATTGAACTCATTGACCTTGAGGCAATGAGTTAAAAAAATGAGTACAATAATGCTGTACTAAGAGATCACCTATCAGAATAGGACCATTTTTTGTTAACTGTTTGACAAGTCCCTGACTTGACCACTAAATTGAGAGTTCTTTTAAATGCTCTAGAAATAGCAGTGGATAAGTTGTGATCGCATCCCTAGGAGTGTCCACGTAAGCATGATCAGAGATCCACTTGAAAATGAAATAGCAGATTCTTGCCCTAATCCCTGCAAACGTCAAAGGTCAAAGTCAGCTCAAGGTCAAACTAGAATTTTTTTCAAATTAAATTTTTACCAGTCTCTGAGGAGCATTCAGAAATGTGCTGTTTGGGGAGTAAATTGCTTTGACATTTTAGCTTGACCACATCACACCAGCTGTGGTTTGGATCTATAAGTGGTGTTTGATCTGTAAGTTTATGTGTATACTACACACTGACCAGGAAAGCTAGGATTTCTGTCTTTCCTCTTATGGAGTCGTAGTAGATACTTTCAGGGAGTTATTTCTTTGCCTAGGACAGATTTTTATATTGAGATAAAATCTACTGTAAATGTTTGCTAATTAATGAGGTGGTTGGCTATTTAGTTTTTCAAATGAGATGTTGTTAAGTGCCTTAGCTTTTATTAATTGTGTGGACCAAAAAAACCTCTCCACAGTAATTGAAAATTTAATTACACCAGTTTCTTTTTTGTTGTTGTTCTTGAAAGAACTGGAGCTTATTAAACTTTAAACGTTCAAACATTTAAACATCTATTGAAATACCAATAGCTATAAACAATGTGCAGTTCTAAATACTAATTAAACAAACTTTAAATCACAATAAAGCTAAGCTGAATTTTAAGTAACTTTTATGTTTTAAGTGATGCTCTTTGTTAACTGATGAGAAAGATTAACCACTTCACGACTGACCAGTGCTGCAGACTTGTGGGCACTGCTTGGAATTGCTGTGGTTACTGTGGAACCATGTTCTTCCTGTACCTGTACTGAAAAAGGCATGCAGATTAGACAAGTAATCCTGAACATTTGCATATACTGTGCGGTCAGTTCTGGTGACTTGGAAAGTTACATGAAGGCTCTGGAAGATGCCTGGCCCATCCACATAAATGTGTTTGCTTTTCTATAGCTTTTTTAAAATACTGGGATGAAATTTTACATTTGCTGTTATTGTCCCTTTGTTCCTTTCTTAGGGCCTCCCTTCCCTGTCCAAAAGTAAAATATTGGGCCAAGAAAGCCATCACTTTGACTGAACTATGATTTTACTGATGTGGGTCCTGCCTCCAGTGGTACAGATCTGCATCCTTGCCACTTCATCCTGTGTGACTTTGGTACACAGATCCTCTGCAGACGTGTACCTACCTTGGTGGTGGTTTTCCTCCACATTTCTCAACACCGAGTGGACATCAGTGAAATGTCAGCCTTTAATGGGTCAAAATGTTTTATATTTCATTAGCTGTATCTTTGGAATCTTGGAGAGGTAGCAAAGCACAATGGAATAGCATCCTGAGCTTGGACTGCATAAGACCTGGCTCTGAATCCCTCCTGAAGCTTAATAGCTGTCTGACTAGGGGCAAGTCACCTAACTGCTGTGAGCCTTAGTTTCCCCATTTGAAAAATGAAGATAGTAGCACCTGTTATGCCTACCTCACAGGGTTGCTTTAAGGGTCGGAGTACATATAAAACACTTTGCAAACCCTAGGGTACTATATCAGCCATCGTCTGCAAAGCCCAGAAGGTATAAGCGGATGTGTTGACAGCAAAGTTCTGTCAATTCTACCTCCTCAAATATTTCTCACAACCATCCATTTTCATCACCTAGGCATTCGTGGCCCATTTCCATGGGGTATGCCCCCAGGGAACTGTTTATTATTTTTTGAATGTGAGCTGAATGTTTTACAGTATCAGAAATATGTGAACCTTGAATACTTTATCATAAAGGACATTATTTAATTCATCAAACTAAAGAAACTAAACACCTAAACTTAATTTTCCTTAAATTAACAACTAATTATAAATACTGAGTTTAAGGATTAGACATTAAATGCCAATTTTTTTTTTGAGATATTAGGAAGTGACTGGGCATACACCCTATACACCTGCCTATGACCCTAGTACAAACCTATGTTACTTTGCCCTTGGACAACTGCAATAACCACCCAACAAATCTTTGCCTCTTGACTCCTTCCAGTTCATTATTTAGTAGTCAAACTAATCTTTACAGATCTAGTCATGTTACTGGATGGGATGGTGAAAACTTCTCATGGAATTTCTGTGAGTTGAGTGGAATGAATGGGTTTGGGGACCTTTTGGCATGGCTCAGAGCTTCTGATTGACAGCTAGGCCTAAGTTTTGAGTTACTAAAAATCACCTGAACTGTGTCCTTTCCAAATAAGGGAAAAACTGTCTTTAAGGGTTTGGCGTTGGCTAAATTGTACCTGGGGTAGTAGACTTCTGCAAAATTGTGAGCCTGGACTCCACCAATGAGAGTAAAAGACCAGTGGTGGTGGGGCAGGGACTTGTTTACATTAGAGTATAAGGCTGGGTTTTGCCCTTTGGGCCCTGCCTCTCCCTACCCATCATCTATTGGTTCGGAGACCACCCTTTCCCGCAGGATCATAATAAAGAAGTTTTTCTGTTCCTAAATTTGAGAGACCTCTGACTTTTTTTAATTAATTGCTGGTGGGTGGTCTCACCCCACACATTATTCTTCTAGAAGTTTCATTGGTTCCTAAGTACCTGTCGAACTTGCCTGACCTCCACAATCTTACCTTCCAGCTTTAGTATTCCCCATTACCTATTTTTATTCCAGACCAACTGAACAGCTCTCTGCCTCCTGACTCACTTTTCTGCCTTCATGTTTTTGTTCTTCACAATTTCCTGTTAAATTTTCCTATCTTTTTAAAAAGACAGTTCACATGCTACTTCC
Organism: Trichosurus vulpecula; assembly: GCF_011100635.1. Classification (NCBI taxonomy): domain Eukaryota; kingdom Metazoa; phylum Chordata; class Mammalia; order Diprotodontia; family Phalangeridae; genus Trichosurus; species Trichosurus vulpecula. The sequence goes on from NC_050573.1 coordinate 378,662,661, forward strand.
TCCATGAAGTCTTCCCTGAACCTTTCTAGCTAGTAATGACCTTTCCTTCCTCTCTATTCCCTACCCCCACAATTGAAAGCACCCTGTTCTTATAATCAGAACATTAGACTGTAAACTCCATGAGAGCATGAATTATGTATCAACCAGCCCTATCTCCTTCCCCCTACTCTGGGATCCATTCAGTACTACCATAGTGGAAGATATTATTATAGCTAGTCAGCTATTAAAATCCACCTCTTATGAGCCCCACCACCTGATGGTCACTCTGTTATGAAATACACCAGTAACATAAATCCACTAGAATGTTTAAACAAGACATGAAGCAAGATAAATAAGATAGGAAGTATGTGTATGATAGAGCTATGGTGAGAGAGATGAAAGGGTGAAACTCTAGGGAAGTAGGCATGGGAATTGAGTTCAGTCACTATAATCAGATTTGATTTTTAGCAAAGGCCTGTTATGAATTATTAAAATTAATTAAGCTAACTTTTATTAGTAAGTTGTTAGAGTTTAACCTTCCAGCTCTTGTGAGCCCAAGTCCCTTGTTGGTAAGACTTCCCCTTGTCTGTATAAGTTAAAGTTCCCCTTTTTGTAAATAAGTTAATTCCTCATGTAGACTTGTGAAAACTTACAAAACAGTCCATGATGCTCTTGTAGTATATCAGTGAGTTGCTTCATTAATCAGATATCTAAGCCAATGAGAAAGCTGAGATTTGATCTAACTAAAGTCACATGTCATTGGGAATACCTGCAGCCCTATTGTTAACAAATTAACATACTTCCCTACTCCTGTTATATTTCCCTACTCCTGTAAATCCTGTAAATATATGTTTATCTCATGAATATGTATTTTGACTAGATCCCTTTTTTAGACTCTAAGAATGCTCTGCCTTTGGCTACCGAGGAGTCATTAACCCTACTTATAGGCAACTGCTAGTTTTGCAAATAAATTGAATATGCTCAGAACTTTTTTGCCTCAGTTTCTCTTTATCACAGATTTCTATCATGACAGGGACAACATAGACAATGATAGTCTCTTTCATGCCCTAGGCAGAACTGGGCAAGCTTAAAGCCATATGTTTACCCAGCCTTCTGTATAGTTGAGTTCCTGACCTACCCAGGTTCTTTTTGGTTCCTGTGCAATCCTTCCCCTTCTCTCAGCCCCTTACCAGCCTTGATTAACAATAACAGTTTCCCACAGAACCTTCTTCACTTTGGAGACAACACTAGGATCTCAGGATAACTCCAGTATAAATGAAGAAATTCTGATATAGATAATAAGTGCTGTAGGAGCTTAGAGTAGAAAGATATTACTTATGCCTGGCCCAATGGGAAACATTGACAGTTCAGGAGTTAAATGGGTAGGATTTAGATGTGGGAGAAGTTTAATTAATTTTGTATTCCATATTCCTTTTTTAAAGTATTTTATTTTACATGTAAACAACACATTTCAACCTTTGTTTTTTTTTAATTTTGAATTCCAGATTTTCTCCCTTCCTTCTTCCGTAAGACAGTAAGCAATTTGATATAGGTTATGTATGTTCAGTCATGTCAAACATATTTCCATATTAGTCATGTTGTGAAAGAAGAAACAGAGCAAAAGAAAAAAACCACCAAAAAATAAAGTGAAAATAATATACTTTGATCTGCATTCAGATTCTATGAGTTCTTCCTCAGGATGTGGATAGCATTTTTCATCATGAATCCTTTCAAATTGTCTTGGATCATTGTGTTGCTGAGAATAGCTAAGTCATTTATAGTTGATCATCGTACAGTGTTGCTGTTTTACTGTGTTCAATGTTCTCCTGGTTCTGCTCACTTTACTCTGCATCAGTTCATTTAAATCTTTCCAGGTTTTTCTGAAATCATCTTGCTCACCATTTCTTAATCTACAATAGTATTCCATTATAGTCATATATCTACAACTTGCTCAGCCATTCCACAATTGATAGACATCCCCAATTCTTTGCCACCACAAAAAGAGCCGCTACAAATATTTCTGTACAAATAGGTCTCCCCCGCCTTTTTTTGATTTCTTTGGGATACAGACCTATTAGTAGTATTGCTAGATCAAATGTGTTCCATACTCTTTATATTATCTTTATTTAATTTTGCTTTTGCTTCCAGTTGTCTTAGAAATACAAACTGAGATTTTTGTGATACTGTATTTTTATTGCCTTATAAATTGAGCTAATTCAAAGAGAGGAATATTTTTAGGGAGAGGGTGTTAACATTCACATATATAAGTGAGTCAGTCATAATTGTATAATCTAGTTCCCTGGATAATTACAATAATCTGATGGAGAAAGTTCATTGGGTTTTGAATATACTCTTTAAAAGTCATAATCAGGAAAATGTTAAAAAAAAAAGTTTCCCTTTATGGAACACTGTGCTCCTGTGCATACTTGGCTAACTATGCTGTTGTAGTTAATGTAATCAACATCTTTCCCAGAATTGTAAATACTTCTTTTGATAGCAGTAATCCTTTGGAGATTGTTTTCAGAATCTAGAAGGATTCCTAGAGGAAAGGAAGAGAGAGTTGTGGAAAAAAACATTAGAACTGGTGGGTGGATACTTTTAAGCTTCTAAGTGAATATTAGTTTCAGGGACTAGAAAATAGAACTATAATAAAAGCATTCAAAAGGAATAGATGTATCCCTTTCAACTGTATGTTTTTGAGATGGAAAGCTTAATGTAAAAATTGGAATGTATTATAGAAATTGAAATAAGCTATTGCAAGTTAATCTCCATTGCACCCGTAAAAAAGGAAATTAAAAACACTAATGCTGTGTACGTTGTACATGCTGAAAATTTTCCTACAAATACCTTCTAAGTGTGAAAGTGGGAATGATATTCAATGCTTCCTTTTTCCTCTTTCTCTGGTATCACAGGATTCAATTTTGAATCTCATAATAGAAAAACTTGCTACACAATAGCCCACAAAGGAAATAAATGATGAAGAAGCCGAGATCATTGAAAATAGGGATAGATGAGATGCCCAGATCAAATGCTCACTCCCAAGTCTCCCTAGGTAGGAACAAATTAATTTAACATCCAAGTGTGCCCATGTGTCCAGCCATTTACCCTCTTATACCTTTAATTGACCTCCATTTATTAGTTTTTCAGGTCACAGAAGAGTTTTCTGTAAAAATTTGAATTTCATTGGTATAATTCATTACAACAAATGTGCAATGCCTCGAGAAGTAAATGTGTAACATTCATCAGAATTTGAACAAGTCTTTCTTTAATCAATATATTTGGAAAACTGAATTTTTGGCTCCAAGTAATAAAGGCCACCATAAGAAGCTGATATATTTGGCAGGGAGAGATTGGATTGTACATTTCCTTATCATTATCTCTTTTCTAATGTTAAGTTCTGGGTTTCCATCAAATTTGTCTAAAAGTAAAAATCACATTATTATTTCAAGGCCTAGAGGCTCCTATTACAAGCTGTTTCACAGTCTGCCATAATAAGAAAACCAGTTTTGAAATGGCCTTGTTACCAAGCTGACAGAATCCTGAATCACTGGACCGAGCAGCTCCTGTCCATGGATCATCTCCTGTAGAGACGATAAAAGCAGTTTGGGAAGCTTTGAGGTTCCAGGGGAAAGAAGCTTATGAAGGAGGTAGGGACATTGACAATTCAGGCAAGGAGAATGGATAAAGCTTTCTGAAAGATTTATAAAAGCTGTTTTCTTTGGGGAAAATGAACCTCATATTAAATCTTCTTAAGACAAAAAGATTAAATACCCTGGAATTAGATCTCAGTGTTCTTTATTCTTGTTCTTTGTTTTATTCAGCTTAACAATGAGTCAGCAGTACAGCCTTTTCAATCATAATAATGAGATACATATGTAAGAAAAATGTCACACAATTTTAACATACCCCTAGGCATTATAAAAATGGCTTGAGGGGAGATCTCCTCAAGATGGTGGAATGAATGGGCCCAGTTCTCTCACGCACCTTTAGCAAGAATGAAAGAACACCACCAGACCAGGTAGTGATCAAGAACTCCAAGAAGAAACTACAGTTAACTGGATCTTTCTAGCCCACTTCTAACATGGAACTAGCCAAAAGGGTTCTGGCTCTAGGGAGTAAATCTAGCCAGGAAAGGCCAGTTCTTGGACCCAGGAGAAACCAGGGAAGCCTAGAGCCTTCATCTAGGTACCCAGGAGGGGACAGAGGTATGGGAGGACAAAGCAGGGGAGATGCAGGGTCTTGTGGAACCTGCAGCTATGTATCTCTGATGCTGCATATCCAGGCCTGTGAAGCCTGGACTAAGAAGGCACCTATCACTCTGTTCCGGGATCAGCCTGCTCTAGCATAGATTGCTGACCAGAGCGACCCCTGAGGCCCTCGAAGAACACAGTGTTCACAGCCTGGAGGAAGGAGTTACAATATGCCTTCTAATACAGGTAGGGACCAAACAGGACTCCACCATCCCTTCTAGACACAACTAGTCCCAACTCAGGAAGTAAGGATGGAGAAACCGAGCAAATAAAAGAAAACAATAATGTTAAAGAAATTTTATGGAGCCAGGGACAACCAAGACACAGACTCAAACTCAGAAGAGAATAATTCTACAATAGCTATAATTATAATAATAATATTTACAATTATAATAATAATATTTATATAGTGCTTACTATGTACCCCATATTGTGCTAAGGGCCTTACAATTATGATCTCATTTGATCCTCATAATAACTGTGGGAGGGGGTGCTATTATTATCTCCACTTTACAGATGAGGAAACTGAGGCAAAAAAAAGTTTTTAGTGACTTGTCCAGGGGTCACAGAACTAGTGAATATCTGAGGTCTGATTTGAACTCTGGTCTTTCTGACTCCAGGCTCAGCACTCTATCCATTGTATCCCCTAGCAGTCTCAGAAAGGAAAGACTTAAAAATACAGAGTTGCCACAAGCTCTATGGACTTTTTTGGAAAAAATGGAACAAGAGTTAAAAAAATATTATAAGTATAAAATCCTTGGGGATAAAATGGGAAAGGAAATTAGAGTTTTGAAATAGGGGTTCTTTATCTCATTTGTGTCATGGACCCCTACAGCAATTTGATGAAGTTTAGGGACCTTTTCTTAGAAAAATGTTTTAATGCATAAAATAAAATATACAAGATTACAAAGGAAATTTAAGTGCTTATCAAAACATTGTGGGGAAAACCCCATATGGCCCCCTAGGTTAAGAAACCCTTTTCTAGAGGAAAGAATTCGAAATAAAATTAACAGTTTAGTACAGAAGGTGAAAAAGTAGTCAAGTAACGGACTCATTAAAAATTAGATTGGATCAAACACAAATGAATGACTTTGATGGATGACAAGAAACAGAGCAGAATGGAAAGACTGAAAAAATAGAAGAGAATGTGAGGTATCTCTTATCTAGAACTAATGACCTGGAAAACAAATCCAGGAAAGATAATCTGAGAGTTAACAGAAGTTAACTTGAAGAATATGACTAAAACAAAAAAGCCAGCATTTCGTATTTCAAGAAATCATAAATGAGAGTTGCTTAGCTTTTTAGAATCAGAGGGCAAAGTAACTTCCTGAAAGAAAACCTAGAATGAAAACTTCCAGGAATGTCATTGTTACAACCCCAGAGCTCTCAGGTCAAAGAAAAAAGATCTGGTGGCAGAAGTCAAAAGATAAAGGTTTATAACCGAGAATGATTCTCCAGGCAGGGGAAGAATAGAGCTCTAATAAAATAGAGGCCCTCTAAGCTTTCCTGATTAAGCCCAGCAGTTACCTTGAAATGCAAGCAGAGGAGTCCAGAGAGACAAAAAAGAGGAAATACGTTTGAGCCATTGGAAGAGATAATGAAATGTTTGCGTTCTAACAGTAGGAGAAGAAACCAGGGTCCCTCAGAACTTGAACTTCTTCAAGGGTCATAGGGGACTAAATAAAAGAGAGAGCCTGGGACTGCTTTTGGTTTGTTTTGTTGATCTGAGGAGAAGAAAAAGCAGGGAGGGAAATGAAATAAGCTAGAGAAGAAAGAGGGAAAGGATGACCCTTAATAACTTATGTAATAGCAGTGTGTGTGAAGACTATACAAACATGGAGGAGATTGGGAGTATGGGGGGACAACAGGCTGAACAGGGACCTCACTTCTGAAGCAGATAAAGGAAGGTTGAACACATGGACACACAAAGAGATTGGTGTAGAAATACATTAAACTCAATAGGGAAACAGGCAGAAGCAATAAGGAGGAAAGGTAGATTTAGGAAGAGATTGTCAAACTCCAACTGTGAAGGGTGGCTTATGAGAGGGACAGTAAGAGGAAGGAAGCTGTGAGTGAGGACTGGACAAGGGGAAGAGAATTGGGCAGTGGAGCAGAAGCAATTTCATATATGTGTGTATCTATGCATCTATGCATATGTGCACATACACAGATACATTCACAAATGCTCATATACATGCATGCATGTACACATCCAGGTGCATACATTCCCTCATATTTATGTGTATATATGTGCCCATGCATATATATATGCACACACATACACACTCATACATAATATGCATGTGCATATATACATTCGTGTGTATGTGTATAGTGGTGAGCACATTTCTTCCCTTTCACCACTTTTTGAGAGGGACATGGGGACATGAGCAATACAGAGAGGAAAAATGTGTAAGAGGATAAGATATAGGGAGATAACCTTATCATAACCATGAATGGGATGAAATGCCCCATAAAAGAGAAGGCAGCAGAATGGATTAGAAAAAAGAATCTTGACAATGTCATTACAAGAAACATACTTGAAACAGAACAATTCATTCAGTTTAAATTAGAGTGTGGAGTAACATCTATTATACTTCAGCTGAACTTAGAAGAGCAGGAATAGCAATCAAGATTTGAGACAAGGCAATAGTCTAAAAAAATGCACTTGATTGAAAGTGATAAACAGGGAAAATGCATTATGCTTAAAGATACCACAGACAGGTATTTAATACAAATACTTTATGTGTATGTGTGTGTATGTATATATGTATGTCTATATATATGTATGTCTATATATATTATATAACTTATATAATATATATGCACTAAATAGCACATTAAAATATTCAAAAGAAAAGTTTATTTATATAAGGAAGTAGTAAAACTATAATAGTTGAGGATAACAATACACTTCTCTCAGACCTGGACAAATGCAATAAAATGTAAACAAGAAAAGTTTAAAACCTGAGTAGAATTTTAGAAAAGTTATATATAACAAAGCAATGACTGGATGGGAATAGAAGAGGGGGATACATATTTCTGAGCTTTGCATGGTATTTTATAAAATTAAATTGTGCATTAGGACATAAAGATCTCACAAATGCAGAGAAGCAGAAATATTAAATAAATCTGTTACTGACCACAATGAAATTAAATTATATTCAATAAAGAGCCTTTGAAGAAAGGATTAAGAAATAATTGAAGATTCAGTAAGTTAATCCTAAATAAGTGGTGGATCAAAGACAAACCAAAGAAACAATAGATAATTTCATCAAAGAAAATGACTACAGTGAAACAGCATACCCAAACTCTTGAGATGCAGCCAGAAGAATCCAGAGGGGAAAATGTATATATCTAAACACTTTAATCAATGAGGGAGAATAAATAGTTTAATGAATTGGACATGTAATTCTTTTAAAATGACTAGGAAAACCAACATATTTTTTAAAACCCCAACTAAACATCAAAATAGAAATTCTGAAAAGTCAAGAATAGGTTGGTGAAATTGAAAGTAAAAAAAAAAACTGATTTGATCATTCAAATTAGGAACTGATTTTGGGGGAAAAATAGATAAACCAATAAGTCATCTTTTTTTTAAAGGAGGGCATCAGAGAAGAAAACCAAATTACTAGTTTCAAAAATCAAAAAGGAGATTTCACAATAAATGGAAATTATTAGAAGATCTTTTGCCCAATTAGGTGCCAAATGTCTAACAACTTAAATGGATAAATATTTACAAAAATCTAAAATACCCACATTAACAGAACAAGAAGTAGAAAATTTAAATAATCCAGTCTCAGAAAAAGAAATTTATCAAGCCATGAATTAACTCCTAAGGGAAAAAAACCTCAGGACTAGATGGATTTATAGGTGCATTAAAGCAAACATTCAAAGACAAGTTCTAGTATTATATAAACTACTTGCAAAAATAAGAAAAGAAGAAATCCAATCAAATTTCTTATATGGTGCAGATATGGTTCTGATACTAGGAGAGACAAAACAGAGAAATAAAACTACACACCAATGTTGCTAATGAATATCAACACAAAAATTTTAGATAAAATATTAGCAAAAAAAGTTACAGCAATAAATCAAAAGGACTGTATGAAATAATGGACCAGGTTGGAGTTATACCATGAATGCAAAGTTAGTTTAATATTAGGAAAATCATAAATATAATAGAACATAGTAATACCCGAAATAAAAACCCCACACTTACAACATGTAGAAAAAGTGTGTGAGAAATATATCTACTTCTTTCGAAAACACCAAAAAAAGCACAGGAATAAATGGAACTTTCCTTAATGTGGCAAATGTTATCTATCTAAAACCAAAATCCAGTATTATATATAATGGAGATAAATTTTACAGCCCTTTCCAATAAAATCAATCACTTCTTCAAAATGTCAAGATATAAAATAAATTCCCACAAATCATCAGTACAAACAAAGCCCAAAAGGAAGAGATAGAGAAATTCCGTTCAAAACAACTAATTTCTAAAAGAATAATAAAGAATTTCTAAAATAGCAGTTCAGCTACCAAGACATGAACAGTAGCTATGTCAATATAATCAAAAAACATTTTTTTTACAGAAAAGAGGATAGCCATAAATAATGTTATACATTGCTCACAGTTGGAAAGTACCAAGATAATAAAAATGGCAATACTACCTAAGTTAATTTACTTATTCAATACCATACCAATCAGTCTATCAAAGAATTATTTTATAGAGCTAGAAAAAAATAATCTGCAAGAAGAAAATATTAAGAATCTTATGGAAAAGAATGAAGAAAGTGGAATGATAGGGGGCCTAACGATACCAGATTTCAAACTGTACTATAAAGAAGCAATCAAAAGTTGATCAGGGGGACATTTCTGGTATACAGCATAAAGAAACTTCACGATCATAGTAGCACAGTGTTTGATAAAACCGAAAGACTCCAAGGATAGAGCCAAAAACACACCATTTGGCAAAAATTGCTATGAAAGTTCTGGCAGAAATGTTTAGAGCAACATTTCACTTCAAATGCCAAAATGAACTCCAAACAGACATGTTACTTAGATATAAACGGTGGTATTATAGACAACTTAGAGCAGCAAAACTATGAATAGAGCAAAGTATTCATCACTAATCAAGTGGTAGAGAGGATCACAGGAGATAAAATGGACCATTTTTTTGCACAAACAAAATCCATGTGGTTCAAATTAGGAGGGGAATGGTTAATTTGAGAAAAAAAATCTTTGCAACATGTTTCTCTAATATCTAAGATATATGAGGATCTGAGTCACATATAGCTTCTGACTGCTTCAATTTCTTCAACTCTAAAATGGGGGTCATAGCACCTACTTTACAGGGTTGTTGTGAGATACTACTTCTAAAGTACATAGCATAGTGCTTAATATAAGTGCTTAAATGCTTCTTCCCTTCCTCCCCTTCCCCCGTTACTCTAAATTACCTTGGAGAATAGTTGGGCCAATTTACGACTCTACTAATGTTGGGTGTAGACTGTACTTGTCTTTCCATCACCTCTCCAACATGAACTGTTCCTAATTTTTGTTACTTTTGTTAATTTATTGAATGTGTGTTACTCTTGTGATTTGGAGCAGTCTTCGATGTGTTTGTTAAGTTTGCAATCCTTGTTTTGAAAAGTATTTATTTATATACTTTAACCACTCCCATTGGGGAGTCACTCCTGGTCTTGGTTATTTGTGTTAGTTCCGTAAATCATGTTGTTGAGTTGGTTCAGTCACATCCAACTCTTTGTGACCCCGTTTTGGGGTTTTCTTGGCAAAGATACTGTAGTGGTTTGCCATTTCCTTTTTCAGATCATTTTATAGCTGAGGAATTTACAGTTGAGGCAAACAGAGTTAAAAGTGACTTGCCCAGGGTCACACAGCTAGTGAGGGTCTGAGTCCAGATTTCAGCTCATGAAGATGAATCTTCCTGATTCCAAGCCCAGTGCTGTAGCCACTGTGCCACCTAACTCCCCTGCCCCTAAACCACTAATCCTGTTAAATTCCTCTTGTTAGCCTCAGCCCATTATTCCACCCTGTCAAGATCTTTTTGAAGGCCAGTTCTGTTATCTTTCCTAGCTTCATGACACACCCTGAGTGTGATAACTATATCACCCATGCCTAGGGAAGTAAGCACCTACCATGTATATATCCAGATCACAGTGCCAGGTGCTGTAGTCATAGGAGATTGTGGAGACTTTTAACAAAGAGCATAAATTAATATACACCTGAGGTAGTTTTGAGACAGTCCTAACTTGAAATATAGATAGACTAGCTGTTCTCTTTAAGGTTTTTTCAATCCTAGATTTCTTGTGGAAGGCTTTATACATGGATAACAATACTTGGACATTCTAGCCATTACCAGGCACTGTCACACATATTTATACTAGCTTATACGGCTGGTTAACTTCTGAACAGGTTCTAACCAAAAATTTTTAAGAGGTCACCAAAGGATATGAACAATTAACAGAAAAAGTACAAGCATATAATAACCATATAAAAAATGCCCACAGCCCTAATAATAGGATAGATGCAAATTTTAAAATATCTTTGAGGTTTTATTTCACATCTAGCAAATTGACAGAAATGACAGAAGATAGGAATAGTTGATATTAGTAGAGCTTCAGGAAAAAAGGTACACTTATATGCTATTGATGGAACTGTGAATTGAGCTAGCCATTATGAAAAAAATTTTTGCCAAGGACAGAAAGAAAGATCCCACAGTTCTTAGCAACATCTTGTGGTAACCAAAAAGCTGGAAACAAAGTAGGAACCCCAAGGTCGGAAATGGCTGAACAAATTGTGGTATATCAATTAATAGCATATTATTGTGCCAGAAGAAAAAATGGATATGAGAAATATGGGAAGACATATACAAAACAAAGGCATAGAACCAGTAAAATAATACACACAATGACTACAAGAATGTAGATGAAAATAACACTTAAACTCAGATTAGGTACATGACCAATTTTGGTCCCAGGTAATAGATGAGGAAATACACCTCCATCCTCTTGGTAGAAAACTGGGGGCCTGTGGGTACAGCATGTTGTATACCCTATTAGATGAGGCTGTGATGTCAATCAGTTTTGCTCTTAACTGTTTTTCTTTGTTAGTTCCCATTGTATTATCAGGAAGTTATGAGTAGTGTAAAAATTAAAAGGCATAAATAAAATTGCAAAGTCTCCAGGGTTGATGGAGGATTTTTAAAACAATAACCATTTGTTACTTCACATTAGCCAAAGGCTAATTACTAGGTAACCATAGCTGTAAAATGTTTATAGGCAAATTAAAAAGCAGTCTTACTGTAGTGTGGGTGGGGAGGGACCAACATGCTGTAATGGAAGGAACACTGAACTGAGAATAAGATGACTTGGGTTCTAGCTCTAGCACAACTACTGATTAGCTGTGTGACCTTGGGCAAGTCACTTTTACATATCTCAGTGTCAGTTTCCTTTGATTCATTTTTTTCAACAAGTCATTTATTGAACCATCCTACTCAGTAAAGCAAGCCAATGTACTAGGTGTGATGGGTGTTATAAAGATAGGGATAATATGTTTGAGGAGATTATAGTCTAGGTAGGGAGGTGAGCCATGTGCATAAATAACTATAACACCAGACAGAAGGTATGAAGTGCCAGAAGATAAGTGTGAGAAAAGAAGAGATTGCTTATATCTAAGAACATTAGGGGAGACTTCATGGAGGTTGTGACATCAGGGTTGAACCTTGAAAGGTAGATTGGATTTTTATAGGTAGAAAATAGAGCCAGAGGTGGAAGGAGTTGGTCATTTAGAAACAGACTATCAAATTAATCTCTTCCTTCCTGATTCTTCTTATTCAATTTTTGATCATTTAAAAAAAAGAATTATGGACTAGATTCTGTAAGGGACACAGTCCTTCCTTATGGTATAAGAAGAATTTAAGTTGTAAATAATTTAAGGAACTGTCATCAAATTATTGGAATAATTTCATGAAAGTATTCTCCTCATATTACACTAGATGGCACTATAAGTGAAGCAAATCAAAATTTCAAGGCATTAAGTGATAGAATTTTATTGCAAATGGTAATTCATTCAATTTACAGTTCCTTTCTAGTTTATATGAGTAAGGGATTCCTATAGTCTAGACCAGGGGTGGGGAACCTGTGGCCTCGAGGCCACAAGGATTTAAATGCATACTTGTAGGCTGGATGGACAGTTAGAAATCACTTAGTTGATAATCATTCATTACAAAGTAATGTTATCCTATATATGCGTATATACATATATATATATATAATATTTTAAAAAATTTTCCAAAGATTTCTCATCTCAGAAATTTTTTAGTGTTCATTAACCTTTTTGATATGATATTTATATATATATATATATATATATATATATATATATATATATATATTGGCCTCCTATGAGATAGTATGTGAACTAGTCCATTGAAGTTCCATAGCTAGGAGTTCCTTGGAATTAAGTTAATTGCCAATAAGAAAATAGCAAAGAAAAAATACTCCAACATTTAGAGACTCTTAATTGTAAGGAATCTTTGTCTTTGTATTTCTAGTACTTAGCACAGTGTCTGTCACATGGTAGTCAATAAATGCGTGTTGAATAGTTGATTACTTACCTAAGACAGATAAACCATAGTCCAGGATAGGTACACAGAATTCTTAGTCTAAGGACCATCTGGAAAAGATAATCAGCCTAGACTAGAAAGTACCCACCTCACAATACTAGATGAGTCAGGGAGGACCTGAGTTCAAATGCAGCCCGAGACACTTGATACTTGCTAGTAGTGTGACCCCAGACAAGTCACTAAACCCTAATTGCCTCCCAACCCCCCCCAAAAAAAAACACTAGAGACTTTGTCAGTACTACTTGGGTTGTTCTGCTCTATCCCATATTTACTGTAGTAATAGTTTTCCAACAGCAGGTGGACAGTATATTTGTTTTTACTGCGAGACTATCTATCTTTATATAATGTAAGCAAGCACTTTAGAGACAAGGAGTGTCTTCACTTTTATCTTTGTACCCCCACTGCCTAGCATAGTATTACATAGCAGAAACTTAATAAATGCTCCTTGATATTTATGTGTATGATATATGTCAATATATCATATATATATATAAATATGTAGATATATGATTATATATGTAGTAATATTTGGGTTCCTAATAAGCATTTACTTTTGGGATTCAAAGGTAAGACCATTAATTACTTTTGTCAGAGGAAAATGAAATGAGTTAATGAACCAGGACAAATTGGCACAGTAAGTGGGGTTTCTGAAATAGAAAATAACAAGGGTGCTCCCCAGTTGCAAAGTGAAAAGCAGTATTTTATCTGCTTAACCCCAATGATGTCATCCACAGTTGAGGAAGGATGGGGTGTAATATGTGCCACAGTCCCAGAAAAAGAAGAAATTTAAATGAACTGAAGAGGAAATGGGATTAGCACCATACTAGGCAAGTAGAGACCAGTTGCACCTAAGTTAACTTTGGAAGAATACCTTGGAGGAGTGCCAGAAATGGGCTAACAGAGCACAGAGGACCTCAAACCCTGCTTATGATAGAAGGTACAGTGCAAAAAAGTTAATTCACAGCCATGCCAAATAGTTGTACTCAAAATTTTGAGTCTTAATTGGAAAGGACCTTAGGTAGCTCTGAGAAATGGAGCAGGGATATCTGAGAGGGCTTTCAGCAGCCAAGGGAGTGGGTTTGATTTCTTTGATTCCTGTTGCTGTGCCACTCCTGGATACCTGTCCTGTCACTTGCATTCAAATAAAAATGGGGCCAGGCACCCTGGTTTTAAAAACAGCTGTGTCAAAAGTATACCTCCGATGATATCTGCGAGGAAGAAAATCAACTAATAGTCATAAGTGTTCTTGTAAATCTGTAACAAGCACAAAGCTGACAGGAAGTGGAGGAGGGCAGCAGGCACCACCCATGGGGCAGAAAAGTCCACCAGCTGGCCCCACCCTCTGACCCTGGCCTGTGTCTTATTTGTAGCTGTATAAGAACCCAGAGAGAGGACTACTTCAGGACCAGGGTAAGGAAAAGAATGCTACCTTTGACCTCCCCTCATTAGGAGCTGAAGATGTTCCTTTCATGATAGTGCACTGGAAGCCTATGAGAATGCCCCAGTCCTTTGCAGCTGCTTTGGGACTTAGATCCTTTCACAGAAGAGGAAGACTAAAGCCAACAATATCAAAAGTAATAGATGTTTGTTGCAGGCTTATTTTAACTCAAGGCTTCTTGTAAAAAGTAGAATTTTAGCTGGGACCTGAAGTAAGCCAGGGAGGTCTCCAGATAGAGATACAGAAGAGAGAATTCCTTGTTTTGGAGACTGCTAGTCAAAATGACCAAAGCTGGGAGGCAGAGTCTCTGGTGCAAGGAGGAAGTTGGCGTCCCTGGGTCACAGAGTATGTGGTAGGGAGTAAGGTATAACAAGGTTGGAATGGTGAAAGGGGTCCAGGTTATGAAGGGCTTTGAGTGACCAATGAAGGATTTAATATTTGATCCTGGAGGTAATAGGTAGTTTATTGAATAGGGGGAAGCATAGTTAGATTAATTTGACAACTGAGTGGAGAATGGACTGCAGTGGGGAGAGATTTATGGCAGGCACACCAACCAGTAGGCTTTTTCAGTAGTCCAAGTGTGGAAGTGATGAGGGTCTGGACCAGGAGGGAGGCAACATCAGAGAGAAGTGAGGAGATAAATACAAGAGATGCTATGAAGGTAAAATTGACAGAATTTGACAACAGATTGGATATGGGGGTGAGAGAGAATGAGAAGTCAAGGATGGCATGTAGGTTATGCACCTGGGGGAGGGTGGTGGTGCCCTCACCCATAATAGGAAAGAACATAATATTTGAGGTTCAAAATCCTGCCTCTGCTATGTTACCACTTTTGTGACTTTGAAACCACTTTAGACTTCAGCTTCTTTATCAGTAAGGGTTTAGACTCCTATTTCACCTGAGCTCCAGACCAACATCACCAACTACCCAGTAGACATTTCAGACTGAATGTGTCATGGGTATCACAAATGCAGCATGTCCAAAACAGAACTCACTGTCTTTTTTCCCAAACCTGCCCCTCTTCTTAATTTCCCTATTACTGTAGAGAAGACAATTCTCCTTCCATTTATCTGGGGTCAGACTTCTGTTCTGCTGCTGGCCTTGCCCATATCATTTTTTTTGCCATGGGCTTTTCCTGCTAGCTATATGGGGCTTGTTCTCTTCCATCTTATGACATCAGAGAAAGGATTGGAAGTATGCCCACAGGGTACGGAACCTAGAGCCAGAAGCCAGAATTGTACTAACACCCTACTGTGTTTCTGTTAGGAATAACAGTGGGGAGGAAATGTTCCATGTTGGGCTATTAATTGTATGTGCTATATATTCTCACAGTTTTATTTTCCATATGACTGGGATTTGGCATACCAGTTTATCAATGTTAGCTGCGCTTAAGGTATTTTTTGTTATTAAATTTGCGTATTGCATTCCTGATAATCCGTTTTTCAAAATAAAATGCCCTGAGACAAATTTGGGGGCCTGCAGAATGAACTGCAGACCTCTCTTAATAAGACTATCTGGATTGGAGACCAAGGGCAAGCTGTTTTACATTGTAGGAAAATAAAATCTGTAGGCCCTCTGAATTGACTGTAAGATCACCCTACATCTGGTAAAGATTGGGAGGAGATAATATTGGTGCTTCATTGTCATCTTTTAAGTAACTTGTTATAGAAGAGATGGGCAAAGCAGGAGGGAGGCGAAATCTGGGTGGTGGTTCAGATATCCATGAGGTGTGTACATAAGGATGAGAAATATTAAGGCTGTCAAGGCCTCTAGTTATCAAATACTATTAAAATGTTTAGCCTATGAGTATGTAAAATATCTAGGACTAATATTTGTTGAGTCTGTTTTGAGTCTTAGCCAACTCTGTGACCCCATTTTGGGTTTTATTGGCACAGATACTGGAGTGGTTTGCCATTTCCTTCTCCAGCTCGTTTTACAGATGAGGAAACTTAGGCAAACAGGGTTAAGTGACTTGCCCAAGGTCACACAACTAATAAGTGTCTGAGGTGGAATTTGAACTCAGGAAGATGAGTCTTACTGACTCCAGGCCAGGCACTCTATCCACTGCAGCACCTAGATGCCCACCAGGACTGATATGCCCATTACTTTTTCCCCATCTGTAAAATGAAGAGGTTGGACAAGAACTAAATGGCTTCTGAGGGCCCTTCTCCCTCTAGCTCTCTGATCCTGGGCTGCATTGATAATGTAATGCCTCTATAATGATTTTGATTCTTTATAGTTTTGGATGTGTGTGTGTGTGATAAGTGAAATCAACTAACTGGATCTGCAATACACTCAATAGTATAGAAAATATACTATATTCTATTATATTGTATTCTCTATTCCTTATAGGCTGCACCTATATTCTGTTGCTGCAATAACATTCAACAAGTATATTAAGATAATTTCTTAGGTTTACCAGTCCTTCCCCAACATGATTGGCTGGGACCTACCACCAAGACTTCCATCAGCTGACTGACCAGCATTGCTCTGGGGATGATATTTTACAGGCTCAGCATGAGCAACGTCAACAAATGGGTAAACCTCAGAGTTTGAAAGGACCAGTTATTTGTTTCCACAGCCTCTTGAAGAACTATGAAAAAGCCCAGCTCCACATAAGCCGGATGAAACCGGTCAGCCAGCAATCACTGCCCTGTGATAGCAGCTGCTTTTTGTCTATTTCACACTGGTTAGAGACATCTCATATTCAGTGTCCCAAAAAGAGCTCACTTAGCCCCCTAAAGCTGCTTAGCCCTTTTCCAGATTTCCTTTTTGTTGAGGGCAACGTAATCCTTCCAGTCACGTCAGTGTTTAGCCTAGGTAATCACTCGAGTTCTCACCCTCCCTCACCCCAGATATCTTGCCACTTCTCCCTCTATAACATCTCTCACACCTATGCCCCTCTGTACATTCACAAGGCCACCACCATCATTCAGGCCCCCATCACCTGGACTACTGCCATAGTCTTTCAACTGATCTCTCTTTCTCAACTCTCTTCCCACTTGAAATCTATCCTCTACACAGCTACCAGTGTAATTTTCCTAAATTTTCTCTGGTCTTGGCCCTTTCCTACTCAGTAAACTCCAGTGGCTCTCTGTCATCTCCAGGATCAAATAAAAACTCCTCTGTTTGCCACTGGAAACTTGTTACAACCTGACCCCAATATACTTTTCTGGCTTTGTTACAAATTATTTCCTTTCTCGAATTCTAAAGTCTACTGGCTTTCTTGCTGGTCTGCCTACCTTTGCACTGATTGTCTCCTGTGCCTGAAATGTGCCTCACCTACCTGCCTCTTGAAATCTCTAGGTTTGGTTTTTTTTTTCCTATTCTCAGCTCAAGTGCTACCTGAGGCTGTTCCTGTACCACACCCCCAGCCACTGTTAATGCATTTCTGCCCCAAATTAGCTTGAATCAATTTTGTTTATATCTATGTAATGGCATGAGGGAAAGGAACTGGCTAGTATGGGCCCAGTCCTTGGCACACAGAGAGACAGCACTGCTTGATTTCAGTCTTAGAAGTAGGCAGAGAGCACGTACAGACAGTCTCTGCCTGCCTCTGACCTAACCTCACTACCCTTTACTTTTAAGTTGGAGCTCACTTTCCCAGGGACTTTGTGTCTGTGAGTACAGAGTATACCCCTGGTTTGGGACACGGTGTTTTGTACCAACCTTTGGTACTGTACTTTTTTAGTAAATACCCTTTCTAAAAACTAATCGATATCTACTAGCTAACTGATAATTGGCAGACCACCGACTCAGGAGGAGGCTCAGGAGTTAACTAGAAACCTCAGCTCCTCAGGATTACCCGATAGAACCCTGACAGAGATTAGCAATCATACCTTCTGGGGACCCCAACCTATAGTGTAGTGGGTGTGTGTGTATGTGGGAGGGGGAGAGAGGGAGGGAGGGAGGGAGGGAGAGAGAGAGAGAGAGAGACTGAGACAGAGACCTACTCACTGACTCAGATGCCACTCATCATCCTCATGGCTTCACCTTTTTTTGGCCACAAATCCCCTATTTGTGTTGTGGCTCCCTATTGAGAGAGAGAGAGAGAGAGAGAGAGAGAGAGAGAGAGAGAGAGAGAGAGAGAGAGAGAGAGAGAGAGAGAGAGAGAGAGAGGAGAGAGAGGAGAGAGAGAGAGACTGAGACAGAGAACTACTGACTCAGATGCCACTCATCATCCTCATGGCTTCACCTTTTTTTGGCCACAAATCCCCTATTTGTGTTGCGGCTCCCTATTAGAATATAAACTCTTTGAGGGCAAGGACTGTTTCTTTTTTTGTTTTTGAATCCCCAATACTTAGCCAAATGCTCAGTACCTAATAAGTGCATAATAAATGCTTACTCATTCACTCATTTAGAATCAGCTGACTTTAACACCTGGTCAGCAAAAATAACTAGTTAAAATAGGAAGCTTTCAGATAGCACATACTTACTTCCTTTAAGTGAGTTTCTTCCTGGCATACAAGTCATGGTATAAATTGTCATGGCAGATACTTTCTGTCCCCCAGCAGCTGTACCCCTAGTGACCTCCTATCTTATTCTGCATTTCCTTACTACACCCACATTTCATGCCCTGGCCACAAGAATTCTCCTTGTGGCTCTGCTTGTTTTGCCACAGCTCATCTATGATGTACACAATTTATTTTATTTTATTTTTTTACTTTCTTTTTTGGTTTTTAATAAATGGTTTGGGGATCTGAAGGTGAGTCGAGTTGCTCATTTCAGCATCAGAATGCCAACTAAGTGTTGGCAAACTTAGACAAAAAAAGTTTAATTACAACTTACAAAGGATTAGAGAGGATTTGTGATTTGAGCACTATATTAAGTGACCTGGTTCTTATTCTGTTTGAAAATCTTTTGTGCCAGATGTGATGACAAAGTAATTTTCCTTTAAAAAACAAACAACATGCTGGAACTTAGACATCCAAACCAGTGCTGATTCTTTCAAAGTAGTGATTTTGGAAAGTTGTTGCTCATATTTTGGAACCTCTTTTTGTGAATTTCCCTGAAGCATATTCTTTTGAGTAACCTGGATAGTGATGAATCTTTATCCTTTGAAGGTGTATTTATTTAATTTTTGGATGGTCCCCAGATCAGTCAGAGCCAAGTATGATGGATTAGACTGATGACTGAACTAGGTAAGTGACCCTTTTCGGGGTAGCAATGAAGCATGACTAAACAGCAGTGAAAATCAGTTCCTATGTCTTTTGCATACTGATTATAAAATTAGTTCATTCCTCAGAAGGAGGCAGGGTGATAAAATGGAGAGAACCCTAGATTTGGAGTCGTAGGACCTGGGTGCATTTCCCTTCTCTGGGCCTCAGTTTCTTCAGCTGTAAAATGAGGGGATTGGCCTAGATCAAGGGGTTCTTAACCTTTTTTTGTGTCATGGAACCCCTCTGGCAAGCTGGTGAAGTCTCAGAATGTTTTTAAATGCACAAATAAAATAAGGTTGCAAAGAAACCCATTACTGAACCATTATCTTGAAATTCAGTTATGAAAACCTTACAAAATTCACTTCACAGGCCTCCTGAAATCTATCCAGAGGCCCCTTGAAATCCATGGATCCCAGGTTAAAAACCCCTGGTACCTTTCAGCGCTAAATCTGTGAACTAAATGTAGCTGTGCATTAACATTGTGAATAAAAGTTCTAAATGTGCACAATTTGATTATTGTTTAAGTCAACGAGAGGAGTCTACTATTTAAGAATTTCCCTTTTATGGCATTTACTGCAATATTTGTGAACATTCCAGATGCTTAGCCGGTTTACCCATTTCCAATGAGGCAGAGAACCTAGGTTTAAATCCCAGCCCTGCATCTTGCACTCTTCCTATGATTTAGCAAGTCATGGAACCTCTTTGTTCTCAGTTTCCTCATCTATGAAAGGAGGTCGAAAACCTCCAAGGCTCCTTCCAGATAACCCCTAAAAATCTTAAATGATTTCCTGGAATGCTACCTTACACTTATATAGGGACTAGATAGAGTCCCGAGTGAATGTAAGAAGCAGACGCAGGTAAATGCCTCTCATGTCAGATCTTATTTCTGGCCCACGGTTACGCATTTCTTGGTACTCTTCTGGCCTTAACACAGTCCCAATAGTAGTTGTATTTTTTCATGAACTCCCTACGATAAAAGCCCAATTAGCTTTTCAGCTAGAAGTTCAACTAGTAAATTGCATTTCTAATTTAAATCATCGTACCTTAAGTTTACAATCAAAAAAGCAGCTTGAAGAAGGAAATCAGAATAGAAAGCAACTTTATGCCCCCCTCGAGATTGTAAACTGCTTTATCCCTCTTAAATCATGCTGTTTGTTTTTGACAGGTTATGTTTACCTTCTAGTACTTATTGCCATAAAAAGAATATGTTATGTCTCACCTCCATCTCATCTAAATTTCCCTCTTTGTTTACAGGGTGAGATGAGGGCAGAAGCTCGCCGAAAAAATCTTCTCATTTTGATTTTGCATTATTTAACACAAGAAGGGTATGTTATATTAAATATATATCTAAAATCTAAGATTACCTACACCTATTCATCCTCCTCTTGCCTTACGTTGCCCTTCCTCTCTTCATTTAGGTAATTATTTTTCCTTGTCATAGTCCCTAATAAACATTTAAAAGGCCTACCCAGACCATAGACTGACTGTTCATTTTCCTTCCCCAACTAGTTTTATCTATAATTAGCACAGGACTAGAGAATTTAGCAAATCAGGGTTCTAATCCCGTAGCCATTCTTAGACCCCTTCCTCTACCTCACATCCCCCATATGCTTTTAACTAGCTATGTGACTTTGAACAATTTAACCCAATCTACAGCTATTTTCCTATTCCGTAAATGGCAATATTCTATTTATTCTATTCTATTATTCTATTTAATCTAGGAATATTCTATTAGAATATTATTCTAACTGTTTTTATCCTACTCCCCTCCCTGTGATTCATGTGTGCCCTGTTGGCTCTATTTTCTAATTCCAATAAGTAAATGTTTTGTTTTTTTTTTGATGTACAGGGCACAATAGCGTGGCCACTATGGGACAAACAGATATACAGAAATATATATGCTTCCCTCAAGGAATTTAGAGTATACTAGGGGAGATAAAGGCAGCTGGGTGGTGTAGCAGATAGAGCGCTGGGCTTGGAGTCAGGAACATCTATCTGCAGCTTCAGACATTTCTTAGCTGTGTGACCCTGGGCAAGTCACTTAACCCTTTTTGCCTCAGTTTTCTCATCTGTAAAATGAGCTGGAAATGGCAAACCTCTCCAATATCTTTGCCACAAAAATCCCAAATGTGATCACAAAGGATCAGACACAAAAGGACTAAACAACAACAACAAAAGGGGAGGTAAGGCATATAACCAAATAATTATAATGCAGAATAGAGTATAAGTGTGTCAGTGAAGCACTATCCTAGTTCTGTGAGAAATCTGAGGAGAAAGAGATCACTTCCAGCCGGTGGGAAGGCTTATATAAAGCAGCAGGAATTGGAGATGGGCCTTGAAGGATGGCCGAAATTGCAGTAGATGGGGGAGAAGGTGGAAAGGAGAAGGGAATACATTCCGGACATAGGGAAAGTTGTGGGCAGACTTAATGTAATTCAGTTCATTGAATCAGGGTGAACTTAGAGAACACTGAGTAGTCCAATTTTACTGGACTGTTGGGCATATATAAGGAAGTAGTATTAGATTAGTTTAGAGTTGTAAAGCCAGTATATTACTATATATGGGAGAGGTGTTTCTTTTAAGGATGGAGTATATGTGTATTTATAATAAGTACACGTGTGTATGTATATATACATAGTCATATATGTATGTGTGTGTGTGTGTGTATGTGTGTGTGTACGAAGGCAGTGTTGCTGAATCATAAAGCATGAAGAAGAGACCAAAGTTAAGAAGACTGGAAGGGGACAATGTGTGAGGGGCTTTAAATGCCAAACAGAGGATTTTCTATGTGATCCTGGAGGTTACTATGGAGACACTGTCCATAATGTCAGACCCGGGCTTTGGGAAAATCACTTTGGATTAGAATGGGAAGAGATTTGAGGCGGGGGATCCAGCCAGAACGTTATTGCCATGGTTCAGGAGGGAGGTGATGAGAGCCTGTAACAGGGTGAGGGGTGGGGGGTGTGGCTGTGTGAGTGGAGAAATGTGGACATGATGAGAAGAGAGAAACAGCAGGACTTGTCAGCAAGTCAGATGTGTGGAGTAAGTACAAGAGAAGAGTCTCAGATGACAATAAGCTTGTAAAACTAAGAGACTGGGAGAATGGTGGTGCCCTTGACATTAATTGGCAAGTTTGTAACAAAGGAGGGTTGGGGGAGGGGGAAGAAAATGAGTGCTGGCAGCTGTGGACATGTTGCTCTTGAGATGCTTAAGGAACATCCAGTTCAGAATATTGCAAAGGCAGTTGATGATGGGAGACTGGAGCTCAAGAGAGGTCAGGGAAGGATATGTGTGTGTATGTGTATATATGTGTATGTATGTATATATATGTGTATATATGTGTGTGTATGTATACATAATAGATAAATTTGGGAATCATTTGCTTAGAAATGGTCATCACTACCACATGAGATAGTATATACTTTTTATCATATCATGGATCCCTTTGGCACTCTGGTGAACTTTTATGGATCCCTTCTCAGAAAATAATATTTTAAAATTCATGTAATTAAATACAGAGGATTACGAAGGAAACCAATTATATTCAAATACAGTACTCAAAATGCTTCAAAAAAAGTTGATGGGCCTCAGGTTAAGAACTCCTGGTTCAGAGGAGGAAGAGGGGCCAGGACAGCATGTTGGAAGACACCCTTGGTTAGTGAGCATGGCTTGGAGATCCAGCAAAGGACACTGAACAAGAGCGGCCAAACAGGACGGGAGAGAGCAGTGTCACAAAAATCTAGAGAGCAGAGAATATCCAGGAGAAGAGAATGATTGACAGTGTCAGAGGCAGCAGAAAGATCAATAAGGATGAGAATTAAGAAAAGGCCATTGGATTTGGCAATTAAGAGATCACTAATGACTTTGGAGGGAACAGTTTCAGTTGAATGATAAGGTCAGAAGCCATATCGCAGAGGGATTAGGAAGGAGTGAGAAGAGAGGAATTGAAAGCTTCTAGTATACACGACTTTCTCAAGCAGTTTACCCAAGAAGGCCAAGGGTGGCAGGTAGCAGGGATGGTTGGATCAAGGGAGAGGTGTTTCTTTTAAGGATGGTGAAGACATGGGTGTGTTTGTGCTCAGTGAGGTAAAGCAGTAGATAGAAGGAGATTGAAGATTAGGGAGAGAATGGGGCTGATTGAGGGGGCAATCTGCTTGAGAAGATGGGATGAGATAAAATCAAGGATGGATAAAGAGGGATTTGCCTTGACAAGAAGGGCCACCTCTTCCTCTGAAAAAAAGATGAAGTAGGAAATAGTGGAGGAAGACATCTGAATTATGCAAAATGAGGAGGGAAGAAGAGGAAGCTCTTGGCTAATAACCTTAGCTTTTTAGTGAAGGTTCTTAGCTGAGAGGAGGAAGTGAGGAAAGGTGGTTTGAGGAGGAATAAAATAGTTTTGAATAGCCTCTGTGGTGATTGGGAGAGTAAATCAATTAGGGAGGTCTAAAAGATTACCTTTCTTCAGTGAGGACTCAGTTAAGATTATATAAAATAAATTTGTAGTGAAACCCAATTAGCGGTTTCATTATTTTCTTTTGCAACTCTTTTCAGCAGTATGTGAATAGGCATGAAGGCAGGTTGAGAGTGATCCAAAGTTGCCAAGGTATGATCGGTGATAAGATAAGGGAACAAGGGATTCAGGAGGAGAGAACAGTGTAGAGTTGAGCTGGTTCAGAAAAGGGTCAAAATGGACAAGGGAAGAAGGTGTACATGGTGCTTTGGGAAAGAACTGAGGGATGGAAGAAGAATTGTCAGTTATGGTGAGGATGGAGAACAAGGTTAGGGGCCATAAGGCATAGGGAAAGATGGAATGGTAAGAGAATGTAATCAAATAGAAGAATTTCAGAGTTTCCCATGGAAGTGGAATTCTTGTTGGTTATTACAACATCTCTGTAACCTCGTTAGAGTGGAGGAGTAGGTCTTGGGAACTGAGTAAATTAAGTAACTGAGAAGCTAGGATATTTGAGAGAGCATCAATACGTATATTGAAGTACCTTCGTATGAGGACAGGAATTGGGGTGGAAAAAAAAACATGAGTTAGGCACTGAATTCATTAAGGAGGGAAGGAAAAATTTTTGGAGTTCAACAGGTAATGGCCACCAAAATCAGGATTGGTTGATAAATATGAATAGTATGAACCTCAAAGGAGGAGAGATTGCTGAGTCATGGTGGTTGAGGGAGAGTCTTGAAATGGCAGAGGGGAACAAGATGTATTCTTGACTCCTCCATCACAACCAGTGAGTGGGATGGGGGCATGAATGAAAATGCAGCCAGTAATGAAGTCTAAAATTCCTGAAGAGCCATGGAATGGAAAGATTTTTGTTGTAGAAAGCTTGCTTAAGGACAATAACTTTTCTCCTGTTCTATAAAATAGTGCTGAATTTTGTGGTTTAGAAGTTGGTTAAATGTTCATTCCCACTGAATTCATTTAGGTCTCTATCTATGGCTCAAAAGAGCTGGAGATATATTAGTTAATAGGCTAAGCCAGTTAGTACTGGATATACCAATATGGTTCATTGCATTCAATCAGCAAATATTTTTAGAACATAGGTTGTGCTAGAAGCTGTGGGAATATAAAGTAGTGGATATTGTGTGTGTGTGTGTGTGTGTGTGTGTATAAACATGAACACACATACATCTAGCACTAATCTCTCCTGACATCTATTTCCACATCACCAGTGTTTCCTGGATATTTCCAACCTGATGTCCTCAGCATCATTTCAAATTTGATGCATCCAAAATAGAACTCATCATCTTTCCCCCTAAATTTGTCCCTCCTTCCTTTCCAAGGCAGTACTGTTCTCCCATTCACCCAGGTTCAGAGCTACCGTGCCATGCTTGACTCTTCTGCTCCTTTGCCTCTCATATCCAGACAGTTGCAAGTTCTTTCTAGTTCTGCTTCCATGACACTTAACACATCCACCTATTTCCCTCCACTCACCTGGCCATCCTAGCTCAGTTTCTTATTCCTCTTTATCTTTGAAGTAAAGAGCAAGAGCCTCCTAATTGATTTCCCTTTATCTAGTCTCATCTTCCATTCAAATGCCAAAAACATCTTCTAGAGGTATTGGTCTGACCATGTCAGAGTCCTTGATCAGAAATTTCAGTGGTTCCCCTAGTGCCTCTGGGATAAAATACAAACTCTTAGCCAAGCATTTAAAGCCCTGCAAATCAGATTCCCACTTCCCCTTCTAGCTTTATTTCACATACTCAGAGTTCTAGCCACACTGGGCTACCAACTGTTTTCTAAACTTGACATGGGAGACACTGGCACAGGACTGTCCAGCATGGCATGCCTGCATCAAAGAAGGTGCTGTGCTCTATGAGCAAAGCAGAATTGCAATAGCTCAAAAAAAAGAGAGAGATGCCTAAATTTAGAGACATGTCTAGTCCAAATGTTCATAAGGAGTATTTGTGCCCAGTCTGTGATAGAGCCTTCCAAACTTCATGGGTCTAATCAGCCACAGTCAGACACATTGTACATTGACCCTGACATAATGATATCACCTTGGTCCTCTTCAAGTACTAAAGACAACCACCACCAGCCAGTCGAACTTGACATTCCGTCTCTTTTCTTATGCCTAGAATGTATTCCCTTCTTACCTTGGTCTCTGACTTCTTAGCCTCATTGACTCAGTTGCTGCTACTCTGTGAAGCCTTTTCTGATCTCCTTCCCCCCTACCCTGAGTTGTCAGTGCTTTCTCCCTCCACAAATTGCCTTGTATACAAATTACCATTTGTGTATATTGTGTCCCCTCAGCCTGGAGTCCATTCCATTACCTTGGAGGGGCCATAATAACTGCCTTCAAGTATTTGTCAAGTAGGCAAGGGATTATCCTTGTTCCCTTTGGCCTTAGGGCGGAACCAAGAGCCATGAGTAGAAACTGCAGAGGCAAATTTAGACTTGAGTTCAAGAAAATTTTCCTACCAATTTGAGCTGTCCAGATGTAGAGTGGACTGTGTGGAGTGGTGGTAGACTAGCCCTGCTTTCAGGTCTTCAAGTAGAGACTGGATGCCCACTTGTTGGGGATGGCATGGGGGAAAGGGAGATTTCTTTTGTCTATGGCTTATGGGGGTGTTGAAGAGGACTAGTACCTCTGGTGCGAGGGTTTGCTGAGCCCTTTTCAGGAGCGCTCATCCACCTTTCATCTGACTCTCACATGTGGCTCCAAGAGGCTGTAACTTGCATACTCTGGTAAAACTATCCCAGCAGATGAGTTAAACCAGGTTGAGGGTAATCGACAGGCCTCAAACCCATTGGTGTGTTAGAGGGATGTCTACCCCAAGCATGTGAAGACTTCCCCTGGAAGAATGGGCATCCCAGGCCATCGCCAGTCGTCCTGATTTTTGTCTTGCTACTGGACTTTGATGACTCTGCACAAGAGAGTGAGGCTGACTTTGTGCACCTTTGCCTTACTAAGTCCAGTTCACGTGCAGGTCAAGACATCACCCCTTGATGTCATTGGTCCTCCTTGAAAATGAAAGATGAATGATGACTTCTCCTCAGCATGGATGCTCCTTGAAGGCCTAGGCTGTTTTTTTTTGTTTGTTTGTTTTAAAAAGCCCGGACCCTAGCACTATAACTCATACTAATAGTCGTTAGTAAATGTTTATTGGATTGAATGATTTCTGCCCTGAGGGAGACCACAGTCTTGTTGGAGAGTCAAACTTTTGACATTTTTCTATCAGAAGAGGTGACTTGGGAAGCACTGGATAAATACTCTTCTTATTGCTGCTATCATTATGTGACAGTGTAATGTAAATTTAAATAAGGATAACAGGTGGTTTATGAGATAGATGCCAAACGAGTGATAACAGATACACTGTGGTGCTGCCGGAGTTTAGAGGAGGTAGAGATGATTGGTTTGGCTTGGCAAAGATGCCTTCAGGGAGAAGGCGGGTCTTGGGTGGGACCTTTTAATTTTCTTCTGTGTTGAAATTCTAGCCATATCTGAGAAATACTCTGTTGGAACAGTCATATTAGTGATAGCTCACATTTATACAGGGTTTTAAGGTTTACCAAGTGCTTTTCTTAAAAGGAAAATAGGCTATTGAATCGGTTTAGTTGTATGAAATTAAAGATAGGCCTCCCCAAGTAGGTTTCTCATATTTGTGACATTGAGGAAAGGACTCATTGCTTTCCCCCCACCCCCCACCCGTCACCCCCAGTTTTTTGCCAGCTTAGCTGTGCTCTGGGGTCTAGGTTCAGATTAAGGTAAATTTAGTGGCTCAGTCTGGCTAAAGAGAAGATAAAAGCATTTTCTGGGCTAATTTTAGCATTTGTATTTGCCCTTAGCATTAGCTAGGTGTTCAGTCCTATGTACAGTAGGTCTATTGAGCCCCTGTTGCATGCACAGAACTAATTGTGGTATGACAGACACAAAATAAATCAAAGATCTGGACCAAGCTTGCCCGTGAACTGTTTCCACGAACAACCAGAAGAAGTAGTAGAAGGATGGCTGCACAGGCAGGTGGGCAGTTGACAAACATCAATAAAGTGGGTAGTCTGTTCCAGTCATTGTGCCAACCAATGGGGATACAAAGAAAGACAAAAATAGCAGTTCCTACTTTTTGGCCACAGTGAGGTCTGAGAAACCATTTCCAAAAGGCCTGGTGCTTAAAAACAAAACAAAACAAATAAACAAACAAACAACAACAAAAAAAACAGATCCTCCCCACCCCCTGCAGTTACCTTTTTCACCACTGGAGGATACCCTTACATCATTAGTATGAGAAAATGCTAGGTTACTGGGGACAATTTTTCCAGCAGCCTGATGGAAACTGACAAATAAACAGGACCATGGAGGTGAAAACTGAAATATAGGCTTTGTAAATAGGCAGGATGAGTAAATCAGGAAAATTAAGGCAGAAAAATAAAGTGGGGGAAGAGGTTACTAGGAGGATTTGTAACCAAATACTAAATTATTTTGTTACAGACTAAGTTCTGTAGGAATTAAGATTAATTAATGAATTATTTTGTTACAGATGAAGTTCTGTAGGCATTAAGATTAATTAATAAATTAAGAATTAATTAATGGTTATTGTGGGCAGGAGTAGTCAGGGAAGTCTTCATGGAGGAAATGGGGCTTAGGCTGGGTCTTTGAAGGAAGATTTATGAAACCGCATTCTCTTCCTTCACCAAAAAGTCACCAGCTAGCCAGGAATTCAAGACCTAGAACAATGCTAGCGAAAAAAAATTTCGTTGGTTGAGTCCAAGAATTACAGAAAGTTAGAGCTGGAAGAGACCTTAAAGATCATCCAGTCTAACCTCTCACTTTTACAGATGAGGAAACTGAGGCCCAGAGGTTAAATGAGGCTTACGGTCATGCAGTGGCCAGTTTCTGAGCTCAGTCTTCTTTTTGCTATGCCCAGCTTCCTTCCTCCTTTGAAGGAATTTCTTTCAGTTGATTGATTATTAAGCTGGAGTCTGAGAAATCAGTATATTTAATCAGATTCACTTATGTCTTTCAACAAAACTCTGTGCCTCATTTTCTCCATTTGTAATAGGGTGATAATAACCAGTATTGATTTAGGGAGTCACCAAACATTTGATGTTCCAGGTATATCCAATCAAAGTTATGGTGGTTGTCTACTGAGCTCTAGTTCACTCCCTTTTTTTCCTCAATAACTTCAGTGACTGGCTCGCAGTCTTCTCCCCACCTTCTTCCCTTGCAGTAGGGACACTTCAGCATACACATTGAAACTCCACCAAGCACCTTAACCTTACAGTTCCCCAACTTATTCATTTAACCTAACCTACTCTTCCAACCTACCTCAGCTACACACAAAGGTGGTCATAAACCTAGACCTTCCTATCACCATCATATGTATGTCACTTTGGTGTTCATGAATTCTGAAGCTCCCTTATCTGGTCATAACCTGTTGTCTGTCATTCCCTTTCCCCCTATGCTCACAAACCCTGTTTTTTCATCCTCACTATGACCTCCCATCCCTTGACTTCTCAGTTCTTTTCCATCCCCAACACTCTTGTCTTTTCCCCATCTTGACCTCTTGGTGAACCAGTTCAACTTAACACTATCCTCTTCTCTCAAGTCCCTTGCCCCCTTACCCTATTGCCGATCTTGCCCTGCCAAGGTTGAGTCTTGGATTATTCTCACAAGTTACTGCCTTTTCTCCTACTCTTATGCTAAGAAAATCACGAAACTGTGTTGACTACAGTTCTCTCCACTATAGCTTTATGATACGTAATCTCAACAGGGCTCTTACTGAAGTAAGGCAGTCTTTTTATATATCCTCCCTTTCTTGGCTAAACTCCTTGAGAAGGCCATCTATAATTGATGCCTCCAATTTTCCTTTCCTCTCATTCCTTTCCTAACTTTCGACAGTGTAGCTCCTGACTTCATCGTTCAACAGAAACTTCTTTGTCTAAAGTCACCAATGATCCCTTGATGTCAAATCTAAAGATCTTTTTTTTTTCCGATCATCAGTTTTGACCTGCCTACAGCCTACTGCCTACACTGTTGATCATCCTCTTCTCCTTGATCCTGCCAATAGATTTCCATGACACCGTTCTATCTTTGTTCTTCTCCTATCTGTCAGACCATTTCTTGGTTTCCTTTGCTATATTTTCATCCAGGTCATGCCCACTATTGCAGATGCCCTCTAAGACTCAATCCTGAGCCCTCTTCATTTGTTCTTGTGTACTGTTTCACTTGGTGATCTCATTGGCTTACGTGGGTTGAATTATCATCTCCATGCTGATGATTTTCAGATTTGTTCATTCAGCCTTAACTTCTTTCCTAACCTTCAGGTTTGCATCACCAACTGTTTATTGAACATCTCAGACTGCATGTTCTGTGGAAAACTTAAACTCAGCATCTCCAAAAGGAGCTCGTTATCTTCCCCGAAAGCCTCCTCCCCTTCAAGACTTCTCTATTATAGTTAAATGTACCACTACCCTCCTAGTCACTCAGGTTCACAACCTAGGTATGATCTTTGAATCCTCAGTTTCTCTTACTCTCCTCCCCCCATGTCCAATGTATTTTCAAATCCTGTTGATTTTACCTTTATAACCTCCCTCCTATATGCCCCCTTTTCTCCTCTGACACTGCAGCCACCTTGTAACCGTGCTGGTCCTGTCTCTCATCACCGTATGCCTGGACTACTGTAATAGCCTGCCAGTTGATTTCCCTGCCTCAAATCTCTCCCATTTCAGTTCATCCTCCACTCAGCTATCAAATTAATTTTTCTACAGTGCAAGTCAGACTATGTCACCTCCCTATTCAACAAATTCCAGTGATTCCCTATTATATCAAATGTAAGATCTTCTAGTATTCAAAACCCTTTGCAACCTGGCCCCTTTCTACTTTTCCAGTCTTCTTACGCCTTACTCCCCATCGTTTACTGTGTGATCTAGTGACACTTGTGCCCTTGCAGTTCCTGGAACATTTCTGATTGCATATTTTCATCTCTCTGTTTCCCTCCTTCCCCCTCAAATGCTCTTCCTTCTCATCTCCACCTCCTGGCTTCCCTGGCTTCCTTCAAGATCCAGCTAAAATCCTACCTTCCACAGGAAGGCTTTTCCAATTCCCCTTAATACTAGTGCTTTCTCTATGTTGATTATCTCCAGTTTTCCCCACGTATAATATTTGTACATAGTTGTTTTGTGTATTATGTGTACATTGTTGTTTGCATCTTATCTCCCCCATTAGACTACGAGCTCCTTGAGGGCAGGGATTGTCTTTGCCTTTCCTTGTATCCCCAGTGTTTAGAACAGTATTTTGCACATAGTAGGTGCTTAATAAATCCTTATTGACCGACTCCCTGACTTTTGAAAGTTCCTGAAAAGTTGGACTATTTGGTAAAATGAGGAAATGTATAGAGTCATTTGTAATTCTTAAAACGATTACATTTGCATGTTGCAGCTTTAACGGAAAAATAGTGTCTAGTACATTCTAAACAATATTCTTTTTTTTAAAATTTAATTTATTTATTTAACATATTTAGTTTTCAGCATTGGTTTTCACAAGAGTTTGAATTACAAATTTTCTCCCCATTTCTACCCTCCCCCCCCACTCCAAGATGGCGTATATTCTGGTTGCCCTGTTCCCCAGTCAGCCCTCCCTTCTGTCACCCCACCCCATCCCATCCCCTTTTCCCTTCCCCTCTTGTAGGGCAAGATAAATTTCTACTCCCCATTGCCTGTGTATCTTATTTTCTAGTTGCATGCAAAAAACTTTTTTTTTTTGTTTTTGAACATCTGTTTTTAAAAACTTTGAGTTCCAAATTCTCCCCCCTCCTTCCTTCCCACCCACCCTTCCCTAAGAAGTCAAGCAATTCAACATAGGCCACATGTGTATCATTATGTATAACCCTTCCACAATACTCATGTTGTGAAAGACTAACTATATTTTGCTCCTTCCCAACCCATCCCCCTTTATTGAATTTTCTCCCTTGACCCTGTCCCCTTTCGAAAGTGTGTGTTTTTGATTACCTCCACCCCCATCTGCCCTCCCCTCCATCATCCCCCCCTTTTTTAATCTTCTTCCCTCTTCTTTCCTGTGGGGTAAGATACCCAATTGGGTATGTATGGTATTCCCTCCTCAGGCCAAATCTGATGAGAGCAAGATTCACTCATTCCCCCCTCACCTGCCCTCTCCCCTCCTCCCACAGAACTGCTTCCTCTTGCCACCTTTATACAAGATAATCCACCCCATTCTATCTCTCCCTATCTCCCTCTCTCAATACGTTCCTCTCTCATCCCTTAATTTGATGTTATTTCTTTTAGATATCTTCCCGTCATCTTCAACTCACCCTGTGTCCGCTCTCTCTCTCTCTCTCTCTCTCTCTCTCTCTCTCTCTCTATATATATATATATATATATATATATGTACATATATATATACATACATACACATTCACTTATAGATATACTTAAACATATATACATATATGCATATTCCCTTCAGCTACCCTAATACTGAGGTCTTATGAATCATACACATCATCTTTCCATGTAGGAATGTAAACAAAACAGTTCAACTTTAGTAAGTCCCTTGAAATTTCTGTTTCTTGATTACCTTTTCATGCTTCTCTTGATTCTTGTGTTTGAAAGTCAAATTTTCTATTCAGTTCTGGTCTTTTCACTGAGAAAGCTTGAAAGTCCTCTATTTTATTAAAAGTCCATATTTTTCCTTGGAGCATGATACTCAGTTTTGCTGGGTATGTGATTCTTGGTTTTAATCCTAGCTCCATTGACCTCCGGAATATCGTATTCCAAGCCCTTCGATCTCTTAATGTAGAAGCTGCCAGATCTTGGATTATTATGACTGTGTTTCCACAATACTCATATTGTTTCTTTCTGGCTGCTTGCAGTATTTTCTCCTTGATCTGGGAGCTCTGGAATTTGGGGACAATATTCCTAGGAGATTTCTTTTTGGGATCTATTTGAGGAGGCAATCCATGGATTCTTTCAATTTCTATTTTGCCCTGTGGCTCTAGAATATCAGGGCAGTTCTCCTTGATAATTTCTTGGAAGATGATATCTAGGCTCTTTTTTTGATCATGGCTTTCAGGTAGACCAATAATTTTTAAATTATCTCTCCTGGACCTATTTTCCAGGTCAGTAGTTTTTCCAAGGAGATAGTTCACATTGTCTTCCATTTTTTCATTCCTTTGGTTCTGTTTTATAATATCTTGATTTCTCATAAAGTCACTAGCTTCCACTTGCTCCAATCTAATTTTTAAAGTAGTATTTTCTTCAGTGGTCTTTTGGACCTCCTTTTCCATTTGGCTAATTCTGCCTTTCAAGGCATTCTTCTCCTCATTGGCTTTTTGGAGCTCTTTTGCCATTTGAGTTAGTCTGTTTTTTAAGGTGTTGTTTTCTTCAGTGTATTTTTCAGTATTTTTTTGGGTCTCCTTTAGCAAGTCATTGACTTGTTTTTCATGGTTTTCTCGCATCCTTCTCATTTCTCTTCCCAATTTTTCCTCTACTTCTCTAACTTGCTTTTCCAAATCCTTTTCGAGCTCTTCCATGGCCTGGGACCAGTTCATGTTTTTCTTGGAGGTTTCTGTTGTAGGCTCTTTGACTTTGTTAACTTCTTCTGTCTGTATGTTTTGGTCTTCTTTGTCACCAAAGAAAGAATCCAAAGTCTGAGACTGAATCTGGGTGCGTTTTCGCCACCTGGCCATATTCCCAACCAACTAACTTGACCCCTGAGTTTTTCAGTGGGGTATGACTGCTTGTAACTAAAGAGTTCTATGTTCCACGTTTGGGGGGTATGTGCCAGCTCTGCCACACCAGTACTGCTCCTTCCCCAAGAACCCCCAACCCGGACTGGGCTTAGATCTTCAGCAGGCTGTGCACTCCTGCTCTGATCCACCACTTAATTCCTCCCACCAGGTGGGCCTGGGGCCAGAAGCAATAGCAGCTGTAGCTGCCCCATCTCCACTGCCCCCAGGGCTGGAAGCTGAACCTCAAACTCCTTCCACTCCTGCAGCTTTTCCCACTAACCTTCTCCGCTGTCTTTGGTGTTTGTGGGTTGAGAAGTCTGGTAACTGCCGCAGCTCGCTGATTCGGGGCTCTAGGGCCCGCTGCGCCCGGCTCCTGGTCTGGTTGGTCCGCGCTGCTCACACTGGGCTCTCCTCTGCTCCCAGCTCCCAGCTCCGTGTGGGATAGACCTCACCCAGAGACCATCCAGGCTGTCCTGGGCTGGAGCCCTGCTTCCCTCTGCGGTTTTGTGGGTTCTGCCATTCTAGAATTGGTTCAGAGCCATTTTTTATAGGTTTTTGGAGGGACTCGGCAGGGAGGTCACGCTAGTCCCTGCTTTCCAGTCCCCATCCTAAACAATATTCTTTCAAACTTTAGTACAGAAGCCCTGACTGAAAAGGCATGTTAAGAAAGGAAGCTTCTCTCTTCTCCGATATCTCACAGCTGCAAAGTACACATGTAGAAAGAAACTCTAAAGACATTTGGATTTCAGAAACTTGGGAAATAGTTTTTATTTGTAGTGCTATCTACTATAGGAAGTATTAGATGTTACACTGAATAGTTTTTCTGTAGACAATCTCCAATGAAGATTCTAAATACTGGTAATTATATAAAAGTTTTTATTATAGAAACCTATGTGATTGACTCTAAAAAAACCCCAAATTTACCAGAACTTATACATCTAAATGAGTATTGTTTCTGTCAAAGCAGTCACTAGGGAAGGCTCTACAATCATTCCCACTACTGTGCAAAGGGTTTTAGAATTGCCTTTAGTCATGGTCTTTTGAAGAATCATAGCTGAAGCAAATTTTTCTCCTTTGAGAGCAGATTCATTTGCTTTTTTGGAAACAGCTAATAGTCCTTTAAGAGCCCAGGCTGTTGAACAAAATGGAGATACAGGGCAGATCTTGCATCTTGCATTTCCAGTTACCTTTTGGATATCTTGGACTAGATATCCAGTTGACATCTTAAACTCAACATGTCCAAAACAGAACTCATTATCTTTCCCCTAAAACTCTCTTCTCCCCACCCCACCCCTTCCAAATTTCTCTATTACTGTAAAGGACAACAGCATCCTCCCAATCCCCTAGACTCACAACCTAGGTGTCATCCTCAACTTTTTGCTCTCTCTCACCACCCCGCCCCATATCCAATTTTTTTTTCCCAAATTCTGACATTTTGCGTTCATAGAGTCTTTTCTATTTGTCTTCTTTCTGACACTGCCACCATCATCTATGGTACAGGCCTTCATCACCTCATGCTTGGGCTACTACAATAACCTGGTGGAGAGTCTGCTGGCCTGAAGTCTCTCTCCAACTCCAGGCCATCCTCCCTTCACCCACAAAAGTGATTTTCATAAAGTACAGGTCTGACCATGTCTCACACATCTCCCTAGCCCTCAACCCAGTAAACTTTGGGGTTAAATGCGAAATCCTCTGGTGTTCAGAGTCTTTCATAACCTGGCCCCCTCCTACTTTTCCAGTCTTCTACTCTTCAGTCCAGTGGCATTGGCCTTCTTACTGTTCCACAAACAAGACACTCTAACTCTCAGCTCCAGGCATTTTCTCTGCTGTCTCCCCTGCCTGGAATGTTCTCCCATCTATCTGTGGCTATAGTCTTCCCTGCCTTCCTTTAAGTCCTATCTAAAATTTCATCTTCTTCAAAAAGCTTTTCCCAGCTTCTCTAAATCCTAGTGCCTTTCCTCTGTTAATTGTTTCCTATCTTTCCCATCTAGATCTTATTTGTACATATTTTTTTTTTACTCGTATCCCCTATTAGACTGTGAGCTTCTTAAGAACAGGGACTATCTTTTACTTGTATCCCCAGTTAGCACTGTGCTTGGCACATAGTAGGTGCTTGTTGTTGTTGTTGTTCAGTTATTTCAGTCATATCCAACTCTTTGTGACTCCATTTGGGATTTTTTTTTGACAAAGATACTGGAGTGGTTTGTTGTTTCCTTCTCCAGATCATTTTAGGGATGAGGAAACTGAGGCCAACAGGGTGAAGTGGCTTGTGCAGGGTCACACAGCTAGTAAGTGTCTGAGGCCAGATCTGAAATCAGGGAGATGAATCTTCCTGACTCTGGGCCTGGCGGCACTCTATCCACTGAGTCACCAACTGCCTAGGTGCTTAGTAAAATAAATGTTTCTTGACTGACTGACTGACTGACTGACGTCTCTCTAGTTAGATTGGAAAGCCTGTAGCTCCCTTAGAAATCATAGGTAATCGGGCATTGGTGAAAATCATAGTTCATGAAAAAGATAATGAAATGCTTTTGAAAGCTATCAGCCCAAAAAACCAATATAAAACATAGGTTTGAAATATGATATCATTTTTGGTCAATGACAAGTATTACCATAAAGTAATATTTTTTCTCATGTAGCTTATAGATAAATTTGAAAAATAACTGCCAGATTTCTCAGTTTGCCATTTGAGAAATGTTGCGAGTGATAGCAGCATTATTGATTGTAGGTAGCTAGGGGTACAGTGGATAGAGCAGTAGGCTTGAGTCAGGAAGATCCATGTTCAAATCTAGCCTTAGATACTTACTAGCTGTGTGACCCTGAGCAAGTCATTTAACCTCTCCTTGCCTCATTTTTCTTATCTGTAAAATACGAATAATAATTGAATCTACCTCATGGGGCTATTACAAGGATCAAATGAGATAATAATTAAAAGTGCTTAGCATAGTGCCTGGCACATAGTAAGGCACTATATATATATATATATATATATATATATATATATATATATAAATACACACACACACATATATATGTTAGATAGATACAGATATACGTAGATATAGATATATATCTATAGATATGTGCATGCATGCTGTGTAGTTGTTCAGAGTGACTGTTCTTAACGATACAGCATGCATATGAATGTATAAGTTCTAGCCTGTTTAAAAGGCAGTCTCAATATTTTTTGGTCACACCCCCATGACCCCAGGTGCATTCTGCTCCATTTAACATTGGCTTGTTCTGTTGTATAATGCTTCTCTTTGAGCCTGTGTTGAGTGTTTCTTTCCTTATTTTTCCTCTGGGTTGTTGCTAATGACTAATCTCCTTCTTTTGAAATTGCTAGATACATTGATGCCGCCAACGCTTTGGAGCAAGAAACCAAACAAGGCTTACGGCGTTTTGAAGTTTGTGACAATATTGATCTTGAAACTATCTTGATGGAATATGAGAGCTATTATTTTGTAAAATTCCAGAAATACCCTAAAATTGTCAGAAAGGCCATTGAAACTGGTATGTGGCAATATATGTGTGTGTATATATATGTATATGAAATAACTCTTAACTCTTAGTGTTTTGTTTGCACCTTACTCCCCAATAAAGATGATGCCTGTTATCCAACATTAAGATAATATATTAGAAAGACCATATAGTACCTTTCCCCTTGATTCAAACACTAAAATATGGTGCAAATTAAATATAATAGTCTGCACTTTGTTGTATGTCTCTGCCAAGGACCTTGCCATTAGAGTCATTTTAGAGCTGAAAGATCAGAATCCCATTTTGTCCTAAGAAGTTCTTAAGAGACCAAGCACACTTTTCCTGCATGGCTATGGGGTGTGTAGAGAGAGCACTGGACTCCTAGGACACCTAGGTTCTGTCCATGGTGCCGAACCTAGTTGGGTGACCCAGGGAAGGTAACTTCCCTTGTCAGTCTCTATTTTTTTTTACTGATAAGATGGAGATAACCATACACCACTACCTTCTTTATAAGGTTGCCGTGAAGAAAACTCTTTGTAAACATTAATGTCTCTACAAATGTGAGCTATTGTTCTTTCTATTAAAGTTTTAGAAAGGGCTTATATGACAATAGATCTTTCCAGCTAGATAGGAAAACCTATTAGCTGCCTCGAAAGTCACAGGGAAATGGACATTGGTGAAGCTAATAGCTCATGTATAGATAATGAAATGCTCTCAAAAGCTATCAATTCAAATAATAATCAATATAATACATAGGTCCAGTATAGGTTAGCAGTAAATAGAGGCCGGTTGAGGGAGTATCTAAAACCAGGACCCTGTGTTTTGTAGTAATAGATTGACTCTTAAAAGCCCATAAGTGGAGGAAGTAATTATAAATCAAGGAAGATCATTGTCCTCTTTACAAGGGACTTGTTAAGCCACAGACTTGATCGTTTAATTCAGGGACCAGGATACTAGGGGGACTAGGAGCTGGGAACAGCTGAGCCTGAGGATCCCCGAATCATAGGATCTTTGAGTTAGAAGGACCCCCAAAGGTTATCTAATTCAATTACCCCCACAGTACAAAAATCAAAATGTTGCTTTTCTGTCCAGAAATCAAATAAAAAACCATGATAAGTCCTAATCTCAAGATTATTGGGGAAGTAATATAAAATGCAAGTTTTTGGCCATTAGTTGCAGTGTAACACTTGGCATGCCTTCACATTGTTCTCCGGTGGTTTCTGACATCACTATTTTTGCTTCTTTGGGGGTAAAACTGCCGTGCATTATAAATGTCATGAAATGTCTGACAGGATTCATGTCTTGACTCAGTGTCACTCACATTGCAGTGAGATGAGATCAAACAACAACTTCATGAAATGAAGCTGATCTGGGGCCCTCATGATCTCAAGGTATCTTATATCCAATGGCCTTGGTGCCTGTCACACAGGAGGCTACAGTAGGGCTCAACTCTCCTCGAAGCAGGGAGTAATTTATTTTCACATAGCATTGGCCAAGAATGGCACGAGTCTGGGT
Organism: Trichosurus vulpecula; assembly: GCF_011100635.1. NCBI lineage: Eukaryota > Metazoa > Chordata > Mammalia > Diprotodontia > Phalangeridae > Trichosurus > Trichosurus vulpecula. The sequence continues at coordinate 378,701,322 of NC_050573.1, forward strand.
TTCAGTAAGGTTTACAGTCACAAGCACAGATTTCTTGAAAGGAGGGACAGATGTCAGAATTACTCTTTCCTTTGTTTGGAATTTGGTCAAACATTTTTTTTCTTCTTTCAACATTTACTTTCCTGCAGAAGAAAACAAGATACCACGGAATGGAAAGTCCAGAAGGTAAAGTAAATGGAATTAACTATTTCTGAATATCTTATTACAGCTGTCCTGGGGGCATTATGGTTGGGGTAAAACATTCATTACTTTTCATCCAATGGGAGGTGCTTCTGTATTGAGAGCCCAGTGACCTTTCCATGAATGGTCATTGACTATAAGCAGCTGGATATTGGTACATGAGCTTGACAGGCTGTAGACTTCTTCTGCGAATTCGATCCCATCCCACTATAAGGTCAGGAATCAGCTTGACCACAAGGGAACCTCACTGAGGATCTTTGTCCTGAGGATCTATATAGCTCCATTAAGCCTTGAAGCTTTGTCTGACTTCCTAATAGGTCAGTACAGCAGTATTTTCTTCAAGTAGTTCATAGCAGAACTTCTCAAAAAGGGAACACTAGTATGACCCCTGGTATTTCACAGCAAGCCAGGCTTTCCCTAAAGTTCTAGTTTTTAATCACTCCTTTGCATATTACTACAGTGGATCTGTCCACATTTCCTGAATTCCTTCTGACTTCTCCCTTCCCTTTCTTCATCCCATCCCACAGCAAAACTCCATTCTGGGTTTGTGGCATCTTATGTGAGTTTCTCTATGCCTTCTCTCTTTTCTCTTTGTGATTATAAATAAATTTGCCTTTTTTTTTAACAAAGTCTGTCCTGCACCACCAGCTTCATCCTTCCCTCTTTGCCTAATTCCCTCCACTCATCCCACTTTCAGATATTCTTCAATAGTTCTCGGTTTTTCTGCTGCCTTCCCCTGTGCCATGGCCAGATTAGGGTTAAGAAAAAAAAATTTGGAGGAGCCACTTCCCTAAAGAGATAACGTGGCTTTTTAGCATCAGGCTTGGATTTTTCTACATCTGAGTATGCCAGATAATAGCTTCTTGGCTTAGGGAAGGTTGAATGTTCTTTTTGCTATTAAAAGATTTAAACTTCATTGGAAGGAAAAGTTTGAACACCTGCAGGGGCTGCACCATTTTGTAAAACTATGAATGAAAAACTGTATAGAGTGTCCTGGTGATCTTGTCAGTGAGGAGGTTGGCATAGCTTGTTTTGATAAACAACTTGTTAAAAGTTTAAGGGGTAGATATCCTAATTTTGTGACCTTGTATAGGTTGCCTACCCTCTCATCTGTTACCTCTAAAAGGAAACTAGTCAGAGTATGCTACACCCACCTCACAGGCTTGTTTGGAGTAGCTAATAAAAATGATTGGAGAGGAGCATGTGCATGATTGGAAGTGCTGTGGAAATGCTTCAAGTTAATACGCTGCCTAAGGCTAGTGTAGTTTTGCACCATTCTTTAGGAACAGTTTTATTGTTTTGACAAAAGTGTTATTCTTTTATTTATAGTTTCCATAAAACTAGTCAGACTATAGTAATAAATGGTAACTACTTGTGAGAGGAAACAGCGAGGGGGCATTTAAAAAGCAGGGCTTTGGAACACATGCAAATTCTGATTATTTACAACCCAAATTCATGCTCAAAACTTCCTCAGCATTTCGTACCCCGGCAAGAAGTTCTATCATTGAGTGAAGAGGGTTTTTAGAGTTCATTGTTTCTTTGGAGTAGCAGTGCTTCTCCTCCCGTTTGTGTGGAGATGTGTGTGTATGTGTATCCAGAGATATATAGATATTGATGTATGATAAAGGCCAGAGGGGAGAGGTGTATCTATGAGATCATATATACATATATACATACACATGTAGATGTACATACATGTATATAGGAGATAAAGGTTAAAAACACCAACTCAGTTTATGTGTAGCATTTTGTGTTCATGAAATGCTTTCTACACGTGATTTCATTTGATCTCCACAACAGCTCTCTGAGGTAGGTAGTGAAAGTATCCCCATTTAAATAATCCCATTTAACAGATGAAGAAATTGGGATTTGGAGAGGGGAAGGGACTTCCTCAAAGTCACATCTGATAAGTGGCAGCTCTGGCATTTGAACCCAAGTCTTTAGACTGCTCTTCAGTGATCTGGATGAATGATGATTAAAGCTGGGAAGAACAGATAGGAAATTAATGAATTATGGTCCCATTAAACTTCTGTTGCTAAAGAGAATTATTTAAGAGTCCATGACTTTATTTCTGTCATTAGTAAATTAGTACTCATGCATGATTAATGCTTTTTGTGTTTCACAGCAGGGAAGAGAACTCCGTGAGCATTTGCTTATGAAGGGCTGTAATTGAGACTGGAAACTTTTCTTAAACAATTAATTGTTTAAGAAATTAATTAATTCTTAAACATTCCTTGAATTTATTCTTTGTTTTTCATTCTTGAGCTAGTCCAAGTTTGAATGTTAGCTAGGACGTATTATATATATATATATATAGATATAGATATAGATATATATATATAGATATAGATATAGATATAGATAGATAGATAGATATAGATAGATAGATAGATATAGATATAGATAGATAGATAGATAGATATAGATATAGATATACATACATACATAATATGCATATATGTATTCTAGAATTCTAGAAGAATATATATGTATGTTTGTATATACACACACAGAAACACACCCTAGCTAAAGATCAAACTTCGACTACATATATAGTCTAGAACTCTAGACTATATGTGTGTGTGTGTGTGTGCGTGCGTATGTATGTGTATATGTATGTATACACACATATGTATTCTGGACTATAGTGCTATTCTAGAATTCTTTGTGTGTATGTATGTGTGTATGCATACATACACACATACACACATACACACACATTCACACATACATATACACACATATATAGTCTAGAATTCTAGAGGACCCTGTGCGTCTATGTGTGTATATGTGTGTGTGTCTATGTATATATATGTCTGTGTGTACGTACTTGCTAAAGATCAAATTTGGCCTAGCTCAGCATTCTAGAAGAATATATGTGTATGTGTGTGTTTGTGTACATGTTGTTGTGTTTGTCTTTCGTTCTCAAAGAGGATCATGGCATCAGGGAAATGATGACATGACTGGCAGTTGCCCTTGATTTGGGTGAGGGAGGGCTGTGCAAGATCACCAGCCTCACTTTCTCCTCCAGAGCCATCTGGGTCCAGTGGCCTGATACTCGCTAGGATGACTGGAAATAACCCGGGATGCAACGGGAGACCCTGGCCCCTTTTAGGCCAAAGCCTTTTCAAGTGCTCACTTTGAGTGAGGTAGTGCCCATTCAGTGAATAGGCCTCTTTAAGAAGTTAATCAAGGGATGGCCCCTTTAATCAAAATTAAAAAAAAAAATCAAACTGGGAGGGGAAGACCCTCAGGGTTCGTGGCCAAAAGAGTAACAGTTACTATTTGGTACTTACATTCATTCTGTGCTAGGAGGGCAGGGACCTATTGTCCAGTCTATGAGCTCCAGAGTGAATTGGGTTTAAGGCTTGGTTTTTGAGAGAGAAATCTAGCCAGTAAACCCAAAGGTAAGGAGCCACCTTCAGCACGTGCATATGTATGTATGTATGTATGTGTTATATATGTACATGTATATGTGTTCTATCTGGCAGCTAGGTGGTGCAGGGGAAACGGTGTTAGGCCTGGAATTAGGAAGACTCATCTTCCTGAGTTCAAATTTGGCTTCTGACATTTATTAGCTGTGTGACCCTGGGCAAGTCACTTAACCCTGTTTCCCTTATTCTCTTAATCTGTAAAATGAGCCGGAGAAGGAAGGGGCAAAACCACAAGAAATCCCCAAATGGGGTCATGAAGAGTTGGACACAACTGAAAAATAACTGACCAACATGTGTAGTTCATGCTAAAGATTAAACATGGACTAGTTCAGAAAAGAAGGAAAAGAATACATTCAAGGGATATTTAAGAATATTTACATATATGTACAGATGCGTATATATTCCTCCCCCAAAATTGCTTCTTAAAAACAAACCTTTTTAAAAGCCCCGAATTGTTTGTGCTTAGGTAAAATAATAGGGAGAATGAGTTTGGGGAGCTAGAGACCTGGGTTCCAATTCTTTCCTTAACTTCTGCGACGATCTCCAAGCAGCTGCTTCATCTGTCTTCTTATGCTTCAGTTTCTTCATTTGTCAAATGGATGTAAAAATTCCCATCTCCTGTCCATTTCCTAGGGATCTTGAAATAAAGACAATAATGTAAGTGAAAATTATTTTATGTCAGCTATAGTCAGTCAACAGGCATTTATTACTGAGCACTGGAGACATAAGATAAAAGATAAAAAAGATAAAAAAGAAAGATAAAAAACACAACCCCCACTCCCCAAGAGCCCCCATTCTAATGGGGTCGTTGAGGGTTGAGGGAGCTGAGGTCCAGAAACTCCAAGACTGGAGTTCCCAGACATGGTCGTTGAGGGGGAGCACCCCTCAGGGACCCAAGTCCTGGAGAGGGTCGGGGCCGTCTGGAATGAATTCACGATCTCAAGCATTCTTTAAGTCAAGGTGGCAAAGATTTGTTACGCTGTACAGCGGGCCAGAGTTCTTAGGGAACCTGCAACCTTAAAGGGGTGCAGGAAAGTTTTTATAAGAGATTTGGGGGTGAAATATGTCAATTAGGTGTTTTGGGGTGGGATTAGGGAGTGGTTAAGGGGTGGTCCGTTCTTAAAGGAACATGTACTTTATGTATCTACTGCGCAGGTATCTTACCCAGAGTTCACTGGGAAGTAGCCCAAGGGGGGAGCGACCTGGAGGTGTGGTTTTGACTGTGAAATGTCACAAAGTCAACTAACAGGGCTGACTGGGAATATCCAGGTGGCTTCCATCAAATGTCTTGTTAGACATGATGAATGTAAGGGAATATACGTTTGACTATGTCTAGGATACATATCAGTAAGGTCAGTAAGTAGTAAATATTGTTACGGCCCAGTGCACAGCCAGTTAGCACATACACAGGGAATCCAAACTAATAAATTCTATACGTACAATTGGCTGCAGTATCAGGAGGAGAGATAAGTGTTTTGCTAAGGCATGCTGCCCTTGAACTGGAGAGAAACTGCTAGGGCCAATGTTTTGAAGCTAGGGAGAGATGTGATTTTAGAACTGGATATGGTTTTGGAATTGGGGTCCAGGCACAGGCACCCAAGCAGAAGCTAAGGAGAAATGTAGTGTTAGAATTAGGGTCAAAGCACAAGCACCCAAGAATCCCCAGCAGGGTCTCCCTATGCAAAGAGTTATGTATACATAAGATATATACAGAGTAGTAGGAAGGTAATCCAGAAGGGAGGCAGTAGGGGTTTGGGGGTTGTGGGGAGAGGACCAGGCAAGGCCTCCTGCAAAAGGTGAGATTTGAGCAGGGCTTTGGAGGAAGCCAGGGAACAGTAAACATGGAGGAGAGAGGAGAGCATTCTAGGCATTAAGGACAACCAGAAAAAAGGCTTGGAGTTGGGAGTAAAGTGGGAAGGCCTTGCATTCTGTAAAGTGTCTTTACTTCTCATAGGACTTCCATAGATATTTCATGTTATCAATAGCATGTATTAAGCACTCACCAGGCATTGTGCTAGATGCAGGAGATACAAAGACGTATGAAATAGATTTCACCCTCAAGGAGCTTATTTGGGGAGACATTTGGGGAGACAACATGAACATCCTCACAAAGGCATAGAGAGGTATGTAGAATGCAAATTGTCTCATCATTTTATTTAAGATAAAAGTGAGGCAGAGAAAAGTTGCCGCTATCTGTGCACCACAGATTAGATAATTCTTGGTGGGTCTGAGAAGAGAACTCAGGTCTCTGGACTCTCATCCCACTGCATTTTCCACAAGATGAGAATGTCAGTGTATATGTTTAAACTCTAGTATTAACATAGGCTATCTCATTGGAGCTATAATATCAAATACAAATATACAAACCATGACTTTTTAATTCCCATGAAAAAAAATTAAGTCAAAAATACAATTAAGTGGGATCAAATAGTATATGAGGGGAAAATTCTAGTGAACACTTTGCACTTACATTGTGTATTTAAGAAGTATGCCAGAGAGAACTGAACAACAACTTTTAACTTCAGGTTTCTTGATCTTCCCTGCTTACTATATGGCCCTAATCAAGTCATTTGCTTTTCTGCATGCAATACTTTGTCCATAAAATGGATATTTTAATATATTGAGCTTATTTCCACCTCACAGAGATATTCTGAGGAATAACTAGTATGAATTTTTTTAATCTTTTGTAAACATGAATTCTAAGTAATTATTGTGTCAAGTTTTAAGTTAATTTTGTTCAACAGATGCTTTTGAGTATTCAGTCTCTATAGCAGTGTTGGCTGGTTGGTGTCCTTCATTCCCAAAGAGGACCAAAATGATGTGATTTATGTTGGAGTCAAAGTACAATGTATCTAATCAAACTAATATGAGCTTGGAAGGCTACCACGAATTGGGCATAGAGGGAGTAGGACACAAAAATAAGTAAAAAGCACACAATTCCTGTTCTTAGGGAGTCTCTACTTAGATGAAGAGGCAACAAGAACTTAATGCTACTTGCCAAACAGCAAGGTGCTATCTGATTATATAACCCAAATGTAAGGGTTGAGAGAAAGTGGCGAGTTTTGAGTCAGATTTGAAGAAGGTGAATTGGCAGAGAGGAAGATCAGACAGAGGGCATGAACAGGAGGCAGAAGTGTGCAAGAGGGACGTTCTTAAAATATATGACTCTCCCCCCTCAGGTGTGCTGTACTTCCTGATTGCTTGTTTGCTGCAAATTAAGTAGTTAAAATAATTTCCTTCAAGGGTTTTTGTACCATAGGGTGGTGAATGATGCTTCTCAGAATCTTCCTAGGATCCCTCAGCATCGGCCCCCATCAAAGACGACATCTGGGAAGACATTGGAGCCCAAGCCCCCCAACAAGGATAACTCTAAACAGGTAAAAAATGGAACTGCCTGAGCTTGTTTGCTGAATGGTCCTTTCATAATTGGTCCTCATCAGTCTTTCATGCTAAGATATAGCTAGCCAAAGGGGAGAAATTAAATTTTTTTTTGTTTTGGAATCAAGTTGATTCTCTTCCAATTCATGGTGAGAGGAAATCGTTATTTGCCTCGCTTAGATTTCTCACATGACTTTTTGGTGGAATTTGGTGGAATTACTTACCCTTTAAACATGAGCTCTAGACCCAAAACACTTTATGAGATTTGTGACCTCGGTCAGAGCAGGGAGAAACCAGGCAAGGTCTCCCAACCTGCATTGACCCGATGGATAATTCCACTTCTCTTCAAGGCTTTCTCTTATCATGAACTGAATTTCAAAAATACAGGCTAGAGAGAGGCAAGATGATGTAATGGACAGAGAGAGTTCCTGTTGGCTTTAGAATCATGAATACCTGGTTTCAAATCCTGCCTCTGAGACATAATGACTGTGTGACTGTGGACAAGTCACTTAACCTCTCAAGCAACTCTCTTAAGACTAAAGTTTCAGAGCAAGTGCTAGTTTGCATTGGTAAAGGGAGTTTTCTCACAAGGATTTCTTTATACCAATGAAATCACAAAAGCATTTTTTTTTAAATACAGGTTGCTATGAATTGGAGTGTTATGGGAGTCGATCATCATAAACATGTAACTGCCTGCAATCTAAGGGGCAGATAGGACTGAATAAGTACAGAGAACCCATGCTAGGCATTTGGGGGAAACTGTAGAATGGGAAATAAAAGTGGAAGGCAATGAAAAAGGGCGAAAATATTATAAAGGAAGAGTAGTGGGACGCAAAGGCATATGATCATGTTAATCATTGGTTAGCCAGGAGAACCTTTTCACCATCTAATCAGATCCTGTAATTCTTACGTATATTGGCTTATGAATGCTTACCTCAGGTAATTACAACATAATGCTAAAGAGGCAAAGGTGATGAGTGATGAGATACACTAGTTAGCTCTGTTCAACGTGTTCTCTTGATAAGGATATGTCTTTTGGATGGTTGGTCAGTAACATCACTTGGGTATATCAAAGATAGTATCTTACGTTACATAGAGAATGATGTTTCATTCAGTTGGAATTATGTACAAAATCACAAAAACACTGAAGAAATTTCCCCATTCATAAGACCGACATATTATATTTAATTTTTGAAGGTTATTTTCCCCCATAGTGTGCTCCTATGAAAACACTCAATGAATTAGTTCAGTACTACCAACAAAGAAAATGTGATCGTTATTTACTCATTCACCAAAAGTTAATTAACTGCCTACTGTGTGCCAAGCACTATGCCAGGTCCATAGTCTCTGCCCTCATAGAATTTATGGCCCATTTGGAGGATAAGACATAAACACAGGTAACCTTAATATGCATTACATGACAAGTGCAACGTATGCAGTTGCTGTGTGCAACTGGACCAATGTTCAAAGCTGAATTTTTATCCTTGCAACTGTTTTCCTCCTTCTTCAGGAGCCTGACAATCCAGCTCCCTTAGAGACTCTCGACCTTGGTTTAAGTGTATCAGGAGTCAGCAAAGGCATTGGAAGTGAAAATGCCCATCCAAGAAGGGTGAGTCGAACGCTGAAATACTCATCATTGGAAATGGGGAGATTTCTTATAAGACTTTGAAACAAATAGGATACCTTTTCCAATTGTAGTCCATTATAATCGAGGTTGTAACTATTGGTAGGTCTGTCACATATTATTTATTATTTTATTTACTCACTGGTCAATAGCAGCTTGCTAATGTTGTTACCTTTTATCTCTGATGTTGGGATCTAAATTTACAATGGAAGGGGAAAATGTTGATGGTTCCTAATCTTGTCCTTGGTAGAAATTTCTTTCCATATTGGGTCAACCACATGTTCTGATTCTTAATTGACAGTATCTCAAGCAGAAGAGATTCAAATTAAACAGACATTTGAGAGAAGAGAGTTTTATTCATAAAGTATTGCTGTGTGATCATCTACCTTTTCTAAGCAACAGCAAAGTTAAAATGTTCCTGCAAAAAATGACCTCTAGGATTCTATTTCCTTCAGAGTCCCTTTTCTATTTTTTTGGTTTGAACAGGCTGTTATTTATGCAACTTCTGATGCATCCAGCCCTAACCAGCCAAACTGAAATAATGGTGGAAAATGCAGTGCCTCTTAGATAACTGAGGCAAAAAAAACCCAAACAAACCCCAAACCTAAACCCTTATGCGAATGAACTAGGTAGTTTAGAAAAACTACCTTGAAGTCTGCATAATTTGGATAGGAGACTAGAACTGAGATAATTAAACCTTTCTTTATTTAGCCTATGTTGATTAATTCCTAACTCTTTTTCACCCTTCACCCCCATATTGAGAGGAACCTCTACTGTTCAGGGCTCCTGGCTTCATTATGTATCCCAGCCAATTCAGTAGATTAGAAGTTCCCAATGTTTTTTTTTTTTGTGGTGAGTTACTGTGTTCCTACACTGAAGCATTATGATTGACTGTGGGCAGAATGTTGGGAAGATGTGTGGAAAGGAAGATGCCAACCTAGATGTTCACTCAGCTGGCCTTAAAGAAAGCAGCATGCACTAGCAATTTTCAGAATCACTCTCATTCCCTCTAGAAATGCTCTCAGGATACAGGGAGGAAGGTGTGATACTAAATGTCACCCTCACCCCTCCCTCAGCCCATAGATACTTGAAGTTGGGAAGCTAGGGCCATTTTGAATGCCCAAGGAGCATAGCCTTCATTCTTGCCCTCTTCTCCATAGTATGTGGTGTCCAAGGAGAAAAATGAAAGAAATATAGCATGAAGTAGTTCCTGCGATAGAATATGGCTGGCTTATTTAGAATCCTTGCTCTAGGCTGTAAATTTTGTTTTGCTGTTATACCAAAAAGTACCTTAATCACCCATTTAATAGTAGGTTTGTTCATTTTCTGTACGTATGGTTTTTTCTTCCAATAAGCTCATCTCCTGTTGAGAATGCACATTTTCAAAGCATAAGAAGACTTGAAGTGTATTATATATTGTATAGTATTTGTTAGATTTGGTGGACGGAATATGACAGCAGGGGTGTGATCATCCCTCTGAGTCTTTACTTATATCCACTGAGGCAAAACTACCTCTATTTGATGACCTAGGACATTTTTCTCCCATAGTTGAGTCTTCGTGGTGTAGTGGAATGAGCACTGGGCTGGGAATTAGGAGAACTGGTTCTCTTCCTGGGTCTTCTACTTTAGAAAGTCACCTAATTTCTCTGACCTTCAGTTTCTTTCTCTCTAAAATTTTGGAATTGGAATATGTGTTGTCTGAGGTTGTTTTAAGCTCCAAAATTCCATGATTCTATTAGGTACAGGCCACCTTTTTGCTATATTTCTTGTTTTAGAAATCTTGCCTTATACACTTAAAATACATAAAAATAATTCCTGTAGCTTTAATAAAGATGGAAAATTAACTTAATGTTTAAGTCTAAAATTCAAGTGAAATATTTCAACACAGTAAATAACCATTGTTAACTTTCAGGGTCAAGCAGTTGACTTCCATGGGTTGATCACAGATGCTATCAAAGGAACAACCAATGAAATAACCTTAAACAGTTTTGACTATAATGCAGACCCTTCAGTAAGTGGCAGCTATGTTATATTTGTCTTTCAAAAGATATCAAAATCCTAAATGAACTTTAGAAATCGAATCCTCAGAAATGCAATTAGAAACAGTTCAAATCACTGGTCATTGTAGCTCACTACCGTGTGTTCATGTACGCTGTTTTCCTTTTCCAAATTGTGACACCACATTTTAATGTAAGGCTTTTTCTTTCTACCTTCAGGTACGATTGCTAAAACCTCTCAGTTCATTTATTGGCATGAATAGTGAGATGAGAGAACTTGCAGCTGTTGTGAGCAGGGTAAGATCTGATATTCAATTCACAAATTTACTAAGCCTGATTGTGGCTACTGGAGCATGTAGGCAGTTTCTTTTATTAATAACAATAAATATGATCATTTATTTATAAAGTGCCCCCACTTGCAAAGATGCTCATATTTAGAGCCACAATAATGCATGATAAATAAATTATAGAAGCATAAAATTACAATACAAAAAGCCCATCTTACTGTAGAGACCAAGAAAACCAACTGAAGAAGGAGTTACTTGCAGCTAAGGTAAAAAATACCATCTCCTCACCACCCCCACCCCCAGCCAAAAAACAAAACAAAACAAAAACTTTCTTTAGGTCTTATTTAGGTGGTTTCAGAGAAAGATAAAAGAATGTCAAGAAGATGATTTCATAATTTGGAATAATTCAGGAGAAACTAGACCATTACGAAAGAGATTTCTCTGATGATGCCAACCAAAAGGACTACTTCTGGCTTTTTATATTTGTGGATCACAGTATTAGAGTCTGGAGGCAGATAGCAGGAAGTGTTGCCTGAACCATCCTTCATAAAGTAGATGAAGCAAGAGGGTAAATCAATGCTGAGAGCAGGATACAAGAGCAGGAAGGGACCTCAGAGGTCACACAGTTCAACCCGATGCTTGATGGGTGAATCCCCACTAGATCTTCAACAAGTGGTACCCCGTCTCTGCTTGGGGTAGTCCACCCAGCTTTCAGATAAGTACAAGTCATGTCCTGTGCTTCCTTTTCTTTTATCTCTACATTCACTCCCTGGATAATCTCATCAGCTCCTACATCTTCAGTTATTTTTACGTTAATGATTCCCAGATCTTCGTATTCTTCCCCACTCTCTCTTTGGATCTCCCCTCCTATATCACTGACTGCCTATCAGATACTTTGAACTGCATGTACCATACATAGCTCAAACTTAACATGTCCAAAACAGAACTCAGTATCTTTTCTCCCAAACCCACCCCTCTTCCTAATTTCCCTACTATCTTTGAGGAAGCCATCATCTTCCCAGTCACCCAAGTTTGCAACATTGGTTGTGGTCCTCATCCGTACTCTTACCCAGTATATCCAATCAATTGCCAAATCTTGTTTTCCCTCCACAGTATATAACTCATATACATATTCTTCTCCCACTTCCATAGTCTGTTCCCATGACTAGAATGCTCTCCCTCTTTATTCGTACCTTTTAGAATCACTGGCTTCTTTGAAAACTCAACTCAAATCCCACTGCCTGCTGGAGAGATTGGTGTCCTTCCCCCTCGCCCCACTTCCCTGGCCCAGACTGCCCTCTGAGATTATCATCTGCTCTTCATGTATCTTGTATGTACCTATAACTATGTACAGCACGGATTAGTGCAAATAATGAGTCCCCTGAAGAGGTCACCTGTGGTCAAATTGGTGCTATTTGAAGTGATATTAATGTAAAATATGCTAGTTGGTTCCAGCCCAGTAGAAATATGTGAATTCAAATAAGTGATCATTTCCAAGATTTATTATTTGCAGTAAATAGGACCTAGCTCTCGGTGCTCCCCACCCCCACTCTAACCCACCACTCCCAGTAAAATTAAGCTCCTTGAGGGCAGGATGTATTTTGCTTTATATTTGCATCTTCAATACTTAGCACATAGTAAGCACTTAATGCTGGTTGACTGATCCACTACTGTTGGTAGCAGATTATATCTGCTGCTACCTTGGAAAGTGATATTTTGACTCTATCTCACGTGGAACCACTTTGATGACTTAGATGCTTGTATTGATGTGAGAAACAATATAGATCCTTGAATTATCAGCTTTCTTTCTAATTTCATGCTGCCTCCTATAGTTAAATAAACAATGGAACATAGACTTGCCTTAGAGAAAAGCCCCTTCCTCCATAGAGAATAACAGCGGAGCTGAAGGGATCTCAAAGACCCTTAGTTGACCTCCTTCGCTTTACAGATGAGGAACCCGAGGACCAAGGTGACTTGTCCAGACACGAGTGTCAGATAGGCAGGATTTGAACCTAAAACTTCTCACTCCTGAATACGGGCTCTTTCCCTTGCACTACATTCCAACCCCCATTTCCAAAACTCAATCAGCTCCACCGACTATCACGTGGACTGACTTCATCAAAAGTGCTCCAGCAAAGGCCGGAAGACTTCTTGGGCTAAGCTTTTGTCGTAGAAGGAAATCTGACATTAGACTCTGTAGCATTAGGAATATGTGACCGTAATGTAAACACCAATCACTTAAAAAAAACAAAAACAAAACCTGAGTCCTGTCAATTGTAACTTAAATTTTTTTTTACTTTTTTTAAATATCACTTACATTTCCTAGTGTATCTCCCACTCCCACTCCCAGAGTGCTGTCCCTTATAACAAAGAATTTTAAAAAGAGAAAAAATAATATAGAAAACCTAAGTAGTACATTGCAAAAATGTGACATTATACGCAGTGTTCCACATCCATAGTCCTCTACCTCTTCTCATCTTTGGATCCAAGCTTGGTCAGACACTCACTAGATGTATGAGCCTGGGCAAGTCACTTAACCTCTAACCTTTGCCTCACTTTCCCCATCTGTAAAACGAGGGTAATAAAGCCTCTACCTCCCGGGGATTGTTGTGAGGAGCAAGTGAGATAACAATTGTAAAGCACTGAGCACAGTGCCTGGCAAGTAGTAAGTCCTATATAAACATTAGCTATTCCCGTACCATATAACATTCGTCTTTAGCTGTTATTGTCTTGTCCATTTACATTGTTTGTGCGTCCTGTATATTGTTTTCCTAGTTCTGCTTACTTCACTTGCTATCAGTTCATACGTATCATCTTTTTAACAAAAAGCGTGATGTGAACAAAACAATCGTAGAGTGTCAGCTGGAAGTGTCTTTGGTGGTCATATGTCCAATCTCTACTTGAGAACTTCAGAGGCAACCAACTCTATTGCTTGGACAGTTTTAATCATGGGAAATGTCCTCCCCATACTGAGCTCACACTGTAAGGGTATTGTTCATAAGGACACCAACCTTGATCTCAATTATGGAAAAAAAGTCTTCAGTTGGAACATAGCTGCCTACACCCAGAGGTACTTTGAAGACCAACTAGATATATGCTGTTACCTTGGTCTTGGTTGCTTTTTTGCCAAAGGTAGTGACTAGCAATCAAGGGAACATGTAAAAATTTTTTGAAAATAAAGTTGGTCACCGGATGTGAAATTTAATCTTTAGGTCTAATCTGTGGGGTCATCTGGATTTTATAATGTTTGTCACTCATGTCTTTGTTAACATTCCTAGTACGCATTGGCAGGTCTCACAATCTTTATGGAATATCTTATTGTAAGAACAGTTCCATGACTGTATCTTCCTTGGTGACATTGAATCATGTTAGAAAGAAAGCTTTTCTGATACAAAAGACTTACAAATTCAGGTGGCCCGATGCAGGAAAAGACCCTGAGAGACTTTTCTTATGCTTCTTGTGAAATTGAAGTTTAGAAACTCTAAATTAGTTATCAGTAAAAGCCATCTTAATTGATTGTCTCAAATAGTTTCAAATGCATCTAAAAATCACGAGATTAAAGTCCCTATAAGAGAGAAACCTGCACTTTAGTTTGGTAGTTGACATTTTAGAATTTGGTAGAAGCAATTGCTACCTGATAGAAACGGAGCCGTCACTGGGGATAAAAAGAAATTGCTTTCTAAATAGCATTACCTCTTTTTGTGTAATGAATTAGGAAAGTGTTAGCAAGAAAAAAAGAGCCCAGTACTCCTTCAGTAACTCTGTTTCACAGTAAAAACTCATGTAATTCGAAGGCATATTCTGGAGCCTCTTTAATTATTGCCATAAATCACCTTTATTTGTTATCGACTGAAGGCAGGTGAAGTCCGTAGTTACGAGATTTTTTCTAGAAGTATTTTGTCATCGATGGCTTCTCTCGGGAAAAGAACTGAACGTTTTCATGGCCTCCCTTTGGCAAACTAACCAAAAATTCCAGTGTGTCCATGTATAAAGTGAAAAGTTTTTTATAACTGGCACTTTATGGCCTATTATAAGTCAGGTGTTGTTCTGTCTCTGTGTTTATTATTGTTGTAGAGAAAAACATTAATTTTAACAAAATGATCAAATGTGCATTGCAGGACATTTATCTCCAAAATCCCAACATAAAGTGGAACGACATTATTGGACTTGATGCAGCCAAGCAGTTAGTCAAAGAGGCTGTTGTGTATCCTATAAGGGTAAGAACAAAAAAGCTTTAAAGTCACCTCTTGGGAGTTATCCCTGCCCAATATCAATTGGACAGATATATGTTAGAGTCACATGCAATAGGAAATGAAGTACAGGGTGTCTTGTCTTCCCTGAATTAGCTTCTTAGCCGTATCATGCTGCTTTGCCCAGATTGGGGCAATCTAAAGCCAGATCCGTAATGTTCATGTCCATTTGGAAACCCTGTCATATTGATGACCTAGTCGAAGATAATTAATTAGCTGGGTAAAATAACTCCTTAAGATTACAGAGCCATAGGATCATAGATTTAGGGCTTACGGAATAATTGGATATATTAAGTTATTCTTTGAATAGTGTGTCACTATCTATTCAACTTCACATCTGCCCCCTAAAACTATACCTTTTATAGTGAAAATGCCTTCCTTTAAAAGGACATACCTCATCCACTTGCTTTATCCCCGTTATCCTCATTGGACCCTGTGTGGGGCAGATAGACCAAGTA
Organism: Trichosurus vulpecula; assembly: GCF_011100635.1. Lineage (NCBI taxonomy): Eukaryota > Metazoa > Chordata > Mammalia > Diprotodontia > Phalangeridae > Trichosurus > Trichosurus vulpecula. The sequence continues at coordinate 378,716,930 of NC_050573.1, forward strand.
TTATTATCCCCATTTTACAGGTGAATAAATTGAGAATCAGAAAGAGTTATAGGTTATTGAAAATGTTAGTGCTAGAAGGGCCCTTAGAGATCATTAAATCTCTTCTTTATAAAGGTAAGGAAACTGAGGCACAGAGCAATTACCGACACTGGAAAGTTCACATTGCTAAAGCCACCCACCTGGATATAATTTCTTTTTCTTCTCAATCCTTAAAGCACCTTGTCCCTTTCTTAAGATACGATATCTTAAGATAAGGTACTATGTACCTGCTTTATTCTAACTGATTACTAGTTCCTTGAGGGTAGAGACTGTCTCATTCAGCTTTGTATTCCTCACAGCACCTACCAACCAGTCAATTAGTAAGTATTTATTAAGTATTTACTGCGTGCTGTCCACTGTGCTAAGCACCATGGATTCAACAGGAGGCAAAAGACAGTCCCTACTCTCAAGGAGCTCACACTCTAATGATAGTGCCTTGTACCAAGTAGCAAAGTTTCAAATATTTGTTAAATTTTGATCAATTAATCCAAATAAAATCCCATTACAATAAGCTAAAAAAAAAGGGAGGGAAATGTTCCTCTTCCTTCTACCTCTGTCTACATCTTGGTATATTTATACGTGCTGGGCTCAGGCAACTAAGAACTTCCGTACTGTCATAGATAGAATTGCAGTCTGCTTTGGTGGGATAACTTCCCACAAATGGGAGTTCTCTTCACTGATTAAGTCACAGATCCTTTAAGTATTTATGTTATTTTGATGTGGTATCTGCATTGCGCTGGAAAGCATATGTATTATGTTGGAGTTGTATGAATATCACAAAAGTATCAGGTTATTATTTCTAATTTGTAAGATTCTTCTGCCTCCAAAAAAAGAGTCTTAAAAAAAGACTAAAACTTTATTAAGAATAAAGTTTTTAAAAATTCAAAGCCAGAGAATCAAGTTGGTCACCAGACGTGAAATTTAATCCCATTCAATACATCTTGTAGCTCTACTTGGTGAGAGGCCTGGATTTTATGTTTGTCACTTGTCTCTGCTGGCTTTCCTAGTGCACATTGGTACAAAACACATAATTGTCCCTGAATTTCTCTTGTTTCCATAGTATCCACAGCTGTTTACGGGGATTCTTTCCCCATGGAAAGGACTGTTACTTTATGGCCCTCCAGGTAAATACACATTTTTATATCTTCTACTTTTGTTTCTGTGTTAACCAAGTTATCCTTTTGTTGAGAGGGATTGAAAGTGTCATATTCCACTTCTACCCATTGGAAAAGTTGCTATTGTAGGTCTCAGCCCAGTTGAGCCCACCTCTAGATGGTGTCTGGCTTCTGCATCTCTATGTTTTATACTTAAGAAAATTCAGTCTCAATTCTTGCATCTCTAGGTACTGGAAAGACTTTGTTGGCTAAAGCTGTGGCTACTGAATGCAAAACAACCTTCTTTAATATTTCTGCATCCACCATTGTCAGCAAGTGGAGAGGTGATTCAGAAAAACTCGTCCGGGTAGGAACCCCTGATTTTGTTTTCTATAAGTTCTCATAGGGTAGAAGGAAGTGAGGAGGTGATTTCCCCTGGTTTCAGAGATGATGCTTGTGAGAAATTGCACTGTGGGGTTTTCTTTTCCATGAACATACAAAATAGAATGACCATTTTTACCTTTGATCATACATCCTATCATAGGATCATTAACAAAGGACAGTCATCCCCTCTGGATTCTAGTTTCTTGGGGGAATGGAGACAGAAGAAGGCCTTTATATAGCACTAGTATTTGCCATATTATCTCATTTGATCCTCACAATAACTTTAGGAGGTAGTTGCTGTTAATTATCTCCATTTTACAATTGAGGAAACTGAGGCAACCAGCAGTTAGGTGACTTGCCCAGAGTCCCACAGCTACTAAGTGTCTGAGGAGGGATTTAAACTCAGGTCTTGTCTCCAGACCCAGAGCTCTGTGCACTATGGTGCCACCTAGCTGCCTATCAACAACTTATTGCTCATTTGATTTCCATCCTTTTCCAGGGCACAGATTATTGTCATTGACAGAGAAAATAGAAACAAAATAAGAATTAAACAATTCAGCTTTCCTTCTGTCTTTAGTTATTGTTATCCCATGCACTCCAAGCATCAGCTTTCTCCCTTCTTTAATTTTCTATGATTTAAAAAAAACACAAAAACAAAACAAAACAAACACCTTTTTAGTTATATATTTCCTTTGTTTGGCATTTAAGGCCCTCTGCCACCTGGCTCAAAGATCCTGCTCCAGCTCTGTTTCACATTTTTGCTTTTCACGTACTTTTATATTCCACCCAAACTGGATTACTAGTCCATCTCCAAACTCAATGTCCTGTCCGTGATATATAGTCTCTCCTTGTCTTTTGCCTTTTAGAATCCTTACCTTCCTTTTAGGCCCAGCTCAGCCACCTCTTCCATGAAGTTTTTTAGAACTCCCCCCTCAAATTACCTGGTGCATATCATAACCCCTCAACAGAACATAGACTCTTTGATGACTTGTTCTGGTTTATATCTGTCTCTGTATTCCCAGCACCTAACAGTAGAAGGAGATGATCAGAGAATAGTTGTGGAATTATCATTGTCGATCCTCATTTTCCTCACTTGCACAGTGGTGATAACAATACCTGTTTTGCTTGATTCATGGTTATGAGATGGTATATTTGAAATCTCTAAAGGATATTGGGAGGGTCCCAAAGTCCTCTCCTCTCTCCTTTTCTTTATATACTTCTGCCTTGACGCTTTAACTTCCTCCCTTGACTTCAAATCTTATCTCTATACAGATGACTCCCCAGATTTTTTATATCCTTGATCTCCCTCTTATGCACTAGGCCCACATCTTCCAGCTGTTTCTCATTTGGCACCTCGATCAGACGCTTCCCAAAACTAGCCTTGTTATCTTTCCTCTAAACCCTAGTCCCCTCTCCAACTTGCGGGTTAAATTTTTCCAGAGAAGTCTCAGGGACCACAGTAACTGCCTTCAAGTATTTGTCAAGTAGGCGAGGGATTATATTTGTTCTCTTTGGCCTTAGGGCAGAACCAAGAGACATGAGTAGAAACTGCAGAGGCAAATTTAGGCTTGAATTCAAGAAAATTTTCCTACCAATTTGATTTTGCCTCCTGGGTCATCTTCAGTTGTCCTGGTAAATATCAGGCCACTGGACTCAGATGGCCCTGGAGGAGAAAGTGAGACAGATGACCTTGCACAGCCCTCCCTCACTTAAGTCAAAGTCAACTGCTAGTCATGTCATCATTTTCCTGATGTCATGGTCCTCTTTGAGAACAAAGGACAAACACACAATAAATTTTTTTTTAATTCTGAATTTAACAAATATCAAAGAAAATGAGTATTTCTATATACTTAATAAAAGAAGAAGAATATTTGTATGTGCGATTATGAATCTCTTTATACACAGTTTGCTTTTCTTTTAAAACTTATGATAGTGCATACCCTTTGATCCAGCAATACCATTACTAGGTTTGTATCCCAAAGAGATTAAAAATAAAGGGTGGGGTGGGGGAAGGACCTATTCACACAAAAATATTTATAGCAGTTCTTTTTGTGGTGGCAAAAAATTAGAAATTGAAGGGATGTCCACCAATTGGGGAATGGCTAAACAAATTGTAGTATATTATTGTAATGGAATATTACTGTATTATAACAAATGATGAGCAGGCAGGTTATAGAGAAACCTGGAAAGACATATATGAACTGGTGCAAAATGAAGCGGAGCCAGCAAAATCTTGTATACTGTAGCAGCAATACTATATAATGATGATCAACTGTGAATGACTGATCTATTCTCAGCAGTACAATGATCCAAGACAATTCCAAAAAACTCATGATGAAAAAAATGCTGGCCACCTTCAGAGAAAGAACTGGTGGAGTCTGAATTTAGATTGAAGCATACTATATTTCATTTTCTGTATTTTTTCATGATTTGGGTCTGTATCTTCTTTCACAACATGACCAATTTGGTAATAGGTTTTACATGATTGAACATGTATAACCTATATCAAATTGCTTAGTGTCTCAGGGAGGTAGGGAGGTGAGAGAGGAGAGAGAAAATTCAGAATTCAAAAAAATTTTTTAAATGAATGTTACAAATTAATTTTACATGTAAGTGGGGAAAAATAAAATACTATTAAAATATGATAAACTCAACATGCAACTTTCAAAGCTACCTGGCTTATCTCTGATTCTTTTTGGCCTTCCCTTTTTTCCTCTTTTGTACCAAAAACAAAATCCTTCTCTTTTCTTTCTTTTCTTTCTTTTTCTTTGGAAAACCCATCCCCATATTCCTTCTCCCTCCCCTACTCTCTTTTTTAAAAAAAAGGAAAGGAAAAATAAAATCCTTGTAACAAATACACATCTGACTTCATTAAATAATAATAATAATATAAAATAATGGCTGGTGTTTATACTTTGAAGGTTTGCAGAGTGCTTTAATTGATCCTTACCACATACCTACGAGGTAGGTGTTGCTACACATGAGGAAACTGAAGTTCATAAAAGTCTGGTGATTTACCCAGAGCTGTGCAGCTAGTGTCTATCTAAAGCAGCTGGATTTGAATCCAGGTCTTCCCGACTTCTCAGGGGTCCCAGTGCTCCCTCAGTCTCTTAGGTTAGAATTCTTGGTGTTCTCTTTTCCTTTTCCCTGTCTCTCTCACCTCTCATATATAAGCCCTATGAATTTGCTCTTGCATATCTCTCACTTTTATCCCATATTCCCTGTTTCTATCTCCACCATTCAGATACAGGCCATCATTAGTCCTACCTGGACTCTGAAGACTGGCCTCCTCATAGTTCTTCCCATCTCTACTTCCTGCTTCCCCTGACCTCTCTTCCACACTGTGGCCAGCTTTCTCTTCTTTATGTATTGCACAAGCACGTTCATGTCGTTCCTTTGCTTAGAAGTCTTCAATGTCCAACTAAGTAAAAGAGGTAGTCAAAGGCCTCTGCAGCTTGGCACTACCCTCCTTCCTCACGTACTCTTTCTTCCGTATTTTTGATGGTATTCTCTTCCAGGTCTTTTGCCTTCCAAACCACAGTGAACTTCTTTTTGTCCCCTATAGGAGCCCATACTTTCTTGCCTTTGTTCCTTTGTCCCAGTTTCTGGAATCTCTATTCAACTACTGAATTCCAGTAGGTTCTGTAAAAACCAACTTAACAGTGACTTCGTCCTTGAAGTCTTCTGAACATCCTTTCAGCTTGCCCCTCCCTTGCGCTTAACATAGCACTTCACGTATTTATTAAGTATTATACATTATCTCAAATGATGTATATAAAGTTCTTTGCAAACTTTAAGTAGCATGAAGATGTCAGTTTTATTTTCTTTTTTATTATATCTGATTTCATTGGCATAGGGAACTCCTGGTTTGAGGAAATTCCATCTACCAATACAAATCAGGAAGTGCTCTGAAATTTAGTTACCTGAGGAACCAAGACTTGCCCAGGAGCACACTATCAGTATGTGTTTCAGGCAGGTCCGTTCTCTCCGCTATTTCAGATGCCTCTCTGTTGTTATTGGCATTGTCATAATCACCATCATCATGTTCTTCTTTTTTCTGTGGAGTGCAGATAGAAATAGGCTGAGAACAAGTTGCCGCCCTATTTCTAGTCCTTTACATGTAATGTCCTACACATCGTTGCACAAGAGGATAGAATAACTGCTTTTTATAGTGGAATAAACGTATTTAGGATGGAACCTCATCCTCTGCATGCCCACTGAGAATAGCACAGACAGGACAACAGGGATGGGCCACATCTCACATTGTTCTCACATGGTTTTGATCTGCTAGGTCTCTATGTTTTGAAAGCTTTTTAATCAGTCAAAAAGCATTTATTAAGTACTTACTATGTACTAGACACTAGGGATACTAAGGCAAAAAACCCAATTCTTTATCTCAAGGAACTTATTTTCTATTTGAGGGGAGGGAAAGATGACATGTACCTGCAGAATAAATCTACACAAAGGAAATTCAAGGTGGTTATTGATGTAGGGCACAAGTAGTTGGGGAGGGGAGTGAGGAAGGCCTTCTTTACAAGGCATTGGGGCTTGAGGTGTATCTTGAAAGGAGATTCTGTGAGGTGGAGATTAGGAGGAAGTACATTCCAGGCATGGGAATGGCCATTTCAGAGTCATGGAGTTCCACCTGTGAGGTATAGAGAGATGGCCAATTTGGTATTAGAAGGGGAGCAGTGTGCAAATAAGGCTGGAAAGAGGTAGGAGCCAGGTTGAGAAGAACTTTACATCCAAATAGAAGGGTTTATATTTGATTCTAGAGGCAATAGGAAGCAATAGAGTTTATTGAGTAGGTAAATGAAGTAGTGGGACCTGGACTTGAGATTACTTTAACAGCTGTATAGAGGGTGGATGTGAATGGAGAGAGACTTGATGAAGTGAGACTAATTAGGAAGCCATTACAATAGTCTAGGGAAGAAGAGATGAGGGCCTCACTTAAGATGACAGCTATGTGACTAGAGAAGGGGTCAGATGCAGGAAATGCTGTGGAGATCAAACAACAAGATTTGGAAACTAATCAGTTATGTGATTCCAAGGAGACAGTAGAGTGGAGGGTAACTCCAAGGTTATGGACTGGGAAGATTGGAAGAACAGTGACACGCTTGACAGAAATGGGAAAGTTTTGTGGAGGAGTTCATTTGGAGGAGGGGAGGGAAGAGAGAGACATTTGAGATGTCTGAGACTTCCAGTTAGAAATGTCCAAGAGGCACCTGGGAATATGAAGCTGGAGCTCAGAAGGGAGACCAGGGCTAGATATAAAGATCTGTGAGTCATCTGCATAGAGATGATAATTAAACCCATTGGAACTGATGAGGTCTTTGAGGGAGAATGTAGAGAGAGAGAAAAAAAAATGGCCCAGGACCAAATATTGGAGAACACTCATCCTTAGGTAGCATAATATGGATGATAAATGAGCAACGAATCCTAAGGAGTGATGAGACTAATAGAAGGAGACCCAGCAGAGACAAGTGCCATGAAAACCCGGAAGGAGAACGTATCCAGGAGAGAGAAGTCAGTTAATAGTGTTAAATGCAGCAGAGAGGTCAAGGATGAGGACTGAGAAAAGACCATCAGATTTGACAAATAGGAGATTGTTGATAATTTTGGAGAGGGCAGTTTTAATTGAGTGATGAGGCCAGAAGTGAGATTGCAAAGGGATGAAGAATGAGTGAGAGGAGAAGAAGTGAAGGCAATGAGTGTCAATAGCTTTTTATAGGAGTTAAGCTAAGAGAGAGAGGAGAAACATGAGAATGGTAGCAGAGATGATCTGCTCTATCTAGTGGGGATTTCTCATGGATGGGGCAGACCTGGATGTGTTTGTAAGCAGCAGAGAAGGAACCAGTAGATTGGGAGAGGTTGAACATTTGAAGGGGGAGGATAATTGAGGGGCAATCTGCTGGACAGGATCAGAGGGGACAGGATAAGGGAGTCTTGTAGAAGATTTGGCCTTCACTAGGTGAAGGGCCACTTCATTATCAGAGACTGGAGGAAAGGATGGAGAGGATGGGATGATGTCAGGTGGTTTTGAAATGATGGCAAGGGAAGAGGGGGAGCTCATGAGGAATGGCCTTAACTTTCTCAGTGAAGAAAGATGGGAAGAGGAGAAATGGAGATGTGAGAGGCTTGAAGAGAGAAAATATGGTTTGAAGTTGCTTCTGTGTAGAGCAGAATGTGATCAAAAAATAGGAAGGTAAGGCATAGGGAGAGATAGAATAAGAAGAGGTAAGTAGAGGAATATAATTTTTTTTATTATGGAAATGGAACCCTTAAGGGTAATGGTGAGATCCAAAGTATAATCCAAAATATAACATAGTGGGGATGGGAAAGAGAAAAATGCAATGGTATTTATACTGTTGCATTCAGGAGAATGTTTAATGAGTAAACATATGAGTAAGAATATAGATAGAATATAAAATAATGAGTAAGAAAATGATAATAATAGTTTATGTTTACATAATGCTTTCACAAACATCTCATTTGATCAAATATTCCTATAGTCAAAGAAAAATTAATTCTCATATTTCAGTGGCTAAATTGGTGTCCCTTGGGCCTACCATGCATTTTCTTTTCAATAGATTATGGCTTATTTGGAAGCTTACTAAGTGACTTTAAATTTGTGGTCTGTGTGTTCTCATCAGTAGGTACTAAAAGAATATAGTAAAACCTCAAATAACCAAGATCCAATTTACCAGAACTCTCAATTAGCCTAATTAAAAAAAACTGGTCTACTTTTTATAAATCCAGTGTTTCTAAAAAGTTAACAAATATTAAGAATTTGTTAATTTCCCCAGCCCTGCAAGTAAAATAAAAAATACCACATAACCTACAATTGGAACATGCACACACAAACATGTGCACAGGGATACACACTCACACACACACACACACACACACACACACACACTCTTCAATCAGAATCAGAATGTCCCAGAAGCAGCACAAATTCAGCTCAGTCTCCCAGACCTTTTCCATCTATAATGAGAATTGATGTTCAGAACTATCCTACTAAAACCCTGCAAACACTTTATCAAAGAGAAGTTTGGTAATGTTCCCTGAAGACTGGACTTGAGCAAAACAAGTAAATCAGCTCAGATGTGTTAACAACATTTGCATCAAGGGTGAGTTGAAAAAGACTTTTTTGTTAACCTTGAATTAAACAGGAAATTTATTTAGCCAGATGTTCACATTTCACTAGGGTTTCAGTTATTTGGGGTTTTGTTGTATTTAAGGGCAATTTAGTAGAGAGGAATTTTTTACTTTCCTTGGCTCAGTCCACTTTTTTTTGTTTTTAAATTTTAAAGACTGGGTTTTTCTTCTCTTGCCCAGTCTGGAAGGGCAGGAAGTACAGGGGCTTCTCAAGTGCAGGATCCCACTGTGATCAACATGGGAGCTTTGACCCCATTCCATTTCCAACTTGGGCCAGTTTGCCCCTCCTTAAGTAGCCTCATGGCCTCCTTGCTCCTGGAGGTTCACCACACATATTAATATGAACTTAACTCAGACATCCTATCAGTGTAGCCCACTGCAGCCCAGAACTCCCAAGCTCAAAAGATCTGCCAGCCTCAGCCTCCCTGTTAACAGGGATTATAGGCATACTATCATAAATTCATACTGGCTACCCCACCCTATCCTTTATTTTAAAAAACATTTGGAAAAAGGAAAAATTTAACATCTACTGACTTCAGGAATTTACATCCTGTCAGAACTCATGTTGAACACTGTCTTGACTTTCTGAGCGCTTGGCATTGGCTTGGTGGAAAAACACTTGGCCTGGCATAAATCTACTCTCTCTTCATTTAGAAGCCTTTCACAGGACCTTTAGGACCTTCCCCTAAATCAGAGAGGAGAGTTTTCCTGACGTTTGTTTCCCTTATTTCAATTAAAGAGTTATTTATAGATGACGGTTTGGTTATGTCCCTCTTCTCCTAATGGGTGAAGGCATTTGTTCATGCCTCTTAAGAATGTGATTGCTGTTGAATACTTGAGTGATCTCTTTAGCAAATGCATGCAACTTGTTGATACCTGCCTTCTTTCAATTCCACAAGTCCTATGGAGGATCCACCCGACTTCCTCCAAGTCCTTGGAGATGCTTAGGTACACTGTTCTGTGCATATTCATCGTTACATGTTCTGATGTTGCGGAAACAACACTGGACTGAGATTTGGGGCACTCAGGTTCGATTCTCACTCTTGCCATTCTCTGACCTTGGGCAAATCACCTCACTTCTCTGAGGTCGGTTTCTTCAGTTGTAAAATGAGAGCACTGGCCTAGATGATTTAGTAAAAACAGAAGTATGCAGTATGCTGTGATTTTATCTTGTGCTGGGGTGAGGCGATCAACCCACAAGGCAAAAGTCCTTCATAGTCAAAATTAGCTTCCTTCCAATGTCTTAAATCTCATAGAAAGTTTAGGAGTTTGGAATGGGAGTCTGATCAAACTGCAGCTAAATGAGACCTTGTTACTTATCATTTGGGGATGAGAAGAGTAAATCAGTGGTGGCTATAAACCAGTCTGGGCTCTTCTCGTGGATTGTCCCAGCTCCAGGGGACTCGAGGGTGAGGCTTGGGAAACATGGCCTGTGGATGACCTACTTCCCAGTGCCATTGGATGGTTTTGTGCCTGCATAGCTTATGTAAATCCAGTTTTTCCTCTTCTTTTTTCTTGTTTTATGCATGTGGTTGAGCTTACCTAAGTTAAATGCATTTGTGATACAACTCTTATGTCGTATCTTTCATTTTTTTATTCTTCACTAGAGTAGATTGCAGTTGCTTCATTCATTTCCAACCTTGTGATCATCATGTTTTAGGGCAAGGAAATAAATAGTCTGTTTAAACCAGAGTATTTCTAATGATCAATCTGGACCCAGTTTCTTTGGGAAGCTAAAGTCTTATTGCACATCCTGTTACTTCTGTTCCCCACCCCCTTTCCTAGAATAACCCTTCTGCAGTCAGTTATTCCTAGCAATTATTTGTAACCATAAATCTATTAATGTTGAGAGAAATTGTCATGAGTGGCTTTTAAAAAATAGAGCTATGGTGCCCCTATGCTATGATGCACGTCTAGCTTCTGTTGTTGTTAGCAGGGGCTAACCACTAGCCTGGGAAGCCAGGGAATGAGTTCCCAGTTTGAGCTTACCCACTGAGGATTGGGTAACCTTGGGCAAATCACTTACCCCTTTCTGGATATAATTTTAACAAATGATAAATGGAAGTAAGACCATTTAACCCCAAGGGGTAGTGCTAAGATGAATAAGTGCAGTGATTGTAACTGTTAGCATGATTCACCAAGTACAACATAAATGCTTAATGATTTCGTCCTTATAAGCCCTTAAGTGAGAGCTACTAAGACTTCTAACTTGAGCATTTAAACAGTTGTTTTTTTCTTGGTGCAGGTGTTATTTGAACTTGCTCGGTATCATGCCCCTTCAACAATCTTTCTGGATGAACTAGAGTCAGTAATGAGTCAGAGAGGCACTACTCTGGGGTGAGTGAAGACTTGGCTTTCATTACAGAATAACAAATTTTTTGTTGTTATTTTTTCCCCTCTTGTGTGCCTGATGATCAGAAACCCATCAACATTTACCAGAAGAATGAGTCCATTAATAAGCCAACGCATTTTCAGCAAACAGATGGAAAGTCCTTTAAATTAGATCTTGTTAACTGAATAGATGCTTTAAATAGTTTCTTTGACTGGCAAAAATTTATCTTCCACCCAGGAGTGGTTTTCAGAACTAAAGATCATCCAGGCCCAATGTACCAGGCTGCCAGCATCATTCTGCTGGCATGAATGAGTTGGATGTAGCTGCTTTCTCTGGATCCAAGGACTGCCTCTCAGCCACAGAGCTGTCGTCCTCATCAGGCTCCAAAGAAGGGGAGGCTTATATTCCATGCTCTCACAAACTCCTCTCAAGAGAAAGTGCTTTTTGCTATTCTAGGCCAAGGTAGCAACCTTAGTTCTCTGTAACATCAGAAAAGGTATGCAGCATATCTAAAACAATATTCTACTTGCTGTGGCCAAAGATTCAATACCTCCTAATAACACCAACAAGAAAGAACAGCTGTCCAGCCTGTGAATTATTCTCCTTTTTTTTCTGAAAGATACTTTTTTTTTTAGTTTTGTGCCTTGATCAGAGTTGTTTCATAGTATCATAGAATCTTATAATTATAAGGAGGCCATCTTGTCCAACCTGGAGTCTCAGACCTGGCCTGGTCCTAGTCCTACCTGTATTTGTCCACCTAGTCCAACATGTATTTGAATTGGCTTCACCTCTATAGCATCGACAGCAGCTTCTTCATTTACCTCCAGAGACAGAGAACCCACTATCTTCCAGGCAGCATGTGTGGCTTTTGGACAATTCTTACCATTGGAAAACTGTTGGGCAGTTTTTCTTCTGTCAAACAAATCTATTTCCTTAAAATTTCCATCTGTTCCTAGTTGAGTCTCTGGGGCCAAGCAAAACAAATTTGCTTTGTTTTCCATGTGTTGACTTCTTCATATACTTGAAGATGGCTGTCATGTCCCCTGTCTCTTACCTAAGTCTGCTCTTCTCCATATGAAATATCTAGTTCATTCAACTGGTTCTTATATAGTATAGTCTCTAGGTCCTTCACCTTCCCAGTTGTCCTTCAGATGCATTCCATCTTGTCATTGTCCTATAAAATGTTAAATTGTACTGGAAGAAAATTTTAAGTGATATCTTTTTTTTGAATATTTTATTTTTTCTAATTACATGCAAAAACAATTTTAACATTCTTTTAACAATATTTTGAGTTCCAAATTGTCTCCCTCCCTCCCCTTCTCTCCTCCCTAAAGTGATATCTTTTTTGCTGTTTGGTTTTTTTGCGAGGCAATTGGGGTTAAGTGCCTTGCCCAGGGTCACACAGCTAGTAAATGTAAAGTGATATCTTTTAAGAAAATCCATACAATTAGGGAATAAGTAATTCCCAGAGACAAAATAGATCCACACTATGTTGCTATGCAAACTTTCTTACTCCTTTCTACATCCCCTACATAGAATCATAGACCTAGAGCTGGAAGAGACCTTAGAGGCCACCTTGGCCATCTCTTTCACTTTACAGATAAGGAAACTGAGGCCTAGAGAAAACAGGTGATTTGCCATGGGTCATATCGTTAGGAAAAGGCAGAGTCAGGATTTGATTCCAGATCCCACTGGATCGTGGCTTCTCTTACACTATGGCTTCTCTTACACCATGGCTTCCACCTTTGGGGCAAGAAATAGAAAACTCTTTTGTCCTCAAAAGTTGTTGTTCAGTTGTATCTGACCCTTTTTGACCCCATTTGGGGTTTTCTTGGCAAAGATACTGGAGTAGTTTGCCTTTTCCTTCTCCAGTCTTTTTACAGATCAGGAAAGTGAGTCAAACAGGGTTAAGTAATTTGCCTACAGTCACACAGCTAGTAAGTGTCTGAGGCTGCATTTGAACTCAGGTCTTCCTGACTCCAGGCCCAGCAGTCTATCCATTGTGTCACCTAGCTGTCCTTCAAAAGACAAGAATTTAAAAGCTCATCCTTTTAGCTAGGTCTAAAGAGACAAAGTGAAAACAAACAGCTGAGCAGCCTTCTGCTGATTTGGTCAATGCAGGTAGCCAATTTTGGTTATCTAAACCTAGGAAAAGAGGTTTTTTCTTTATTGACATGGTTTTTGGAGGAAAGGAAAGGAGTAGGAGACAAACTTAATTGTGCATAAAACTGCCTCATTTTTCCATTCTGACTGCATATGGAGTAAGCTTTACCTTCATTGTACTTATATTGGTTCTTCCATCAGAAGCACAGAAAACAACTTTGATTTGGCTATTAATGTCTCTTCTTGTGACAATTTAAGATCCCTAAAAATAGGCAGCCTATGTACATTGGTTTATAAAGAGACTATATAATACATATAATGCTACAGATGGACACAGCATCATTGCCTTTAATCCCCCAATAACACTCTTGTCTTCTGCTGTTTCCTAGTTTACTGCCAATCCTCAATTTGATGGCTTTTTTCTGTTAAATACCACCATCAGCATTCGCTCACTTCCATTCTGTTAATCTTTATGCCAAGATTAAACTAAGTCATATGCTTTTTGTTTTTGTTTGTTTGTTTTCAGTATCAGTGGCATCTCAGTGTAGTGAAATGAAGGGGGAATTTGACATGCTGCATGAGTGTTAGCTAGTATAACTTAATCATGGTTTGTAGTTGTAAAGAATTTGAAATAGTAATGAAGAGTTAGTTTATTGTGAGTTACACTGTTAGAAATAAAAGTGATGATTCCCCACACTTTGGACATTCATGCTTTTCTACTTCTCTGTAGGGGAGAGCATGAAGGAAGTCTTCGAATGAAGACAGAATTGCTAATGCAGATGGACGGATTGGCCCGATCCGAAGACCTTGTCTTTGTATTAGCAGCTTCCAATCTGCCATGGTAAGAGACTAGGCTGGTACATTTTGAATACATTTGCCTGAGCCTCTAAGCACAGATAAAGATTTTATCCAGAGAACTTAGAGAAAAGCTTTTATATTTGGTTAAAGCATTTGAAGATTAATTTGAAGCTTTTCTGTTAGGCTCTGCAGTTCTTACTACTTGTACCAAGTAAGAATCATTCTTAATAAAGAAAACATATGTTAGCCCGACCATATGCTAATATTTTAAATGATTACTTCCATTTTAAAGCCAAATTTTTAAAAATTATATTTAAGCCACACAAGACTTTTTTAAAGGTCCAAATACAGATGAATGTTTTATTAATATCATTATTTCACATTTGATTATAATGATGAACTAAACAAATTTTGTCTACTTCAGAGCCCTCATGTAAAGGACATCCATATATACTTGTACTAGTACTTGGTATGTTTATCATCTCAGTAATTTATTTTTTGTTTGTTTTTTGGCTTTTTTGTTTTTGTTTAAGATTATTTTGAGTTTTCAACATTCATTTCCACAAGATTTTGAGTTACAAATTTTTTCCCCATCTCTCCCCTCTCCCCCACCCCAAGATGGCATGTATTCTGATTGCCCCTTTCCCCAGTCTACTCTCCTTTCTATCATCCCACTCCCCCCAACACACACAGGGCTTTGACCTAGATCTATGAAGTACTTAAAACTCTATAGGGCTCAAAGAGTACTCCTGGAGTGGTGTGGTTGGATTTAATGGGCATATTTTTTAAAAGTTAAGAGGAAAATCTTTATCTAGAGCACAGTAAGTAGACAAATAAATATTATCTAATTGAATACATAATCCACCATTAGAATCCTGGTTTTAGGGTCAATCAAATAGTAAAGAGACTGAACCAAAAGGCCTGGAGAAGTGACAGTGACTTCTCTGGCCTCACGCCTGATTCATGGCAAAGACTGGATTAGGACCCAGATCTCCAAGCCCTTAGTCCATTTCTCTTCATCCATTTCACCTACAATGCTATATATATCCATACACACACACACACATATATATATACATATATATACATACATACACACATACATACGTATATGTTAAGAAGGTGAAAATGGGAATAAGAACACCTGCTCTCCTCAGAGTGACACAGTCATCATACAGGATAATGTCTGCAAAAGCCCTTGGAAACTCTCGAGTACTCTATAAATGCAAAGACAGGTATGTCATAAGAAAGAGTTAGTCATGTTCTCAGAGAGAATACCCATGATATTCTTGATTCTTCTGGTGAGTGGAGTAATCATTGACCTTTCTGGAGTTGAGGAAGTTCTTTCAGGCTAGTGTCAAACCTTATTTGGGGCATCTTTCAGGGCGGAGCACTCAGCTGTCCCTTAGGTTCTATTAACTTATTCATTCCACTCTGAAGAGGAGGAAGTTGGCTCCTTTCTCTAAAACCAAGCACATTATTTCTGTCTATTTAGCCCTTTCCCTGACCTGCTGTATCAGGGAATAATAGGCAGAGAAAGGAGAAATAACATCTCATCTGGGTCATTTCATGTGAAAATAAGCAGAGGAATAATAAATATTTCAACTTTAATATTATCATTTAAGGTAATAGGCAGGTTAGAAATGTTTAGTGTGCACAATTAGGGCTAATTTGACCTGCCTCAATTGCTGAGTATTCATAAACCTAGGCCTAGGAGTCCAGAGGGAAACAGGGTATTTAACAGAGCCATTATGGGAAATCCTATCTTTAGATGTCTACTTAACTCAATGATAATTTGCCCAAATAATGAAGATGCAAAGCAAGTTAAAGCTGACCTCTACTTAACTGTTAGCAGTAGGTTTGCAGCTTCCTGTATCCTCTGGGAAACCAAAGCCCCAGATTAAAACAACCAGAAATTTAGAAGAAATAATGAGAGTAAAATGATTTGCATTGAAGGTAAAGTTGTATTGGAAGTTGTCCTGAAGAAAAAAGTGAAGATAAAGCTGTAGTTAATTGATGGACTCTTGTTTCCTCTTTTGTCTGGCATTCACCCTGGTTTAAGCCTCCGTTACTTCTCCCCTGTACTGTTGTTGTTGTTCATACTTGGTTTTCGAAGAGAGGCGATCTCTTGCCTTGCTTGTGAATTGCATTTAAGTGAGGCAGAGTTGCACAAAGCTGTCAGCCTCACCCTCTCCTCCAGAGTCGTCAAAGTTCAGTGGCAAGACAATCACTTCCTGATCGGTGTCCCTGCCTTGTCTCTCCTTCTTCCAATGAAAAATTATCCAGTTGAAAAACATTTATTAAATATGCCCACTGTGTATCAGCCACTGAGACAAAACCTAAAGTTTATATTTTATTTACAAAAGCAGCACGTACGTGTAAAAGTAAATACAAATGAATACATATGAATACTTACAATATGAAAAATAAACTCAGCGTAATTTGCTGTGGGACTGGGGGGTGGAAACTGAGGGAATCAGGAGTGGCCTTCTTACACGCAGTGTTGCATTTCCCATATCAGTCTCTGCATAGGCTTTCCTCCATGACTGAAATTCTCTCTCACTTCACCTCTTAGTTTTTTTTAAAGCTTGTGAGATGAAGGCCTTTCCTGGTCTGCTTAGATACTAGTACCTTCCCTGCCAATTATTTTTTTGCATATATTTTGTATATCTATGTGTACAGATTGTCTTCCCCTATAAAATGTAAACTCTTTAAAGGCGGGGATGCTTTCATTTTTTGCCATTTTATCTCCAGCACTGAGCACAGTGCCTGCTACATATTGGAGCAGATACTTAAAAGTTGATTGACTGTATTCCCTGTAATACTTGTCAAAGTCTTCAGAACATGGCAGATACCGAGTAGATAATTTATGGTTGATTTGCTTGTGCTTTTTCTTGTCTCCTCTCATTAGTAATAAGCAGTAAGGTGTTTAGCACTAGCTTAAAATATCAGACTGTTCTTTTAAAAGTTTCTTTAACAAACCATTCATGCTTAAATAATTTCCTAGAGCGACTCTTGACAGCAGCAGTCACTCATACCACTTATGACACCAAAACTTTGATTTGTCAGCAATAAGTACTCCAGAAAGAAATATTTTGTTAGTCATTTCTTCGCATTTTTTCTTATAATAGCAGTGGCTTATAAAATCTAACCAGAATATGTTCCCATAGTACATAAATAGTAATGTATTGTGACAACTACAGAGCTATCTAAAAGCAACTCAAGAAGGCTGTATAACCACAAGATCTATACCCATTTATGTTTTCATTTTGATGGGTTCATTTGGCTGCTTGGTTGTGTCTGTGATGTCATCAGCACCTGGGCACTAAAGCATCTTTTGGAGTTCAAATCCGGCCTCGGACACTTATTAGCTGTGCAGCCTTAGGCAAGTCACTTAGCCCTGTTGATCTCAGTTTCCTCATCTGTAAAATGAGCTAGAGAAGGAGATGGCAAACCACTCTAGTATCTTTGTCAAGAAAACCCCAAATGGAGTCACGAAGAGTCAGATACAACTTAAAAAAAAGGCTGAAATGACCATCATACAACTAACCTTTTTAACCCAGAAACCTCTACTAGGGTCTATACAATCAACTGTCTCCATTGAGATCAATTGTCTTTTGTAGTTTATCCATTTGAATGGCTTTATAGTTTTGTGTGTAGTAACATGGAACTTTCCATGTACATTTTAAGCGATCTGAATTCAGAACAACTAGTTTGGGGCAAAGAGGATGATTTGAATTTTATTCAACTTGGGAACTATATGCCGTTTCCCCTTCTACCAACATTCACCTGTACCACTATAATAGCCATCTAATTGATCATTCTTTCCAATTCTTCCTCCACACAGCTTCTAAAACCATCTTCCCGAGGCATAGTGGGGTGATATCTGTTCCATGCTCAAATATGTTTAGTGGTTTTTCATTTTAAGATGAAATACACAATCCTCAGCCTGGCATTTAAGGCTCTACCCTTTCATGTTCTCCACGTCACAGCCAAACTGGCACTCTATTTCCGAAAGCCAACATCCCATCTTCCATTTCTATGCATTAGCTCAAAAATTCCTATTCCATAGACCTGAGAAGTATTGTTTCATCATGTTAGTCTATTAGAATCTTTATCTTCCTCAAGAACCGCTTCCCCTGATGCCTTCAGTTGTTCATGCTCTCTCCTTCTCAAATTGCCTTGGACGTACTTAACTGTGTTCATACCATATCCTTACCCTCATCTACCTAGGAAAACAAAAGCTCTTGGAGAGTGGGAACCTTTCCATTTTTATCTTTGTATATCCATTACCTGCCACAAAGCCTAGCATATAGGGGGGAAGGAGAAGGCAGTAAGCCCCTACTATGTGCTAGGCACTGTGTGTGTGTGTATATATATGTATGTGTGTATATATGTATATATATACACACACACATATATATATATACACATACATTTTTATGCATACATATATATTATATTATATATATATATGTTATATAGTATAATTATTATCTCATTTGTCCTTACAACCACCCTGCAGGATAGAAGTTGTTATCCCCGAGATGACCAGAGGTGGCATGTCTTGCCCAGTGTCACATAGCTAGTAAGTGTCTGAAACCAAATTTGAACTCAGGCCTTCCTGACTCCAACCCCAGCACTCTGTGCTCTGTGGCACCACTTAGCTGCCTAGATGTGTCTAAACAGATGTTTAATAAATACTAATTAAATCAAATCACTGTAGTAGCTGGTTCCTTACTTACACAAATGTGTTGCCACATTCACTTTTCTAGATTTTGGAAAACACAAATTCTGCTTTTTCTATAGCTGTTTCCCATTTGAATAGAAGGCGGGCATGAAGTATTTAAGATTAACAGTGCAGGGACCCCTCAATTAACAAATCCTCTGGGAAGCCTTCTTTATTTCTAAGTCAGACTTGTTAAATACAGAAAACTTCATCAGTTGTGTAAAGCATTGGTCATCTGGCTTCAGAGTTGACAGACTGCTAAACTAACTGCTGTAACCACAAGAACTGTTAATACATAATCCTAAATAGTTTGATGCAAATGAATTTGTACATCCCCCTGAGCTTTTAGGTCCAGGGAAACAGGGAAGTGGCATGGAAAGTGAGAAGAGATACACCAACCACAAGAGCCATGGCCAGGTCCTTCCCCTCATATATACATACATACTTACATACGCGCACGCGCGCACACACACACACACACACATATACATACACACATACATATACACACATATGTAATTTTTTGTTATTTTGAACTTGACAAATAGCAATATAAACATTTCCATATGCAAAGAACAGAAAAAAGATTACATGTGAACCTACAAATCTCCATCACATCTAGTTAGTTTCCTTTTTAAAAGTATATAATAAATTCAGTATGTTAGTTTCAGAGCTGCTCCGCTTGCCTGTACCTCCTTCTTTTCTGTGCATTTTTTTAAATGCTTCATTGATTTTCTTTTCTTTTGCTCTTTTTTGGTATCATTATAAGCATCTCTCGTCTTTTCTTTCCTCCAACTCTCCTATGTAAAAACCTTCCTTTGAAGCAAATAAACATAGACAAGCAAAACAGCTTCATTCATTGGCCATGTTTAAAAAAAAGTATGTTTCGTTCATGTGTCTAGTCTGTTACCACTTTGGAGGTGGGAAGTATGTATTGCTGTGGTTGGTAATTTCATTGGTCAAAGCTGCTTTCTTTTACATGTAGTAGTCATTGTATAAATTGTTCTCCTGGTTCTTCTCACTTAGTTCTGCAAACTCATAAAAGTCTTAACAAATTTCCCCAAATCCATCCTATCTCCCACTTCTTATCATGCAACAATAATTCATTATGTTCATACTCCATAATTTGTTTTGTCCCCAGTTGATGGGTACTCCCTTAGTTCTCTGCTATGAATAGTGCTCCCGTAAATATTTTTGTACATATGGGTCCTTTTCCTCTTTGTTATATCTCTTTGGGTTATACACATAGTAGTGGCATCTCTAGGTCAAAGTCACAGTTTAGTGACTTTTTAGGTATGGTTCCAAATTGCTTCCCAGAATGGCTAGACCAGTTCACATCTCCATCAGTGGTGCCCAGTGTCCCTCACTTCCCATATCCCCCTAAACGTGTGTAATTTTATTTTTCAGTCATCTTTGCCATTCTGATGGACATGACTTTTATTTTCAATTAACAAGCATTTATTTTCTTTTCCTCTTTCTCTACCCGCCTCCCCATCACCACCTTATTGAATAATAAGAAACGAAGGAAAGAAGGAAAGAAAGAATCATCTTGAGTTTATTAGCTTTCTATCAGGAAGTGGGATTCTGATGGGTGTGAGGTAGAACTTTAGACTTCCTCTATATATTTGATGGGATTTCCCCTGGCTGTTTGCAGAATTTGTTACTTGCTGTTGAAATCTTTCAATTTAACCACTATACTGTATCTTGGAGTTTGAAAAGTAGAGTTGTTATTTTTCCTGGAGGATATATGTGACTTTTATTAAGCAATGTTTGATTTTCTGTATCCAGAAAATTCTGAGCAGTTTTCCTTTATTTTCCTTCATTATAGCATCAAGGTTTTGTTTTTGTTTTTGTCATGTCCTCCTAAGGAAACTTATGATCCTTAAATTCTGTCACCGAGGTCAATTTCTTTGGGTAGTACAGAGTCCATGCATTCATTTAATATTATTACTTTCTGCTTCTCTTTCTCCAAGTTTTCCTCCACTGCAGTATTTTTGTGTTTCATATTTGTTATTCTCCTTTTCACTTCTTTAGAAAAACTTTCCGCTTTTGGTTCAATATTTTTGGTTTTGCTAATTGAGTTTTTAAATTTTACTTTGAGAACTCTTCATTCTGAGCAATATTCACTAATTTCTTCTGTTATGGATTTTATTTATCATTTGAACCATTTTGAAGTTTCTTGTTGTTCCTTGTTCTCATAGGAGTCCCCAGGGATTCCACTTAAGCATCGAGTCATTTTTACTTCATCTTAGAATATTTTCAAGAGCTTTGTAATCTCTTTCAGGATTTAGTACTCATCTTTCCTTCTGTTTTTAGGGTCTTCTTTGTTGATCTATCTGCTTGTGCTCTGGGCTTTGAAACAAAGTTTTTTCCTCTTGAAATCCTTGGTAATTAAGCCTTTTTCCCCTTATTTTCTCTTCTCACTTTCTATTTGCTGGTGGGTACACCTCCAAGACTGGACAGCAAAACTACCTCAGCCTCTTTAATCACTGGGGGAAACAGTGTTCACCAGTCTGGGTCTCTGCCTTGAGTAACCTCTTAGGGGGTCAGGAATTGGCCCAAACAGAGTTCTCAGTCCTCTTTACTACAGGCCCCACACAGCCACAAATGCTTCCCCCCACTTCTATCCCAATTCCTCTCCTGGCTATCTTTTTTAACTCTTCAGAGCTGGGCTGATACTTTTTTCATGGTTGGAGGAGGGCAGAAACAGTGTTCCCAACAAAGTTTCTGTAGGCTTAAGGGTTCCCTAACATAAAACTGGATTCACTCAGGAGGCAGCATATTTTCCACCATCCTCTCCTCTCTTTGGCTGGACAGAATCAATGTTTTCTACTTGTAGCAGGGTAGTAGGGCAGACAGAGAGTGAAGTGAGATGGCAGAGTTTCTGCAGCGTGGGAGAATTCCAAAATGGACCACAAGTACTAGCCCCTGTGTTAGCTTGTACTGCCCTGATGCAACTATAGAGGCTTACGGGAGAAGGGTACTGAATGAACACTTTAAAAATTCTCCAGTGATAATTTATAAGGATTTTTACCTTTCTGGCATTCTCTCTTCTTTGTCCCATGGAGTCAGCTGTAATTGGTCTACATATGATGAATAATTCCTCTTTTTTTAAAAGAGGTTTTGAAAGTTAAGGATATCTGGAGAAAGTGTTGAACTCGCCATCTTTTTGGTCACAAGACCGTCTTGATCCTTTTTCGTTGGTTGCCAATGGTTTGTTCCTTTTATTCATCCTTTCCTGTCATTGCTGCTTTTTTTTAACTTACAGTTGCATGGTGAATTTTAAACCATCCTTTTAATTTTAAATCTAGTTTTATCATTTCATATTAAATGTGCTTTTCCTGTAAGCAGCATAATTTATGGATTTTGTTTAAATCTAGTCTATAACTATTTTTTAATTAGAAGAATTAATATTATTCACATTAAATTTTATAAATGTTATTGGGTTTGTCTTCTGGCATTTTTAAATTTTTGTTCCTGAAGACAGATGTTTTCTGGAAGGACTGAGTTTTATCTTCTATGACTATTTTTACTATGAAGACTAATTAATAAACTAAATTTACATTTCTGACTTTTATCCTCTTAATTCATTATGACTCCCTGTGAAGCTTTATCCTCTTTTTTGTTAAAGATAGAAATTGAGCTTTGAGGATTATCACGTCTCTTCTTCAACCCTCTTCTTTTTTAATGTTGGCCTTTTCTTGTCAACTTAAAACACTTACTTACAAATATGAATATATTTCAACTTAACATTTCTTTTTTTGGTAATCATAATGTTCATTTTAGCATCTTATTTTCTAACTTGTTTCTATTTCAATGGAAAAGATATATTTTATATGTCTTATTTTGGAATTTTTAATTGGGAATTTTGTAGATAAATTCTTCGAGTTCTTTCTGGTTTTTGAAAGATACTATTTTACCTTTAAACAGTGTGCTTGGATTTGCGAGATATGTAATCTTCAGATCAATGCCTGTGCTTTTAAGACATATATATATATATATACACATATATATATACACACACACACACATATACATACATACATACATACATACATATGTATACTTGCCCAGCTTTATCTTTGATTTCTTTTGATGAGATTCTGATTTTTTCTGTGTAATTTTAATGCGTAAGTCATTATTTGTCCTCAGACTTTCAAATATAATACTTATTTGCCTTGGAAAGAATACTATCTAAGAGTAAAAAGAACTAGGTACAAATCCTGAATCTGACACTTACTAGTTGTGTGATCCTAGGCAAGTTATATTACCTCTTTAATCTCCACTTTTCTCATCTGTAAAATGGGAATAATAATACTTTCCTTATCTGTCTCACAGGTTCTTGTGAAAAAAAAAATTACTCGTAAAACTTCAAATCATTATAGAAATGTGAGTAATGATGTTATTATTAGAGACGTACATTTTTGGATTTTTCCATTGCAGTGGTCTATCTTCCACTTGCAGAATTTTACCTATTTTGTGAGTTGTTTTTTTAATGCTGATAATTTTTTCCCAGTTACTTTCTCATAAGATGTATGGTTGGTTTGGTTGTTGCTGACCTAAAATCTTAATTAAGGTTCACATTTCTTGCCTTATCTCTCAAGTCTTTAGTCGCTTTTAAAATTCTTTGGAAATCTGAACATAGTCTCATTTGTAATTTCTTTATTCATTGATCTTTGCTTAACTACATTTATTTTCTAATTTTTTTGCTTCCATTGATGTTTCAGTTCTTTTATGTTACTTGTTTTTATTAATTCTTATTTTATCCTACTATCAGTGGGATTTATTTTAATTTTTGTTAGACTATTTGATTCCTTTAATTCATTAATTACAATTTTTTTTATCATTTGAAATTTCTTGCACTGTTTGTCATGGTATTTCAGCATACATTGCTGCAGATGTTTTATCTCTTGAGTATTTTGTCTTGTAGAATGTCTTTATTTCATTAGAGTTTTCCTCTGATTTGCTCTGCTGGACCCTTCAGGGCTGCTCCACTCAAGTCTTTAGCTGGACTCTCTGGGCCTGCATGGCATCTCCTATGGAAGGAACTGCTCTGCTATAAGATGCCATTGCTAGTGGAGGTGGGGAATGAGAAATTCCTTCTTCTCTACTTCTCACTCCCATTATTTTCTGGTAGAGTTGAAAAGGGAAAGGTGAAGAATAAATCCCTCTCAAGACTCACTTCCTTCTTAGATGTCTCTCTTCCCAAATGCCAGAGATGACTGTCCTCAAAGTTATGATGTGCTTTTTAAGGCCACCAAAGGCATGGCCAGTCATTGGCTTTGTTCAGTTGTTTTCAGTCCTGTCTGACTCTTCATGACCTCATTTGGGGTTTTCTTGGCAAACACTGAAGTGATTTGCCTTTCCTTCTCCCACTTATTTTACAGTTGAGGAAACTTGTGACCTGACCAGGGTCACACAGTAAGTGTCTGAGGCCAAATTTGAACTCAGGAAGACGAGTCCTCCTGACTTTAGACCCGGCTCTGTATCCACTGCACCATCTAGCTGCCCCATCAGTCAATGGCCAGCTACTGTATAATTCTATTAGTTTAGCTGGGGCATGTCTTTACTTCTAAGTCTAAACAATTCCTTTACAAGCTATGAATGGCTCACTTCCAGTTTCATACCTTTTTATAAAATGTGCAAATAGGTCACTGAGGATATGATCCACTAGTGTTAAAGTCTAAAAAGGGCAAAACCTTAACACTTCATTGTATCTGTTACCCTGGGGGACTCAATTTATCAGGAGTACCCTGATACACATATTATCTTGAATGGTTTTTCTTGTTCTTATTTTTATAGGACTTTTTCATTAAAAAAATCCTCCTCTCCTTTTAAACTTTTTTTAGAGTTCTTAAATATGAAGGCAACTTAAGTGCTAGAATCCTGGAAATTTAAGATTGTCTTCTCCTCCCTTAGCCCCCTTGACAGAATTGTCCTGTCTCTTATTTTGGTATAAAGTTATAAATTTTAGCAGTTACTGCAAAGTGCTAAAGGCCTACTTTTTATTTTGCTTCTTCTGTTGGTCACGGCCTTTGTTCTTCTTTATTAATTCCTGATTATCACCTTCTTTGACATCCTCCTTGTTTCTTCTCCCTCCCAGGTCAAAGGACAGTATAAGGGCTTCTATTGCTTCCTGGGTATTTAACCTCCATATCTCAGCAAACTTTCCGGCCTAATTTTTTTATTCCTTCTGCCAGACTTACCTTTCCTCCATTCAAGGGGTGGCTGTGGTAAGAAGAACATGCTTTGCAAGAGAGTCTTATGGAACTAGGACCATATAAACTACAAGAGTCTTTGGGTTGGATAGGCAGTCATAGTAGGCAGCTGGCCTGTGGGTGGGAGACTCAGTAGTAAACAATCTGGCTAAAAGCAAGACTATTGGGACACAAAGGGCTGAATACTGGGCCAGAAGGCTGAGTGGGCTGGAAGAAGGAACTATGGACACAGTGGAATGTTCAAGCTGGATGCTGTGGCAGTGACAAAGGACTAAGATGGCTAGCAGTGAGAGAACAACCATACCCTGGCAGGGTCAGTGGTGGACGGAGGAGCATTGAGATCCTCCTCTTCCTTCTGACTCCTATATAACTCTTGGAGAATGAAGTTCAATTTGGAGGGCACTTTTATATATTGTTGAAGGAATCTGGGTGTAACTTATTCCACTGCAGATGATTCTTATCGTAGAATATTAGCTCTTGACTCCCTCTTCCAAACCCACTCAGACTATAAACTGAGCTTAGGTGGCTACTTCTCTTGGGGTTCTAGAGGTAACTCTGAGGTGTTGGGGGAGGGGTCCTCCACGTCTATTGTTCAAGCCTCCATTTGGTGCCTTCACCCTGGTTTCATTCAACGAGTTACATCATTGTCAGTTTAACTACTTTTTTTCTTCCTGAAAATGAATTAACCACTTAACATCAATTAGGTTTTATAAAGGGATATTTGTTGAGGAACTATAGCAAAGACAGAATTTTAATATTATTCGCTCCTCTTGTCTCCCAACTAGGGCATACTTTCCCTTTTATTACACCTACTTGGTCCCTAGGGAAAGCGGATCAAAATTCATGCGGTGAATATCACACATTCTGCCCATCAAATTCACTTCTGTATATGTGGCCATAGCCATTGCATGGGTCACTTCCCCTGCCTGTGGGGCACGATGTTTTGGGTTCCAAGTAGATGCAGTGCTCACCTGAGTCAAGCACATTGTTCCTCAGGGCTAGTTCCTCAGTGAGTTTGGCTGCTGTGGCTTCCAGCAAACTCTGCTGTGGACCATAGTTGCTGGACATTTTACTTGTGTTGCTGTGTGGCAGTGAGACATGGGAATACAGCTGCCTTCTAGGAATTAAAGATGAGTCAAAAAGTACACTAAAGGCAGTGAAGGGGTAGTGAGTGACATGGTCAAAGAATTCGTCAAAAGATATAATGGTACCAGATGGCCAATAGTGTTTATTTTACCCTACTACCTACTTTCTGCGTGTGTGTGTGTTTACCCTTGTGGAGCTGGGACAGCGAGTGTTGTTAAAATTATGTGAGCTGGTAAATGTTTAGTGCTCATTTATCAAGATTAAAGCCCTCTGTTTTCCTTTTCAATAACAAATTTACTATACCAGGTCGACAGGTTTTATAAACATCTGTGTAATCTTTCTGTTCTGGTAGCTGAATCCTAAGAGAGAGCTTTAAGGTGGTTGTTGGTGGTGGGTTTTTTTTTTTGCCACATTCCATGTTTTATGTATGCAGGGACTGGTATTATGCCTGAGCAGAATAGAGGTCCTTCTATGGGTTGTGACTTTAGGGATTCCAGCAGGGGTCTTTCTGCTCCCCCTCCCCCTCACAATTCTTCCCTTGTTTGCTCATTTATGCCTAAAATCCCATTAATACACGTTTTTCATTCTTGCACTAGAGAGAAGGCCCAAATGAAATTATGCCAGGGAAATATAATAGTAGCTTAAATTTGTGCTCAGGTAAAAATGATTGCGATCAGATGATTTCCGTGAAAGAGGCTTTCGTAGAAGAAAGAGGGAGGAAACAGGAGGACGTTGGCTTCCTGAATGGATGAGATGAAGTGTCACCGTAGAGCACAACAGGAATAGGAGGCTCCTAAAGGTTAATATTTTGGACTTCAGAATTTGGGGTTGTTGGGTTTTTTTAGATACGTGTTGTTTATTTTATTTTTAGTTTACACCGCTCAGTTTCACAAGTTTTTGAGTTCCAGATTTTCTCCCCCCCCCCACTTCCTTGCCCTCTCCCCCTCCAAGATGGCGCGTGATCTGATACAGGTTCTACATATACCTTCACATTAAACTTATTTTCCCAATAATCAAGTTGTAAAGAAGAATTACAACCAATGAAATGAATCATGAGAAAGATAAAACAAAACCAAAAATAAAATAAAATGAAAAAAGAGGGAGCAAATAATATGCTTCAATCTGCATTCAGACTCTGTAATTCTTTCTCTGGATGTGGATAGTCTTTTCCATCATGAGTCTTTTGAAGCTGTCCTTGCATTGTTGAGAAGAGCCAAATCTATCAGCCAGACATCACAGAAGCAATGTGTCTGTGGTTGTGTACAGTGTTCTCCTGGTTCTGCTCCCTTCACTCATCATCAGATCATATAAGCTTCTCCAGGTTCTTATGAAGCCCATCTGCTACTCATTTCTTATAGCACAATAGTATTCCATTACATTCATACACTACAATTTGTTTAGCCATTCCCCAATTGATGGGCATCTCCTTGATTTCCAATCCTTTGCCACCACAAAAAGAACTGCTATAAATATTTTTGTACATATGGGTCCTTTTCCAATCCTTTGCCACCACAAAAAGAACTGCTATAAATATTTTTGTACATATGGGTCCTTTTCCCCCTTGTGTGATCCCTTTGGGATATAGTCCTAGAAGTGGTATTGCTGGGTCAAAGGGTATGTGTTTTTTATAGCCCTTTGGGCATAGTTCCAAATTGCTCTCCAGAATGGTTGGATCAGTTCACAACTCCACCAACAATGCAACAGTGTTCCAATTTTCCCACATCTTCTTCAACACTTGTCATTTTCCTGTTTTGACATGTTAGCCAATCTGACAGGAGAGATGTGGTACCTAAGAGTTGTTTTGATTTTACATTTCTCTAATCAATAGAGATTTAGAGCATTTTTTCATATGATTATAGATATCTTTAATTTCCTCCTCTAAAAATTGCCTGTTCATATCCTGTGACCATTTCTCAGTTGACTACTGCCTTGTGTACCTAACCTATTCCACTGATCCACCACTCTGTTTCTTAGCCAGTGCCAAGTAGTTTTGATGACTGCTGCTATGTAGTACAGTTTATTATCTGGTAT
Organism: Trichosurus vulpecula; assembly: GCF_011100635.1. NCBI lineage: Eukaryota > Metazoa > Chordata > Mammalia > Diprotodontia > Phalangeridae > Trichosurus > Trichosurus vulpecula. The sequence continues at coordinate 378,744,905 of NC_050573.1, forward strand.
GGCTAGGCTACCTTCCTTAGCATTTCTTTTCATCAACTCCCTTGATATTCTGGATTTTTTGTTCTTCCAAGGTTGTTGGTTTTTTAAATCCATCATAGAAAATACCATAAAAATACTCAACAAACAATAAATTCAAGATTTGCTATGTCCATTGCTTTGTACTTGCCTCTTGAAGAAAATATTCATGACGTGCAGGAATAAGTCTTCCGAGTAGTCTGTACATCTTTGGCCTCTTTCATTTATTTGACTGAGCCATATTTTCTTATGTTTGTTTGCTTTTTTACCATCCTCCTCCATAGCCACCTTTTCACTGATGTCATAGAGTGTGTTTTTAACGTGCATTTCTTAAAATTTTGAGTTCCAGATTCCCTCCTTCTCTCCAGCTCCTCCCCTACTCATTGGGAAGGCAAGCCATATCCATTGTGTGTGTGTGTGTGTGTGTGTGTGTGTGTGTGTATATGTGTCTTCACAATGTACTTCTGGGCTAGCCCTAGCCATGGTGCATGATGATCCGTCACCATTCTGAGGTGATATCTCTTTCATTCCTACAGCGCCACCATTAAATATTGGAGACGGTGTTAAGGAAACCTTGGAAGGTCCAAAAGACTAGCACTGTGGGATTTAGAGCTAGAATACTTCATGATCACCTGGCCCAGGGATTCTTAGCCAAAAGTCATGGACATGGCCCTTTGGCAGTTTGGTGAAGCCTAAAACCCTTTTCTCAGAGTAATGAGTAGTTATCTACATGAGGGAAATGCTAAATTTCAGTTACGAGCTAGTGAAAATAAAGATGTAAATTGTTCCCATACAAGTTTACAGGTTCCCTGATATCTACCCATGGATCCCAGGTTAAGAATCCCTTATCTTTTCCAACCCCCTCATTTTACATGTGAGGACATAGGCCCAAAGAGGTAAAGAACCTCGCCCGCAATCTCATAGGTAGTATGTAGAAGAGTAGGAATTCGAACCCATTTCTCCCGATTTCAAATCTAGTGACACAAGTGTATCCCAGGGTTGTTGAGTGATTCCAATGTATGGATTCATGATCTCTGTAGACCACCTTGGTCGTTGTTCAGTTTAAGACTGATCTAGTGACCACCATTGAGAAAAGCCCACAGCTGATGAGCCCAGGGGTGCTAAGCTATTTGTTCTGTAATGTTTAAAGAATTTTGATGTGTCTAAATTTATTTATGCATCATTGTCTTGGATAACTTAGGGCCTTGGAGGTTTCGCATTGGAAGTATTGAGAACAGAAATCAGAGCAAGAAGGAACTGTTGTTGTTGTGGTAGTTTAATCATGTCTGACTCTTCGTGACCCCATGGACCATAGCACACTAATACTGTCTGTGGGGTATTCTTGGCATACTGGAGGGGTTTGTCTTTTCTTCTTCCAGTGGATTATGGCCAACAGGGGTGAAGTGACTTGCCCAGGGTCACACAGCTAGTAAGTGGCTGAGGCCAGATTTGAATTCAGATCTTCCTGAGGCTAGGCCCAGCACTCCATCCTCTGAGCCGCCTAGCTGCTCCTCCAAGAAGAAACTAGGGGGACTCTTAATTTTGGTGGCTACAAGTTTATTTTTCTTCTCTAAAGAATGATGATCCCATGATACATTTCATTTGTCCTTTGTTCTCTCCCTTGTATGACTTTTATTATTGGTGTCATTAAAAGTGCATTCATCCAGCAGGGCTGTCATCATTTCATTTATGTTGTGCCTACCAGCAGTTTTGAAGTAAATCTCTTTCTTTAGGGCATTAGCTGATCAATAGAACCATCACCAAGGGGCCTTTTTATCACCTACCTCTGCATTAAACAATTTTCTCATGGCATTGTTGGGATTTGGAGCTTGTTCCTTAAGGCCAGAGATGGGTCTTGTTGGGCTAGGTGGGCAAAGGAAAGAGAACGAGGCCTCTTGCAGATGAATCTCTCTTTCTGCGGGCCCCATCTTGCTCCAGACCAGACAAAAATACAGCAGCTTTTTGTCTTGCACAGTTCTGTGAGTAGGGTCATGATGCTCCTGCTCCACCAGGCTTAGAACCTTAAAACCCTCTTTGACAACTCCCTTTCCTTTTCCCCAAGCGCCTAATCAACTACCAAGCCTCAATTCTTCCTTCTGGGAGTCTCTTGAATGGATTCTTTCTTTCCCCTTAGCACTGCTACCACCTTAGTCTAGGCCTTCTTTCAGTTCCATCCTCCATGTCACTGCCAGGGTCAGCGCTCCAGTGGGATTTGTGATCTCATCCATACAGATACTTTCTCCAACAGCGCAGATCATACCTCATCGATATCTTATCATTGTCTCATCCTCTAGGATTCTTGCCCCCTTTCTTCCCTAATTCCTGCACACAGGACCTGCCTAACAGTGAAGGTGCTCTGAAACTTACTAGGTACACAATTATAGGAAAGGCATTTTCCTTCCCAAATCTGTCCCCTGAACTGAAAATGGGGATGATAACATCTCACTGCCTCGCTCAAAGGGTTGTTTTGAGGAAAGGGTTTTATAAACCTCAGAGCACTAAATAAATGAGAGTAACAGCTATCAATGAACAAGCATTTATCAAGTGTCTACTATATACCATTCTAGGAGCTAGGGATACAAATACGAAGAATAAAGCAATCCCTCCACTCAGGAAGGCTTGCATTCTCAAGGAGGGGCGAGGGGGACAAGTATGTACATAAATATTTGCAGAATCAACTAAAGAGAATAAATAAATGTAGTGTTTAGTATTTCCGACATATTACCAGCATGATGGGTGAAAATCCCACAAGAAATATGGAGGAGCTTGAGTGCTCAATGTAGAAGAGTTCAGGAGAGCGCACCACGGTGCAGTCCCTCCCTCTTTCATCATTGGCTTTGGGGCTCCCCAAAATATTATAAATGTAGCTGGATAGACAGATCCATATTGCTAAGTATGTATAGACTTATCTATGTTGATCTATACTTCTGTCTAGTTGAATAGATACCCATACACATAGGGAAAGAAGGTTCAAATTACAGATTACTCTCTGTGCTTTATTCCCTCCTGCTTATCCCCTTGGACTGGCTTTGAAAATTGTTGCAGGCAGCTTCACCAGGTTGGCAGCCTCATGAGGGAAAAGCTATTGCCAACCACCCTTTCCATTCTCCAGCCTCATATTGGTGCTGGATGACTCTTTTGCTGGGGAACCCCCAATTTCTATCACCCACATTGCAACACACAAATGTTAGTGGCCACTAATTTATTTTTATTTTGAATGAGTGATGACAAATGAATGCATGGTAATTGCAGGGGAAAACTAATTGCTGTCAGAATATGTTGACTGGGTATAGCACCAATTTCTTCCTCTAAAAAGAGAAGGGAAGCAGAGATTCTAATTAAGTGCTGTAATCACCAGCAACTGACTTCTTCCTAACTCAGCCATGGGAGAAAGAAATTGCCCTTGGGGTTGGAGGAGTCAGGTCACCCAACCTGGTAGGTAAGGCTCACCCCCACCTCACCTGCAGCATTAACAAGACTACATTGACTAGGAAGGGCCTTTCCTTTCAGAGTGTTTGAAGAGAAAAGCCATATGGCTGATTCAAGAGTCTCTCCCAGTCTCTCTACACGAACAATCTCAGAAGCTTTCATACAGAGCCTGACCTCAACAAGGACTTGGATGCTGGCAAAGTGTCTAAAGGTCTATGGTCACCCTAACACAGGGCCAGATCCTAATGCAAAGTATCTGAAAGTAAATACTTACATACAAGGTAGCTTGAGAGGGAAGGCACTAGCAGATGAGAGGATCAGGAAGGTAGTTCTTGACAAAGATGATTTCAGAAAAACCTGGAAATGCTCACATGAACTGATGCATAGTGAAGTGAGCAGAAGCAGGAGAATGTTTTACACAGTAAACAGAAATAGTGGTCGATGAAGAACTGTGAATCACATAGCTATTCTCAGCAATACAGTGATCCAAGACAGTCTCAAAGGATTAATGATGAAGCATACTATCCGCCTCCAGAGAAAGAACTGATAGTGTTTGAATCCAGACTGAAGCATGCTATTTTTCACTCTTTCATTTTTTTTCTTTTATTTGAGTTTTTTTTGTACAAAATGACTAACATGGAAATGTCTTACACAATTGCACATGTATGACCTATATCTGGTTGTTCTGATGTCTCAGGGAGGAAGGGATAGAATTTGGAACTCAAAATTTTAAATAAAAATGTTTTTAAAATTGGGGGGATAAAGGGGTGTTTGAGCTAAATCTGGAAGAGAGGGATTCTGCAAAGTACAAATGAGGAGAGAATGCAGTCCAGGCGTGAGGAATAACCAATGCAAAGGCAGACAGATAGGAGATGGAGTATTATGTCCGAAGACAAGCAAGGAGACCAGAGTGGCAAGATCTCAGAATGCAGAGGGGGAGAAATGAGTAAAGAAGGGGGAAAGATAGATTGTGTAGAGGTTTTTAAAAGCTTCTGTAACTGTAGTCTGTTTTGCTTGAGGCTCTCTTCTTGATTCTACTCTATCTGCCAACTTAACCTCCTTCCTCTTCCTTGTTCAACTCAGTCTCCCACTTAATGATATTTTTTAAATCTCTGTAGTCTTCCTATTGTTTTGGCTTTTTTTTTCAAAACCGTCCCTTGCCTGGTACAAATAAGCATGGGACTTATGAAGGTCTTCAAGTTCCACCCTGCACTTCCATGTTTGAGCAATAATCTCCTCTAACACCTCAAAACAAGTAGTTAAATTCTAACATTCTTCCCCTCTCCTTTCCTAGGCTATTTCTTTAATGAGGTATGTTACCTTATTGCTTTGTTTTTTCACTGACCCTTAGAAACAGTGGAATTCCAAAGGGACAACTGTTTCTTCTTCTCCTCCTTTGAGAATGTAAGTTTCTCAGTTCCTCACTTGTCAAGTTATGTCCAAGGTCCCTTTCAGCTCTAAATCTGAGATCCTGTGATTCTAAGTGGGAGAATTTAGCCTTCCATCTAGTGCCTTAGGCTTTGAATCCTGTTCTTTCTGCACTGGGACATACCAATTTTACTATATCCTCCCATTTGCTGGTAAGATCCTTGAGGAAAGGGACTGTTTTTTAATTTAAAAATTTATTTTAATTTTTAGAATTTTATCTTTATGTACCCAGTATTTACAAATGGTTTGGACATAGTAGGCCTTTAACAAATGCTTTTGAATGGATGGATGGATGGATGTATGAATGGATGGATGTATGGATAGATGGATGGATGAAGTTCCCGAAAGTCTTTGCACACTTGGTGTCATCCTGATGTTGACCAGGGCTCAGACTTTATGTGCCAGATTGTTCTGGCTTGCATCTTTGGTACAAACACAGGGGCTTTCATGTCACCAGAAGCCAGCAAGTTGGTTTTCTTTTAGCCTTACTTTCATGGGGATTTATGACAGCTCTGAGTTTGGGTATGTTATAACTTTCCTGCCTTCCAGAGAGTTGGTTATTTAGAGCCAAGAACATCAAATAGGGCCCTTATAAAGGGGGCTTGTAACTGAATATAGTGACATCTCACTTATGCCCAACAGTCTTCCGTCTGAAACAGAGTTGAAAACCAGAAAAGGGGAAAAGGCCTTTGAGTAGCACAAATAGATTTTTACAAAGTCCATGTACTAAGGGCAATGTGTTCATACTTCATCTATTGACATTTTCCTTTAGAAAAGATACCAACAAGCTATGCAGCTGCTTTATTGGCCCACAGTTGAGTCTGTATGGAAATGAAGAGACAGAAAAATTTGAACTAGTGGACATAAGAACTCAAACAATAGTAGTATTTAGCAAAAGGACAAACAGCCCTGAACACACACATAGTAGTGTAGTACAAAAATTGAAAACCAAAGGTGCTTTACAATAGCTTAGGGTAAGCCTTATATTCTTGACTCAATTCAGCAAACAGTTATTAATCACCTATTATGTGCAAGGCTATGTGAGGAGAAGACAAACTCTGGGTGTTGAAGGAGGGTGGAATTTTAGGAGGGTAGCCAAGGTGGTGAGGGGACTAGAAACCATGCCGTGAAGGATAAGTTGAAGAACTTAGGGCTGTTTAACCTAGGATAGAGAAGACTTGGAGGAGACAATAATAGCCATTTTCTGAAATTTAGAATCATAGATCTAGAGTTAGAAGGAACCCCCAAAACAGTCTAGTCCTACTCATAATTAATGAGTAGCCCTCTGCAGTTTTGAAGAGGTTCTTTGGTATGTGGTCTGTCTCTTCCTGGTCATTTGCATTATTTTCCTTTGATGTGTACATAGAATCACATTTCTCATTATGTCATATATGGGGTTTCTCCCTGGTGACAACCTGTGGATTCTGTATATTGTCACTACTCTGATTCCAATATTTTTGGGCAACTTTATGATTTATTAAATATAACATTGAGATTTTTAAATTCTGTTTTTTGAGAAGCCAAATGATTCTTCAGTTATCTCTCTGTAGCTTTTTTCAGGTTTTTGATATCACACGTTTTTCTGGTCTTGCTCTTTTAACTTTTCTTTAACATGTCTTGATGTTGTCGTTTAATGTTTAAATTCTGTTTCCCTCCATTCTTCTTTCAAGATGCCCAACACATTGCTAAAGTTTTCTAGAAGCTTCTATTTTCAGCTGTCTATTCAACTCTTTTCTCTTCCTTCAATTCTTAGTGAGATCCTATTTTCCTTGGAGCTCGATAATCATTCTGTAATCATTTCTGGGATTCCCATTTTAATTGTTGAAGAATTATTCTTCTGTAGTTTTGTCCTGGAATTTACTCATCTTATAGTATTTCTTCGTGGCATTGAGGGTTGTCCTTTGCTTGGTTATTTTCTCAGTCTTTCTGCTGGTTTCCCTACCACCATATCTATCATGACAACTTTTAACCTTCCCCTTGTTGATGGATGGAGGATTCTTACTAACCCTTTGCCAAGGGAGGGCTCCATTATGGGTGGCTGGTGAAGGCTTGCTGTGATTACCCCATCTGCAGTTGTTTAAAACCTTTTTTTTTTAGTTTAGCAGGCTCTGTCACATGGGGAACAGACAAAGCCAACACCTGTGATAGACTGAGGTGGTTGCGAAGGTTACTCCACCTACAATTAGCTTCTAACTTTCTTTGGCTCAGCAGCATGGAACCTAGGGTGGGGTTGGGAGTGTTCGGTAGAGTGTGGAGCAGCCTTTGTTCTTATATATATATGAATATATATATATATATAAATATAACAACTTCTTGTGGGGTTTACTTTAAGGGAGTTTCCTTTTGATAGTAGTTTTACTTTAAAAATATTTCTTACCCTTTTGGAGGTGGAGGTAAAGAACTGTCAGTGTCAAGGGATATTATTTTATAGAAAAACTCATCATCATTAAATAATACTGAGCACCAAGGCATTGTACAAGAAAAGTAACGGGTAGTTCCTGCCCTTCAGGAACTCACAACTGAAAACAGACCATAGGGTTACACAGGGGTACACTTCAAAAGGTGTACTGGCACATTAAAATTGCAGAAAATATGAGCTACATTTCAGGAAAAGCCTGGGTTAAAAATTTGTTTTTATACTGGATTCATTAGGGAGGCATTAAACTTTTAGAGGCCACTCACAAAGTTGGGCAGCATGGCAGTTTATAGTAACCTACCATTTACAGCTGTAAAGGACCTTCAATACCAATAATAACATTTACTTAGTGCTTTAAAGTTTCCAAAGTGCTGTATGTGTGTTATCTCATTTGATCCTCATAACAATCCCGTGTGGGCAGTTGGAATTATTATTCCTGTTTCACCCATGAGGAAACCCAAGCTGAGAGAGGTTAAGTAATTTGCCTAAGGGTCACACAACTAGCAAATGTGTGAAGTGGTGTTTGAATGGGAGCCTTCCTGACTCCAAGGCCAGCAGTCTCAACCACTGTATGACCTAGCCACCTCCTTATTTTCTTTCCACCATTATTTTTTTTTTGTTTTCAGCATTCACTTTTATAAGATTTTGAGTTATAGTTTTTTTCTCCCTCCTTTCCCTCTCCATGGCAAGCAATCTGATATAGGCTATACACGTACAATCACATTAAACATATTTCCACACTAGTCATGTTGCGAAAGAAGAATCAGAATGAAAGGGAAAAACCATGAGAAAGAAAAGAAAAGAGAAAACAGCATGCTTCGATCTGCATTCACACTCCATAGTTCTTTTCCTGGATACGGATGGCATTTTCCATCACGAGTCTCTCGGAGCTGTCTTAGATCATTGTATTGCTGAGAAGACTAGCTACCTCCTTAGTGATCATCTAAGCCCCTCATTTTACACATAAGCAAACTGAGACCCAGAGAAGTGATTTGGTCAAGGCAACACAACTAACAAGTAGCAGGTCGTCAGATTCCAAATCCAGTGCTTTCTCCATTCACTAAAGAGTTTGCATGGATTGAAATGGCTATTGAAATTTCCCAAAGTGCCCAAGTTATTTTCAGGAGTGATTCACCAGCTAAGGGGTTCTGACCGAAAAAAAGATATCATGACTTCAGTTTCTACTTGCATGCTGGTGTGTTAGGGTTGGAGTCTTACCTTAACCCCGGCTTTGCTTAGCCATCTGTGAACGATGTCTCAGATCACCTTAATGGTATTTTTAATAAACATATATATGTATATATAATATATGTATATGTATATATACACATACACACATATATAAATATATACACATACACACACATATATATATAAATATATACACATACACACGTATATATAAATATATTCACATATACATATTTTTACCAATTCTTTCTCCTCAGTCAGCCTGAAAATATGTGTTATATTGATCATCCAGGTAGAGATGTTTAATAATTGTTAACATGCAAAGTAACTCCCTGAAAAAGAGTAGTATTGGACCACCTTTAAGATATAATACCTAGCTGAGAAACTTCTACTTCCACCTGTCTGACTTCTGTTTCTGATAATGTTCCAGGGAGTTAGACTGTGCTATGTTACGCCGCCTGGAGAAGAGGATTCTGGTGGATCTTCCAAGCAAGGAGGCGAGACAGGCCATGATCCGCCATTGGCTTCCTGCTGTGAGCAACAGCGGGGGCATAGAGCTCCACGCTGAGCTGGAGTACAGCCTGCTGGGCCAGGTGATGGCCAACTTCCCCCACCCCCACCCTTATACAGTGAGCTCTGTTCTCTAAACCACCAAGTCCTAGCTCAGCATCTGAGCTTAAGGAAATAAGCCTCCCCAGGGGCCTAAGTAAACAAGGTTTTCTTGGCCAGGGTCTTGCCAGTATGGCCAGTTAAAGCTTGAAGAATAAGGTGGGGAAAATATTAAAGCAGAACCAGTATTGCCATCTTTGAGGGATTCTTGTGCTAGGTAGAAGCCTGGATGAGATGATTCCTTCCCATTTCAGGGAGTTTAAATCAAAGGGAAAGGATGATTTTGTTTAGCTGGGGGTGGGGGGGGCAAGGATCTCTTCCATGTTTGATACCCTTTCAGATTTGGATATGAGAAAATGTCAGGTACTCATATTATAGGTGCAGCTCCTGTCCAAGCACTCGCAGAACAGCTTGGGGATCCATGAGGGGTAGGAATGTCCCAGGTTACTTGACAAGGGAATTTCTGGAGATGATAGGTTGTCCTGGGCCCTCTTATCCCTCTATACTGTTTTGCTTGGTGATCTCATCAGCTCCCATGGGTTCAGTGATCATCTCTATGTGGATGATTCTCAGATCTATTTGTCCGGTCCTGACCTCTCTCCTGACCTCCAGTCCTGCCTCTACAACTGACTATTGGATATATTGAACAGAATGTCCCATCAGTATCTTAAATTCAACATGTCCAAACTGAACTCAGTGTTTTTGCCCCTTCAGTATCCTCGCCCTGCCAAGCCCTCTCCTCTTCCTAACTTCCCTATTACTGGTGGAGGGTACCACCATCCTCTCCCAGGCTGGAAACCTAATCTCGTCATTCACTCTCACCATCCATATCCATTCACCTGCCAAGTCCTGTGGTTTCTTCCCTTCTCTGACACTGCCACTGTTCTGGTGCAGGCCCTCACCACTGCCTGAACTATTGCAATAGTCTGCTGGTGGGTCTCCCTGTCACCAATCTCTCCCCACTGCAGTCCATTTTCCACTCAGCTATCAAGGGTTCTTCCTCGAGCACAGAGCTGATTATGTCACCCATCTATTCATTCAGCTCCCATGGCTCCCTATTACCTCTAGGATCAAATATAAAACCATCTGTTTGGTTCTTAGAGCCATTGTAACCTGGCCCCTTCCTGCATTTCCAGTCTTCTCAAACCTTGCTCCCCTCTGTGATCTAGCGACACTGGCCTCCTGGACACTGGCCTCCTGGCTGTTCCTCATACATGTCCCTCCATCTCTGGACTCCGCATTTTTACTGGCTGTTCCTTGTGCTTAGAACACTCTCCCTCCTTCTCCCTACATCTCTAGCTTCCTTCAAGTCAGCTAAGTCTGCCTTCTGCAAGAAGCCTTTCCCAGTCTTCCTTAATTTCAGGGCCTAAGACTATCTTTAACTATTTATATATGTGTGTGTGTGTGTGTGTATATATATATATATATGTGTGTGTGTGTGTGTGTGTGTGTGTGTGTGTGTATGTATGTATGTATGTTTCATTCATATATATATATATATATATATATATATATATATATATATATATATATATATATATGTTTCATTTGTACATTCTGGATTTCATGTTGTCTCTCCCATTAGACTATAAACACCTTGAGGGAAGAGACTGTTTTTTGCCTTTCTTTGAATTCCCAGTACTTAGCACAGTGCCTTGTGCATAGTAGGCTCATAATAGGGCCTTGTGTAGACTAGCACCTTTGTAGATTAACTGATTGGAGGAGATCCTCCTTGCAAAGTTTCCTTTGGGGGCCTGGGATCGAAACAAAGTTCAGTATTTCTTTAGCACTAATGTAAGAAGCGCTGTACTGGGGGATGAACAATGAAATAAGATAGTCCGTATCCTCAAGGAGCTTTCAGTGGTACCTATATATAAAAACTCTGATAAAACTTGGTAAATGATTAAGTACACGGGAGAGAGGTCGAACTGAGTAGTCTGAGAGATCCAAGGAAGGAATGTAATTTCTCTATCTGGAGGGACAAGGGAAAGTGTCATGGAGGAGATGCTGCCTGGGCTAGACCTTGAAGAGGCATTTCAACAGCAGGGATGGGACACAGAGGTTTCTTCACCAGGTTTGAACAGTACCAGAGACAGGTATTACTTGTGTATTAATCCCTGTCAAGCAGAGTTTTATGCAGAATAGGACAATTTAGTAGCTACAGCAGATTAGATTTAGGAGCCCCACCTTCTTCCAAGTTTTACCGGCAATTTATCCCACCAGCGAGAGTGAGACAAAATCTCTTGAGATGTTAGGAAGTTGTTTAATGCTCCAATTCACTAACTTATCAAACCGTGACATTCATTATTCTCTTGCAAACCTTGTAAATTGCTCAGAAGTATCAGATACAGGGAGCTCTCTACGTACATACAAAGTATAAACAGAGGGAAAATGAGGGACCGTTCAACACGCATAACAGGGAGCATCCAGGAAAATAGACTTACATGTCCGGCAAACTAATGGCTTGTTTTGTTATTGCTTCAGGAGACTGAGGGCTACTCTGGCTCAGACATCAGGCTAGTCTGCAAGGAAGCAGCCATGCGACCTGTGAGAAAAATCTTTAATGCACTTGAAAATCTCCAATCAGGTAGATGAGAAGCTTGATGAAGACAGTAGTTGTGTTTTATGTTTCCTAGTCTAACACTCACCAGCAGGTGGAGCCTGGCCCCTGTCCCTTGCCTAGACTTGCAACATGGGCCTTGTTGACAGGTCTGGGGGCTCTTGCCCCTTGCACACCTTTTTAATATTTCGTTTGGGATCATGTTTGCTTTCAAATGATAAATACCCGAAGGCCCAGAGTTCTGTTTCTTCTGCAAATTCTGTTTTACATTGAGCCGTCCGTTTGAGGCACTACATAAATATTACATAATGTTTTGATAAAGCTACGTTTAGGTCACCTTTGGGTCGGGATTTCAGAGGCTAGATTCAATCTCGCATTAAGAATCTCCTTTCCTCCTCTATGCAGCTTCGCTGCATTAACCATTAAGTGTGCTACATTATGTATGTATCACATTGATAGAAGGCCTATTAGCATTTCGACGGCATTGATCAAGATCAGGTCGATTATTTTTGTTATGTTTTTATCTAGAGAACAGCAATTTACATGCCATCCAGTTGGACACCGTGACTACCGCAGACTTTCTGGATGTGATGGCTCACACCAAACCTTCGGTCAAGAATTTGATTCAGAAATATTCAGCCTGGCAAAGCGACTATGAATCCGTCTGAATTTACCCTTGCCCCTTCCTCACCACATCTGGAGACACCGGAGAGTTAAAGGGGCTTTCACACCCAATTTTATAAGTGGGACACATTGACTGACTATACAAGTGAAAAGAATTTGTTCATTTGTTGGAAAAGGTCCTATTTCAGAAAACTTGAGTTTAGTATATTTTCATTGGAAATCCGAGATGCCTTTTACATTTTATATGATAAATAACAAGATATTGTGAAATCCAATTAAATGTGTGTAAGATTGTTTCTCTTCTACAATACAACAGAGATGTCCTTTCAATTTATTTGTGTAAAACTTTGGTGAACAATTTCCCACTTTAGTTTTCTTTTTTAAAAAAATTATTTAACAGTATTTTACTTTCTTCCAATTACATATAATAACAATTTTTAGCAGGCATTTTTGAAAGATTTTGAGTTACAAATTTTTTTCTCTCCCCATCCCTTCCCTGAAGACGGCAAGCAATCTGATATAGGTTATACACCCACATTAGTTTTAAGCATGATCCAGTATCTTTCTTTTGAGGGGAAAGGGCCAAATTAAAAAGTTACGTTGGTACTGCATAGGTGATTTTAGGAATCTGCTGAAAGCTGAGTCAGAGAGCTCCTCTGACAGTTGACATTTTAGTCAGTAAAAAGAAAATGAATGCTAAAGGAACCAGCCAATGTTTATTAAGTGCTTAAAATGTACCAGCCCCCCTGCTAAGCTTTGGGGATACAAATAAAGGTAAAAACACTGTCCCTGCTCTCCAAAAATTCCCTTCCTAATGGGGAAGACATGATTATAAATAACTACATCCATACTATATATATATATATAGATATAGATATAGATATATATATATATACACACACACACACACACACACATATATATGTATATATACATTTTGTGTATATGTAACACATATTATATATACGTATATATAGAAAGAGTATATACATAGAAAATATAGACAGACTGGATGGGGGTGGGGTGGGGGAGGAAGGGTGGGAGGGAAAGGCTTATTGTAGAAGATGGCATTTGAGCTGAACCTTGGAGAAAGGCATGAGAGGCACTGAATCAAAAGTCAGAGAGTTGTGTCCAAGAACTGGCAATAAAGCCAGTGTAGCTGGGCTGTAGAACGGGCAGACAGGAGTGAAGGATAAGAAGACCATAAATGTAGGAAGGGACCAGGTTGTCAGATCCTTTAAATGCAGGAAAAAAAGGGACTTTATACTTGATCCTGGAGGTAACGGGAATCATTGGAGTTTATTGAGGGGAAGGGCACGACACAGTAAGAACCCCATTTTAGGAAAATCACAACTCTCCATTCCGACCCATCCTCCACTGAGCTGCCAAGGAGAGAGACTTGAGGCAGGGAGAAAAATTAGAACACTATTGCAATAGTCCAGGCTAGAGGTGAGATGAGGGCCTAGAGCAGACCAAGGTGGCTGTTTGGGTGAGGAGGTTTGAAAAGGTAGAAATAACAAGGTTTGACAACAAACTAGAAACGTGGGGTCAGAGTGAGGAGTTAAAGATGACACACGGGTTTGAAGCCTGGGTGACTGGGAGGGCAGGCATGCTCTTGATAGTAATAGTGAAGTTGGGAAAATGGAAGGGAATGGAAGGAGGGTGTCTGGGTGGAGATAATGAGTCCTATTTTGGACATATAGAATTTTTTGGGAGGGGGCAAGGCAGTTGGGTTAAGTGACTTGCCCAAGGTCACAGCAAACACCCAAGTGTTTGAGGTTGGATTTGAATTTAGGTCCTCCTGGCTCCAGGGCCTGTGCTCTATCCACTGTGCCACCTACCTGCCCTGGTCATATAAAATTTGAAAAGCCTTAGTCACGTCTGGGTTGAGCTGTCCTAAAAGCTTTAGGTAATGACCTCCAATCCCTCAACCCCTCGATTTTCTCCCAGGCCAGGCCAATCTTCCTGCACTAGCCACTCTCTCCTCTTTTCCACTATCTTGACACATAGATAAACCAGTCCAACTCTACCCTGTCCTCTTCTCTGGAGTGCCCAGCCTTGTCATATCACTGATTGCACCGTACCAGCCTTGCATGACTCCCACCACCCTCCACCTTGGCCCTTATACATGTGCTGCTGAATGTAGATGGAGAAAATCACAAACACTGTTCTGACTGGGTCTACTACAAATTTATGATATGCATGCAACCTTAGCACTGCTGCCAGGCGAGCCTTCTAAACCTGCTTTATCAACTCACTATGCCACTCTCCACAGCGGCTCTTCCAAACCTCTTCAAACCTCCCGTGCCTCTTCCTCCCCCCACCCGCTGAGCTGAGAACCTTGCCTCATGTTTTACAGAAAACAATTGAAGCCATTTGCCATGAACTCCCTCTTCTCCCCTCTTCTTCATCTCCTGTCAGATGCTTTCTACCAGTATCTCTTTCATCCCTGTCTCACATGAAGAGATGGCCTTACTCCTTACCAACACTCACCCCTCTACCTGCAAAAGCAATACATTCCATCCCATCTCCTCCAAAAGATTGTCTCCTTTGTCATCCCACTCTCTCACTTATTCTCTAGCTGCCTGATTTCTTCCCTTCTGCTTATGTCTCTCCCATCCTGAAAAAAAAGACAAACCTACATATGATCTTTCCATCTCTGCTATCATCTTATATCTCTCCCACCCTTTATAATCAAATTTCTTGAAAAGGCTGTGATAGGCACTTCCACTTTTCCTCCTCTCACTTCTTAACCCCTTAAAATCTGGCATCTGCCCTCATCCTTCCATGGAAACTTCTCTCTCCAAAGTTACCAATAATTTTTAAATTGTCAAACCCAATGACCTTTTCTCAATCCTCCTTCTTGACCTCTCCGCAGCCTTTGACGCTGTTGATTAGCCTCACCTCCTTGATACTTTCTTCTCTCTAGGTTTTTGGAACATCATTCTCTCCTGGTTATATCCTCCTACCTATCATACCTCTTGTCAGTTTCCTTTGCTGGGTCCTCAGCCAGGTTATGTTCTGTAACTGGAGGTGTCCCACAGAACTCTGTCTTGGGTCCTCTTCTCTTCTGCCTGTATGCTACTGCACTTGGTGATCACATCAGCTCACTGTCTTTATGTTGATGATTCTCAGATCTACCCATCCTGCCCTAATCTCTGTTGACTTCCAATCTTGCATCTCCAAATGCCTTTCAGATACCTCAAACTAGATGTCTAGTAGACATCTTAAACTCAGTACTTCCAAACCTGAGTTCATTGTTTTTTCTCTAAACCTTCCCCTGCCTAGTTCCCTAATTTCTCTGTTACTGCTTGAGGGCACCGCCATCTTCTCAAACCCCTAGACTTGCAACCTTGGCATCATCCTTGATTTCTCACTATCTCATCCCTCCAGATTCAATCTGTTGTCAGCTGATTTCATCTTTGCAACATCTCTCAAATATGCCTCCTCTCCTCTGATATTGCCATCTCCTTGGTGAAGGCCCTTATCACCTCATTTTTGGACTATTGTGATAACCTGCTGGTGGGTCTGCCAGCCTCAAGCCTCTCCCTACCTCAGTCCATCCTCAATTCAGCCACCAAAATGATAATCCTTTTTGTTCAGATTTTTTTTTTATTTTTAGTGTACAACACTCAGTTCCACAAGTTTTTGAGTTCCAAATTTTCTTCTCCTCCCTTCCCTCCCCCCAAGATGTCATGAAATCCCATATATGTTCTACACATACCTTTGCATTAAACATATTTACACAATAGTCAAGTCATAAAGAAGAACCATGATCAATGGAGTGAATCATGAGAAAGAAGAAACAAAACCAAAAAGGAAGAGACAGGAAAAAAAAGCAGATAGTTTGCCTCAATCCACATTCAGACTCTGTAGTTGTTTCTCTGGCTGTAGATAGCTCTTTCCATCATGAGTCCTTTGGAGCTGTCTTTGAACCTTGTATTGCTGAGAAGAGCCAAGTCTATCAAAATTAGTCATCACAGAATCAATATGTCTGTGGTTGTATACAATGTTCTCCTGGTTCTGCTCCTCTCAGCATCATTATCATGTAGTTCTTTCCAGGTTATAATGAAGTCCATAACTTCCCCATTTCTTATAGCATAATAATATTCCATTACATTCATATACCACAATTTGTTTAGCCATTCCCCAATTGATGGGCATCCCCTTGATTTCTGGTTCTTTACTACCACAAAAAGCTGCTATAAATATTTTTGTACATACAGGTCCTTTTCCCACTCGTGTGATCTCTTTGGGATACAGCCCTAGAGGTGGTATTGCTGGGTCAAAGGGTATGCACACAAAATGATTATCCTCAAGAACAGGTCTGTCCTTGTCACTGCCCTACTCAGTAAAATCCAGTGACTCCCTATCATCTCCAAGATGAAATATAAAATGCTCTGTTTGATATTCAAAGTTCTTCATATGCTCCCTCCCCCTTACAGTCTTCTTACACCCAACATGTACTCTTCAGTCTAGTGACACCTGCCTCTTTGCTGTTCATGAACACTATCTCTTGGCTCTGGCGTTTTCTTAGGCTATCCCTTATGCCTGGAATTCTCACCTTCTTTGTCTTCACCTTCTAGCTTCTCCATCTTCTTTTGAGTACCCTTTGTTCTAGTGTCTTTACTTTTTAAATTATTTTCTATTTTTCCTGTAGATTATCTGTACATATTTGTTTGCTTGGTGTCTCCTGCATTAGATTGTGAGCTTCTTGAGGGCCAGAACTGTCTTTTGCCTCTGTATCCCCAAAGCTTAGCACAGTGCCTGGTGTATAGTAGGCAATTAATAACTTTTTTTGACTAATTGATGTAGGACTGGAGTTTAGGAGACAGACTAGGGCTAGATACGTAGATATGGGAATTGTTTGCATAGAAGCAATCATTGAGCTCATAGGAGCTGATTAAATCACCAAGTGAGATAAGATATATAGAGAAAAGGGCCCAAGACAGAGTGTAGGTCCCCCCAAGATGGCATGAAATCCCATATATGTTCTACACATACCTTTGCATGCTCACAGTTAGTGAGCATGACATGGATGAATACCTAGCAAAAGATTGAGTATTCAGATAGGAGGAAAGTCAGGAGAGAACGGTGTCACAAAAAGAAGAGAGTATCCAAGAGGAAATGGTGATCAATGGTGTCACAGGCTTCAGAGAAGTCAAAAAGGATGAGAATTGAGAAAAGGCTGTGAGATTTAGCAATCGGATCATTGGTGGCTTTGGAGAGAGCAGTTCAGTTGAAGAATGAGGTGAGAAGCCAGATTACAGAGGGTATAAAAGAGAGTGAGAGAAGTGGAGGCAACTAGTGTAGATGACTTTCTTAAGTTTAGCTGAGCAAGGGAAGAAAAATTTGGATATTGGTTGGATTGAGGATTTTAAAATTTTATTTATTTTTAGTTGTCAACATTCACTTCCATAAGATTATGAGTTCCAAATTTTTCTTTCCTCCTCCACCCCAAGACAGTGTGCAATCTGATATAGGCTCTCCATATGCATTCACATTAGTCATGTTGTAAAGAAGAATTAGAACCAATGGGAGGAGCCACGAGAAAGAGGAAAGAAAAAAAGAGAAAATAGTATGCCTCAATCTGTATTCAGACTCTACAATTCTTTTTCTGGATGTGGATAGCATTCTCCATCATGAGTCTTTTGGAATTCCCTTAGATCTTAAATGAGGATTTTTAAGGCTATTGGAGACACGGGCATATTTACAGGCATCAGTGAAGGAGCCAGTGGTTAGGGAGAGACCGAAGATTAAAGAAAGAATAGGGATTATAATAGGGGCTGCTAGGTGGCACCATAGCGCACGGAGTGCCAGGACCGGAGTCAGGAAGATTCATTTTCCTGAGTTCAAATCTGACCTCAGACACTTAGCAGCTGTGTGACCCCTGGGCAAGTCACTTCACCCTGCCTCAGTTTCCTCATCTGTAAAATGAGCTGGAGAAGGAAATGGCAAACCTCTCCAGTATCTTTGCCAAGAGAACCCAAAATGGGGTCACAAAGAGGCAGACATGACTGAAAAATGAACAACCACAGGCATGATAATGAATAGAATCAGCATATAACCTGCTGATAAAGACAAAAAGGAACAGGATCCATGGTACACGTAGAGCAGTTTTCTTTGGCAAGGACAGGGACTCTCTTCATCAGAGACAGGAATGAAGGAGGATGTAGTGGGAGGAACATGTCTGAGTAATAAAAGCCAAGGAAAGAAAAGGGAGCTTTTGGCAACAGCCTCAGAATCTTTGGAAAAGTCTAAATTGAGGTCCAAAACTGAGAGGGTGACGGTGGGATGTGGTGGGAAACTTGAAGAGAGAGGAAAAGATTATTTGGAATAATGGCTGTGGTGAGTGGGATAATGTATCAATTTTTTTGTTGTTCAGTCGTTTTCAGTTATGTCTGGCTCTTTGCGACTCCATTTGGAGTTTTCTTGGCAGAGATACTGGAGGGATTTGCCATTTCCTTTTCCAGCTCATTTTACAGATGAGGAAACTGAGGCCATCAGGGTTAAATGACTCATTCAGGGTCACATACAGATTAGTAAGTGTCTGAGGCTGGATTTGAACTCAGGAAGATGAGTTTTCCTAACTCCAGGCCTGGCACTCTATCTAGCTGCCCCATGAATCAGTTAGGGTGCTGTAAAAGGATTTCTTTGTCCTTGTCATAGTGAGGTCCCAGTAGAAGTTATGCAACCTAAATTTGTAGCATAGTTTAGTATACTTAGTACTAGTTTTATGATTTCCTGTAGTTCCATTCAGCAATATGAGAGTGAAGAGGGCTGATGGTGGGAGTCATCCAGGGCTGGGGTTTGGCAAGGGAGTGAGGGATTCAAGAATAGAACATAAGAATTTAACTGTGAATTAAACTGTTTTGCTAGTGGGTTAAGAACAGGGAAAGGAGCAAAGTGTTTCTAGTACAGGGGTGAAGACCTGGGAAAAAACTGAAGGTATGGAGGTCATGAGGAGAAGGAAGAACAGGGTCGTGAGGCACAGGGAAAGATGAAAGGATAGAAGGTTATGCTCGGATGTTGAATTTCGGGGTTCTTGAACATGGAAGTAGGACAGTTGTGGATGATGGCAAGATGAAGGGTGTGACCATCTATCTGTGTGGCCAAGGTGGAGCAGGAGGATTTGAGAAGGCTGAGCAGGCAGTGTGGCCTAGTGAAAATTACACCGGATTTGGAGATAGAAGACTTATGTTTGAATGTTTGGCTTTGTCGCCCAGTAGCCGCTCCACATATGGAACATTCTGTTCAGTTCTGGGATCCCACATTTTAGGGAGAACACTGGTAAGCTTAAAGAGTGACCAGCACAGCAAAGGAAGGGTCTCAAGATCATTTCATACAGGCATTCAAGATGTTTAATCTACAGAATAGAAGACTTGGGGAGACGGGACAAATATCTTTTAGGCTTATTGTGTGGGAAAAAAGTAATAGGTAGAAGTTGCAGAGGGGCAGATTTAGGCTTGATGTAGGAAGTTTTCCCATGACAATTAGAGCTACCCCAAACAGGGATGAACTGTTTTCTAAATGCAGCTCTTCAGAACACCAGAGACTTCAACCCAATCCTCACGTTCTTCCCTGTAATGTTCATCTCTACACTTCTTGGGCACACAAAAGAGACACCTAAACCTAGGATCATACCTACCCTGAAAGACTTCTAAACTTCACTGAAGCCGAGGAGGTGTGGTTTAGAGGAAACAACACAGCAAATACAGTAAGAGGATCTGGGTTGGAGCCCCAGCTTTGTCATTAACTACTTGGGTAACCTTCAGCAAATCAGTCTCTATGCTGGATTCCCCATCTGCCAAATGGAGAGGACAGTTGGACTGTCTGCCTCATGGGAGTGGAGTCCAAAAAGCACTTTGTAAATCCTGAAGTGAATTATCATTACAATTACTGGATTTGAGATTGCATGTACAAAAGGAACTGGACTTAGAAACAGGTTTTACTTCTCTAAGTAATATCTATTACCATAGGCAAATCGCTTCTTTCTCTGGGACTATCTTCTTATCAGTAAAATAAAGGAGTTGGATTCGATAAGGGGTCCTTAACCTTTTTTGTGTCATGAACCCTGACTCAGAATCATGTATTTAAACATATAAAATGCAGTACATAAGATTACAAAGAAAGCCAGATCCCAGAAAAAAATACAAAACTATTTTTCACCTAACCAAATTCACAGACCCTCTGAAACCTTTACACAGACCCCTTGGGAATTCTGTGGATCCCAGGTTAAGAACCCCTGGTGTAGATGATCTCTAAGGCCCTTATAGCCCTAACACTGTACACCTATGATTCTTACGAACAAATGCGTGAGTTTTATCGCAAGAACTTGGATCATACAAGCACCTTTTATGCTTTAATGTTGGTGTTTGGCTGTTTTGAGTAGTTAAGGTTGCCTGTCATAATAGGTTAAGATACTTATATTCCCCATCTCCAGGGAAATATAGATGCTGTCAATACCAAGAATTCCTTCTCCACGCAAGTATGTTGTAATGGATAGTGTATTAGACTTACTAGTGGTGTGGACAAGTCACTGTCACCTCTACCTACCTGATGGTAGTAGTTCTAAGGATCAAATGGCATGTCTGTGAAGGATCATATAAATGTCCATTATTAGAGAAGTAGATCGGTGCAATGGAGAACATTTGATTTGGCATCACAGGGCCTGGATCCTTTATTATGACTTTATTAATTACCATTAGTGTTCTTTGGGCAGCTAGGTGGCACACTGTGTGTATAGAATGCTGGCCCTGAAGTCAGGAGGACCTGAGTTTAAATCAGACCTCAGGCACTTACTAGCTTTGTGACCCAGTGCAAGTCACTGAACCCTGTTTGCCTCAGTTTCCTCATCTGTAAAATGAGCTGGAGAAGGAAATGGCAAACCACTCCAGTATCTCTGCCAAGCAACCCCACTTCCTATCTTCTGACTCCAAATGCAATGCACTTTTCACTGTATTATTAAGCTTCTCCAACCTTTTGGTCTTCTCTCACTGACACCTTCTTGGTGCAGCAGATGGCGAGGAAGACCAATATGGTATGAAGGTGAATTTTGAAGTATTCAGAATTAGGATTGGTCTTAATGAAAACGATCTGAAGTGCTTTGACAACTTCACTAAAGCCCTCAGATTGTAATCTTCTGGGGGCAGCATGCCTTCATCTGTTAATGCCTACAAAAATGACAGAATTGGAGAAATTCAGCCTGGAGCATTCTTAAAGCAGATGTTTCTGTTTTCAAAGATACGAGGGATTAGACTTGTTCTGATTTACCTTGGAAGGTAGAACTAGGCTCACGAATTTAGGCCTGATGCAGACAAAATTCTCAACAATCAGCTATGGTACATGGTGGTAGGCTTCCTTTCAGTACAGCTCTCCAGCATGGGTCAAATGACTCTTCTTGGGTAAAGGAGGGGTTTCTTGTATAGGCATGGGTTGGGCTGCATGACCTCAGAGGTTCTTCCAACTCAGATTCTGTGAAGTCAGCAGTGGGTCCTGATATTAAATCTTAAAAATGGCTTGCAACTTTTGATATGCAAAGTAGAACCCAACTATGCCCTATGCAAACAAAAGTTAATGTTCAAGTGTGGTTTGTTGCTAGAGGCAGTATTTTTAGTGAATTAAATTTAGTGCTTAGACTATTAATAATTCTCTATTGTAGACACCCAAGGATTTTATGACTTGTAAGATGGCCCAAAGCAGAAACCAAACACTGGAATTAAAGTTATTGTTCATACATTTTTATTTATTTAATTCCATTTTATTTTATTTTCAGTTCTAAATTCTCTCCTCTGCTTCCCCAGCACTAAGAGGGCAAAAAAAATAAAAAAAGACAAAGCCCATTGCAAATAGGCGTAATCATGGAAAACAAATCCCTTCATTAATCATGTCCGAAGAAAAAAAAGATGAAGAAGGAAAAGAAAATATGCTTCTATCTGTGCAGACATTTTTAAGCATCTTGGCCAACCTTCAGTTTCACTTTGAGGAAGTAATAGTAAAAAATCCCCAGAAAGGCTGCACAAGAAGAGTTCCAAAGGAATCTAAAAGCTCCTAACGCTTGCTTGGTAGAACTGTAATTTTAATAAAGTGAAGCAGCCTCCTTCTAATTTTTCTCTAGCTTTTTAGAGGGAGAGGTCGCCCTTGAGCATGTGTGTTCCTGTGTTCGTGTGTGTGTGTGTGTGTGTGTGTGTGTGTGTGTGTGTGTGTGTGTGTGTGTGTGTGTGTACACATAAGCTCAAAGTAAAGTGGGAACAGCACAGCAATTTGGGGATTTGAAAGTCATTGCTTTTAATGATACCTAGATGATATCAGTTCTTAAATTCTCAGCACCCATGTATTCTGGGCACATTAAAGACCTGGGTAGCAAAGACTCAGAGCCCAAGAAAGGGCCTCAAAATTCAATTTCATTTAACAAAAGCATATCAAGCACCCACTGGTCTCAGAAGATAAACGTGAAAAACAGTACAATTTCCGTTAAGTTTACAATCTCATGAAATTGCCATCAAGTTGCTCCCACTTCCTGGCCCTGGTAGGATTATGCAAAAACTGACAAATACCATAACCCATTGTCTCTGTCACTGGACAGGCCCCAAGACAGACCGTATACTGAATCTCTTTCTAAAGGGAATGGTTATGGGGAAGTGTCAACATACCAGTTTATTCAAACCTTAGGAGTCTTCAAA
This sequence comes from Trichosurus vulpecula, assembly GCF_011100635.1. NCBI lineage: Eukaryota > Metazoa > Chordata > Mammalia > Diprotodontia > Phalangeridae > Trichosurus > Trichosurus vulpecula. Next base: position 378,767,859 of record NC_050573.1, read on the forward strand.
AATTATGACCATCTTTGTGAATGTCCTTTGGTATCTCCACCCAGAATATTTTTTCTAGTTTATTTTTTCTCATGTTTGGCCTTTTTTTCAGTGGGAATGGCAGTTAGCTGCTCTGCATATCATTCATATTGAACATGCAGGTTATAGCTCACAATCAGCATGTTTTCAGAAAAGTATAGGATTAAGCTCTTTAAAAACCAAGAGAGAACTGTCCACGTCATGCCTAGCCCTCCCCTCATAACAGTTGCAATTTAATCAGTGCTTCTTTGAAGAAACATTTCCTAAGCACCCAACTCACACTTTTACCCTTCTCTGAACATAGATAATTCTTTGTTGTCTATGCTGCAGAATTCATCACTTACACTGGCTTATGTTGTACTCTAATTGTTTCGTGTTAGTCTTGTTTTCTCATCCTGGAGAGCAGAATACTTTTCTGTATTCCCCAAAGCACTTAACATGGAGCTGGGTATTTAACAGGTATTCAACTACTTAATTGGGGTTAAAAAGCCAGGCAGTAAAAACCAGGTTCTTATAGGCACACAGCCAGAGTAGCAAATTGCGCAGGAACCTGTGCTTGAATGTGCCTAAAACCAGCTGCGATCATTAGAGCCCTACCCAGAACGACTTACCTTTAGAGAAGTTTTGGGGTTTTTTTCCCCCACACTCAAACAGTTACAGGAGTAAGCACAAATCCTGCTTGCCCGTTTTGGTTGTAATGTGTATTCTAAATATTCAGAGATTCTGAATCAGATTCCTTCTCCCCACCCCCAACTGTAGGCTGCCCTGGTGCATGCAGACACACACACTGTGGGAAATCCAGGCTGAGGGTCAGAGCTTTTCCCTCTCTGAGCAGTATTTCTCCTACTTTTAAAGCAGAGTGAAATCAGTCCAAAGGGCAGAACAACCACATTGGTAGTTCCAAAAACATGGAGGAGGATCTAGGCAGCTCTGATTTCCATTTGTGTCCCTATCATATGCTTTTTGAACTCAGGCCTTCTGCGGTCTGTGATATTCAAACTGTGTTTAGTGGCCTGTGGAAAAAGACTAGAAGGAGAGACAACGACCACTTCAACACAGCCTTATCCAAAACCACCTTCACTGAAGTACCAAAACACACAGCTCATTAACACCAATGAGTTTCAATAAGGTGAATGCTATGATGATGTACAATTACATTCTAATAATTTAATGCCCAAGAGCCCTGTACAACAACTGCAAAGGACCGGGATTATCACAGTATGCAAATGTGCTAGGGAAATTATTACCAGCTTAGGCCCCTTCATTTTGGTGGATTTAACATGAGAAGAATGATCCATGCTAAATGACAGGATTTCATTTTACAGCTGTACTAACCAAGTACATAAAAGCTTGAATATGTCCCAGTAGCTTCTAAAAGATTTTTCCCATAGTGTTAGAGGGAAAAATAATGAAATCTTACAAATGTACAGTTAATAGGACTCTGGTGGACAGTAACTTCAAAAATGCATGGTCTATAAGACATTAAAGGCTTGATTTTAGTTTCTGCACTGTTCCTGTTAATAACAATGTCTAATTAAAACATCTGTAAAATACTGATAGTTTTAATTTTACATAAAATTTCCAAAACAACTGTTACACAGTATAATAGGTATCTGCAATGAATAGGTTATTAATGGTAACATTATTTTAAATTAAAATCAGGCTCTAAATTTAAATTAGTCATTTCTGGCTAATGAAGAGAAAAAAAAAGTCACCCGTGATGGGAATAATACAGCAGATAATCTAGTTTTCATCATTCGTTAAAGCAAATTCGCTTGATTGCTTGGTCTAAGGGATAATTCATTTTACTTCCTACATGTTTCATTTGCTTAAAATATTTGATGGATTTCACAGTTGGAATCAATACTAAAACTACAGGCTGATGCACCTTTTAACACATTGTTTTATAATTTAAAAAACTGATTCAACTTTATTCACACAATGAATACTCCTCCCTCCTAGAGTAATAGTTAAAAGACAAGCAGAATACCATCCCTATGGTGGATTTTCTCTCCTAGGACTGTTTAATCTGATGAATATTTTAAAAGGAATGGCACAAAATTTCAGCTTTTGTTTCTTTAGGTTTTATCAAGTTTGTGAAATAAGAGGGATTGGGATTAGTAAGGTTTGGTGACTGGCTACCTTTCCCTCTAATTAATGCATAACAAAGGAGGGTTACAATGTGATAAGAGCCCATTTCTGTGTGTTCTGGCCCAATGCATTTTCAAAAATGCATTCTGGGAAATAAAAAGTTACACGCCAAAGTTGTTTCATGTTGCCCTCCTTTCTTACAGTAAATGTTGTAGGATGTGGTCCACAGCATGTGGGAAGCTCTCACAGGTTAAGTAAGGAGCTGGATTAATTTTCTCTTCATCGGCTGTTCGATATTTCCCTGAAATGAAAGTAAACAGAGCAAACAAAGGCAGTTGCTTTGGATGTTAAATTAATCCTGGTCCTAGAGCACCTGAGTCATCGGAGAACCTCCCTTCTCTGCACCACCCCCAGCCCCACCCCCTGCCCTACCACTGGAGAACCAGAAGGTAACCATCTCCTATAGAAGCTTTTATGGGACTAGGAGGTCGTTCAAAAAAGCCTCCCATTCCCCATTCTCAGAGCCTCTGAACTGTGCCAAATGACACAGCTAGTGGATTGCTTTATGGCAGTTTATAATTTCTGTAGCTGCCAAAACCATGCCTCCCCTCCCCTCCACTTACTGTAAAGACAAGAACGAACATGAAATGAATACTTTTAAATCGGGATCAAGAAAAGTCACAATCACTATTTCCTCCTCTGCAAAAATGGGAATCATGTTTTACCACCTGCCTCAGGGCTGTAAGATGAGAGACTGTATATAAAATACTATGCGAATGTGAGGTGTTCTCTATTTCTTTGTTCTACCTGTTCTCACTTCCCAACCTGCCTTTTCTCATAATTCCTTGCTGTTTTAGAATTAACAATATGATATGGTAAGAGAGGGAGACTGAGGTGGAGGGGGAGAGGGAGAGGGAGAGGGAAACAGAGGCAAAGAAAGGAAGACAGAGGGAGGAAGGAAGGGAAGGAAAAGGTAGAGGGGGAGACGAGGAGAGGGAGAAGGAGAAGGGAGAGGGAGGGAGGGGGGGGAGAGAGAGACAGAGAGACAGAGAGAGAGAGAAAGAGACAGACAGAGAGAGAGAATCTAGAAATGAGAAGACCCCAGTTGGGCTGTAGCTTACACTAGTCAGACTACATTCGGAGTATGATATTTGGGTCAGGAAAGACAATGAGAAACTACAGAGAGTCCAGAGAAGGGTGCCCAAGACCGTGAAGGTCTCAGGGTTCATACCCTATGAGGTTAGCATCTTAATAATCAGGGCTATCCAAAAGCAGGATGGGCTACTTTGGGAAGTAGTGGGTTCTCTCTCACTTGAAGTCTTCAAGCAAAGGCTGGGAAGCCACGTGTTGATAAGGTGTAGTCAGAATTCTTTTTTTAAGCATGGTTTGAACTAAATGATCACTGAGGTCTCCTATCTCAGAATCCTTCAGATTCTGAGACAAGTTTTCATGTGCAGGAGTTAATTTCTTCAGTCCTAAAACAGGAATCCTTTCAGATGATTTTGCTTCCCTGTTGGCTAACCTTTGAACTCCTCTGCAGCAAGCCACAAGTAACAGAATGTTTATTTCAACTTAGGTGGTAACCTGGGGTTCCACTTAGGGAGCTTGGCCAGTGAAGAACAGAAATAGGGTCATTTCAGGCCCTTTCAGTCGATCCTCAATCACAGGATCACGGGATCCCAGGATGACAGATTCAGACCTGGAAGGGACCTCAGAGGTCACCGAGTCCAACCTGGAGCTACTGGATAGGAACATCCAGGCACAGCGTACAAAACAGCGGGTGCTACATTTGGGGTTTTCCTAAGTTACAAAGAAATAAAATAGCAAGAGGCAAGAATGTGTAAAGGATAGCAAGATCATGAATTTAGACATTTTACTTCATCTTCATGGATGAAGTTAAAGAAGAGGCAGAGGGGGCAAAAGAGCCATTGATGGAAAGGTACATATAATTTGGATTAACAAGCAAAATAAAATAGAGCAATTGTGACAACTACCACTTCCCTACCTTGGAGAAGATCCAGGGCTATGGTTATGAATAATCTGAAGTCAGTCTGAGATTACTGAACAGCAGAGCAAAAATACATACTACATACTTTTCAATCCTTGGCAGAAGAACGATTCTGAATATTGGAATGTACACGGAATGACCTGAACATCATCTTGGACAAAAGCCATTTTCCTCACACTGGGGCCAATGTGGCTTCCCCAGGGGAGTAATTCTTGGTTTCTATTTCTGAATTTGAAGGACTTGTATATTTTAAATCTTCTTTCATTTGAACAGTCATATTAAGTGGTCTTATTATCACTTCATGTAACTAAGCAAACAGCAGTTGGAAAAATGAACACACAGCCCGGCTTTGATGATGATTCTTTGACAGATTTTCTGGTTACTTTCTGCTAAATTCATTAATTCTCAATAAAATAGGATATAAGATAAATTACTGGGCCTTATCTACTGCCACAAATGACTCATGGTCAGTTATGTTCTATAGTGGAAAACTGTATTTGGGAAATACAGTGTTGCAATACCTTGGTCTCAAGTATCTGAATTCCTACTGTTTCCCAAACTTTTCTTTACTAATCATAAATAGGCTAAAAGGCAAAAAAACAAAAAAGAGAAAATGCCAATATTAAGAATGCTGATTATTATGTATTAGACTGTTTAAATGGCCAGCTGCCAAGTGGGATGCCTTTATCCTCTCTCTCCTTCCCTTGCCATATAAGTGTGTGTGTGCGTGCGTGCGTGCGTGCGTGCGTGTGTGTGTAGCACAGGAACTAAAGGAATAATTATGTTGTCTCTATATATTACAAAACACTGTAACCAGTGGTGAATTGATCTAATCAACCTGAGATGGCACTGGAGGTGTATAGAAAGCACGAGCTGAATTCTGGATGTAAATGAGTGAATGCAGATCTCACAATTATCATTACAATAAAGTTCGGAGTGCTATGGAGAAGCTAAGTGGTAAATGTAGGCCCTCTCCCTATAGGCTTCTGTCCATTGGGAACTTCAGTGCATTCCACTTCTAATTGGAGGCATAAGGAGGGCTCTGCCACTTCTGCAGACAGGTAGTTTTGGGTCCAATGTTGTTGTTTTTCCTATGGTACTGCCTAGGAGGGTAGGCAGAATTAAAAGATACATACCAGTCTTCACCAAGATACCTAGCATGCCAATACTCTGAGCTCCACCAACATCATCTCTGCAGTCCTAGGAAAGATAGCACAGAATTAATTTAGTCACCAGTCAACACACCAGCCTCTACTTGTAAAAAGTCAATACAGAAAAACAACCCATAGTCCACCAACTAGTATGAAGATCAGTATGGTTAAGTGCGAGTATTTATTTCCATGCAGCTACAAATGAAATGAGGTATGATTTACATTTCATATATAATGACTACTGCAATTCCATCATCTTCCATGAAAAGCAAGTGAGAAAGATGGAAGACAAAGCAGTCTCCCAGCTAAGTATTCTGAAAGCAGAGCTGTGTCCTGCTTGTGGGGGAAATGTTTAAGGACTGGAATAGGCATTATAGTAACAAAATTGTTTTCTGAGGCACAGAGAACATATTTACTGAAGTTAAATGTTCTATACTTTCAGAAATAGATGCCATTTTTCACATTAAAGCAGGCAATGAAAAAATCAGCATTCCTCCCATTTTTTCAGCTTCTAAAGTTATTAAGCCAAGGTAACATAGTAGTCACTAACTGTGTTAGATTTTGAAGGCAGGTATTCTAGCGTATAGCCTTGAGATTCATATGATGTATTTTCTATGAGAGGACAGACTCTTTCCTTCTCGGAAAATATTAGAACATTAAAAATGCTCCTTCCCTGAGAATATCAAAACACAAGACAGGGTTTTTGCTTTTTAGGTATAGTTTAAATGTCGTACAATTCTAGAGGCAAGTGAATAGTATAAAAATATGGCTTCTAAAGGTGTCATCAGGTTATATGATTCTACAACTCAATAACAGATAGCAGAATTCAGAAAATGGAGGACTGGGAATTGAGAAAGTGAGTATTAAAATCTCATCTCTTCAAGTTACTTTGGAAAGCAATTTTATCCATATCCAATTATAGGGGGACAAAGTAATACAGAAACCAAATAATGTGCTGGATTCTGGTCTCAGTTTTACTATTAATTACTATGTGAGATTGGGCAAGGAAATTAATGTCACTTGACTCAGTTTCCTTATCTGTAATATAGGTGTGGAGTGATAGGGAAGAGTAGAATAGATGAACTCTAAACTTTCTTACAATTCTATGATTCAAAACTGGGCTACCCCCACTTGCCACTGATAGACCAGGGTCTGATGAAGATGTTAATCTGCAATGTCCTGGAAAGAACAGTAGTCTAAAAGGACCTGTATTTAAGCTATGAACCTATCATTTAGACAATGAAGACAGTGCCACAAGCCTTACCTACTTCACAAGATAATTATGAACATAAAATGAGAGTATATGTTGTACAGGTATTCTGTAAACTGTAAAGCACTATGCAAATATCAGTAATTATTATAGGATGCCCTATGCGGAAATTAGATTTCTCAATACTTCAAGGATCCATTATTTTGCCTCTTCACAATGCAATTCAAAACTCTTAGCAGATGGTCTTCATAAACTCCATGGCTGAAAAATCCCATCACTTGGTAGCCAAACTTCTGGGGATGATGGGCTTCTCTGAACCAATGGAGGCTGATATTTGGACAACAAGTAGTTTGATAATAACCTGCCAACCGGAGCTTATGCTCTGCTGGCCTCCCTCACAGATTTCCTATGAGGCTTGAATGAGGAAATGTAGGTAAAGCACTCTGTAAGCCATTAAATATTAGGCAAACATCAGTTGTTATCCTTACTAATAAGAACTCACGACTGCTTCCACAAGAGGCTTTCAAGTTTTTAAAATATATTTAGTAACTTTGGGGCATACTTCCAAATTGTTTTCCAGGATGGCTACACTAATTCACAGCTTCAATAGCGCATTAATGTGGCTGTTTTCCCATAGCCCCTCCAACATTTGTCTTTTCCATCTTATCAATTTTGTCAGTCTCATAGGTGTGAGGTAGAACCTTGAAGTTGTTTCAATGTACATTTCTCTAATTATCAGTGACTTGGAACATTTTTTCATATGGCTTTTGACAGTCTGAATTTCTTCCTTAGAAAACTGCCTGTTCATATCCTTTGACGACTTATCAACTGGAAGTCAAGGTTTTCTTTTTTTAATAACAACTGATATTTATGTAATTTTGAAGGCTTACAACAAAGCACTTTTAAAAAATCTATGTTGTGTATATAAATATATATTAAATATAAATATATACACACAGATATAAATGTATATACGTGCTTCACCATCTTCTTTGGAATTAATAGAAACCTTTAAAACTTAGGTTCTGAACTATGCCCAAAGGGCTATAAAAATGTGCATACCCTTTGACCCAGGAATACCACTTCTAGGGCTGTATCTCAAAGAGATCAGACAAGTGGGTTATCTTATCTTTATCTGTCAATAAGACAAAAATTACTTTGGGTCAACAAATAGTTTACATTATTTTAATTATGCCAACAACTTGAATTATTACCATACATATAAGGCCTACATTTACTTTCCTAAAGTAGCTATTCTAAACCAGTTAACTAGGTGTGACAGAACAATCATGGGACATTTACTTACATCTCCAATCATAATGACTTCTTCTGGTGTACAATCAATGCCACGCAAAGCTTCCAAGAAAAATTTTCCCTCTGGCTTCCCTACAACTATGGCTTTAGTATCCGTAGCATACTCCAAACCAGTAACAAATGGTCCAGGTCCCAGGGCTAAGCCATCTTTCCTCTTAAAATATCTAGCTTTGTGTATTGCTATAAGAGGAGCACCATTCAGTAATAACCTAGAAAAAGGAGGGAAAAAATGCAAACTGACTTTAAGAAGAGCTGTGCAATGCTAGCGAAGGACGTTAGCCTTAAACAATGAGGTTTTTTTTAGTTTAGAGAAATATATAATTCCTTATTAACATTTAGCAGATTGCTGTCAATTAATGAATACACGAAGGTTTCAAGAGAAAAGATTGCTGTGCATTACAGTCCCAGATGCTTTGAAGAAAGGTGACAGATTATTAATCTGGGGATCGCTTCAACCTTTTGCCTTTACTGGCTTGGACAATTGAGTTACATCATCAAAGAAAGAGAGTTGGGGGAACTGGAACTCAAAAAGATTACTCAAGGAAGAAAGCTTAACTTTGTTAGCAAGATGGGTAGTTTCAGTCTTTGCTGAGTGGTACATGCAGGAGGATTGTGAGCTTTCTGTAAGTTAATATAATTTTTCTTGCTTTAGTAACTCCCTCGACTAATACCTAAAGCACTTGTGAACTCAGTTGTTCCTTTACATATTTTTTAAACGCTTCAAAAAAAATCTCATTTTCTGATTCCAAGCTTAATCCTTATTTTTTCTTGTATCTTCTTAATGTTTTTCAATTCTATAATTGCTAACATTACAGTAGTAACGTTATATGCCAGCTATATATTTTTCCAGAGCTGAGTTTGCAATTTAAAGTTACAATCGTCTACCCTGATACCATGAAGCCAAACAGAGGCGGCCCCTCCACACCTCCCCCACCCCAGTCAAATACTATACTCAACCACAGACCCTACCTACCAATCAAGTGCACTCAGATATTGTCCCCCCAACCCCCAAATGGTAATGACAGCAGCAGCCTCTCAACAATCACATTCATATAGTGTATAACGGGGGAAGAGAATTTGATTACTTAACTAGCTTTTAACCAGCATAATCTCACTAGTTTATGTTATTTTGAGTCATTTACTTAAGTTATTTAGTATGCTCACCATTTAAGAACTCATCACATCTTTTCCCTAACAATTTCTAGTAATTAAGCACTCAACTACCAAACTGCTAAATTATTTTTGTCAGTGGTCTCAAGACTACCTTCCTGTGGGAGATGCAGAATTCGGACCTTTGTGATTAAATATTTCATTAAGTAAAAACCAATACTGGGCTATTACTAAGCCCAAGTGTTAGTTACAATGCACCACATTACTACAAATGGCTCACGGTACAAGAAAGAGCCTTTCCTACTATTCAAATTCAATCACTGATATTAACAGAAATTTATTTCTTAGGAGAGGTTCTATGATCTAGTTGTTTAAAAGTCTAGCAAAGCCACTGCGCTTGCCTTAAAGAACCACAGCTAATGGATAAATCACCTCCTAGTGTCCTTCACTAGCTGCTCCCCCCACCCCACCCCCATTTCCCATTCATTTGCTCCTCTGCTGGGGAACTGGATTTCTTTATGCAACAGACCTCAAAATTGCATTCCACTTATACAGCTAAACTAAAAACATTTGATTTAGCTTTGTAAATATTTTATTATATATTAACTGGGGAAAGGGCTTGTAAGTTTGATTGATGTGTGTACTTAATTCCCAGACAGTATTTCAGTGCCTTCCCTGGAAGGGGTGAAGCTGTGGGTTGCTCGACACTACTCTAAATGGGAACTGGGCCCCCCCTAGACTGCAGGATGTACAAATCTCTCAGTGAAGTGGTTCCTGCTCCTATCAATCTTTCTTACAGTATATATTTTGTTACATTTACACAGAGCCAGTACAGAGTTAGAATGGATTAGAAATTAAACCCTATCCAAGTTATTCATGAACAGATCTTTGATACAAAGCAAACATCCACATGTCTATCACAGTACTTAAAGCGTTTCTAAGGTAATATTAAGGTCGCTTTTGCAATTGGAAAGAATCTACCAGAGAAAGCCTGAGATTTTCTGCCTAATTGGAAGCTCTTCTGGAACACAAAGAGAAAAGGGAACAAAGCAGCCCTAGCTTGAAAGTCTACAGCACAAGATGGCAAGCAAAAACCCAGGAAAAATTTTTGTCATTGTCTACAAGAAATTTAAAACCCCAAAACACTAATGATTTAGAGCAGGGTCAGCTTTTTCTATCAATACCGACAGCGAAGCATGCTGGATTTTAAAAATATATTTTAAATAAAATTTTATTATATTTAAAAATGTAAAGACTGTTCTTGGTTTATGGGCAGGCAAGTTGGCTTGCCAAACCCTGATTTAGAAGAAAAAGAAACTAAAACTTAAAAGGAAGGTCACAAAAAATAGGATCATTAAAAATGGGGGGAAAAAGCTAAGGAGAAATATAGATTTATACTAATTTTAGAGCCAAAAGGAACCTTAGTTACAGATACTCTTAGTTCAACTCCTTAACTTAAAAAAAAAAAAGCAGCCTTAAGGAAGTTAAAAGCCATGTTAACTAACTGTTCTATGACTGTCTAGGGGCCAAGGCAGAACTAGAACATTCAGGTCTCTACACCTAGTCCTCAGTTCTTTCCACTATGGTGGAAAATGGAGCCAGGTTGTAAATATCAGAGGAAGTCTGACCCTAAAAGCTACTGAAGTTTACTGAGTGGGGGAGCAATACGGTCAGATCTATGCCTTAAGAAGATTACTTTAGCAGCTGTGTGGAGAATGCATTAGACAGGAGAAGAGACTTAAAGCAGGACTACCAATTAAGAGAGTACTGCCACTGTCAGATTGAGGGGTGAAGCCTGAGTCAGGACGGTGTAGCAAGTAAGGGATGGATGCAAAACATGTTATGGAGGTAGAAGCTATGAGATGTAGCAACTGACTAGATTATGTGCAGTGAGGGAGAGTGAATTAAATGTCAAGGGTGATGGGGAACCTGAGACGCCAAAAGGATGGCTCTACCCTAAACAGAAATGGGTTAAATCTGGAAGAGGCATGGATTTGGGGGAGGAAAATAATGAGTTGATTTTAGGGCCCTCAGGGATTGAATTTAAGGACATGGGACCATAATTCCCAACACTGTTCTCTGTTAAGTTTACGTTTCAAAATGCTTGGTAAAGTTGACTAAAGATTGAACCTAGCTACTTAACTGGGAGTCCAGCTTCTGTAATTGGAAGCTCTTCTGCATCTTTACTTAAAGATTACTAGCTGCAAAGATGTCTCAGCTCATCCTTACATAGTCAGCAAGAGAAATAGTAGGTATAAAACAGATGTGCAAGCTTCTTCTTAGGAAAAATCTGTCTTACTTTTGTTAACTTTTTTCCCCTTTCTGCTCCTTTACACTCTCCACTCTTCATCTGCTAATACAGCATTTTGGTATAATACAAAGTTGCCCTAAGTATATCTCAGTATATCTCACTGTTCATGGTTGGGTTCTCCCCCTACCAGTTTTCTGCCCCATTTCTGCCTTCTAACAATTTTGTTAGAAACAGGTTTGCAATCTGTAAAAAAGTATCTGCATGTTACTTTGTGGGGTTTTTTTTTAAATTCTCCTTTAATAAATTTGCCTGCTTCCTCACCTCTTCCCACTGAAAAAGAAAAAAACTCTTACAGCAAATATGCATAGTCAAGAAAAGAAATCCCCCAACTGGCCATATTCAAACACTTTGAGTCCATCAGCTTCTCTGTCAAGAGGTGGGTAGCCACGCTGCATCTGTGGCATAGTTATTTCATGAATTGATCAGAGTTCTCAAGTTTTTAAAGGTTTTTTTTCTTTATAATGTATATATACATACATACTATATATATACATATTTAATGTACACATATGTATAAATTATTCTTCTAATTCTGCTTACTTTGTTCCATATTAGTTCATAAAGGTCTTCCCAGTTTCTTTTTTCTGAAACTATCCATTTTAACATTTCTTATGCACAATAACATTTCATCCCATTCCATGCACATACTGTAACTTGAGATATTTCCCAATAGCTGGGCACCCCTCAGTATCCATTTTTTTGGACTTGAAAAAAGCTGCTACATTTTTTGTGTGCTTTAATTTTCATTTCTCTAATTTACTAGTGATTTGGAACATTTTTTTCATATAGATTTTCTTTTGAAAATTGCCTGTTTATGTCCTTTGACCATTTAATTATTGAGAAATGGCAATTAGTCTCATAAATTTTAATCAGTTCCTTATATATCCTGGAACAGAGAAACTTGCTGCAAAGATTTTTCTCTAATTGTTTCTAATTTTAAAATAAGAATTTTAACTACACTGGTGTTGTTTGTGCAGAAACTTTTAAGCTTCATATAATCAAAATTGTTCATTTTAACTGTCAGTGACCCTCTATCCCTTGTTTGGTCATGAACTTTTCCCCTCTCCATAAATCCAAAAGGTAATTTCTTCCTTACTCTCCTAATTTGTTTATGTCACCTTTCACGGCTAAATCATGTATTAATTTGGAATTTATCTTGTTATATGCTGTCAGATGCTAGCCTATACCTAATTTCTGCCACACTGCTGTCCAGTTTTCCCAGCAGCATTTGCAAATACTGAGTCATTACCTCAGTGAGGGGGATCTTTGGTTTTATCAAATGCTTTGCTACCTGGACAATGCTTTGTCACTTTTAAGCATATGTCTCCCCTGAAAACTTTATTGGCTTTTTGTTTCAAAACAGCAGTGTGAACCACAAACTGAACTTAAGATGTAAATTAGGCAATTGCTAAAATCGTGAAATTACAATTTTTAGCAGCATGCTCTATTTAATTAAAATCAAAAAGACAAACACAAAATATCAAGCAGTGAAACTGAACTGACATACTAGATAAAGCTGAAAAATATCAAGGGAGGATCACACTGTCATTTATAATTTTGTGGCATTTTCTCAAGGAATATGACACAAAAATGTTCCCATTATCACACTGCCATCAAACAGTGGGTCTGGTTGGGGGCCCAAAGTGAGGGCCCAGGCCCAGTGGTGGAAATGGCCTGACCTTAAGGAATGTGTGATCAGAGGGTGAGGAGATGGGTTTTTCCTTTTTTACAATAGTCAATCGTGGGGCTTTTCCAACACAATCATACCTACCCTAAGCCTCCAACATGTTCTCATTCCACTACCTCCCTCTGGGCTGGCTCTCCACTCTTCTGACTCCCTACCTTCTGACTAAGTAGTTTCTTAGGGTAGTTACTAACAACTGGGAAAAATTCTATCCTACCCCAGCAGACCCAGCCTTACCCCTCTGGAACACATCATGGCTGCCTCCCTTGGGCAGCCACGGAATAAGAGCTAAGTGATCAGGGAATAAGAACCCAACTTTCTCCCTTTTCATTTGGCGGAGGGGGTGGGGGTGGGGGAGACACAGTGAGTAAACAGATGAGCAAGCATGAATTGAATGTCACAGATTGCAGATCTCACTCATGGTACGTACCTTTCCCCCCAAACCCACTCCTCTTCCAAACTTCCCTATGGTCAAGGGCACCACCACCCCTTCAGATACCCAGGTTTACAACCTCAGAGTTACCTTCTTCTTTTTTTTTTTTTGAGGGGGGAAGGCAGGGCAATTGGGGTTAAGCAACTTGCCCAAGGTCACAGAGCTAGTACATGTGTCAAGTGTCTGAGGCCAAATTTGAACTCAGGTCCTCCTGACTTCAGGGCTGGTGCTCTACTCACTGCACCATCTAGCTGCCCCTCAGAGTTATCTTCTACTTCTCACTTTCCCTTCACTTATCCACCAGGTTGAAAAAACTTATCATTGACACCCCCACATTTCTCATATTTGTCCTTTCTCTACTCACAGCTCCCCTACCTTAGTTCAGGCCCTCGTCACCTCTCACCCAGATAATTGCAGCAGACACTGAATTGGTCTCCCCACCTCAAGTGCCCCCTTCTTTAACCTATCTTCCACACAGCTGCCAAAGTAATTTTCCTAAAGCAGAGGTCTGATTATGTCATTGCCCAAATCAATAAACTCCAGGGGCTGTAGACTCTTAGGATAAATTATCATTTCAGTTTTACCTCATCCTTTTAAAATGTCTATTTTAAAGTTTTATTATTTATATAATTATTAATACAGCACTACTAAAGTACTTAAAGAAATATACATATATTGGGGGTGCACATCCAAAAAATTTTTCCTGATGGGAGTATGTGATTAAAATTTTTTTGAAAAACCTTTGCCAGACTACCCTGTTATTTATGAGTGAATGCAACTCTTTACTGAGAAGCCTGTTGATGATATTTTAATCTTCAGTGAAGATAAAGACCAGCTAAAAAGAGATTCAATGAGAATGTGCATTCAATTTAAAACAAGTAGTTTTGTCTTTGTGTGCAAGTCATTCTGATATTAGTCCTGTTTATAATCTAAGATAGCTATTAAACAAATTCATATAACTCTGTGAAGTCAGATCCAGTTACTAGAACATTAATTTGGGGCAGTGAGAATCGTCTTAATTGTGTACCAAAATCATTTCAAATGTTGAAGTCAGGGCAATGAATCTCCTGGAAATTTGATTCAGTTCTATCAAGTATATGATATTTAAATCTGCACATCAAGTTCTTCTAAATGCACAAACTGATGGGATACTTAAGAAGCTCAAGTTCTTTATAATGTTAAACACATTTCCCATCTCTAAAGTGTTTTATTTTCATGATACGGGCTTTAATTAAGGAGAAACTATTTCAAAGACAGAGTGGCAGTCTGCACTTAGAAAAAGCAAAAGCAAAAAATGTTTCTCATTTGTGTAGTGCTACCAAGTTTTCTGGAAATCCTAAAGCCTGGAGCCTTCAATGTTTAGAAAGAAAGAGTAAAGAGTCGTCTTCAGAAATTCAGTAATAGCTGCAGCCTGAATAGTTGGCTTTCTTCCAGCTCCCTTTCTCTCCTTTTCTTCAGGGAGTACATTAGAGCAATTTAACTCCCTACCTATGCCCTAATCCCCAGGGTAAGGTAGCAGAGGATGGCTTCGACAATTATTCAAAGTGGACTCTTTAATAAATTAGCACATTTCTAAAAATGAATTTTTATACATTTAATGTGTAATCACTGTCTGATGACATGATGAAGGCCCCTATAATTAAGAACACTATCTGCAAAAATTTAAGTATTTTTCTTTAAACTATTTTCACAACTCAAAAAAAAAAGCCTCTAAGTTTTTTCCCTCCTATTGTTTGTTTTCATGTTTGACTTTTTTTTGAATTTTAGAAACATGTTGAAATTTGAGGTAGTTTATTTTCATAGGTGGTCTCTCTTCCAATGTTCAAAACCCCATTCATTTATCAATGATCTATCACAGGGAATTCTAAGTTTTTACTTTTGTCTGCAAACTTGGTTCTAACAAGATTGTTAGAAAGCAGAAATGTGGCAGGAAATTGGAGGTAGGGAAAAAAAAACCCCAACCACCAACAAAGATATATTTATATATATCTACACTGAGATATACTTAGGATGACTTTGTAGTGCATCAAAATGCTATATTAGAAGATGAAGAGTGGAGAGTGTAAAGGAACAAAAAGGGGAAAAAATTAACAAAAGACAGATTTGTCCTAAAGAGAAGCTTGGACATCTATTTTATACCTATTATTTCTCTTACTGACTACATAAGGATGAACTGAGACATCTTTACAGCTAATAATCTTTAAGTAAAGATGCAGAAGAGCTTTCAATTACAGGAGCTGGACTCCTAATTCAGTAGCGAAGTTCAATCTTTAGTCAACTTTATCTTTAGTCAACTTTACCGAGCATTTTGAAACATAAACTTAACACAATGGAGAATAATGTTGGGAATTATGATCCCGTGTCCTTAAATTCAATCCGAGGACCCTAAAATCAACAATTTAGGATTCCACAAACCCACTTCTATTCAGAAATGGCCAAAATCTAGATAGAGTTTGTTGTTATTAGGTTTTTATTATTTCAAAATTTTTTCTCCCATAAAGAATTATTTTGTGGCTTAAGACAGTGAGTTGCTTAGACAAACCTTCTTACTTCTTTAAAAAAGAAAAAGAAAACACTCTTCTCTTTTGAAATATTAAATAGGAAAAGTTGGATGGAATGGAAACACAATCCATTAAGAACCACTCTCTATGACTCTTATGTAGTATTTGGAGGTTTATACAAACAAATATTGAATCAAATCCCTTCTTTAGAACTGGCTCATCTCCTTCCCTCTGACTTCCAGCCACCTAAAAGCTTACAGCCTTGATTCTTTAAGAATAATTAGTTGCTCCTAATTCTATTTAAGTATCTAAGACAAATATCCAGCAATTTACAAATACATTTTTAAATGCAGAGAGAGAGGCCTACCCACTAAACACACGGTAAATAAGATCCAATATAATTTATAAGGCTAGAGCATATGCCCAAAGGTAACGTGCCTCCAGGGCCAGTTTTTAAGGCAGAAAAGCAATGAGATTTAGCACCTAATTCTGATTCTCATCATCAACCTGAATTGTAATTGAACTAATCAGCAGCTCATTTCAAGTGTCTATATTTGCCACACACAATTCAAATAACTTCAGTCATTTGTTGGGAGGCATATTCTCTATGGAAACATCAATATGCAAAGAAGGGCAAGACCTCCGATCCTTGCCGTTAACTCTCCACACAGCTGTTAAGTGCATTTGCGAAATTCGAGTTGACCTATAAGTGCACTGTAATGCTTTAAAATGTAGCGTTTTAAAAATCAATATGCTTGGGAAAGTGTACTAATTAGACAGCATCCGAGCAATTAGAAAGTCAGTATTAAGTCAAGATACATTTTTATTACCATGAGGCTACTATGCAGCTAAGACACAGACCACCCATTTCCTATTAAAGATGTCCTTCCCAAGTTGCAGGCTAAATTCAATCAATACCTTCTCCTTGAATTTAGTGGTTAAAGAGGTGAATAAAAAATAGCTGGGCTAAGTCTGATTCTGGAGTAAGAAATAAAGTGCTAAGGCCCAGGTTAGTGTAGTTAGAGATGTCTGGATGTAAATGGTAGGTAGGGTAATCTTCCCCAAGGAGCTGAAGTAGAGTAACCCTTGAGGAAGCCCAGCAGAAGGACATTGAGAATGGCCTAAAGCCAGCTTCACACAACGTGGGTGTGACCAGAATAGGCAAGAGGCAAACAAGGAACCTCAGACTATTCTTTCTGAGCAAAGGGTCCTTCTCATAGCAGAGAAAGGACAAATTATGAGCGGATGCAGCATGGCAAGGACGGAAAGGCCAACTCTTCTTTCCCCCTCACACAATTAGGATCACTGTGAACTGTGGAGTCTTCAAAAACCAAGGAGAGCAATGGGGGCAAAGACCTCTGAGGCAACTCCCTATTTTCCCCTATGAGTCTGGGACAGTGAAGCCGTCAAGCAAATAAGCAGGTGTTTACGATCCAGGCATCTCATGGGCAGAGGGAACGCTGCTCAAACATTCTCTCTTCGTTTACCCATTTCACACCTGAAGTCCTGCGTTGGCCAGAGTGACTACTTTTGGGTGTCTTCTACATGTCAAGGACGGCTACGTACAGCAAAGGCCTTTAATAAATGCCAAACAATTCTGATGCCACACAGAATGTTAACCTCTAGGAATGAGCTTCATGCCCACAAAAAGTAAATTAACTTCTCAGGATTCTCAGCGCACAAAGAATTCATCTAAAGCATAGCCAAACATACCCATCCCTTCCTAATAGTGGACTCCATTTGGGGAAAAACTTTTATTCAGTCCAATCTGTTGTCAGTCCATTAAATTGGGTGCTGATCATCCTAAGAAATTAGCTCAGTAACTAGAGAATCACAGGAGGGTAAAAATAAAGATTTAAAGCATCTGGCTGGTAGTCAATTTTACCCAACGCTGTGATCCTATGAAATATAGTAGAGGAAAGGACTTAGCCTACCTAGCTCTGGGACACTCCCTGACTTGAAGAACTCACAACATCAGGAAACCCACCCCCACAAAGAGCACTTAATAACATGCAGAATATTCTTAACAAATGCAAGGCTGTGGAAAGAAGCAGGCGATGAAAGTTCAATCACTTGATTACTGTTATCAGAGAAAGAAAAAAACAGTCCAGTAATTCCTGAGATGACTTTCTACAAAAGCTGAAAAGGAAAACAGCTTGAGAATTTTTAAACTACAGACTCACCGGAATGCTTGATTTAGAACTTGATAATTAAAATGTTCTGGTGCCAATCCTATGACTACAGCATTAGGATCATTTACTGGTATTCCTGGGAGGGGGCAAAAATAGAATTGCTGAAATTAGCACTGAAAAATGAATTGTATATTTTCTCCTTATATAACCACTTTGTTTCCAACACGTATAAATTCCCATTTTAGCCATACAGTGCCCTGAAGTGGACTTCAGAAGTACACATCCTGATGCTCTACTTTACTCATTTATTCATTCATTTATTCATTTTCTGATGCTATACTTTAGAAGCACAAGAGTTCATTATTATTTTTTTAACGGCAAGAAAGGGAGATTTTTAAAAAAGTGACTAAAAAGCACAATAAACTTTTTCCCACTCTTTCAGAAGCATAGAATCCAGGAAAACAAAACTGGAAGTAACAACCTGATGCTATGAAACAAGTAATTTCTAACTTCAAAAAACTTCACTGATTATAAGAAACAAGAACAGACGAGAGTTACCTACCAGATCAATATCAACTGATGAGAAACTAAAAATTCAACAAGCAAGATAAATTGGACTCTCTGATTGATACAGTTAAGGCTGGCCCATTCTCAGTTAACATGCAGTATACTGGAGCCTGCACACACAATTTTCTGCTTAAGCCCAAATACAATTTTGCTTATCAAAGTGTCACATTCTTTGCAAACCTCCTGCCTAGGATTTCCACATTTGGTCTATTCCAAGTTTACCTGCATAATACTGGTGGATTAATCTTCCTAATACATGAATTTAGTTATATCCTTTTTCTGCTCAAAAACCTTACTGACTCCCTCCTTCTCCACTGCCGCCGCCGCCTACTACGCCTACTACTACTACTACTGCTACTACTACTGATTAAACCATGCCAAAGCCTTAGCCCTCATAATCTGCCTCTATCCAGCCTCATTATCCTTCCTGCAATCTACAGTCTGGCAATTCACGAAGGCAAAGAGGTCTTATGTTGGTGGGCGGAGTACCTACCCTGATGAAAATCATGAATCCTTGCTGATCTTATATATTCCAGGTGATTCCTTTTAGGTGGGGGCCCTCAGTTATCCACCCACATGTACTTTCTCTTTCAGTATGCCATAAGGCTTTGGAGCAGGAGCTCTGATGAGGTCTTCTTTCCCTCTGCCATGGCTCCTCATAGACCGGCTGCAGGCTGGTGAGCTCTTCTGCCATGGCCACTCTGTAATTTGCTTCCATGGAGGAAAACTCACACTGCCGAGCCCGGAGGGACTGAACTGGTCCCTTGGGGTTTAGCTTGCAGGACATTCTTGAGAGGGTTTATGAAAGGAGTTCTTTCCTTGGTACTAGAATTTCAGAACATCTTCTCAGGTCACTGACTCACTCAATGTAAGGCTGGGGATCCAGTTCTTTTATGAGGAAGACATACTATTCACTTCCATGAAGCCTTGAGATTACAGAGCAGGGACAGAGGGGAAGAGGGGCAGAGGAAGGAGATTGAGGTGCTGCGAACAAAATCTCTGATATGCGGCCGAGGAGAGAATATTACTGCAGGCCACATTTCTTTTGCTAGGGGGAACCCCAAGAAGCCACAGAAAGGAGTATCACGTCAGGGCAGCAGGATCCACTCTAGAAATCCACCGATTCTACTTGACTGGTTGGCAACATCCACCACTGGGGCATTTTTTTCCTTTCCAAATTTTTAACTCATCCATTTCTATTCATCTTTGGTATTCACTGAGGCACAGGAGCAAGATTTGGCTGAATTGCAAAATTACTGCACGAGTATGGCCAGTTTAATTATTCAGAGTTTCATACGCAAAGTGTGTATTATCTTGGATCCTGGCTATTCTGCCTCTCTGCAGCTGTCTTATCACTAACTTTCCCATGAAGCAGCAGGTAAGGGAACTAGAGTGAAAAGAATTCAACATATATTTATTAAGCCTCTACCTGCTATGTGCAAGACACCAGGGTAGGCCCTGGGAATATAAAAATTAAAGAGTTCCTGCTGGAAAGTAGGAGCTTACTTTTCAGCGAGTGATAAAACATACCATGATAAGCATAATACGGGGCAGAGAGTAAAAGGATGCAAAGAAGAGATAAAAAAACAAAAGATATTAATTATAAGAGAACACTAAGACCCGGTGGGATCAGGAAAGGCTTCTCTGAGGAGGGAGCACCTCCTGGAAACCCTCTAGGTTTCATATTCATTCAGAGTACTACCTCCACTAAATCCTCCTGCACTGCTTCATAGGAGCATGGAGGTGACCCTGGCCAAAGCTAGGCTAAGTGGAGTACCAGTTCTGGAAAACCTGGCAAAGGAAGATGTGTCAGCTCCCCAAAGACCAGCCTGGCCAAGCTCACAGAGGCCCATCGCCAGCTGGCTGAGAGGAACAAAGTTTTCAGGGACAGCAATGCACGAAGGTCTTCTGTTATCGATGTGGTTTGTCCTTCATTTCAGAGAGGACCAATGACATCACAGGGTGATATCCTTTGACTTGTGTGTGAATTAAGTGAAGCAGGGTTGCACAAAGTTGTCAGCCTCACTCTCACTTCCAGAGTCATTGAAGTGGCAAGACAAAAGTCAAGATGATTGGCAATGGCCTGGGATGCAGTGGATGACGCTGGCATCTCTGATGTCTCACCTAGCTCTAAAGTGCTCCATGGTGTCTGCTTCAGCCACTTTCATAGTCACTGAAACAACTGTTCTCATCTGCCCCTTCTGCCAGGGGAAGTCTTCACATGCTTCGGGTAGACATCCCCCTAAGTCACCGACAGGTTTGAGGCCTGTTGGTTACCCTTGACCTGGTTTAACCCACTGCCGAGATGGTTTTATCAGGGTGTGGCTGCTGCACATGCTACAGCTTCTTGAGTCCCGGGCGAGAGTTGGGTGACGGATGGATACCAAAGGTGGATGAGCAGCCCCAAAAAGGGCTTAGCAAGCCCTCCCACCAGAGGTGCTAGTCCTCCCTTGATACCTCACACAGCCCTGAAGATCACCTACTAAGATGAGGAAGGAAAACTCAGACCTATGAAATCATGAATCCCTAAAGTGGTCACTTTAGTTTAGTAGAGTCATTCCTATTATCACTAATAATCATTAAAATTTTAGCAAGGAAGCAGCTAAAACCTTTGGCCAAGTCTGGGATTACTGTGCATAAATTATCTATATTATCCTTTACCCTATTAGCAGAGATACTTGGGCATTTTCCATATTCCTATGGTAGTATCTTAATAAAGTAATTTAGCATAGTGATGGACCAGAAAATATCTTAAGGTTGGTTCCAGACCTGGGATTCAATATGAATATATTTCAATACCAGCTCCATATTGGAATAAAAACTCCCAACTTTCATCAAATAAAATCAAAAAGGAAAAGCCTAATAAAAAATGAAATACATTTTCCTGTTTTTTGGTAAAACCAGAAGTGTAAATATATGACTATATTTCCTGCTAATATACAGATGTTCTATGCAAAAATACACCCATTTCAAATAATTTTTAAAAACTGTCCACATTTTGTGACTCAATTTTTACCTTTCTTTCTGTGTGGTGTCATTTTGCCTCATACATGTTATATGTACAAGGAAACATGGAGGCAAGATCATCAATATAAACATAAGGTTCCACATCCAAAGCAAAACTGTCTAAAAAACAAAGGAGATGTCTTAAAGGTGACGAAAATACAAACGAGCTAAAATCTTATATAAGAGGACAAGAAGAAGTAGCAAGGAGGTTGTAATCTAGGTATTGGATCAACACGAAAAGCTTATAAAAGAACACTGGACTAAATCACCAGCAGTAACACCAGCTATTTCATGCTAAATTGTTAGAGGAAAATCAGGATAAACACCTCTTTTTTTCAGGAGCAAACACAAAAGAAAAGGTTTCTAAATTTCTCCTACCTTGAAAGTCTGGTAGTGCCCGGTCATCAATCAGCAACATGGGCCTAACTTGCTTCTCCTGCACTAGGTTTCTAGCTGCTGTCAGAGAAGTGAATATCTCATGCTCAGCAACATCAAAATTCATTTTTTTCAGCCTCTCTAACAATTCCACCTTGCTCTCCTTGGTTGTGTTTGTCACAAACCTAATGGCAACAGGAGCAGCACGTAACCTAAAGAAAGGAAAATGCAGGTGTCAATGGAGCACTTTCCTAAAGAAGAAAAAAAACAACACAGTTTAACAAATAGAACTAGGTTTCTATAATAATAAGCATTCAGTTTTGCATACAACAAGCCCCTAAGGTACATGTTTTTAGAACCAAAAGGCTCACTTCATCACTGCTTAGACAGTTAGCCGTTCTTGACTTCAAGGACCAGCAAAATTATATCCCAGAAAGCTGTATCCATCCATCAGTGCTTCAGCGGTGTTCTCATATTTATCTGAACTGCACCTTACTTACTGCAGGGTTTAAGTTTTGAAAAAAAAAAAAAAAAGAAAAAAAGAAAACAAAAAAAAAACAAGCTTGACAACAATTACATTCAAAAATCCCACCACAGGTGAATTCTGAAAGAAAATTGAGAATCAGAATCAGAGGCAGGAGGAAAGACTCTTGAAAGTTATCGAGCTCAGTTCCTCATTTTATAGGTGCGGAAACTGAGACCCAGAGTACATAAGTGACTCGCTCAAGGTTGTAAAGCTAATGAAGAGAAGAGCGCGGAAGGCAACACTTCTGCTTCTTAAGGCAGGATTTTTGCTGTGAAACCTTAAGAATATGAGATTTTTCTCCCCATTTACTATTAATTTTCCTTAGGTACCAAGACCAGTTTAGCAACAACAGGAGCAACGGCGGCCAAAACAACAAGGGAAGCTAGCATCGGGATCACGCTTTTAGGTTTACAAAGCGCTTTATGTGTTATCTCATTTGTAGTCAAGGCTAGCAAGCGACAGCTACCTGAACAGCTGAGGTAGAACGTTCCATTTTTAGAGGCCAAAATATCTGAATTATGCTTTGATTTGGGTGATGTGATGTCACGGTCTATACTGTCCTTGAGACAGTGGGGTAAGAATCTAAGCTTTTTTACGACTTTAAGTTTGAGAATCAAAGTAATTTTCCGGCTCCTGTTAAAAAGAGAATTTTAAATGTATTTTTTAAAATTAATTATGCTTATAGACATAACTAATTCACATACTTTTTAAAGTCTCAGAGACTTAAAATGTTGGGGGTAGGGAAGAGATAGAGAAACTTGGAAATGGAGAGAAGGAGAGGGGAGGGGGAAAGAGTGAGAGCATTTACCCAAAGGACACTACACCAAATTTATTTTATTAAATAATTCACTCTTTCTTGGAAATATAATTGTCCATGTGGCAGGTTTTCTACAAAACACATTAACTTTGGTGTTTTTCCTTTCAAAAAAATTGATTACTTCAACAAAACTATTATCCTAAAAATGAACATGTGTAAGTACTGAAATAGTCACATCATTTTTAATGAGTTTTCACTTGTATTTTTACTACTCCCCCACCTTCCCTTTGCCTATTTGTTACTATAGAAACGAAAACCGGCAGTGCTGCTATTGAGGATTTTTTCTTTGGAATGGAAATGTGCCAGTCCTTAGTATCCGAGTGATCTGCAGGTCCCTGCGCCTCCAGGATCAAAGACTTACACACTTACTTAGAGAAGTCATTATTTAGCCAAATACATTAACACAATTTTCCTTTTCTTCTCACCTGCAGTCCTAAAAACTAAATCTAGTTTAAATAAACAAAGGTTCTAATCAGAGGCGGAACAGCCTGCTAATCGGAAGAACCTGTTTCTGTTACATAGTCGGGAGGCCAAGTCCACAATCAGAAGTTTCATCTCTTCTACTATCTCTCCTTGTGGCTTTGAACGAGATTATTTGTTCTCAACTGCCCATCTGTAAAGTGGAAAAGCTAATACTTAGCTTACCTTGACCTAGCCCTTCCTCTGAATTTCTATGGCACTTTATTTTCCTGACCTATATCAAAGAATGAAAATGATATTACTTTAACAGTGGTTCCCAAACTTCTCAAATTATGAGTAACCCTTTTTAGTGTCTTTTGCAGATTCTCAGAAATTATTATCCATTGATTGACATAATACATAACGGCAAGAAGCTGCTATGAATTCAAGCAATGCTTTGAAATGAATTTGTATTTCATTAATGACAACAGCAATCTAGATACAATAGAATAGAAAAATACCATGTATATATGTGTATACAAGCATAAACATATAAAGCACATATATGTATGTATAAAACACATGTATTATGCTTTATATTCCTATATGATATAAGTGTGTGTATACATACATACATACCTACATAGTGAAAGGCAGCACGGTACAGTGGAAAGAACATGGACTTGCAGTCTGAGGGACCTGAGGTCAAATACCACCTGTCACTACTTGTGTCACCTGGGCAAGTCACCTGACATTTCTGGGCCTCACTTTCCTCATGGATAAAATGAGGAGGCTGAACTAGATGACCTGAGGTCCCTTCCAGTTGAAAACATCATCCCATTCGATCTATGGTTCAAATATCATTTATGGACACCTTCTATTTTGCAGCCCATCATCGGTCTATGGCCCACAGGTTGTAAACCATTACATTAGACAATTGAGGACCTGACAACTGCCTCTGAAGTGTTCTCACTGTGTCTTACACCCACGTCTTAAACCCTCCACAGGGTTATAATCTCAAAGGAAAGGAGCATATTTTTATATTTTTTGTACTCACAATATGTAGTACCTATCTATGAACTGGCTGACTACCTCACAAACATCGTAAATGTCTTTTAAACTTAAAAAAAAAAACAAACAAAACCACAACAATGTTAGGCATTAAGAATTTTTCAAATTTAATTTTTGTAAGTAAGAAAATGTATCAAATGAACACAAGTAATCATATTGACTCACAATATCTGGCCTGGACTTGCTGAACTTTTTATGAACCAAACTCTGCCTAACACTAAGCTAGGCATTGTGGGGCATATAAGAGAAGTATAAGGCAGCCCCCACCTGGCAGCTTACTTACCCATTCGGTTTATGCGACCAAAGCCACAACTGCCAGTCTTTTTATTTTTAACTCTATTTAAACAAATTTAACATTTCTGCTAAGCTAGAAAGAAAAAGAAAATAAAGCTCACTTCCAACAAGCTTTTCTTATCAGTTGGAATTTCCAATCTTCAAGTTTGGTTATTTCTCTGTGGATATTCTATATTTAAGAAAACTGATATTCTATATCCCACTACAGAGGAGAAGTGAATGGGGAAAATAATGCCGATTAAATCAAACAGCCAAAATACAATAATCAAAAACACCCCATCCCATAATGCTTTAGTGTTTACAAAGCCTTTTCCTCATCACAACCCTATGAGACAGACAGTACAGGTATTATCAAGCCTATTTTACAAATGAAGAAACTGAGGCTTCGACAGCTTAAGTGATACAGCTAGTGTCTTGGCCACACTGCTACTTAAAGCCATATAAGCTTAGGGCAAAATGTTTAATAATATTATAATACGTGCACCTTAGGGTGAAACCCAAAGCAGTCACCTTCTAGAGGGTAAGTTTATGAAGTATCATCTTTAGACCATCCATCTAGCTAATGATCTGCCTGGGTAAAACGGCACTCACAAACATATCTGTCGGCTGAACTTGGAGGAAAGCTTGCCTTTTAAGAGCGTCCTGTGCGCCCGGTACAGCTGCATCTTCAACATGAAGTGTGCCACTGAGATCCACCAAAACAGCTTTTAATGCACGGCGTGCCGCCATCCTTCATTCCCTAGGAAGAAGAAAATGAAATTAAAAATACTGTTTAGAAGACAATGGAAAATAAAAACTGCTAAATATGCAAACAGAATCATTCACACAGAGAAAGATGTCGTTCGGTGCTAAGATCACTCTTATGGACAAAAACCCAAATTTTTGAAAAGCAAGAACTCAAAACAAATAGTAAAACTTCTTTCTAACTCTACCTTTCCTACAAGACAGATTAAAAATAAAAGAGAACATGCAAAAATGAAAGTCAGAGTATATCACGATATTTAAACCATCTTTCCCACAGATTAATATGTAACCACATATTAAATGTAGAAAACAGTAGATCTAAGAGGAAAGGGAAAGTACTAAGGGTTATCAAATTCCTATTATGTTTGCTATATCATAATGAAAATGAATGTTTTTTAGATCCTATCCTGAAATCCCATATGCACATTTGCCACTTTCTGATGACACATTTAGGTCACTAAAGGAAAAACAAATAGGTTATAAATATTGCATAAATACCATGATATTTCCCTTAATTTACCAATGTTATTCTCCCCCAACTTTTAAATGAGTGTGCATACTAGGACACTTCTCTTTGAATACAGACCAACCATCCTCTTATGCTTCAAGGGTAGGATATAAACTGGGCAGATGATTTTATGGGCCATCTAAATCTTTCTTTATAGAGTATAACATGAAGAGATAAATTTGATGCTATGGCAACCAAGGTCAAATTTCTACTCTAAATTAAAAGGCGGGTATAGAATTATATTTATAAGACCTACATCTTGTTTTTCTTGTATATTTTCAGAAACTTCAGTAAATATGGAGAGGGAATTCTTATATGAGACATTTCAGATGGAAAGCATGAGACAGAGGAACGTGGTGTCTATCTAGGCTCTTTCAAAAGCCGCCCAAATAAAAAGCCTAGATCATATCCGGCAAAATTTTTATAAAACATTTTACCAAGTAATACAGACTTAGTACCATTATTATGTTTAAATCAAAACATCTTTCCCCTTTTCTACCGTGCCCCTCCATATAAATGGCACGATAACACAGGCACATCAGAGGGGTTCAGCTAGAACCTCAGTTTTGGAAACAGTTATTATGAGCTAAAGGAACGGGAACAGTACAAAGACTGGACTAAGAGTCTGAAGACTTAAGTTTAAATTCCAGCTCTTCTACTAACTGGCTGTGTGACCTTGGACAAGTCACTGACCCTGCACCCCAATTTCCTTACCAATAACATGAGTGGGTTGGACTAGGTTATTACTATGATCTCTTCCAGCTCTAAAAACCTTATAATTCTA
Source organism: Trichosurus vulpecula (assembly GCF_011100635.1). Classification (NCBI taxonomy): domain Eukaryota; kingdom Metazoa; phylum Chordata; class Mammalia; order Diprotodontia; family Phalangeridae; genus Trichosurus; species Trichosurus vulpecula. Next base: position 378,794,913 of record NC_050573.1, read on the forward strand.
TGAATAGGGACTATTTGTAATTGTCATCTGCCTACGAGAATACTGGCAGGGCAAAGGGAAAAGACAATAAATGTTTGCCTTTATCACGACACAACTTTTATTTTACTACAAGAGGATCTACGACAAACAATAAATTATGTTTATGAAACTCACTCTTACCCACTAAGATTTAGTTCTGGTCTTGTACCTAGCATATTTATAAACCAGCCACAGAAGAAATTCATGAATCCACCAAGCCCCACTCCAGCGGAAGAATCTCTCCTTCAGAATAGAGTTGCCCAACTATTTGCCCAACTCATGCAAATATTTTTCACTTACAAGTTACTGGTGCCTAGGATTATTTTCCCAGCTCCCAGGATGCCCTGCAGAGGAACCATAAATACCAAGGAAGCTGCTTCCTTGCCAAACCCCCCATTCATCACAACTCTGCCTTGCTCCATGCTGGAGGCAGGGCAAGGGAAAGGCTAACGGTGGCAGGCAGTTAGCTGTTGCTCAGCACTCGGTATCGGGGAAACTCTGCATAAATGGTCAGAAGGTACAGGTGAAATTGTATTAAAACTGGTTCTTCTACATTATGAGTTAAAGGTGGAAACCAATCCAACCATAAGCATCTATCATATGCCAGTCTCTGAGGATAACAAAAATATATATGAAACTGTCTCTGCTCTCAAGAAGCTTACATCCGCTGGGAGTGGTAACAGCACACATCTGAGTGTGTAGAAAATAAATACGAGACAACTTTTGGGGGGAAAAACATAGCAGCCGGGAGAATTAGGAAAAGTTTCATGTAGAAAAATGGCATTTGAGGTGAGTCTTTAAGGAAACCAGAGATTCTAAAGAAGGAGAATATTCAAGGCATAGGTCATGGAAACAAGAAACAGTGTTAAGTGGGAAGTCCACCGAGATGGCCTAAATGGGCCTTGGACCTTTCAGCGTAAGAAGGAAAGTAATATACAACAAACATAGAAAGGTAGGTTGAAGCCAAGTTGTAAAGGGCTTTAAAAGCCAAACGGTGAAGTTTGTATTTAGCCCTAGAGACAATAGCCAGCCACTAGAATTTTTTGAATGATACGGTCAGATCTTCTAGTAAAAACACCTTAACAGCAGTATGGAGGGCAGATTGGGATGGGAGGAGAAATCTGTGCCAAGGAGATCAATTAGGAACCTACCGCAATAGTCCAGGCAAGACATGATGAGGGCCTGAACTAGGGAGTGGCCACGTGAGAAGAGAAGAGGTTATATTCAAGAGACGTAGAGTTAAGATGGACAGTATCTGGCAAATGACTGGTTACGTGGCAGGAGGGAGATGAATTGCAGGTGAATTAGACGTTACGAATCTGGGTGACTAGAAGGAGGGTGGATCCCCTGACAGAACTAGAAGAAGGTTCAGACAGTTCAGAAGAGGAGTGGATTTGGGGAAAATACGAGTTTTGTTTTGTACAGGTAAAGTTAGAGATATCTACTGGTCACCCAGTTGGAGTGTCCAGTAGACTACTGGTGCCACAGGACTGGAAGTCAAGTGAGAAATGAGGACTATAGAGATCAGTGAGTCATATATAGAGAAAATAATTAAACCTGATGAGATTATCAAGAGTGCAGGCTTAGAGAGAGAACAGAAAATGGAAGAGCTTTTGTGTATACCCACGGCAGGGAATAAATGAAGAGCAAAGGACATAGAGATACAGTCAGATAGCTAGGAGGACTAGGAGAGGAGCCCCACGAAGATCCAGAAGGAGAGGCTAGTCAGCAGTGTAAAATGCTGCAGGAAGGTGAAGGATGAGAACTGGGATAAGGCCAAAAGGTTTGATAATTAAAGAGATCATTGGCAACTTTGGAGAGAGCAGTTTTAATCGAGTGGTAAGATCAAAAAGTCAGGCTGCCAAGTCCTGAGACATAGATAGGGAACGACTGAACAGGGAACTCATGGGAATAGCTTTTATCTTCTCAGTGAAGTCTGATGTGAGGTCTTCATCTGAAAGGCTGGGGGGGAGGGAGTGGTGTGGGAGACTGGAAGGAAAATGAGGATGTCTGGAATAGCTTCTGTGAAGGGTAAAAAATCAAGAAGGGAGGCAGGAAAAGATGGCCTTGCTACAGTGAGGCCCTCATGGAGGCTGGATGACTCCAATAGTGGGAGTGATCCAGTTAGGGGCCAGCGAGGCTTATGTGGCAAAAGGGTAAGGAGGCAATGGATTTAAGAGTAAGGGCTGGGTAGAGTTGGACTGATTAACTATAGGGTCACTGCTGAGAAGGGAAGAGAGTGAAGTGAAAGCAAGTATGATGGCTTGAGAAAATCCTGAGGGGTTTTATGGCCTGGAGGTTTCCCATGTCCAATCTCTAGCTAAGGCCTTGTGATTTCACCTTTGTAACATCTCTTCCCTATGTCCCTTTCTCTCCTCTGGCACTAACCACCCTGGTGCAGGCCCTCCTTACCTCATGCCTGGTCTACTGCAAGAGCTTGCTGGGGACAGGGGGTCTCCCTGCCTCAAGGCTCTCCCCAGTCCAGTCTACCCTTCACTCAGCCATCAGTGATTTTCCTAAAGCACAGTTGTGAGCAAGCCACTCCCCCACTGAAACACCACTGGCTCTCTATCACTTTCAAGGCCCCATATAAAATCTGTCATTCAAAGCCCTTCATGACCTGTCTCTGCCCCTCACCTACACACACGTACCTTTCCAGTCTTCTTCCTCCTTCCCTCCATTCCACATACTGTGATCTAGTCACACTCACCTCCTTGTTGTTCCTCAAACAAGAAACTTCATCTCTGGATTCCAGGCATACTTAGGCGGAAAACTCTCCCTTCCCTTCCTGGCCTTCTGGCTTCCAGCTAAAACCCCATCTGCTACAGGAAGCCTTTCCCAATCCCCCTCCATTCTAGCCTCTTCCTTCTGTTGATTATTTCCAATTTATCCTGGATATAGTTTCTTTGGGCAAGGACTGTCTTTTACCTTTCTTTGTATCTCCAAGTGCTTAGCCCAGTCCCTGGCACATCATGGGTATTTAATCAATGTTTACTGACCGATGTGAGGGCAAGGAATAGGTTTAGGAAGAGTTAAGATATAGGGAGGGATGAAAAATGGAAGGTCATGATCAGATAAAAGGATTTCAGACATTCTGATCATGGAAGCATTTATCAACACTTACAAAGTGGTCCAAACAAGTGACTTAGGAACTTTGGGGATTTGTGATTTTGTTATCTTCTCACACAGACAGTGAGGGCGCCAGATGAAGAAATTATAGCTCAGAGGTTGAAACATATACATCTGACTTTTTCTAAATGGACAATGCATTTGTCATGATGTAAGACTGAATTTGGCTTTATCACGATGTATCAGACCCTACCCCACAAATATTATTAAATGGATTTTTGACACAATAACTTGTAATGTACCAATCACATCAGGGCAAAGTATTATGCTATTAATACTGCATGAATTTAGATATCAAAAGGAATAAAAATTTAATGAAATATTTTAATGCACATGCTAAGGAGCTACTTTTTCATTCTAAAAGGTGGCTAAGCGTTTTAAAAAATGAAGTAGCTGTGACTGAAATTCTTTCTCAACTACGATGTAAATTCTATTAGAATCGTCGGAAAAAGTAGTGTTTTTGGTTAAATGAAAATTAACCAGAATTTTCTTTTTATTTCTGACAATGCTGCTGTCAGCTTGAAATGGACAGATTTTTTTTATTGCCTTACTAAGTAAGTTAAGCAGTGGAAAGAGACCCGGGGTTGGAATCAGAGAACCCAGGCTCAAATCTAAGACTTATTAGCATGACGCTGGGTAAGTAAATCAGCCACTGGGTCTCAATTTCCTTATCTTTAAATTAGGAGATTGGATAAGTCCTTAACTCTATAATCCAGTGATAATCATATTTGAATTCTTCTTTCACAACTCAACATTTTCCAATGACTTAGGATCATAAAAAATCAGTCTTATTCTTTTTCTTCAAAAATGATATTGCCTAGCTTGATCACCCACCTCATTCACAACGATTCATTACAAATGAATTTTGGTCTTCTAAATCAAATCGCCCTAAAAGGATAAGTATTTGCTGTCATTGAAGATATCCAAAAGAATGTGCCATAACTCTAAAAACAAATTTAAATGAATTCTAAAACTGGTTTGAAAAGTCAGTGACAGCACAGGTAAAATAAATGCACAGGATCCACATTGATTACTTTGAAGTAGGTGGCACTCACTTTGAAGTGTAAATTAGCATATATTTGTGGGTTTTTTAAAAAAAATTTAGTCTCTAAATTACTTCAGTCATTTTGTAGATAAAAAAGATACAGGAGATTGGTAGGAATTGCCAATGACCCCAGGATATCTTCTGGAAGTTGTATTTTTTTAAAAATCCTGATTTAGCTTTTCTCTTATCATTTAACTTCTTTTTCCTAAAAGTAAAGTACAGAAAAAATGTGGTTAATTGAAAGCTCTAGATAATCAAGATTTCTAAATAATCCATGTTTAACTATGCAACTTTCCCCTCTTTTGAAGGTAAAACATTTAATGCAGAATCTCTGAGTTAGATGGAACTGCAAAGGCTTCTGGTCCAACCCATCATACCTGAACAAGAATCCTCTCTAAAATCTACCTGACAAGCAGTCATTTAACATACATTCTTAACATTATCCTGAGAAGGAACAATAGTCATTAATGACTAGAATACCCAACCAATCCTTTTCCAAAAAGAGAACAGCTAACAGGCTCCAAGGACTAAGGATACTCCTAGAGATTCCATTTAAATGTTCCATCATGTTAAGATGTTTAAATGGTCTATAAAAGTATTCAGATACTACCTTTGGAGCTAAATTTAATAACTATCTCATAAAAGATAAGACTACTTAAAACAGAATTATATCCTTCATTAGATACATAGATGTACTTATTTTGCCTTTCCAAATAAAATTAATTTTCAGTTTGTTGTAGTCAACCCTTTAGGGTATAAAATTGAGTCACTGGTCACCAGTAAATATCATTTCAGCATAGGTAGGCAAAAGACCAGGAAACAAAATTAAAGAAGACTTTCTTTACCATATTCCTCACAATAGTTAAATCTCTAATTAAAGAAAAATGAATCTTAAAAATTACTACTTAAAATTTTTTTTCGGAGGGTCAACTAAATTTGAATAAAGGTATTAACTATAAAAATTATTTTAGAAACTAACTGAAGAATCAATAAAATAAAAAGAAGACTGCTTTCATACAGTCCTGTTAGATGCTCGCTTCAATACGTCAAGGCGTACTGCTATCATACCTATCTTCAAAAGTCTAGGGTAATTTCCACACAATAACAAATCATCAGAATAGGAATTTCAAGTATACCTTTACTGAAGAAATTATGCCTACAGCATTTAATCACAACTACTAATAAGAATTTCAATTGTTATTAATTACACAGATGAGGAGAGGAAGTTGATCACGGTCATACAGTTGGTTTATGAGACTCCAGCTGAAGTTTTCTGACTCCAATTCCAACGTGATCTTTCAACAAAACCAAACCGCTCTCATGGGAGAAAGCTGCTAACCCTGAGGCCCTAGGCTCCTGACAGTCAAGGAAGGCTGAGACATCTATATACTGGCCAAACTAAACCAACCAACTCCAGACAAGAGAGACTCAAGAAACAGCTGAAGACAAAATCCAATAAAAGACTCCAGTCAGGAAGGAAGAAGGAACAAAGCCGATGGCCCACATCTCTGGAAATGGACGGGGAGCTGCTGATAAACTTCTCCCTTACTCCGTCCCACCACCATGTATAGTTCCCTGAACAGTAAATTCTGCTTTAAACTCCTAATTCAGAAAGCCAGAATTTATTCCAGCAGGTTTGATATATTGGGAAATATTTTGAGCACAACTTGAATTCTGAGTTTTCTTCTGTTCAATTTCTTCTGAAAAATTGAGAATAGAGGGAAGCTGTACCACCTCACAATAACTCACAAGCTGCCAGCCTTATGATGCCCACTTCCACAAGTACATTTCAGGTCTTTTTCAAGGTAAAGTGTATATCCTTTGATGCAGTACAAGAGGTGAATGGAAAAGGGCAGTCTGAAGCACCCCTACTCCCACTCCCACTCCCTTCTGCTGTGGCCTCCATTTTGGGTCTCAGAGGCTCCAAGATGAGGAACCAGTATTTATTGTATTTATATATTAATTAATTAACATGTATAAAACTGTGCTACTGATTTTTTATTAGGTTCTTATCTTTTTTTGTGTGTCACTGACAAAGTTTTTGAGCACTGTGCCCCAATCTGATTTTTTCCATAAGCTCTCTGGCTTTTGTTGTTAGCCCAGTCCTTTGTGGGAATGTGTATCTCACATTACAGCAGAATTGACTGTACTGTGTAGCTGTCCAAGCCATCAATGGATTGTGGCAACTTGGGCTTTGCTCAAAGAAATCAAAAATTATAAGATGACGCCCTTTTTTGTGGGCATAAGAATGTGTGTGGTGTGTTCTGCCCATGCAGGTTATGTGTGCCCACGTGGGTCTGTCTAGATGTGTGCACAAAGGCGGTATGAATATCTCTGGGGTCCCCTCCACCCACCCTTCTCCAAAGGAGACTGATTTCTGCAGGAGGTTTGGGCCAGAGGCTACCAGTCCCTTTGCTATCCCCAGAGAGAGTGGGTCAGCTGTCAGTCTAGAGAAAATAACTTTTAGGTTCCAGCTGTGTTCCCGATCACTATTCCTTATCTGGGAAAGAGTGTCCCCAAGCTATACATCCAAAGCTCAATTCCCTTCCCACCAAATGCCAATTCTACAATTAACACACAGCAAATGAAGCAACCCATTTATCCAAGGTGATTGCAAAACAGTAATCAGAGTAGATGTACATGCAACAATGTAGCAGACAACACAGAGTGAATGAGCTCTCCTACTGAAGCTAAACAGCTCAGCTTAATTAAGAGAAAGAGACCCAGATCCCAAGGGGAAATTCCCCTTATGATAAGCTGGGGATAGGGAAATGATCAAGAGGCTGGTTCCTCTACAAGGCAGCTTCTAAGACTGTTCACATCGAACAGAACCATAAGCTTTTCAGGTGTATGGTTGAAACTTAGACACATTGTTCTAAATCTTTCACTGAAGTAAAAGAAAAATGAATTCTCTACATTTCTCACTCCAGGGTCTTCTAGATGCCATGATTTGAATAGTCAAGGAATAACAGCAAAAACAGACAGCCAAAAAATAGCATTTTATAAACATTTCAAGGTAGATAATATAATAATCAAGACTTTTGTAAGGTAGGGCTGAGGTGGCCAATGTACAAGCTGGATGGCACTAGCTCTGAAGTTGGCAGGACCTGAGTTCAAATCCAGCCTCAGACATCTATGAGTGGTGTGGCTCTGGGCAAGTCACTCAAACCCTGATTACCTACCCCCCCTCCCCCCCCCAAAAAAGTAAAGTAAAATAGGGCTGAGAAATTAAGTGATTTGTCCACACACTGACTGCTAGGACTCTAACCCATGTGACAATTCTTTCCACTGCAATCCAGTGTCTTTCAACGGGATTTAATATCCTCCCTCTTTGCCCTCCTCCCCTCTCTGTCTCTGCAGAACAGTAATGGCCGAACCAAAAAACATCTGAGTATCTATTGCGCACAAATATTCAGCGATTGTTTGTTAATAAAAATGTAAACCACATCCTCCCCAGTGAAATTAGGTGGATTGGCCAGGAACTAGCGGCAGCGGACACCCAGGACCCATTCAGAATCTCGGGACTCATTTTCACCTCTAAGGGGTCGAAACTCAAAGGCCATTTTGACAGCGGACATACAGACTCCCCTGGGGACAGAAGCGTTTTGGTCCGGAACTCTGAGTCAGAGAAGGGTCAGAACTCAAGTTCTGGTTCTTACTACCTGTGTGACCCTGGGCCCTTTAACCTCTCTGGGTCTCTGCTTCCTCTCCTGTAAAATGACTGGACTGCATCAGGGCCAAGATCGCCTCCAGCTCTCCATCTATGGAAAAGGCATTAGAAGGCAGCCCTGGATTCTGGGTTCAAATCCCTGCTCTTCTACTTAATGAGTGATCTTGGGCGACTCAACCTCTCTGGGTCAACGTCCATGAAAACCATGAAATAACGGAGATAACCCGGAGGGTCCCTTCCAATTCTGGGTCAATGACAGCAGCCTGGGCTTGCTTCTGAACATACAAAGGCCCCACGTCAAGCACCAAGACCCAGCTTCGAGGAGGGATCAATCACTCAGTGCACTCCCATTCTGGGCAGGGGTCCCTTCTCACCCTCTCAGCAAAGATTTCAGGGTTGGAAAAGACCTTGGGGGGGGGGGCATCTAGTCCAAGGCTCTCATCTTACAGATAAGGAGACGGAAGCCTCAAGAGCAGAGGCAACTTGTCCAATGCACAGCAAGTGGCAGTGGCAGTATTAGAACCTAGGACCTCTGACTGCGAATCTGGGTGGCAGTAGCTGGGAACGAGCTACTACTGGAAGTGATCCGTTTATTCTACGGAGGAGGAAGCCTGGGCTCAGAGAGGTTGGGCGGCCCGCCCACGGTCACACAGCAAGTGAACGACAGCCCCAGTGTCTACGCGCAGGAGGCAGGTCTTTCCCAGGACTCCAAGCCTGGACTTCGCTTACCGCAACTCCCCCCCCCCCCTTAGATGGTACCTCCTGCACCGCCCTGGCAGAGAGACCGACGGACCGATCCATTCACAAGATGGGGGGGGGGGGGGAAGGCGGAGCTGGCACCAGCCCCCAGTGGGGAAAAGAAAGCTCTGGGAAACACACGCCTTCAAAAACAAAGCAACATGCCGAACCCGGGGCCAACCACTACCTTCCTCCGTCCCGATGCGGCCCAACGAGAAGACGCCAGCCACTGGCCTCGGAGAAGAGGAAGGGACGGACCAGCAGCCGCCGCACTTCTGCGCAGCCCCGGAAGCTCCAGAGCGGCAGAGGAAGTCCCGCCCTTCTCCTGGAGAAGACCCGCCTTCGTCGTCACCCTACACTTTAAACGTCAAAGTTTCTTCAACGTAGGATGCCTTTTAATCAACCAACCAGTTAAAATCAATCAATTAACATTTGTTAATGTGCCAGGGACTATGCCAGGGCTTGGGAACCTGCGGTCTCGAGGTCACACGTGGCCCTCTAGGTCCACAAGGGCGGCCCTCCGGATTGCAGGTTCCCCACCATTGGCCTTTGCTAACCTCTGGGGACTAGACATATCTATCTGCCCCTCTAAAGGCTGTTAGTCTAGAGAAAGTAATTTGTAGGTTCAAGCTGTGCTCCTGATCACTATTCCTTATCAGGGAAAGAGTGTCCCCAAGCCATACATCCAAAGCTTAATTCCCTTCCCACCAAATGCCAGTTCCACAATTAACACGTATACCAAATGAACCAACCCATTTATCCAAGGTGATTGCAAAACAGTAATCAGAGTAGGTGCACATACAGCAATGTACCAGACAATACAGAGTGAGTGGGCTCTCCTATTGGAAGCTCATTCTTAACTAGAGAAAGTTTCACTAAGATAAAGAGACCCAGATCCCAAGGGTCATACAATCAAGGCTTATGATCAAGACAAGATGCAAATAAATACACACAAGCTATATACTGGATAAATAGGAAATAATTAGCAGGGGGAATCTAAGGATTACCTTTTTAATCTAGTCAATGGTGTAGATAGTTTGGGGTCAAGGAGGACTAGCATCTCTGGTGTGAGGGCTTGCGGAGTCCTTTTCAGGACTGTTCATCCACATTTGGTGTCCTCCTGTCACCCACCTCTCACCTGTGGCTCCAAGAAACTATAAAAAGTGTAAACACTTCTGCAAAACTATTTTAGCAGATGGGCTAAACCAGGTTGGGAAAAATCAACAATCCTCAAACCTGTCAGGGGATTAGGGATATGTTTATTTCAAGCAGGTGAACACTTCCACCCAGTGGGATGGACAGATGAGAACAATTTATTCCAGCAGCCACGAAGGTAGATGAAGCAGGCTATGTGGAGGGCTTAAAGACATCAAAGATGCCAAGGTCATACACTGCGTCCTGGGCCATTGGCAGTTGTCTTGACTTTTATCTTGCCACTGGACTTCAATGACTGGAAGAGAGAGTGAGGCTCATGACTTTGCAACTCTGCCTCACTTAAATCCAATTCATGTGCAAGAATTGGTCCTCTTTGGAAACAAAGGATGTTAGTTCCGATTCTTCTTTCACAACATGACTAATGTGAAATATTGCACACCATCTTAGGGAGGGGGGAGGGTAGAAGGGGGAAAAATTTGGAACTCAAAATCTTATAAAAGTGAATGTTGCAAACTAAAAATTAATTATTTTTTTTAAAAAAAGGACAAACAATAGCATTAGTGAGAAACAATGATATTGCTCTTTTATCAGAAAGAGTTGAAAATCAGTGAACATACTGAAAAATTTTGAGGAATCGAGGGAACTGACATTAGACATTCTCAGTCTTTTCAGTGAAGTTGGAGCCCTAAGTCATATGCCCTTAGAGAGCTGGGGCACAGAGGACACAATTAGGTTTGCAACCGATGTTTTGGGAAAACAGAGAGGGCACACAGTGGATAGAATGCCTAGAATCAAGAAGACCTGCTGGGTGACTGTAGGCAAGTCACTTAACCTCTGTCTTCCTCACAGGGTTGTTGTCAGGATCAAATGAATTAACATGCAAAGCACTTTGCAAACCTTAAAGCTCTATATAAATGCTAGCCATTATTAGCTTTTATTATAGGCCGTGTGAAAGGTGATGATGGCTGAACTGGGGTGATGAGTTGTGAATGGAGGGGAGGGACACATGCAAAAGATGTGGAGGTAAAATTGGCTATACTTGGCAACTGGTTATATGTGGTATATGAGGGAGAGAGGAGCCAAGCATGAGTCCAAGGTTTCAAACTGGGGTGACTGAGAGGATGGTCATAGATACACTTCATTCCACTGTCGACAATCTCACCTTCCTCTTTGTGGCAGGGGCAATAGAACTTTAATGGATACAATGTTTCCACATCTGCTGTTCTATGCATTTTCTAATTAGATGTATAAGGGCATGGTTTTACTTCTTAGAGTTGTAGATACAGATGCTATTCTTCACTCTGAGGAATTTAAATGAATCAATATTGCTTGCTATGGGATATATATATGCATACATACATTTATATATAGTAATAAGTAAGGTCTTGTTAGGATCTTTGCATGTTAGGTTATTCTTCTCCTATTGAATCATAGGCACCTCTATGAAGCCTTTGCTGACTTAAGAAAATGATTTGTTTATTCTCCAGATAGTTGGCATGTATCCTATAAATGTTAATTGTTCCTTGCTTTTTTTGGTCCCATCTGGACCAGGCAACCCCATAACACCTGGCATCACACTTTAGCTCCTCCATTTTTTGCTTGTTAGCTAACCTTGGGTAAATCAGAAAACATTCCAGTCTCATAACATCATCTCACTTAACCAATTACTTTGCTCAAAGATACTAAACCCTAGATATGGAAGCAGAGGAATCAGATAACATCTTGTGTTCCGCAAATCACCTTCCTAATGCTAATCAGAGATAGACTTTTTCCTTATTCACAAAAGGAAAGCTGAGAAGTCATCTTTGGAGCTGCCACACCAATTGTGACAGCAGTGCCCCAATCTGGACCCGGTTTGGACTTTAACCATAACCTATGGCATGAAAAACCACTGTTGTCCTTCAACTACAAAAACTAATGACCAACCTATGCGAAACTCATCCTCTCATAAAAATTATTAATCACACCTTCATTGACCTACCAGCACCATCCAATATTTCCTCCTGATTCTGGATCATTATTAGGCATTTGCTTAATTATCCAAATCCTCACAGGCCTATTCCTAGCAATACACTGTACCTCCGATACCATAACAGCCTTCTCATCAGTCGCTCACATTTGTCGAGATGCAAATTACGGCTGACTAATCCGCAACCTCCACGCTAATGGAGCCTCCATATTCTTCATATGCTTTGTATGTTTATTCCTGCATGTTGGACAAGGAATTCCTGTTTCCAGCCAGCTGTGAAAAAATATCAAACAAACCTCATTATCAAACAAATCTCTTTTGACACAGTTTTCTGCAAGGGTTTCCTTTTCTCCTTCCCTAGTGTGGATGCAGGGTTACCACATAAGTCACTCATCTGGAGAGACATTTGCCACCAAATGAAGCAATCAAATTGGATAGAGGAAACTGATCAAGTCCTCTCCTTGTTCTTGAATTGCTTAAATTCCTGATGTCCTCCCTCAAATTTCTGCAGTGAGTGGCTTTGATTTAACCCCCTTTCTTCACTGAGTCTTTATGAAAGAAATCAACATTTGATTCCTCTAAATCCTCACAAAGCAATATTCATTTATCCCTCACTACTTTCCTTCTTGCGAGAACAAATAGGCCTTAGGGAATAAGACAGAACTTCCTCTCCTCTGACACCTACTGTCTTTCATTAGTCTATTAATACTTTGCTTTTTGTTGCTTTTGAACACGAGACCTGGATCTAGTGATCTCTGCACCCTGACGACAGTATACACACTGCTGGCTATATCAAGATGTTGGATTTGAAGTGTATTTTTCCTTTAAACTTAATTATAAGGGGAAAACAGCAATACCAGCCCACCCTCATTTCCAGATTGCAATATTTGACTCAGACCAGTCAGCTCCCTTGCTTTGTCTCCCTTTGGAAAGATCATTCAAGTCTCTCCCATGTCTACTTGGAAGCTGATCTTTGGCCTCCTACCCTTTCTTGTTCTGACATGTGGATCATTCATGCTGTGTCCCTGAAGTCCCTCAGATGGATCGTTAGATCTTCTTGGTTCCCTGACCAGTCTACTTGGGAACTGAGCACAAAACATCTTGATTGTAGAATATGGAGCACAAAACCTTTAAAATTCAGCTTGCCTAAGGACAAACAAAATAACACTTGTGCACTGATATTAAAAGAATGGAAGAGACAGATGTTGCAAAAATCGGAGATAGTGATGGTGTAGTTAGTGCCCCAAAGTGACTGAGGCTGGAGTGAGGAAGAGAGAAACAACTATATAGTACTAAATGTAGTACTGAACAGTACTATAATGCTAAAAGGTGGCTCATAGAGTTGGAAGAGACCAAATTGTCCTTAAGCAGGAATCCTGTCTAAAACATTCATGAACAACAGTCATCTAGCCTCTGCTTGATGGAAAACTACCACCTAAAGCACCTCCCTTCCATTTTCAGACAGCATTAATTGTCCAACAACTCAGCAAACATTTACCATTAACAAAGTTTTCCTTTTATTAAGCATAAAATTCCTTTTATTGCTGCCACTCCTACTCTTTGCTCTTCATTCTGCTTTGGGACAAGGCTCTCTTCCACACGATGACCCTTCACAGTCTTGGGGACTGGTAGTCTGATCCTCTTCTCCCTGGTTCCCCCTTCTCCCCTCAGTATTCTCTACCCCAGGCTAAATATACAGAATTCCTTCAACCAATTTTTGGATAAATGAATGATGAGATTAACAAAAAAGCATTTATTAAGCATCATGGTGTCCTTTTTGCTTTGTGGTAAAGACTCTCTCCCTAACAAGTCTGTCTACCAGGTAACTATTTCTGATGTTTTCTCCTCTTTTCTTTCTACTTTGCAGAAGTATCCAGGAAAGAGAGGTTTATTTAATTTACCTTGAGCCAATCATCTTTTGAGTGTTGTCATTATGTATAACTTAATCACGCAGACCTGAATTCTTTTTAAGGTTGTTCCCAAGAGGCTCAAAAGGACCCAACCTTACATTACTTCCCATTTTCCCCCTGTAAGACCTAGCCACCCAATTGAAAATCAGCACTGAGCTATCTACTAAAATGAGGCAGATAACCCAGTCCACTCTCCCACTAGTAGTGTTGTGGCCTTAGACACTCAAAAAATCTATTGCTTCTTAAAAAGTGAAACATTCAAAGTAGGTGCCAGGAAGGAGGAAGTGCAGTCAGAAGAGCAAAGGGAGTGGGGTAAAATACAATGAGGTCAGGTTCTTGAATAGAAGCAAAATAGAGAATAAGGCTGGATCTGCAAGCCTGGGATTGAGTCAATTTTTATAGAATGAAAACCCTAGGCAAAGTGTCTATTCCCATTCCCAGCCCCTTACATGGAGAGAATGTTTTTCATTGTTTAACATCTTGCTATTTATAAAGGCCCGAATAAATACTTTGGATAGGGGCAGTTAAAAAAATTTTTTTGAACATATCCCTGAAATTATAATAAATCAATGAGAAAGCATAATAGCATTTTGAAGATTGCTTTAAAAGCTTCCATTTCTTTAATTTCTTTAAGACATGGTTTAAAATTCTAACTCCGATATTCCCTAGCTGTGTGATTATGGACAAGTGGCTTAACTTCTCTGAGTTCTTTTCTTTATCTGTAAAATGGATATTATATTTGTACCATTTACCTCACAGTTACGACGAAAGTTATTTGTAAACCTTAAATTGTATATATACACACATATGTGAACTATTATTATTGAGATACATCTATGTATCCATTTTATTCAAATTAGTTTTGAATTAAATTATTTCAATTTATTGATTTATTCAATTTAATTTAATTCAAATTATTAAAATTATTCATTTATTCAAATTAAAATTATAGAAATATATACTATATACATATACACAAATGTATATATATATATATACATATGTATAGGTGTACATATATCTATACATATCTATACACATGGAAGACTTTTATATAGTGATCTTTTAGATATTGGCTTCAGTTCACCCAGGTCAGTCCTGATTCAGAAACCATAGAATCATGTTTTAGCAGATAGTAAATTAAATGTCCTTCCACATCCTTCCCTATCCTTTTATAGATTATGCATTTTAGAAAAAGATAAGGTTTGTCCTCCACAGAAAGAAACATCTAGGAGTCATGTGATTAGAAAGGAGTAGTACAGTGAAAAGAAAAAATAATTCTCAGAAAGGGGGAAAACCAGTTTCAACTGGGTCTGTGATCAAACGTAGGGCAAAGGGTAAGCTAGACCTGTAGCATGCATGCTTGATAGCTTCATGCATAGTAACTGACACACCCCACATAAAATAAGAGCCTCATTATGCTTACATGCAGTGCATGACCGGGAGGAGGGATCACGGCAAGGAACAATATGTAATGGGAATATATGGGAGATTGTAACCTGGAAGAATCGGGGACCAATTCTGGTTTGGAAGGGAGTAGCATTTTAGAAAACTACAAGATTAGCCCTATAAAGGCTTGCTCTGCTTCTGGTATCACTGCCCCTAGTGCATTCCAGCACAGGTGGCCTACATCTCAAGAGTCGCAATAAATTTTTCCTTCACTCACCCCTGTGTAAAATGTTACTTATGGGCTTTTCCAACATTAGTGAAAACCTTAAGCACAATGCTTATCCCCACTTATGTATACACAAACATACATATATGTATATACTAAAGCTGAAAGGGTCCTCAAGAGATCATCTGGTCCAGGCCCTTGCCTTTAGACAGATACCCAATTGTGTGAATGCATATTTCAATATTTCAAGCATATGTGATTTGATTGGTATGTCTACTCCCTTCATCAATCCACATTGTAATGTAATACCTCTACAATTCAGTAGTTGTTGAGAGTTGTTGTAACTGAAAAAAATTCACCTGTGAATGAATGTGATGAAAATAATTCATCCTGTGGACTCCCTGATGATCACTATTTCCAAACTTGGCTAAGCTGGTCTTTGGACTGTAGTTGGTCTACAGGCCTAGACTCAAAGCCTTGCCACCTTGGTAGGTCCTACCAGAGCCTGTATTCTTTTGGGCTCTCAAGAATGCAGGATCACTTACATTCCATGAGACTTTAAAGGAGAACCTTAGTAGGGTGAATGTATATACTTTATATGTGCATGTGTGTGTGTGCGTGCACATGTGTGGGTAAACATAGAGACACACAATATATTTATTACATCAGTTCCAGAAGTGTGTTCTCTAAATAGGTTGTATGTACCTATAGATCAGGGACTTACTTCTCATTTAACCCATGCACAGCATCTAGTACAGGGCTCTGCTAGGCTGAGTTCTAAAAACAAAACAAAACAAAACAACAAAAAAACGCTAGACTAGGTTAACATTTACAGGAGTAGGTCAAAGTCTGTGGTAGCCAGGACTAGGCACAGGTTCAGAGTCCTGTAGAAGGTCCCAGCAGCTCATGGACATTTGGAGTCCAGGATGACCACACATTGTTAATCCCTGGAATGGATCATTAGGGAAGGATGTGGGCAGGCACTTAAGTTACTGTCTGCTAAAATAAGATTCTATGGTTCCTGAGTCAGGACTACCCTGGGAAAACTGGGGCCAACCTATAAAAGCTTACAGGTCTCCCATCAGGCGCTGCTATAATTTAGATTAAGTGGCATCCATGGAGAGGAAGTATTTCAACAGTTAGTGCTTTGAATCCTAACAAGGTTGTCTGACTGAAGCACATTTTGATACTGTACTTGAGTCTGTAGGACACAGAGCCCTTGTTCCTAAAACATCATAAAGGCAAACTAAAGCCTATATATAGGTGTATGTATGTATATACACATATGCATACACATATGTATGTATATATGTGTGTACCCATCTATATATGTATATAGCACCAGACCAAGGATTGTCATTCTTATATTCTGTACAATTGATTATACACAATGAATAAGGGAATTTCTTCAAACTTGGAAGCTTTTTCTCTTGAATCTGCTTAGTGAAACAAACTCAGTTACCCTGTATATTTTATACGAACTCTTTGTAAGAACATATTTGATTATTTCAAAATATGTTAGTACTAAAGTCATCAAGAAATTAAAAAAATGAAATTATTTTCTGGGTATCATATCATTGCAAGCCCCGGGCCAAGAGAAGTGGCCTTTTCACTTTATACATGGAAACATTTAGTATTTTTACAATGATCTGTAAGCTTCTCATGTAAGGAAAAGGAAGAAATACAAAGGGCCAAAGCTGCCTAGGAAACAAGGAAATTTTATACTCTTGTGATTTGAATTTCAATTTCCACCACTGCTCATATGGTAACATTCAATATCCTCTGATGTAATCAAGTTGGTTCTTTTCTAAACTGAAGGAAAGCAGTCCAAATTCCTCACCCTTCTTGATGTCCTATGCCATTTTATCTCTTTTTGAAGTTGGTTTGAAAATATTAGCAATTTCTTTTCTTTGTAACAGTTTTTAGAAAGAATAACCTGTTATAATAAGGGACAATGATAACTCTATTTACCATCCATGAGACACTGGGCAGAACTTCTTAGGACCTCAGTAAAATGAGGTGATTAGAAAAGGACTGAGACCCCTTCCAGGTTTAAATCTAAGCTGCTATGCTTTCTTTTTTTGAAAGGCTATCTTTTGTTTTTGCATCATTATCATTTCCAAGTACATACCTCATTCTCCTCTTGTAACAAAGAATAAAAAAAGAGGGGAAAAAACCCAAGTTCAGGAAAGTTCAACAAACGTATCAAACTAAGTCTGACAGTATATGCCATATTCCTCACCCAGAGTCCACTACCATCTATCTCTGCATAGAAGGGAGGGAGGTGCATTTTCTCATTTCTTCTAGACCAAGCATGGTCATTATAATTACACAGCAATCAGGTTTTTTTTTGTATATATATACATATATATATATATATATATATATATATACACACACACACACACTCTGAGGATAGTGTTTTGTTTTCGGGGGTTTTACTCATTGGAAGAATGGTCCAGTGGTTTGGCCGGACGTGGCTCTTGGGTAGCTGTTAAGAGCCCCTCCAGCTTTGAAAACCCAGATGTTGGTGCTTCTCTCTCTGGTAACTGTGTATTGTGATTTGGTCAGACAGATAGAAGCCTGTCGGTTTCTGTTATTCTCTCTGCTTGTAATTCCTGTTTGTATTTTCTCTGCAAGTTCCCCTGAACTAAGTCAATGATATATGATAATTAAAGAAAGATTGTTAACCTCTTAAAGCAGCTTTTCTTAGAAAAGCAGATCAAAGAATCTGTGCTAGCAGCCCTCCTGTGTGCTTGGGCCATTGGTCTTATGCCCCCACAGCAGCTGCTAGTCCCCCTGTTGATACAGCTTACTTCACTTTTACATTGGTTTTTATAAGCCTTCCTGTGATCCCCTGACTTTGTCATGTTCACTTTTTCTTCCGTGCAGTTACATTCAATCAACGTTATGCACCTACTTCATGCTAAGCACTGATACAAAGAAAGGGATAATGATAGGTCCTGCCTTCGAGGTGCTCACAATCTAATGGGGAGTACACTGAAAAAGAGGAGGGAGAGAAATTACCCAGGGGAGTGAGGCATAATGAAATTCTGCAAGGAAGAAGAAGAAATTCTGCAGAATGAGGAGTTTCTAGAGATGATGAACTCCAGGAAGGTAGCCATTCTTAAATAGCTAAGGATCAGGGAGAAGCTCTCCAAACAGTGTGAGAGAGGAACCCCTGGGGCAGGCACTGCTTGAGGTCCACAATATTCATGTACAGCTTGTTTAGTGATCAGTCAATGGGCATCTACTATCTACTACTTAGTTTACAATTCCTAACTACTACAAATAGTGCTGCTATGAATATGTTGGTGTATATAAGACCTTTTTTTTCAAGCCTTAAGGTATATTCCATGTAATGGGATCTCTAGGTAAAAGGATACTTGGATAAATGGACATTTTAGTCACTTTCTCAGAATTACTTCAAAATTGTTCTCTAACATGGCTGGATAGGTCTACCAACCACATAGTGGTATACCTATCTTTCTACAATTCCTCCAACATAGAGTATTTCTATTTTTGTCATTTTTACCAATTTGCTAGAGGTGAGGTGAAACCTGAGTTGTTTTGATTTGCATTTCTTTAGAGAATTGGAGCATTCTTTCCTATGGTTAATAGTTTGTGATTCTTTTGAGAATTGTTGGAATGTCCTTGATCACATCCATTCAGGGATGGCCCTTTGTTATATGTTTGTGTGTGTATTCATTACAACACAGCATTCAGTTTTAAACACACACACACACACACACACACACACACACGCACACAAAGTGTATCTTACCTGCTTCCTTTCTTATCCTAATTGCAGATTTTGTGCAAAAGCTTTTCAATATCGTATGACTGAAATTATCTGTATTTTGTGAATGCCTCCTTCTCTTGTTAATAACTCTCCCCCTAGCCATAGCTGTGGAAAGGTACCTGATCTGGCTCTTCTAATTTTTTTTTATGATGTTGCTGCTAGTTTCACAAAATGTGTGCCCTCCAGTTTGAGAGTAAAAGACAAAGCAATTGTTATATACAACTTTGGAGGTTTCTTTATCAACAACATTGTCAAAAACTCCAAGGCCATATCTACACGCTTGTCTTACCTTTCTCTTTCTATTCCTCGGTGTCTTACAATTTTCCTCTGACTACTACTCAATTAAACCTGCCTTCTCCAAGATTACCAATGATGGATATCTTAATTACTAAAACTAATGCCCTTCTCAATCTCTCTGCAGCACTTAACGTTGTTGCCCACCTGCATTTTCTTCCCTGAGTTTTCACGACACCGTTCTCTTGCTTCTCTTTCTACACGTGTACTTCACAAATCTCCTTCACCGGCTTACCTTCCATGTCCACGCCCCACATATCCAAAAACATAACTTATCTTCCCCCTCACTCTCCTGTCTTCCAAACTTCCCTATTGCTGCTGAGGACATCACTATTCCTCTATTCACCTAGGTTTGCAACCTGTCATTCCCCCTCTTCCTCACTCCCCGCCCCGCCACATTCAATCATTTGCCAAGTGCTGCTAATTCTACCTCTAAGTCCATGCTCCTGCCAAAGTGACCTGCTGAATGTTCTCTGTACTTGGTACCCAATCTCTCATTTCTGTGCTTTTGCCAAGTCTGTCCTCCACGTCTTGAATGTACTTCTTCACCTCTGCCTCTTGGAACCCCTAGCTTCATCTGAGTTCATGTACTGCCTTTCCTATATGCCTAGGTATTAGTGCTCTCGCCCTCCTCAAATTAGCATGTATCTGTTTCCATATGATATCCCCCCAAGAGAATGTAAGCTTCTTGAGGGCAGGGGCTGTTTTTCATTTTGTCTTTGTCTTGCACACAGTAAGTCCCTAACAAATGTCTGTCGGATTGGATATACTAAGTTAAAAAAACAAGTGCTTAACTTAGAAATTCAAATTTATTTACAAAATTTCTCCAAAAACAAAGAAATTCTATTTCTTCAAAATACTGCAACTGATAATTTCCCCCCCAAATCATTCATACATAATTTCTGCCTGTTGTATAAAACTGTTTTTGGTATAAAACTCCCCAGGAGAAGCAGAAGTGTATTTTGGGTTGAGTCAATGACTTCACAAGATGGTTCAAGAAGTAATGCAAAAACATTTTCCCCCCAAAAAAACTCTTTATCCAGAAAAAGTCTACTCTTACTCAGAAGGAAGGGCTAAGAACATCTTGGTATGTGATTTGAGTATAAAAAAGAAAAGTGACAGAAATTGGGTTTTTAGACAGCCCTTAATTCACAATAAACCTGGTCTTTCTATTGTAAAAGGATCCAGTACTGATTGTTCAGGGTAGAAGTACTGTGATAAGTTCTGTCAGAAAGAAAATTAATTTTTTTTAACAAATCACTATTGTGAAAAGGGTACAGTATTTTTCTAACAGTGAAAAAAAATACAAACTCTGTTCTGATTTTGCCAACCTGGTAAAATATTACATAAAAACAATCTTGGAGACATATATGCAAGAAAATTGGACAAATAATGTTATTTACTTCTTTAACTGGATTCTCACTGACATTAGAACGGCTGGATTGACTTAGATGTTACATATGTGAGATTTTGTTTTAATTGCTGTGACAACAGAAACAATACACAATCAAAATGACTATTATTTAAAACTCTTTCTTTGACTAAAAATAGAGTTCTTCCAAATCTGTCAAATGAATTAAAAACAATTAAAAAGAAAAGATCCAAATTACAGGGGCATAATTTAACATGCTGTAATTATAAAAATGTTTTGAAATTTAGCTGGGATGAAGGGCCCTCATCTCCATAATAGCTTTGTCAATGGGAAATATACTAGAAAGAAATTTATCCCTGAGAAGTGAGAAATTGAAACCAAAACAAAAGGAACAATTTGGTGCCCTTTTAACAATCATTAAGATAGCATGGGTTATTATTAACAGTCAGCGAAAAAACCTGAACCAGTCCTGCTCCAAAGATCTGGTCTTTTGTAATGAAACAGCAAGTGGAACAATAAAATATTGGATAAATAGGAACTGTTGTTTTATTGTCAGCTTTGTAGTTTACTTCAAGTGCAAGCTTGTCCAGCTAAGCTACACATCCCAGTAACGACTGAAGTGATGGCTCCTGCTGGTTTCTCCACTTCTGATTCTCCAATTTTTTTTTCTACCACTGAAGTTCACCCAAACAGTAAAAGTAACACAATTGCAATTGAGTTTACTATTATCAATGGCACTGCAAAACAAACAAAAACAAACACTTGTTAATATAATTGATTTCAAAGGATGTTTGGAAAACAAGAAGGAATACTCTTCAATGAATAGTGAAACAGAAATATTTGACTTTACATGTACATTATTTGGAAGGAAAAGAAGTTGAATGACACCCCCTGGTGTGTGGAACTCAAAAATCTTGCACTAAATGTAAAATTTAATAGTTCAACACTTAAGTTCTTAACAAACTTATCTTCCTACCAGACATCATCATGAGAATAACTCTGAAGGCCTGGGTTTGCAAAATATTTAAATCTGGAGCTTCTGAGCTTATTTTTCTCAGTTTTCAACAGAACTAGAGATCTGTGCAAATATCTATGCCTCCAGATTGGTTCTAAAAACTTTAAAAAATCAACAAGAACATCAAGTGCTAAGTTTTGGCCTAAGCCTTTAGAAGAAGCACAGCAAGATCTGAAGATTAACTTGCTTACATTAAATGTCTTACAGGACAAGGGGAAAACCAGCTAAATAAATAGTGTTTACTTTTAAATAGCACTTAAAGTGTTATATAGCTGTCTCCTCACAATAATCTGAGAGCTTGGTAGTGCAAGTTTATCTTTTCTAAGAGATAAAATGACTTGGCCAAAGACACAATGACCAAGCAAGGCACTGACGCCAAATACAATGATTTCTCAGATCGTAAAGCTTCATAGGTGATACAAAAGGCCCCACTATAAAAAGGAAGCAAGAAAAGTAAGAAGCCTATGCTCCTCAAACCAAAACACAGAATTAATACTTCATAGGGCAGGATATAATAAAATAGCTAAACTGTTTCTTCTCCTTACCTCTCATAACTGTTCGTACAGATCGAATAAGGTTCATTAGTTGTGATTTAATTCCTGGCTCCTCTCCAAATCCTCCAATTCCCTGGTCTGTTCCCCAGCCAACTGTATAATACAAAGATGATTAGCTATGTTAAAATTTATTATGCACTCACCTTACTACATTAGCAACAGAGCCATCCATCTTGAAAGAGATTAATTCAAGCTACTGTTAAAGATACCAAACTATCAGGAAATCAGATTACCTCTCAGATAAAACAATAATAGTCATATTTTAGGTCAAATATCTTTTACTTTTGATTGAAATCAGAAACATATTAAAATAATTCATTTATAATGCATTTTTTATTTTACAAAGCAAACTTCAAACTGAAATATCCAATGGTACTCAATTCAGAGAAGCAATAATATGCCACTCTATCCTATTTTTAAAAAGAAATAAAGAACTTTTATTCTCTGGTCAAAACTATAGTCAAGTCAAATTAGGGGGTTGAATAATTACTCAGCTAATTCAGAATAATAACAAACAATTTTTCTATATAATTGGAGCCAGGGGTAAGTTTTGTTGTCCGCTTTACTTGAAGGAATTATTGCGTTGACCTGGACTTAATCTAGTTATAATTTTACAATTTAAATAGCATTTTCCCACCTAATGATAATGTCTGTTCCTTGACCTAGGATTTGTGAATTTACATTCCAGCAAAATCTGTGGTCAGCTGCTTTCTCTCATTCTTTCTAAATGATCTTCCCATCTTCTCTATTTTATTTCTCTTCCTGGGCAGGTAGGTGACATAGTGATAAAGCACTGGGCTTGCAGTCAGGAAGACCTGAGTTCAAATCCCACCTCAGACACTTACTAACCGTGTGACCCTGGGCTAGCCTCAGTTTCCTCATCTCTAAAATGAGCTGGAGAAGGAAATAGTAAACCATTCCAGGATGTCTGCCAAGAAAACCCCAAATGGGGCCACTAAGAGTCAGAAGGGTTGAGAGTGAAAAATTAAGGAGGACACTTGGGTTGTGAGCCTGGATCACTGGGAGGATGGTTGTCTACTTCACAGCAGTAGGGAAGTCAGGAGGAAGAGAGGGTTTCAGGGGAAAAATAATGAGTTCAGTTTTGGACTTCAGTCTGGTTTAAGATGTCTATGGGACATCCAATTTAGGAGGTCTAACAGGCAGTTTAAATTATACTTCTCTACAATTAGACTTTTGAATAGTTTCTTTTAAACCACAGACCTATGGATCTATAATACTCAGTACTAAAATGGTTATGTGACCTTACTGATTTGGAATGACTGTAGAGTGATGAAAATTTTTGGCCCATTAACCCTTTAAAAAAAGTTTTAAGATAATATTTTAATGGTACAAACACTTTTTGCTCCCATATCATCATTAATAATAATTAGATTTTAGTGAGAATAAAGTGATTGAATATGCTTCATTCTTTCAACATTCAGTTTTCTAAGATTTGGAGTTCCAAATTTTTTCTCCCTTTTTCCCCTGCCCCCTCCCCAAGAAGGCATGCAAACTGATATAGGCCATACTTGTACAATCATATTAAACATATTTCCATATTAGTCCTATTGTGAAAGAAGAATTAGAACCAAAACGGAAAACCACAAGAAAGAGGAAAAAAAAAAAAACAAAAAAAGAAAATTGTATCCTTTGACCTGCTTTCAAACTCCATAGTTCTTTCTCTGGATGTGGATAACATTTTCCATCATGAGTCCCTTGGAATTATCTTAGATCATTGTATTGTTGAAAAGAGCTAAGTCTTATCAAAGTTGATCCTGCACAATGTTGCTATTACTGTGTACAAAGTTCTCCTGCTTCTGCTCACTTCACTCAGCATCATCAGTTCATGTAAGTTTTTCCAGGTTTTTCTGAAGTCTGCCTGCTCATCATTTCATATGGCACAATGGTATTCCATTACATTCACATACCACAACTTGTTCAGCCCTTCCCCAATTGATGGGCATCCCCTCAATTTCCAATTCCTGGTCACCACAAAAAGGGCTGCTATTTTTGCTTTGTACATGTGAGCTCTTTCCCCTCTTTCATGATCTCTCAGGGACACAGACCTAGGAGTGTTACTGCTGGATCAAAGGATATGCACAGTGTTAAAGCCCTTTGGGCATAGTCCCAAATTTGAATATGCTTCATTCTTTTAAAAAAATCTTAGTTTAATATTCAGTGATGCAGCAATTTAAAGGTTTTTTTTTTTTTTACTAAATTCAGTTCTTATAAAAAACAAGTTCTTAATTATATTTTCTGTTTCTTATATAACCATAATTATCCCAAGTACCCTCCCCTTCCCAGAAAGCCATCTTATACAACAAAGAATATTTTTTACAGAGGAAAAAAGTCAGCACAATGGTTTGATGCACTAAAAATGTCCAAACAAATGTGCAATGTGTTAAAACCTGTGGACCTCCCACCTCCGCAGAGGGTAGGTTACAGGTGTCTTCTCATAGTTCTGCTTAATATATATTTTTTACATTTACTTTTGATTTTGATATACAAACATACTTATTGTGCATATTGTTTTCTTGGCTCTGCTTACTTCGCCTCAGCCTCATTTCATATAGATATGTCCATGCTTTTCTGTATTCATCACACACATCATTTCTTACAGCAGAATGATATTCCATTACATTCATATACCACAATTTGTTTAGCCATTGCCTAATTGATAGGAATCTATTTTGTTTCCAATTCTGAGCTATTAAAAAAGTGCTGCTATAAATATTTTGGAGCATAAAGGGACTTTCTCCTTATTGATGGAGTATAATTCCAGTAGTAGTTCAAAAGGTATTAACATTTTAGTAATTTTATTTGCATAATTCCAAATTGCTTTCCAAAGTGGTTGTACCATTTTACAGATCCCCCAACAATGTATTAGTGTGCCTATCTTTCCATAATATTTCCAACATTGTTGCCATTTTTTGTCATTTTTGCCAATTTGCAGAGTATAAGGTGAAACCTCAGTGCTGTTTTGATTTACATTTATTTTTCTTATTAGTGATTTGGAGCATTCTTTCATGTCACTGTGAAACTTTGCAGTTCTTTGGAGAGTTGTTTGTAAGTTCCATTAACTCTTAAAAGACTATTTACCAAGCCATGGAGGATTTGTGATCTTCTTAGGGTGGAGAATGTACCATGCTCACAAAAATCATAGGATTAAACAGTATTTCAACTCAATAAAGGGCAAAAACATTATGAATGTCAGAATCTTCCAAATTTAAGCAAAGTTTAGAACATAATCACACTTCATGGCATAGTAAAAGTTTCCCTCCACCTTTCTATTCATTTCCTTCTGTCTTTCTTTTCTTCTAAGAAAAACTTAACAATATCACTCCTAGGCCTTTTGCCTTATTTAACTCCATCTATTACCTAGGAAGACATTAGGTTCTAAGGAGACACTTGTTACTAGAATGTATGTTATTCCTTATTTAATATAAATTGCACAGCAGTCTAGTGCTAGGCATCACATAACACATAACATTGGGAACTCGCTAACAATGGGAAGATATTTTAGTCTGTGTTTTTCCCTTTATTAAGTCATTGGTTTATTGAGGGCATGCTTAGTGTCCAAGTGATATCCTGCAAAACCACAGTGGCAAGTAAAGTGCCAAGCGTATTGGTAACATTCAAAAATAATAAGTATATTCAGAATCTAGGCTCTTCATCAATCAACCAAATAACATTTTTATTGAGCCTGAACTATGTACAATGCACTATTCCTTATTTATTTGCCCCTTATCAGACACAGTACTTCTTTCCAGAAGCCAAAGGTAGAAAGATAAGAAGGTAGATGGGAAAATGGGTAAAAGGAGAGTTGGGTAGGAATAGCAGATAGGGATAAGAGAAGGGCAACTAACATTTATTGTAAATTTAGAGAATACAAAGTATCATACCTGGTTATTATAGGTCTTATGGAATTAAGTCCGACCTGAACCCTAACCCTGGAGGGGTTCATAAATTGAGGAAGAGGTGTCAAAAAGGGCAAGGGATTACACAGTGGTAAAATAATAAGAGAACATAGGAAATACACAGGTTGATTGATAGATAGGGCTCCCCCTCAACAAGACCTACAGGGTCCCCAAAAAGCCTCTGGAAATGCATTTTTAAAATATTTCAAATCGAATTGAAATTCGATTTGAAGAGACAGGAGGCAGGCATTTATCCCAGTACCACTGGCTTACTCCTTTTTTTCAGTATTTCTTTATATCCCCAGCTCTGAGAACAGTGCCTGGCTCATAGCAAGCACTTCATAAATGTTTGCTATTTGAAAGAGGGTGGGTCAAACCTCTTGCATCTTTCCTACTGCCAGCCTCAGCCAACCAATCAACAAGCACTGACTAAGCACCTACTCCATGCATATGTGTATGTCTTGTGTATATGTTTATATATAGTGATCAGAAAGTCCTGGATTCAAATTACATTTCTGATACTAGCTGAGTCACCACTTACAAGGTGACTCGCAAGTCACCTCACCTCAATGAACTTCAATTTCCTCATCTGTGACATGAGTTGGACCAGACAGACTTTAAGGTCTCTTCCAGTTAAAAAAATCTATGATCCTTTGTCTATGACTCCAAATTCAATGTTCTTTCCACTGTTACTCTCTACACAATAGACAGTAAGTGAAAGAATGGGTGGGCAAAGAATTCTGAAAACAAGATCTCTCTACCATAAGGAAAAAAAATATATGAAGAGAGGGGGGGGGGGGAAGGAGAAAGAAAGAGAAAGAGAAAGAGAGAGAGAGAGAGAGAGAGAGAGAGAGAGAGAGATATTTCCAGCAGATATCACACACATGTATACACCCTCTCTATTGTACAGGGTGTCCCTAAAGTCTAGACACATAGGAAATCTCATTAACATCACATTAACCGTTTCACCGAAGGCTCCGTGTTGTTCAGCGATTTCTTTTTCTGGGGTGTGCTAAAGGAGAAGGTGTACTTAATGAAAATCACAGATGCAAGACATTTGATTGAACGCATAAAGAGTGAATGTACTAAAATTGATGGCAATGTGGAGTCATTGTATTGAGTTCACGTGAATCTTGCAAAGCTCATCAACCTTTGCATCCTTTGGATGCAACCTGCATCTGTTGCAACTTTTGGAAATCATATTGAAGATGTTGTTTGTTAATATTCCAATTAAATAAAATGTTGAAAATTTCATTCATTTCATTTCTTGAAAATATGCATTTCTGCCCATGTGTTCAGACTTTAGGAACAGCCTGTATCCTGGGGTGTGTATATGTGTCTATCTATTTATAGGCACTGGGTCTCTCATGGAACTTATCCACAGCATGTTCCACTGGCATAGTGTCTGATATACAACCCCCACTCCAGTATATTTTAGTTATATATACAAATATTTTAGTTATACATATTTCATATGTAAAACATACTTTAGATCTTTAATTTACTATTGTCATAAGAATATATCTCATACAGGTTATTTTGTATAAAAATTTAAGATACATATAAAATATGCTAGCGTATATACGTGTGTGTTTGTGTGCATGTCTATATGTATATATAGATACGTGTGACACACACACACTCACACATAGGTGGTGTTGAGACCTTTCAGTCCTGTCGGACTCCTTGTGACCACATATGCGGTTTTCTTGGCAGAGATACAGGAGAGGTTTGCCATTTCCTTCTCCAGTTTCAAGTCAGACGAGGAAACTGGGGCGAACAGACTTGCCCAGGGTCACCCAGCTGGTAAGCATCTGAGGCTGGATTTGAACTCTGGTCCTCTTGAATCTAGGGCCAACGCTCCGTCCATTGTGTCACCTAGCTGCCCTACCTACATACGCAGACACACATATTCATACAAGTACAACATATTTATTACATTATATACTTACGTATATACGCGCGCGCGCACACACACATATATATCAGCATACAGCACACATTTTATATTCTACCCTGGCGTGTACACATACACATACTGCAGACAGACAGATGCACGCCCACACATACATATATACACCAGGCACTACGCTAGGCGCCGGGGATCCGTACAGCATCAAGTCTGCCCTCAAGGCGCTTACATTCTCGGGCGCTTCCCCAAGGCGCCTTCATTCATTACCCTTTCCCTCCCCGCCCCCCACCCCCATCCCACCCTTCCCAGTCAGGCCTCCGGGCCGGGCTCCCTCGCAGGTCCCGCCACACTCACTGTTTTTGAGGAAGCGCTCCTCGTGCAGCACAGCGATGGCGTTGACGCAGAGGAGGGCCGCCTGCAGCAGCGAGTACAAGGTGAAGGCCATGGCCTCAGCCTCAGCCTCAGCCCCAGCCGCACCAGCCTCCGCCGCCTCTCCGTCCCGCTTCGCTCCGCCTAGGAGACGTGGCGCCGCCGCCGCTGCCGCTGCGTCCGGGACGGGAGCCTACACGGCTCAAAACGAGCGCTCCGCGAAGCGTCGGCTGCCGGCGCATCCTGGCCTGGGCCGGGCGCTTAGCTAGTCTGGGCGGGGAGGAGCGTGGCGGGGGAAGATGGGCTACGTGCCGCCGGAGTGGGATTACCCGCCGGCTGTAAATGCAATTACTTAAATACTTCTATTTTAAGCATTTATTAATAGCTTCAGGAATATTAGTTGCACTTTTTTCTTATTAGTTGCACTAATTAGTTGCGTAAGTTGCACTCCAGTTTTCCACCCCGATTTTTTCACTCACTGTCCATGGAGTGCGGAGTAATGTAGTGGAAAGAACATTGAATTTGGAGTCAAAGGATCATAGATTTTATAGCCGGAAGAGACCTTAGAGGCCATCTAGTCCAACCCTGTCATGTCACAGAGGAGGAAATTGGAGCTCAA
Source organism: Trichosurus vulpecula (assembly GCF_011100635.1). Taxonomy (NCBI): domain Eukaryota; kingdom Metazoa; phylum Chordata; class Mammalia; order Diprotodontia; family Phalangeridae; genus Trichosurus; species Trichosurus vulpecula. The sequence continues at coordinate 378,824,016 of NC_050573.1, forward strand.
AGAGGTGAGATGACTTGCAAGAAGTGAGTGACTCAGCCAGTATCAAAGGGTGATTTGAACCCAGGGCTTTCTGATCACTGTGTCCACTATGCCATGCTGCCTTTCTTCTGCTAGGAAGCCTATGTCAGCAGTGTCCAACACTTGTTCTAGGTGACCTTCGGTAAGACGTTGAACTTTTTTGAGTCTTGTTAAAAAAAAAAAAGTTTCCTCATCTGTAAAATAGAGATAATATATTTGCCTTAGCTACATATTGGCACTGTGGAAGAGTGGCTAGAAAGCCTGCCAGAAAGATCTGGATTCAAGTGCAGACTCAACATGTGTTGGCAGGGTAACCATCTTCCTGCTTTTGGCAAACGTCTAAGACTATGAAGCAACAGAATAGGTGTGGAGCTATGTTGATAGAGGGAACTGCTCACAGGGAGCTCCCTAAACTTGAAATAACAAGTCCAGTTTCTATCCTTAATACTTTCTACTTCAGAAAATGTGTGTGCAGAAAGCACTTAAGCTTAAAATCAATACAGTTCACACTTCAAGAACCATGGTTTCATTGGTGGGGTACTGGTAGATCAAAATCCCTCCGTACATACTACCTCCCCTCTATCAGATTGGCTAATATGGCAGAAAAGGAAAATAATAAATGTGGGAGAAGATGTGGGAAAGTTCAAACACTAATGCATTGTTGGTGGAGTTGTGAACTGATCCAACCATTGTAGAGAGCAATTTGGAACTATGCCCAAAGGGCTATAAAATTGCATACCCTTTGATCCAGCAATGCTACTACTAGGTCTGTCCCAAAGAGATCATAAAAAAGAGAAAAAGAGCCACATGTACAAAAACATTAATAGCAGCTTAAGAATTGGAAATTGAGGGGATGCCCATCGATTGGGGAATGGCTGAACAAGTTGGGGTATATGAACAAGATGTGGTATATGAACATAATGGAATACTATTATTCCATAAGAAATGATGATCAGGCAGACTTCAGAAAAACTTGGAAAGACTTACATGTACTGATGCTGAGTGAAGTGAGCAGAACCAGGAGAACATTGTACACAGTAAGAACAACATTGTGTAATACAAGGTTAATGTGGAAATATGTTTAATATGATTGTGCATGTATAACCTGTAACAGATTACTTGCCTTCTTGGGGAGGGGAGAAGGAAGGGGAGAAGGGAGAAAGAAGTTTGGAACTCAAAATCTTATAAAAGCGAATGTTGAAAACTATCTTTACGTGTAATTGGAAAAAATAAAATACTATTAAGTGGAAAAACAAAACAAAAATAAATAAATAAAATAATTGATAAAAAAAGAGGGAAAAAATCCCTCCATCTAGCTGGGTTTCCAGCTAGATGGATTGTTTTCCAGAGTTATAATTTCATAATTAAAATAGAAATTTTCTTTCATGATTCATGAAATTGAGTAGCAACATGGTCCAGTGCAAAGAATTCTGGATCTGGAGTCAGAGGACTTGGGTGTTTGAATCCTGGCTGCCTCACTTACTTAGTGACTTGGAGCAAATCATCTCTCACCTTCCCTATCTGGACTGTGATTTCCTTATCCCTAAAGTGGAGGGGTTGGACTAGATGGTCTCTGAGGTCCCTTCTAGTTCTATATGTATCCTATGATCTGCAAGAGGAGAGTATGTGATTAGCTGAACAGGAAGAAGCTTTGCTTTATCATCACCGATTGCTAGGGATTCATCTGACTTGGACAGATGAAAAACTGGCCAACTGGTTAGGGTCCTTTTGATACTTTTAATTTCCTTTCTTTTACCCCTTTACATTTTTGATTTCCTGATTTGTACTTAAAGCCAGACATTATGGATAATACAGATGGGAACAAGAAAAGATACAGTTGTTTGTATTTGGTCTCCCTCATTGGATTGTTAGCTCCTTTGGGTCAGAGACTGTCTTTTGGCTTTCTTTGTATCCCTAGCACTTACCACAGTGCCTGGCATGTAGTAGGTGCTCAATAAATGTTTATTGACTGACTGACCTTCCCTCCCCAGCCAACCTTTGTAACAAATATTTTAAAAGAAAGAAAAAAAAAACAGTTCTGCAAAACCCAACCAATACATTGACTATATTTTCCAGTAAATGCAGTATTCCACACTCAAAAAGGCCCCTTACCTCTGTAAAGAAGGGAAGAAGAGCCCAAGATACTGGGATGGCTTGTTCAAAGAAAGGAGATATCAGATCCTATGGCTTAAAATTGTACAGTATTCAACTCAGGAAGGATTAGAAGTCCTCACTAGTAAAATTCTAAAGATGTAAGGAGAAATGATTCCAATGGGAAGAAAAAAGGGGAAACTTTAAAGAGATTGATGTGGATGCACAGGGAACTCACTGACCAACTTAAATTTTTAGAAGATGTACAGATGATGGAAACAAGAGGAGTCTCTTTTGCTGCATCATGATTCATGTCTCATCTACTAAACATGAACGTGCTCTAGGACTCTGTCCTGTGCCCTCTTTTCCTTCCCGCCTCTTGATTTCAGCTCTCATGGTTTCAATTACCATTCCTTTGCAGAGGACTCCCAGATCTATTGATATCCCACAGGCTTTTCAATTTCAAAATGTCCAAAATCAGGACTCCTTTTTCTGTTCCCTGAGTTCAACCCTTTTCCAAACCTTTCTGCTTCTGCTGAGAACACCATTGGTTACACAGATTCACAAGCTTGGCATCATCAAGGACTCTTTCTCCTTCCTTACCTCTTATATCCAATCAGTTGCCAAGTTTTGTCTATTCAAAGCATATCTCACATCTTTTTCTTTCTCTCCACTCTAATTCAAACCTTTATCACTTTACACCTGGACTTGATTTAATTTGATTCTTGGCTTCCAGTCTCCCCCATCTCTCTCTACCAAAGTAATCCTTATAAAGCAGAAGTTTGATCATGTCACTACCCTTCTCAGCAGCAGTCTGCAGATGTTCCTCCCTTACTTAATAACAGTTGTCACCGTTCTCTATTGTTTCTAGAATAAAATTAAAAGTTTGTCATTTAAAACCCTTCACAATTTGGCTTTTGCACATTTTTCAGTCAATCAGTGAACAAGTATTTATCAAGCCCGTACAATGTGCCAGGCACAGTGCTTGGCACTGGGGATGTAAGAATGAAACAATCTCTACTCCCAGGGAACTTCCATTCTAACGGGAAGAGGATAAGTACATATAAGCATGTATATATATGTATATGTGTGTATATATATATATATGTATAAAGTTTACAAGTACAAACATTTACAAAATAATAGTGTTGGAGGGAAGGCACCAAAATTGGGGAGTAGGAGCGCAGAAATCAGAGGAGGCTTTATGCAGAAGATGAGCTACGTTTTGAAGAACAATGGAGATGAGGAGGGGGTGTGTTCCAGGTCATCCACACACTCTTCACTGGAGTCCACATGGCCCACTTTCTCAGAACTCTTCATTCCCTATCTTGCCTCTGTGTTTATCCCCTATTCCTGGAGTGAATGAACTTCCTTTTTTTCCTCTGCTTCAATAGCTTATGTGCCACCCCACATAGGAAGCATTTCTTGATCCCTGTAGATTTTAGAGGATATCCATTCAATCAAATGGGGAAAAATTGCATCTTTATTTTCACTAACTGATAACTGAAATTTAGCATTTCCTTCAATTACGAATGTAGGCAGCAATAGGTCCACAGGCTTCGCCATGCTGCCAAAGGGGCCTATGACACAAAAACCCCCTGCTTTCGTTCTTGGTTGTCTATCCCTCCTCAAATGATCATTTATGTATTTTTCTGTTTATCCCTCCAGTAGACTACAAGCTCTTTGAGGGTAGGAATTGTTTTGTATTTGGTGAAGAGGATACAAAGCCAACCTCAGAGTCAGGAAGATATGGTTTCAATTCTATACACTAAGTAATTGCCATGTTGCAGTGTCTCCAGGCAACTCTTTTAGATGATATATTTTAGAACAGACAGTGTTGATCTGCATTGGTACAGGGATTTTTTATAGTGGAAGCTCCCTAAAGTCATGAATCACAAGTCTGGTCACTTACCACCACCCTCTTCCTCCTTCCCCTCCAAAAGAAATTTACCCATGGCCTAGCACAATCCTTCAAAATTAGTGAGCACTTAATAAATGTTTCTAGGATTGGATTGGATTGGATTATAGTTTCCGGAGGAGGGCGACTAGGATCTTGGAGGGTCTTGACATCACGCCTATAGTGAGAGAAAGGTGGAATGACTGAGGAAACAAAGGTTCGAGCTTATAAATGAGGACCAGACCCCTTCCTTAGCTTAAGGTTGTACTCCGAATACAGGGGGAGAAGGATTTATACATTAAAAGCAATGAAATAAGCCCAGTTAATTAAAAGAAAATAATACGACATTAGGTAATCAGATTTCTAATTGGAGGAAAGATTAGGAATTTTCCAAGTTGGGAGGGAGAGAGTGAACAGGTAGAATTTCTTGAAAACAGAAAATAAGGTATCCTACTCCCCTCAAGTGTCTCTGAACAATCAAAAGAACATGGAAACAATAAGTGATCGATCAGTATGGGGCCAGTTTTTAGATAAGACATATAGGTTGCTTGAGATGTACAATTGTGACAACACTCCTTTCATCAATCTTGTGATCTGACTGAGTTTCTAGTCAGCATAACCTAGGTCTCTGTTGTTCGTCCTTTGTTTTTGAAGAGGACCAATAACATCAGGGGGTGATGTTTTGATTTGCTAGTGGATTGGCTATAAGTGAGGCAGAGTTGTGCAAAGTTGTCAGTCTATCTCTCTCTGTCTCTGACTCTCTCTGCCTCTGTCTCTATCTCTCTGTTTTTGTCTCTGTCTCTGTCTGTCTCTGTTTTACTTAGTCATCAAAATCTAGTGACAGGACAAAAGTGAGGACAACTGGCAATGGCCCAGGATGCAGTGGATGACTTGCCATCTTCTGTGTCTAAGTGCTCCGCAGTGCTCGTTTCAGCTCCTTTCTCGGCACTTGGAACAAGTTGTTCTTATCTGCCCATTCGGCTGGGGAAAGTTTTCACCTGCTTGGGGTATACACCCTGCTACCTCACCAGTGGGTCTGAGGCCTGTTCACTACCCTCAACCTGGTTTAGCCAGTCTGCCAAGGTGGCTTTACTGGGGTATGACTGTACTATGTGCTACAGCTTCTTGGAGCCACAGGTGAGACTTGGGTGAAAGGTTGACACCAAAGGTGGATGAGCAACCCTCAAAAAGGTTCAGAAAAAAAAGTCTCTAACAGAAGGTAGAGGTGATCCAGCTTCCCAGCCATGCAGGGCTAGGTTCAAACAACGTAATAAAGTTTTCTCCCAATTTCCAGAATTGAATAAAGTTTCTCCCAATTTCCATAATTGAATAAAGTTTTCTCCCAATTTCCATAACTGAATAAAGTTTCTCCCAATTTCCGTAATTGAATAAAGTTTTCTAGTTGGGCTAGACCCATAACTGAATAGAAAGAGAATTGAACTAGCTTCAGAATTGAGTCACAAGATGGAGTCAGTGTGGTTCACTCAAGTCCCATCATTAACCACTTGCTGTCCCAATGCCATCAATTCTGTGTGCCAGATGATGTCTCAGCTTGAGAAGTTAGCACTTGGGGGGATGGGGATATAGGATATCCATCTTCCAATACTGGAAGAGCTGTTACTTGGGAAGATGGAGGAAGCAACACATCAATGAACAAGCACATATTAAATGCTGTGCGTAGATGCTGTGGATACATAAAGACCAAAAAAAAATAAAATCAGCCTTCAAGGAGCTTATGATTACAGTTGATCCTCTTGTTGCCAGAGGGTGGACCTAGAACATTGGGTAGAAACCACAGAAGTCATTCACGGCTTGATGTCAGGAAAAAATTTCTTGCCAATTGAAGCTATGACGAAGTAGAATGGACTGCCTTGGAAGGCGGCGAATTTCTCTAAACTGATTGTTTTTTATTCAAAAGGTGATTTCATAGAGTGAGTCTTGGTAAGTTTTAGATTGGATTAAATGTCTCTGAGATCCCTTTCCACTGGGATTCTGCAATTAGAATAGTATTTCCTATTATGAGTGTAAAAATGCTGTTCCCCCAAATGTAGCATGGGGGTGTTATGTGTGGTTCAAATGGAGGCGAGATTAGATACATCTCCGGCCCTTCTCCAAGAGCTGCCCACTCTGCTCTCCTCAGAGGGGGTACTGGGCTAGAACTCCATCTTTAGTCTTCCCTTAAATATTGTTAGTCTAGGCTCTAGACTAACAATATTTAAAGGAGAAGAAAGATGGGGTGGGGGTAGGGAACCTGCAGCCTCGAGGCCCCATGTGGCCTTCTAGGTCCTTGGGTACAGCCTTTTGACTGAGTCCAAGTTTTACAGAACAAATCCTTTTATTAAAGGGATTTGTTCTGTGAAGTCTGGATTGAGTCAAAGGGCCACACTTGAGGACATAGAGGGCCACAAGGGCTCAGGTTCCCCACCTCTGTAGGGGATGTAGTTTTCAAATTCAAGCTAAACTCCTGATTGCTATTTTTTATAGCAAAAGAGAACCCAAAGCTTTATATCCAAGACCTCCTTGCCACCAAATACCAGTTCCACAATGGATGTGCATGGGAAATAGCAAAGAAACCCATTTATCCAAATCAAAAGCAAAACAGAACTCAGAGAAAGTATATGTCATATACTCAAGGCCATGTCCATCCTGGTTGCCTTCCTTTGGATTCTCTCCAATTTATGAATGAATGAATAAAGTATTTATTAAGAACTTACTGTGTGCAAAGCACTGTATTAAGTACTAAGGAAACAAATAGAAAAATCAGACAGCCCCTCTCTGGAGCCCATATTTCATTGGCGTTGGCGGGGCGGGGACAGGGAATGACACACGCCCGCTGCAAGTCAAATGGAAAAGTCTTATAGCCCTCATGGATCAGTGACAAAGTGGGTGGTAATAACATTTCTTTAATGTCATTTTCAATGATAAAATCATACCAGTTTCTGATATTGGGTCATTTGGCAGTGAGGTTTGTGGTTAATTCTTAATTAGCCCTTTCAAAACCCGTTAAAAAATTTAACTTACCTTTAAGCTACTCATTGCTGCGGGGTATCAATAACAGTAAGTGACCAAGCTGGCAACCACAGCAATGTGTTAGCTGAGTAGACAGAGAACCACAAGGCAGATTCTGAACATTTTTTAAAAAGGTGAAATTAAAATTGAAAATTAGAGACAAATAACAAAAAAGTGAACTAACAATAATGAGGAAAGCCAAAGTTAGAGCCAAATGTAATTCTAATAACAAAAGCTGACTTTGTATAGTGCTTTAAAGTTAACACATTGTTTTGTGTACGTGAGCTCATTGGATCCTCATACGGCCGTGTGAGGAAGTACTTCAGTCATCATTATCTTCTTTTCACAGATGAGGAAAGGGAGGCTGAGAGATTAAATGACACAAAACTAGCAGGTGTTATAAGTGGAATTCAAACCTTGGTCTTCTGATTTCAAGTCTAGCCTTCCTCCTACTATATCATGCTACTTATTATTATTTGGCGATGTTTTCTTTCTAGAAAAAAAACTATCCAATTTGTAAAAAGAAGTTCTCTTTCTGCTTGTAATTCTGTTTCTACTGCTTCTTTCCTATTTTTTCCTCTGCATTTCACAACATGCTTTTGCATTCTAAGCTATTAAGATTTTTTTTAAAGGGCCATGCTTATAGGGAAGTGTGACTACATGATATATTGTTTCATTCTTACAATAGACAGGTTTTAAGAAGAAATTTATGCTGATAAAGTGGGCATGTGCCAATAGGAGTCATAGCTATTCTCTCTTCCTCCCTGCCTCCATTACTTTTGTTGTTGATGGTGGTCCTTCATTTTTGAAGAAGACCAATGACATTACTATGTGGGGATATACAGGATGCCTGAGGAGAAATGCCTAGGAAGGACTACGTAGGAGCTTTTGAGTTAGTGGCTCATGTGGAAGTCAAGTGATTGAGAAAAATCAAGCAGGAAATGGGGAGACGACCATCATAGACTGCCTAAACCTTGCCAAAAGAGTGTGAAAATAAGGTTGGGGATGGATTGAGACAAGGGAGCTGCAGTGACAGGCAGTATAAATTGTAGTCAGGGACCTTCTGCTGACCTACTGAAGTCACATGCTTTAGATCCACTAGAGGCATCAACTAAGAAGTTGAACTGCCCTTTGGAACTGTGATTTTATTTATGTGTCAGGGACTTCACTAATTGGTTCTTCAAGTTTATGGGGAATGTATTGAACCTCCAAGGAAGGAAAGGAGCCCACTGAGAGGGGATTTCTCCAAAAAAAAAATTCATTTATTTATTTTGGTTGGGGTTGGTGGTGATTCAGGACTGATTTTATCAGGGCAGGGAACTCCCAGTATGGAAGTTCCTCCACATCCCACCTTTAATGAAGATTAGTAACCTATCTGCAATTTGTAGCCTGAGGCTGTGGTCTGGAGGACTGAAAGTTTAATTTGCTCATCATCACACAGCTGTATGTGCCAGAGGAATTTCCAATATGTAGTAGATACGGGGATACAAACACAAAATCAAGACAGTCCCTGCCTTGCAGTGTACACCTGGTCACAGATAAGAAAACACAGCATATGTACATATGAACGTAAAGTGACTATAGGGGTGAGGATGCTAATATCTAGGAGAGGCCATTTTAAGTGGTCCATCTTGAAGGGAGCTGGGGATTCCAAGAGGTGGAAGTGAAAAGAGAAAGCATTTTAGATGTGGGGTATCAAAGAAAAATATTTAATGGAGAAAATAAAATAAAATAGAAAGTACACAGCAGAGAACGAAAGAAAACCTAGAAGGCAACACAGAAGAGCTGAGTTGCTTTGAAAACAATGTCTAGGTTTTATTACATAGATTTTTTGTGAAATGTAAATTTATTGTTTTATATTGAATCTTCTCTTATGTTCTGCTGTGTACATGGCAGTGTTCTTGTTTTTTTCCTTTTCTCATTTTGTATTTTAGTTCAAAATGAATAAATTAAAAAAATACTATTTAATGGGCTTTGTCATTTAGGCACAAGTATGCCAGAAACACATTTATTGAATGTATATCAAATCTGTTTCTAATTTGGAGAGAAAAAGCTGTCCAAACTGAGCATGATCTCCCATGACTTCTGTCATGATTCTCTGACCCAAGAAGATATAAGGTAACAATGACAAGAATCTTGACTGAGGAAAAGGTCAGAATATATTAAAATTTTGTTTAAAAATATGTTTAGAAAAGTTTTGGGTTAACTTTCCAGAAATACTTGAATCCTTTCTGGACCACTCCCTCTTAAGAGTTTCTTTCTGTGGTCAGTATCTTAACCTTGAATTTCAAGAGGACAGACGTCGTCCTTAGGTGGGTCCCAGCACCAGTCACTCACTCCTAGTGGTGGGGGAGCAGTCCTATCACCGGGACAAAAATTAGGTTTGGTTATCACCCTTACTCTGTTTCAAAGGAAGGTCCTAGCCTTTGTTCTTCCCACTTTCCTAAAGGATAGGGTTTGGGAAGTATTTTAGGCTGGAGAAATAGTATTTCGAGACAAAGTAAAAAGGAAGGTTTAAAAAAATTCCTCCATGGAGAGATGCAAAGTCTTGGAGATAGGAGATGAAATAGTGTGCACTTGGAACAGCACGTAAGCCAATCTGAGTAGAAGGTAGAGTGAATGGAAGGGAGCATATGTAATCAACGTGGGAATGCAGGCTGGAGTCAATGGTAGAGGGCTTTAAATGGCAGATAAGGCAGTTTGTCTTTTATCTTCTAGGCAATAGGGAGCCAATGGAAGATTTTGAGTGAGAGAATAACAATGGTCAACCTTGTGTTTTAGAAATATCCTTTAGGCGGATGTGAAGGATGGATTAGAGAGGGAGAGACTGCATGCAAGGAAACCAATTAGGAGGCTCTTAAAATAGTCTAATCAATTAATCAGCAAGCATTTATTGAGCACACACATGTGCACTCATGTGTACGTGTGTGTGTGTGTGTGTGTGTGTGTGTGTATGTGTGTGTGCCCTCAATACAAAACCAGCTCCTGAGGAGTGTTTCATCTTTTGTCTTTGTATCTCTAGCAAATGCTTATAGACAATATATACGCATATACAGATGTGTATGTATATACAAATACGAGGTCATTTTGGGGGGGACAGCTCTAGCAGCTGAGAGAATGAGGAAAAACTTTTGAGAAAACGAGGGATTCTAAAAAGTGGGGGTGAGGAAGGAAGGTGTTCTAAGCATGGAGAGCAGACCAACAAAGGCACACAGGTAGAGTATTATGAGGGAGGAACAGCAAGAAGTCCAGTCTGGCTCTAACTTAAACCCATGAAAAGGAGTTAAGTGCATTAAATCTGGAAAGATGGGTTGGAGCCAAGTTGGAAAGTGCTTTAAATACCAGAGAAGTTTACATTTCACATAGAAGTAACAAGGAATCATTGGAATTTATTAAGCAGGGGAATGACACAGTCAAATGTGCGCTTTGGGAAAATTATTTTGGCAGCTGAATAGATGAACTGTAGGGTGGAGAGATTTGAACGAAGGAGATCAATTAGTAGCCTGCTGCATAAGTTCAGTGACATATTCAGATTAAGAACTGATGGGGCCTGAATGAAGATTGAAGCATCATATTATTTTCATTTTATTTTTTCATGTTTTTTGGTCTGTTTCTTTTTTCACAACATCACTAATGTGAAAATATGTTTTACATGATTGCACATATATAACCTATATCAAAGTGCTACTATATTAAGGAAAGGGAGTGAGGGAGGGAGAGAAAAAATTGGAACTCAAATTTTTAAAAATATGAATGTTAAAATTTGTCTTTACATGTAATTGGAAAAAACTAAAATACTATAAAAAATAGTTCAGGTGAGAGGTAATGAAGACCTGAACTAGAGTGGTGACTATCTGAGTAGAGAGAAGAAGGTGGACATGAGAGATGTTGTGGAGGTAGAATTGACAAGACTAGAAGTGTCAGCCTGAGGGCTGCCAACACACCCTGGTAGGCCTGAACCAGATTAAAATGTAGTTGGGAAATATTTAACAAAATAAATAAAAATACAACAGAACATAGATAATGTTAATATGTGGTCTTTTAAGTCAATATGTGGCCTGTAGAGACCCTTTGTATGGCTTAGGGGACTTATGCTCCCATTTATATTTGAATTTGATACCATTGGATGGGACCCGGTAACTGGATATGTGGAGGGGTGGGTAATGGAGAATTGAGGATAACTCTGAACTTGTATGGCCCTGGGTGACTAGAAGGAGGGTGGTTCTCTCAACAAAAATAGATAAGTTCAGGAGCAAGGTGAGTCTTAGGGGAAAGATAATGAGTTCTATTTTAGACATTTCGAGTTTGAGATGCTTATAGGACATCCAGATGGAATTTTCTAATAGGCAGATGGTAATTTAGGCTTGGACCTCAGGAGAGTAGGATGGGATATATAAATCTAAAAATCATCTGCAAAGAGATGGTAATTAGCCCTCTGGGAGCTGACATCACCAAGGGAGAAAGTATAGAGAGAAGAGAGGGCCCAGGACAGTGACTTGGAGAACACCCGCAGTTGGAGGGTTTGATGTAGAGCACAGTCTAGTGAAGGAGACTGAGGAGCACTCATATAGTTAGGAGGAGAACCAGGACAAACAGCAGTGCATCCTGAGGTGGTCAACAGTGTCAAATGTTAGAATGAGGTCTGGAAGGATGAGTATTGAGAAAAGGTCACCGGAGCTGGCATTTATGAGATCATTGGTAACTTTGGTAATTCCATTTGATTGAGAAAGTCAGGAGTTAGATTGCAAAGGGTTGGGAAGTGAATGAGAGGAGAGAATGTGTCGGTAATAAAAGTGGATATCTTTTTTTCTAGGAGGTTGGCTATTTAAAGTAGGAGAAAGATAAATTACAATAACTTGAGAGGATTGTACTTCCTTTGAGGGTATTTTTTAAGGATGGAAGAAATAGTAGGGAAGCAACCAGTAGATAGGGAAAGAATGAAGTGATGAAGCACTGAATTAAGATTATTATGGTGTGAATAGAAATATGTTGAGGATGTAAAATTGACAAGATTTGACAATGGGTTGGATATGGGAGTGAAAAGATGTCAACTAGGGTGGCTGGGAGTCATGACCTTTACAGAACTGGGGAAATTCAGAGGAAAGATGGAGTTAGATAGATAGATAACGAGTTTACATTTACACCCACAGGTGACTGTGGGGTATACCAGCAGATTGATCATCACTACAATATGTTATTAAGCCTCCCAAGGTGAGCTTTGAGGGATAGTATTCATTTGGTTGTGAAAATTCCGATATGTTTACTAAAAACAAATATATCTCCCTACTTCAAAGGTGTACCATGTTTGTTTCCCTCTTCATTCCATACCTAGTAAAATATTTGATCTGCAATATAAATTTTTACTTCTATAAACTGTAATGAAATTTAACAAAAAATTGGGTTTTAATTCCAAGGTCATCCACTAAAATTTGTTTTCTGCTTAGGAAAGCAATTTCTTTTTGTATCTCTGTGGGTCATTTGCAATCAAGCAGCAATGCTATAATTAAACAGAGATAAAGAGTCATATTTCAAAGAATATACAAATACGAGGCATCTTCTGATAGCCACAATCAATCACAGCCATTTCCCGTCCTATATCCCCCTTAGACTCAAAAGGAAGAAATACTTCAATACCCTCTTTAGAAAGCTAATGTTCAGAAACACTGCATTAAAATAAGTTTTTTTCCTTCTAATTGTTTCAAACAAGGTCCATCATTCATGGCTTCATATTTTAACCTCATAATGAAGATAAATATTTCTAAAAGAGACAGGGATGTAAAGATCACATGAAACTGACATGACTTTAATCTCAGCAAGATCTACTGTGGCATCTCAGTGACCACACAGATCTTCTCTTTGAGTCATTGTATTGTGGTGGTCAAAAAATAGACAAAGTTGTTGACATTAAAGAGGAAAACATATTTTGTTCCGTTATTAAGAGGTTACCTTTCACTTCATCATATTCCTGTGGTCTCCTTTCAACTGAGTAGTTTGTCATCATCAAGGTTTATTGTAGACCACGTTATTGACAAAGACGACGTTGGGTGAATAGGTATTTTTTAAGTTAATTTTTGTTCTTTTCAATTATGAAACATTTATTTTTCTTCTCTCACACTTCCCTCTTCCCCACCCATGGGGAAAAAAGAAATAAAAACCAAAAATTTCTGACAAAGTAGCATAACCAAAACAAATTCCCATATTGGCCATCCTCAAAAATGTGTGTCTCATTCTGATTATTAGTCCATTACCTCTCTGTCAGGAGGTGGGTAGCATTTTCATTGTCAACACAGTACTCTTGAGTCATGCTTGATCATTGCATTGGTCAGAGTTCTTAAATCTTACAAAAAATGTTGACAAGGTATAAATTATTCTCTTGGTTCTGCTTAATTTACTCATCAGTTCATACAAATCTTGCAGAATGTCTCTGAAACCATCTATTTCTTTATTTGTTTCATATTTCTCTTTACTCCATGTTTGTATTTCAGTGTTTCCACCCAGCTCTGGTTTTATCATCGGGAATACTTGGATGTCCTTTATTTTATTGAAAATCTATTTTTTTTCTCTTGTAAGATTATACTCAGTTTTGCTGAATAAGTTATTTTTGGTTGTAGGCCTAGATGTTTGGCCTTTTGGAATATTATATTCCATGCTCTAAGCTCCTCTATAGTGGTTGCTAAATCCTATGTGATCCTAATTGTGATTTCTCAGTACTTGAACTCTTTCTTCTGGCTGCTTGCAATATTTTTTTTTCTATGGCCTGGAAGTTCTAGATTTTGAATATGATGTGCCTGGGAGTTTTCATTTTGGTGCTTTGTTTTTTTTCTTTAGGAGATGATGAGTAAATTCTTTCTATTTTCACTTTACTTTCTTGTTCTGGTTCAATATGTATGGTCAGTTTTCTTTCATGATTTCTTGCCATGTGATCTCCAGGCTCTTTTTTTTGGTCATTGCTTTTGGGTAGTCTAGTGATAATTAAATTACTTCTTATTGAGCTATTTTCTAGGTCACTTGTTTTAAGAATGAAATACCTTACATTTTCTTCTATTTTTCAACCCTTTGACTTTGTTTCAATATTTCTTGTTGTCTCATTAACTTCTCTTTGGCCATTATAATGAGTTTCAAGGAGTTCATTACTTTGGTAGCATTTTGTACTTCTTGAGCTGAGCTGTTAATTTTCTTTCCAAGTCTTTCTTCTATAGCTCTCATTTCTTTTCCAATTCTTTCCTCTGATGCTTTTATTTCATTTATAATCTTTAACTCTTTTTTAAATTCTTACTTCATTTCTCCTAGGAATTATAATTAATCTTGTATCCAAGCTATGTTTTTCTTTGTGGATTTGCTTGTAGGCATTTTGAAATTAGTCTCCTTTTCTGAATTTGTGTCATGGGCATCTTTGGCATTAAAATAGCTCATTATCTTGGTTTTTTAAAAAAAATTTACTCATTCTTCCAGCTTTACTTTTTAGAATGAAACTTTATGTTAAGGCTGGACTCTGAGTAATTTTTGCCTTGGAGAGGTATTCTAAACATTTTGCTATATGAAATTCCCTAAGTCCTGGTGTTTCGTGAAATACACTGATTGATACTGAGAATAGTAGAATGAGAAATTTAATTCAGGCTTCAATATAGAGAATTAGAACAAGAAGGAACCAGTATTTTTTTGTCCAGTGGTTGTGAAAGAACAATCTGGTGGGAATGCTTAGTAGAAAATGCTCATATTATTATTAATGCATATTTAAGATTTTTCCTATTATGATACTCTATTGATTAGATTCAACTAACTAACTTGGCACTTAGGTGATGAAGTGAATAGAGTTCTGGGTCTGGAGGCTGGAAAACAAATTCAAAACCAGCCTCTGACACTTACTGGCTTTGTGATCTTGAACAAGTCATTTAAATTCTGTTCACCTCAGTTTCCTCATCTGTGAAATGGGGATAATAATAACACCTATGACCAAGGTTGTTGTGAGGATCAAATGAAATAATATTTTTAAAATACTTAGCACAGTACCTAGCACATATTAGGCACTAAATAAATACTAGCTACTGTAACTAACTATTTCATTGGGTTTGTCCCAGGAAAGAATGGGGCAAGCATTCATTAGGGATGTTTCACCAACGAGAACATGGGGAATTGGGCAGAGCTGGCAACCCAAGCAAGAAAAACTAGACTTAAGGACTTCCAGGTCATCTTTGCTGTGCAGATGAGCAAAGGGAATAAAAAGAAAAGGAATAAAAGCTTTAATACAGGAGATATCAAAACAAACTTACAGTCTAAGATAGGTTCCAGGGAAAGATTATATTCCTTACTAAGGAATTTCTAATCCTAAATCAGAGAGGTGTTTGAGAAAATAGATTATGATTCAATACCAAGAGAAGTAGGTTCAAAGATAGTTAATAAGAGGACAGGAATTTAAGAAGACCTCAAAGGACCAAGCAAATTTCTTTTTTTATCAGTTGATGGTCCTGGTTCTTCTAATGTTAAGTGCCTAAAGGCTTTACTTAGCTGGGTGTTCTGTGTTCTAAAGGAGAATGGCTCCTGGAAATGAAGACTCCCTTTCCAGAGAAAAGTTGCCCATGGCATAGTCTTGGTTAACTGGTAGATTCCTTACCATATCTTTAGCCTAATACTGTCTATCTCACTGAAAAAACCACCCACTCACCCACACACACAAAAGCAAAAAAGTCTTAAGTTTAAGCTTCTCAGCTCTAAGCTCAAAGAGAATTCTTTTGGGAAAAAGAAACACCAAAGCTGAGGGAAAAAACAGAGAGAATCTCCACAACCATGTGCCCAACACAGTAGTACCTAGCAACAATGGGACCAGTGGAATATCACCATGCAGAGACTATCCAACCCAGAAGACCAATGGGGCCTGGACTCAGTGCGTGCACTGGAATGGCATCAGCAGAAAACGAGTGATCCTGCAGGGTTAGAGTCATGAGTTACCCCTCCATCCATAAGACCCGGTCACGTGTATTCCCTTCTTTACATTTGTCCTGGCCACGTGCTCTCTCCATCTGTGTGTTCTTCCACGTTTGTTCCCTAGGTGTGACCACCGATGATATATGTATTTGTAGGAGAGTGTGTTCCAGGTTTGTGGAGGAAATGTTCTAATGCAGCTTTACTTCATATGCTATTCATTCATTTCATTTGCTTTGAACTAACTGGGTGCTCTAGTTAATTAACAAGAGTATAAAGACTGGTGGGGACTTGTGAGCTATGGTTTTGAGTGAATACAGGTCCACAGAGTACCTTGACTATAAGGTATCTTTTCGCGGGGCCCAACAAGTGAAGAGGGGGATTCTCACACTAAACTAGCACTTTATAGGAGAGTATGCCATAATGTAATAATATTTTAATATAACACAACATGATATAATAATATTTTTGTTGTTGTTCAGTTGTTTCAGTCGTGTCTGACTCTTCATGACCGCATTTGGGGTTTCTTGGCAAAGATACTAGAATGGTTTGCCATTTACTTCTCCAGCTCCTTTTATAGATGAAGACATTGAGGCAAACAGAGTTAAGTGAATTGTCAGATCACCCAGCTAGTTAAGTGTCTGAGACCGGATTTGAACTCAGGTCTTCCTGACTCCAGGCCTGGCAATCTATCCACTGTACCACCTAGCTGCATGATATGATATGATACGATGTAATTTAATATAACATAAGATAACATAATACAGTATAATTGGTTTTTGTCATCTTTCATTCTGAAAGAGGACCAAAATGACCTTACTATGTTGGAGTCAAGGTATGGTGTATAGGACTGTGGCTGATCAAACTAATACAAGCTTGGAAGGCTCTACCAGAGGACCAGCACAAATAGTCCACATGAACATTTGGAGTGGAGATGTCTCTGTAGCTGTGAGTCTTTTTCTTTTGAGGTACTGAAATTCTGTTTTGCTCAGAGAGCACAGCACCTTCTTTGATGCGGGCAGTCCTTTGCCAGTGTCTCCCATGTCATCCTCCCATGTCATCAATCAATTCCAAATATCTTTATAGAGATCTTTGGAGTGTCCTTCTATCACTTTTTCTGACCTCCATGTGAGCGCTTTCCTTGTGTAATTTCTCTATCCAAGTCTTTTGGACAAACATGTTGGTATTCAAACTACATGGCCAGCCTATCAGAGTTATGCTCTCTGCAATAGAGTTGGAATGCTTGGCAGTTAACTTGAGGAAAGACCTGAGTGTCTGCTACCTTATCTTGCCAGGTGATCTTCAGAATCTTCCTAAGACAATTCAAATAAAAGCGATTCAGTTTCCTGGCATGTCACTGGTAGGCTGTCCAGGTTTCAAAGGCATACAACATTGAGGTCAGCACAACAGCTCTGTAGATCTTCAGGTTGGCAGGTAACCTAATACCTCTTTCTCTTATACACTTAAAAAACCCAAACAAACCATATCTGTGAAAGAAGAATTAGAACAAAAGGGAAAAACCATGAGAAAGAAAAAAAGGAGAGAGAAAACAGTATTCTTTGACCTGCATTCAGACTCCATAGTTCTTTCTCTGGATGTGGATAGCATTTTCCATCATGAATCTTTTGGAATAATCTTAGATTATTATATTGCTGAGAAGAGGTAGTCTATCAAAGTTGGTCATCACACACTGTTGCTGTTACTGTGTAGAATGTTATCCTGGTTCTGCTTACTTTACTCAGCATCAGTTTATGTAGGTCTTTCCAGGTTTTTCTGAAATCCACCTGTTTGTCATTTCTTGTAACACAATAGTATTCCATTACATTCATATATCACAACTTGTTCAGCCATTCCCCAATTGATGGGCATCCCCTCAATTTCCAATTTTTCTCCACCACTGAAAGAGCTGTTGGAAATATTTTTGTACGTGTGTATCCTTTTCCATTTGTTATGATCTCTTCTTTCCCACTTTCTTTCGGAGCAATGTTATGTGTCAACCTCATCATCTATTTATCCATCCCTGTAAAGTATACTGCCAAGGTAAGGGAACTCATCCACAGCAAATTTCTCCACTTTCTATAACTGATGGTAACACATATGGATGGTGTAGTGCTGGCTGGTGGAAAACCTGCATTTTCTTGGTGTTAATTGTTAGGCCAAAATTATCACAAGCAGCAGAGAACTGATCCATACTTTATTGCATCTTGCCCTCATTGAGGGCACAATCATCTGTGAACAAGACAATCATGTACCAACTGTCCCTCTACTTTGGTTTTGGCTTGTAGCCTTTTCAAGTTAAATAACGTATCAGTAGCTGACCTTGACATCATTTTCATCCTTGTTGAAGGCATATTCACAATATTGCTGAAAACATTATACTAAAATGCATGGGAACAAGCAAACAGCCTTGGTTCACTCCATTGGTGACCGGGAAACAGTGAGAGCATTGTACTTTATCCAGAACCCATGCACATATGTCATCATGAAACTAATATACAATACTGATGAATTTTTTCCAGGCACCCAAATTTTGCCATGTCAGATCAACAAATGTGTATAGACTTCTGTTCTGCTCCTGGCATTTCTCCTGGAGTTGTCAGGTAGCAAAAACCATATCAACCATTCCTAAGCCCTTTCTGAAGCCACACTGGCTCTCAGCTAGATGATTATCTTCCAGGTGAAGGATCAACCTGTTAAGGAGGATTCTGGCAAGAATCTTGCCAGCAATGACTAAGAGAGACAACCCCCTGTGATTGTCACAGATCGATCTATTTACTTTTCCTTTGTAGAGATGGACAATGGAGGCATTCTTGAGCTCCTGTGAGATATATGATAAAATATGATATAATATGAAATTATATAATAAAATATGATATAATACTATAATATATATAACATATCATATCATATCATACCATATCATATATCATGTCATGTCACATCATACAATATGATAGGTCAAGCCTGACTGAGGTTAGTCTAGCAACTCAGGTTTAACATTGGAATGAAAGGAAAAACTCATAGTCCATTTAACAATTAATAAAAGGAAGTTTATTCAGTCATAGGAGGGGACATATATTTAGCAAGGAAATGTTAACTTAGCTGAGCAAAGCTTCCTTGTGCTCGTGTTGCTTATGCTTCTCCTCTCCTCCCTTCCGTGTCTAAGCTCCTTGGGAAGCCTGTTTGCTGTAGGTGCCTCCCCTTCCTTTTGTCTCACTCTCCTAACTCTCCACAGTCTGGCTTTTGACTTCATCATTTAATGGAAACCTCTCTCTCCAAAGTTACTGATGATGACCTCTTAATTGCCTCATCCAATTGACCTTTCTCAATCCTCATCCTTCTTGACCTTTGACACTGTTGATCATTCTCTTCTGGATACTCGCCTTTCTCTTGATTTTTGTAACACTTCTCTTTCTTGGTTCTACTATCCATCTGACCACTCATTTTCTGCCTCCTTTGTTGGACCTTTATCTAGATCACACCCCCTAACGCTGGGAGTCTCCCAAGGCTTTGTCCTAGGCCCTCTTCTCCCTTTACACTATTTGATTTGGTGATCCCATCAGCTGCCCTGGTTTCAGTTATTATCTCTATGCATATTATATCTCAGATCTACTTGTTGAGCTTCTTTTTTTTTTGTAAGGGGGAAGGCAGGGCAATTGGGGTTAAGTGACTTGCCCAAGGTCACACAGCTAGTAAGTGTGTCAAGTGTCTGAGGCAGGATTTGAAATCAGGTCCTCCTGACTCCAGGGCTGGTGCTCTACTCACTGCGTCACCTAGTTGCCTCAACTTGTCGAACTTCTGACCTTCCTGTAGCTCCTCTTGAACCACACATTTATGTTCTCCCCAAAAAACTCTGATTAAAAAAAACAACTTTCCATTTCTTACGCAGGCATACCTATGCCTGCATATACATAGTGCAGCCTACTCTCCATCAGTCCGGGCTCATGTCTTCTTTCACATATGCAGCACAGGGCTGCCCCTACTTCACTCAGCTTGGGCAGAAATTAAATTACATGTAAAATGGAAATAATGTACGTAATAATAGTACGTACAAGGGTGATTCTTGGAAAGCGTTTTATAAACCTTAAAGTGCTATTTAAATGTGAGTTACTATTTATGATATAAACCTTTCACATGGTAGATACTTAAAAAAAAGATCTTTTCATTTCTTGCATCCATCCATTTCTCTCCACTTTTACGGCTACCACCCGGGTACAAGCCCTCATCACCTTTCATGTAGACCTTTGAAATAACCTATTAATTAGTCCCTGCTTCCAGGTTCTTTGTTTTCCAATCTATTCTCTCTACACAGCATCCAAGTGATATTGCTAAAATACAGATCCGACTATGACAAGGCTATGCTCAAAAATCTTCAGAGGCCCTCTCTTACCTCTCACCTAAAATACAAAATCATCAGTCTGACTTTTAAAGTCCTTTATAATCTGGTTCCCACCTATCTTTCCAGTATTATTTAATTTTACTCCCCTTTAGGTGGTCTCTGTTCTCATCAAACTGCAATACTATTTTCTGAACGTAATATTATCTCTCTTTCCTCTATATCTTTGTACAAACTGTCCCTCCTGTCTCGAATGTTGTCCTTTCTTACCCCATTTTGAATCCCATATTCTTCCTTGAAAACACAGCTCAGGCATCACCTCTTAAAGGAGGCCTTTCCTGACTTTCCCTACCCTCCTAGTTGGTGTTCTGTTTTGAAGTTACCTTCTATTACATAGAATAGACTTTGTATTTACAGATCTGTGTACAAGGTATAAGCTCCCAGTAGTTTTTTAAAGGAAGGGACTGTTTCATTTTTTTGTCTTTGAATCCATGATACCTGGCACATAGTAGATGTTTAATAAATATCAATTTAAACTGAATTGAAGCTGGTTCTGTCCACACTGAAATATTATCAGGATAGTTATCATAACTGTGCTGACAACACAATTAGCAGTGTTCTTCTCATACTTGGGAAATGAATTTTCTCCCAAAGGTCTGACCAAGGGCTGCCATATTTTAGAGACCATCATGATGCACAAAGGCTATAAAGCATGGAGCCTTAGACCTTTTTCCTCAGGTCACAGACCTCTTTGGCAGTCTGAAGCCTAGGGACTCTTTCTTAGAATAACATTTTCAAATGCACAAAATAAAATGCATAGGATTAGAAAGTAAATCAATTATATTGAAATACATTTATCAAAATATTAAGAAAAAAACCTAATCCCCAGACTCTAGGTTAAGAAGTCCTGCTCTTGGGGGCAGCTAGGTGGCACAATGAGTAGAGCACTGGCCCTGGAGTCAGGAAGACTTGAGTTCAAATCCAGCCTCAGAGACTTGACACACTTACTAGCTGTGTGACCTTGGGCAAGTCACTTAACTCCAATTGTCTTGCCTTCCCCCCTCCAAAAAAAAGAAGTTCTGCTCTAAAGTGATGGTTTCAAGCAGGTACCAATAAGAATCAATTTCTGGGACCTTATTCAATCAGAGAGTAAGTGAACAATATTTATTGAGTGTGACCCTCAAGGGCTATAAACTTTAAAAAGAGCTTGCAATTATTTATGAATCATAAGACTTCTTTTTAAAATTTGGCACTATTGCTCAGCAACATTTCATTAGGACTATAATGCAATAAAACCAAGTCAAGGGAGCACCTTCATTAATGCTGTGTGGAAAAGGGAAAGATGCTGCATCTTTCACTTTAAGTAACCCTAATATACTAGATTTAGAACTTACAAAACTGATTAGGCTGGAGAAGTGGTTCCTTTCCTATAACCCAAAGACTTGCATTAAGGGAATTTTCAGGCTAAAATATATTATGAGGTAAGTAACTGGTTGGAAAAATATGTGGTGAGAAGTAAGATGTAAGAAGACTGGAAAGGTAGGAGGGGGCTGGGTTATGAAGGACTTTGAATGCCAAACACAGCATTCTGTATTTGCTCCTAGAGGCAATAGGAAGCCAATGGAGTATATTGAATAGGGGAATTTGTATGTGTATGTGTGTGCGTGTGTGCGTGTGTGTGTGTGTGTGTGTGTGTGTGTGTGTGTGTGTAGACCTCCTTCCCCTCAGATCTTTTCCACATGAGCCCTGAGACACTACTATCTTCTGCCTCCTGACTAGGCTTTTGGAGGCACTGGACTTTATCTTTTCCTGCTCACGGTTCTGTGAAGTGGACTTCTCAGGACTTCCGAGGACACAATACTATGCCACACCATCTAATCACTAGCTGTTCTCAGCAGATCTCTGTCCATCTGCTGATACTCTGCTTAAACTCACTTCTCAAAGGTTAGCATATTCGCATCCCAATGATATTGAATTCCTTGTCTGCTGAAGACCAAACCCTCTTCCCTAGTCCTAGGATGGAGTTTCAGGAAGTCACACAACCTTGTTGAATGGTTCAATGGCAAATTAATGTAATCTCATCTCATTTGGACTCTCACTTCAGCAAGGCAATCTTTTTACTCCTCCTAATTGATTCTCTACTCCACTCATCACAGCAGATGTTCCTAACTTCCTTTTTCTCTCTTTAATCCTCCCATACCACTCTGCCCTCATTTTCTCAAATGAGTATTTTACCATATAATTCACCATAAACCTCAAATAAACAAACATCAAAAAACAAACCCCTTACTGTTGGGTGCAAATTAATGTTCTAATTGTTGGGCAAGATACAAAAACAAAGTTAGACATGGACCCTGTGCTCATGGTGATATGACAAATAACCAAGCAATCAGTGTGCCAGTGAAACCATTAAACCCTTCTCCCCCGACAGTCCGGATTCTCTCTAGGGGGTGCTCAGTGTGTGTGTGTGTGTATGTGTGTGTGTGTGTGTGTGTGTGTTACATATGGTATACCTGGAAATGCCTGTGATAGGAAATCAAAAGCAAGCTTGATGGAAGAGGCTGAAGGGAACTACGTCTATGAGGTTTTATGTGTATGTATTACAGGAGGAGGCTTGAATGTGCTAGTCTACATTTGATGTACTGCATCACTTAAGGGGTTTCAAATAGTCCTTTTACTAAAAATATATTCTAGGGCCTTCAGGTAAAAGCATAGGAAGATAAAAACAGATAAAAGCCTAAGGCAAGGAAATGAAAAACAGCAAGCTGGAAGGCTCCCTAGGGTCTTAGGAATTCCCCCTTCCTAGCTCTGAAAGCAGATTTTAGACTCTTCTTGCTCAAAGGGCCTACAGCTGGGACCCAGATCAATCCACCTGAGGTGCCTCAGGTCTGTACCACAGTTTTCTCATTTGCAATAGTCCTAGCTTGTGTCTTGGGAGTTGTGGGGGCTTAACTCACCCCTCCTCAGTCCCACAAGTATCTTGACCCGCAAAGGGAGTAACATGATAAAAATGGCATCTAAGGAAGACCAAGGATGCATTAGGGAGGGTAGAGTCTGGAGATAAGGAGGCAGCCTCCTTCCTTTGGAAGCCCATTGAGGGATAATTCAGCTATGAGGTCATGAGAACCTGAACTGGGATGGGGATAGCAGGAATAGAGGGGAAGGGACACATATGAGACATTTTGAGGGAAAACTAATCAGACTTGATGACAGAATAGATAGAAGAAAAGGGCCCATTATGTTCTGTTGCCTTTTAATCAGATGGATTTTTTTCTGTCTTTGTATTCTGGAGACAGAACCTTGGAAACTAAGAAAAGCACATTATGGTGGTGGTGGTGGTGGTAGTGGAGGAAGGGGGAATGGGTACAGGTAGCTGAGAGTCCCATATTTAAAGTGCTCTTCTGGTATTTAAAGCTGGCTTTCACACTAGACATGTGGTTGAAAAAAATCACCATCAGCTTCTTATCACCTCACATTGGGATTACCATAAACATTTCCTAATTGCTTTACCTGCAGTCTTTATTTTTTTTTCCTAGTCTCCTCTAGATACTGGTGCCAGATGCATCTTGTTTCTTCTGATGATAGGAATTAGGTTTCTATGGGAGGGAGCAAGGAGAGAGTGGAGAGGAAGGGGGAGAAGGGGGAAGAGGGAGAGAAGAGGAGGGGACAGGGAAGAGGAGAGCGGGGGAGGAGGGAAGAGGGGAGAGGAGAAGGGGAGAGGAGGGGTGAGGGAAGAGAAGGGGAGGGAAGGGAAGAGGAGAAGGGGGGAGGAGGGGAGAGGGAAGAGGAAAGGGGGAGGGGAGGGGAAGGAGGGAAGAGGGAAGTGGAGAGTGGGGTGAGGGGAAGATGTTATTTCAAATCTAAGAATCTATTTTCCTCTAAAAAAAATGGAGCTGCTGACCATTTGTCAGGGTGCTGTAGTAGGGATTCCTGTTTCAGGTATGGCACTGGACAGCCTCAGAGGTCCACTCCACCTCTTGATTCTATGACTGAAAGCTTCCTAAAAAAGTAGAACTTAAGAATATTAGAATCAGCTGAAGTCACATTGAGTCATTGCTACTGAGTTTTATTGTGTTCAGTGTAAAGGGCTTTGACACGGGTACCCCTAGGCTAACCCGGATAGGCTCCTAGCCCTTTTCAGATCAAAATTCAAGTGTCTTCTGGGCTCATAGGTAACTTGCCATACTGGTTATCAGTTGACTTTCTTCTTTCTGGAGTCTTTGTCTCAATATTGAGAAGCAGGCAAAGTTAATCTTCACACATTCCTTACTTGCTTTGTCTCCTGTTCATTGCCCCCTTCTGTCTCTTTGGTCCCCTCTACTTCTTAGTGTGCCATCAGTATTTTTGTGCTGCTTCTGGGATGCTTCCACTTAACTTGTCCTGAGCAGCATCCCACACTTTAGACCAGTGCTATAAAACTTGTGTGTAAAATTATTAATTATTTCATTGCTTGAATCTAGATTTGCATAGTAATAAACCAGACCTGTATTGCTTAGAGACCAGACTAATTGAATGCTTAACTTAGGACTCCATGTCATGTCGACCCCAGAAAACTTCAGGGGATCTAAAGATTGGTGCTTGAAAGTTCCAGTTAATTTCTCGTTTCCTACATTTTAATTAATCTATGTGAAACTTAATCTATATGCCTTATATGGAAACTTATTATGTATTAACCAATCATATGACTGTTTCCTTGCTCTATGTAATGTGTAACTCTTAGAGGTTTGGGGAGAGCACGCAATCTATTTTGGTTCTCCCATCTGCCAGATGACTTAATAAACTTCTTCCTAAATTTCTTTAGTTTTGAGTTTTGTTCTTAGCCAACAATTTCAAATAGAAATGGCTACTAAACCATATATAAAGATCCCTGTGGGCTACATATATTAACTTAGAAAACCACGTATGAATAATATTTCTCTTCCATTGTATTTTTATTTATTTTGTCAAATATATGCCAATTACATTTTAATCTAGTTGGGGCTGCACTGGGGGGGGCCCATGTTTGACACCTCTGTTTTAGATTTTTTTGACTTTTATGGTCACCTATCAAGACTTACCTGTCTTGTGTCCCATTCTTCAGAGCCTTGCTAGGTAACTGACTAGCTCATATGATAGGCTAATTTATGCTAATGTGGCAATAAACTATAATGGCTTGATGATTATCTTTCCAGATAATATATTTCATATAATTTAGAGCCAGAGAGGGCCTTGGAGATGATCTAGTTCATCCCCTTCATTTTACAGATGATGAGACTGAGGCCCACAGAGCTCTCCAAGGTCAGTAAATGGCAGAGCAAGAATCCAAAGTCAAGTCCTTAGACTCCATATCCAGTGTATACCATATTTGGATTTTGGTAAGGGACACTCAGTATCTTAGCACAGACAGGTAACAAGTTGGTGGTGTTGCTATATTTGTGTAGACAGCATCTTTCAGAGCTCTCCAAATTACGTCATGTAGGTGGCTGCCAAACCTGCTACCTGGGTGTAAAACTGGTCCCTCGCTGTTTATTTGGTTGACCTCAGAAGCAAGAATGATTAAAAAGCAGCTGCTCATGAAGCCATTGTTTCACCAACGGCAGAGTTTAGTGCTCATTTGAAGCAATGTGTAACTGTGTTTTAAGCGTATCCTTTGGGGGAAATATTTTTGGTTCTTTACAAAGCCAATCTCAAAGGGGTCATAAAAAGATATTTTAATCACCAGCTAATTACAAAGAAGTGTAAATCAATAAAATTTGCTAAATGGCCTAAAATATAACACAGAAAATAATTATTAACAATCAATCAGGAAGCCGCTATACTTGCTGAACAGTGTACAAGCTGATGAAGATGCTGGGTGGGAAGACTGAATTTCATTATTTGAAAAGCATTAGAAATGAGCACTTATCTAAGGAACAGTCTAAATGCAAAGATGGGAGATGGCATTACATTACTGTTGTTATTATTATTAATTTTGGCAAACTTCTAGAACAGCCAGTAGAGCAGATTAAAAAACTAGACCTTGGTTTGAATGCTGTCTCAGCCACTTAGCAGCTATGACCCTTCTCGGTTTGAGTTTCCTTCACCTGTGGAATGGGGCTAACAATATCTGGATTATCTGCCTCAGATGATTGTTCTGAGCTTCAAAAGAGATCATCTATGTCGAAAGTTCTATACAAACGTCATGTATCATAAAAGTGCGTGTGCTATATGTGTGTGTGTGTGGGGGGGAGGGGTAGTATGGTGAGCTAGAAGTTAGGAGACCTAAATTCAAATTTGCTTAAGATACTGTGTGATTCTGGGCAAGTCCTTTAACCTCTGTCAGTCTCATCTGTAAAATTGGGATTATAGCGCTTATCCGAAGGATCAAATGAGATAATATATGTAAATTGCTTTGTGAACCTTAGTTTGTTGTTCAGTCATTTCAGTCTGTTCATGACCCCACTTGGGATTTTCTTGGCAAAGATGCTAGAGTGGTTTCACATTTCCTTCTCCAGCTCATTTTACAGATGGGGAAACTGATGCAAACAGGGTTAAGTCACACAGCCAGTAAGTGTCTGAGGCTGGATTTGAACTTGGGTCTTCCTGACTCCAGACCTGGTGCTCTATCCATTGTGCCATCGAGCCACCTGTGAACCTTTGGTGCTATATAATTATTTTTGTTATTTACTCTGAGTAGCTTTATTCTATTACTGTGAAGTCATGTACATATTAAAGCTGGTAAGTGGAAACATGATAAGTAGAGAGACGTGGCTAGTAATGTGGAAAGGAGGCTGAGCTAGATGGCAGGATGCTTGGATTTTAGTCTTAGCTAGGCCACTGACCTGCTATGTGGCTTTTATATATCTGAGTCTTAGAGTATATGATCGTGATGGAATACTTCTGTGCTATGAGAAATGATGAGATTGTCGATTTTAGAAAAATTTGGATAGACTTGCACAAAATAATGAAGGCCAAAATAAGCAAAATCCAGAGAACGTTGTTTATAGTTATAGCAAGATTATTTTAAGGACAACTTTGAGTGACTAGGTCACTTTGACTACTATGGATATCAAAATTAGCTACAAAGGACACATTCTGCACACAGAGAAAGAACTGATAAATAGAAGTATGTATAGAATGATTTTACACACACACACACACGCACATATTTGTGTCTAATGATAGCCATCTCTAAGGTGGGGGGGGCGGAAGAAAAAAAGAAAAAAGAAATTACACAATAAATTTATTATATATTTAAAAGGAATAGCAAGTTGTACATAATAGATTTGCAGTTTGATGTGCAATCATATTTTTATTATTCTAATCTAGTATGTTATGGAAATGCTTGTTTTATTTCATAAATTAAAAATAAATAAATTTTAAAATGTAGGGGGAGGGGTACACTAGATGGTCTTCGAGTCCCCTTGAAGCTTTAACACTCTTTGGTTCTATGACTTGAGGACAGAGGGCAGTGAAGCCTAGTGGAAAGAGTGTGGTACTGGAAGTTAGTCCTAGGGGCCTAGTCCTAGCTTTGCAGTGAACTAAATGTGTTACCTTAGCTTTGCAACTAACTAACTGTTGTAACCTAATTCTATGAACTCTTTTAGCCTTAGCTTTCCTCATTTGTTCGAGGAATATAAATACTTGCCTTACTCACCTCAAGAGAACAAAATGATGAGAATAGTGTAAAAATGCTTCAGAGAGTTAAAAGTGTTATGCCAATAAAAGGATGCATCATTATTCCAACTGATCATTGATGCCTAAAGGCTGAAAAACAGGATCATTTAAAACTGGCAGAGATGTCAATATGCTTTGGGAGAGAAAGGGTTGTTAGTGAGTCAAAGAAGAAGTTACATCTTGCGATAGGCACAATAACAAACGTAATGAAATCCTTTATGACACTCATGATGAAATTTACAATGAAATGTTCAGGCTCTGAGAAATTAACTTTGAGGAATCGGAGAGTCAGAAAAAGAAAACAACTTAGTGAGGCTATGTTTATCCTGGTTGTCCAAAGTCAGAGCCCACATCCCACATGGTTTTAAATGGTCCTCCATGTTTCTCCTTATCTAGACTGGGTGGATATCTGCAAATAGGTCCTAGATTCTAGTCTGAGCTATTCATAGTATGACCATGGGCAAGTCATTTAACTCCCCCTGTCCTCTGTTTCCCTATTTGTGAAGTAAATGGAGTTCACCAAATGATTAGAACCCTGGCTTTAAAGACATTCATTTGTAGCAAGCATGTGTTGGGCAGGGTCTCTTACAGCCAGGCTGTCTACATCTACCCTATGGGTTCAAATGGGGGTACTTTGAAAGGCAGGGGACTTTTTTTTTTTGGCAGGGCAATTGGGGTCAAGTGACTTGCCCAAGGTCACACAGCTAGTACATGCGTCAAGTGTCTGAGGCCGGATTTGAACTCCTGTCCTCCTGACTCCAGGGCTGGTGCTCTACCTACTGTGCCACCTAGCTGCCCCGCATGGGACATTTTTAATGTTATTAGATGGAGTCCCAATTGATTTTAACTCCTCCCTCTCTCCCCCACTTCCCTGCCATGTTACCAAACAGTGACCTGGTTCTGTTTCAATTAGCTCTTACAAAGGGATAATAACTTCAAAGGTACAGCAGTAATAAAAGCACAACCATTTCTCCCCAACATCTTGGGGATAAATTCTTCCCTACATTAGGGAGAGTGGGCTCAGACTTAGCCCAGATTTTACATATCATTGTCCTACCAAGCTCATATCCAAATACAACATTACTACTAGATGAGTCCTCTCTCAATCACCATGAGGTTGGATCCAAAGATTACTTCTCAGTTTGGGAAGACTGATGCTGGGCTGGCTGACTGCAAAACCTGGACTCCTGAAACTCCCAGACACCCAGATGGCTCGCTCACTTGAACTTAGAAAACTCCTAAAGTTTTAACCTATGGTTCCTCTATCTAAAATATGAACAAATGCTGAGACAAAGGACCAAGGCTTGTTTTCATGGGATCACATGACAACCTCAGAAGGAGATAGTCAAAGTGCTCTTTCTTTAGAACATTGTCTCTCATGGGACACCATCAGTGAAGGGTCACACCAAGTATAGGGGTCTACTAAGACAGGAGAAGGCTGAGCCTGACTAAATCCTTTTGAAGGCACCCCCGGTTCCAGTTTCTCAACTATAGCCAAAAAAAGAGGATGTTATCAACCATGCAGTTAGCAAACTAGAACCAGTTGTAGAAGGTCTATGCATGCTCCAAAGTTTTTAATTAAGATGAAATTAATAAAGTGGCACAGTGGATAGAGCGCTGGGCCTGGAGTCAGGAAGACCTGAATTAAAATCTTGCATTAGACATTCACTAGCTGCGTGACCCTAGGAAAGTCATTTAACCCTGTTTGCCTCAGTTTCCTCATTTGTTAAGTGAGCTGGAGAAGGAAATGGCAAATGACTCCAGTGTCTTTGCCAAGAAAACCCCATGGAGTAAGTCCATGGCGTCATGTAGATTTGGACACAATTGAACAACAAATGTGAATCCCAACTCTATTACTTGCTGTCTATGTGAACTTATGAAATTCAATTATTATTGCTGGGCCTCAGTTTCTTTATCTGTTATAATTGATGTCTGAGGTACTTTTACCTCCAAACTCTGTGAGTCTAAAAGATTCTGATTCAGCTTAAGATCAGTAATAGAGCTGTGTTTTTATGTCCTCTCACTGTACTATAGCATGGTAAGATTGTATTCCACTCTTGACCTTGTTTCATTTCTGATCTAGGTTAATGTAGCATGCGATTTTAAATAAAGTTCACATCTTGATTCCTGTTCAGCTCTGTGATGTTGGGCAAATCACTTCACCTCTCTCTCTGGGTCTCAGTTTCCACATTGGCAAAATGATAAGGTCTCACTGAGGTCTCATTTAGCTCTGAATCTAGGATCTCTCCCTTTATTTAGACCTGACCTGTGATGTTATGGGTAGAAGGAACTCAACGAGGAAACTTTCTAACAAAGCAGACTTACACCTTCTCCGAAACGTATAGTCTTAAAGACTTACCCAAAGCACCAATAGCTTAAATGACTTAGCCAAAGTCACACATGTCATAGGTGGGACTTGAACCCAGATTTTCCTAATTCCAAGGCAAACTCCCTAGCACTCCCATATTCTGATGTACCCTCCATTCCCTATATGGCAACTCTATCTTCTACAGTGCTGGTCAGCACCCTGAGTACTTTACCTACGTATTGGCATGAGATGTCCCTCTCTCCTTGTCCATGGCAAATGAATGAACAAGTATTCAGACGGACCTGTCCAAACTGGAGGGATTGGAAAATCACTATTAGTCATCACAGTCTCATATTGTGGCTCATAACAGGATCATAGGTTGGATGATAGATTTGAGCTCAAAGGGGCCTTAGAGATTATGTAGTCAAATCAGAGAGGAAATTGAGGTGCAGAGAAGAGATATGACTTATCTAATATTACGTTCATGCCTGGAACGCTCTCCTTCTTCTGGTCCTACTACTGACCTGCCTGACTTCCTGAGTCCCAGATAAAATACCACCTTCTACAGGAAACCTCCAACCCTTCTTAACTTCTGTGTCCCTATTAATTATTTCTTATTTATCCTGTATATAGCTTGCTTTGTATATATTTGTTTGTATCCGCATTCAATTGTAAGGGATTGTCTTTGCCTCTTTTTGTAGCCCCAGCACTTAGCACAGTGCCTGGCATATGGTGGATACTTAATAAATATTTACTGATTGATAGTCCTTGATTAGAGATTTGAGCCCTGGACCTGGACTCCAAAATCCAGGGTTCTTTTCTTTGTACTGTGCTGCTTTCCAGTACTTGGTTAGGCTAAGCTTTTGGTTTGGTTGCAAAGGCTCATCCTAACCTTATGATTAGATTTGGAATGACAACAGATTTCATCTGTGCTTCCTTGAGTCTTTATCAATTAACATTCCCATGGCCTTAGGATTCTCCCACAGTGAAGCGTTCAGACATAAGTGGGCAACATTTTTTTTCTCTATTGTGAATCTACAGGGCCAAGACAGCATGCTCGCTTGTCCTTCTGAAGCTTGAAAATGTGCTATTATGTTTTTTTGTATCCTACAGCTTTTGAGATACATGACTTGTTAGTTTTCATATTGAAGCTCAAGCAACTTAATGGCATGTTAGTGAGAACAGAAGCAAATATAAGGTTACGTTATTACCTCTGTGTTACTATCTAGGTGCCACAATGGATAGAGCAGTGGGCTCAGAACTAAGATGAGCCAAGTTAAAATCCTGCCCAAAGGCACTTATTAACTGTGTAAACCATAGGCAAGTCATTTACTTTTTCAGAAGAAGGGAAGCGAATGCACATTTATTAGGTGGCTACTTTGTGTCAGGCACTGTGCTAAATGCTTTCCAAATATCATTTCAGTTGATCCTCACAACAACCAATGCTGGGGAGTGCTATTGCTGTCCCTGTTTTGTTGTTGTTGTTCGGTCATGTGCAACTCTCTGTGACCCCATTTGGGATTTTCTTGGCAAAGATATTGGAGTGGTTTGCCATTTTACAGATGAGGAAACTGAGGCAAACAGGGGCAAGTGACTTGCCCAGGGTCACATAGCTAGTAAGCATCTGAGGCTGGATTTGAACTCAGGAAGATGAGTCTTCCTGACTTCAGGCCCAGTACTCTGTCTAGCTGCTCTGTTTTACAGTTGATGAAACCAAGGCAGCCAGAGGTTAAGTGACTTGCATACCGAATAGTCAAGACAACGAACATTTTCAAGAATGAAAGTAAATAGAGGAAGCTACAAAGAAACATGCTAATAAGAGAATTTCAAAATGTAAGAAGACTTAAATCTCCTGAAGTATTTGAGTGTCATAATGAAAGGAAAAGCTGCCTTATCCTGATCTTCAAAGTGGGGAGGGAGGTGTCAACACAAACATCGTAATAGCAGGGACAGATCAAGAAAATCTATGTTTAACCACATGCAATTACCAGGACTTTCAAAGCGCTGTTGGTTTACCTGCCCAATATCAAATCATCTGGTTGGAATCATGGCTTCACTACCCAGTCATTTGCTAGCATTTAGCAGTCACATCTCAGAGAGTCATAAGTAGAGTTTGACCACAGAACATTGCAATTAAGAGAAAATAGTTAGGGAGGCACTTCTGCCTGTTTTGGACAGCTGGCTGATAAGACTATCATTCAGAGACCCTCTATTCATTCCCAGAATTTCAGATTACTTTTTCAGACCCTGCAGTTCTTGTTCTGAAAAGACTGATAATTGGTCCTCTGAGTTAACAGCTGGTTCTTAGGAAAATGAATTTTGCTGTCCCCTGGTGGCTGGTCACAAAGCCACAGTTTCTTGTCATAGATGAGAGATTTAGAACTGGAAGGGATTGTAGAGATTTTTTCCTCATTTTATAGATGAGGAACTTGCAACTCAGAGAAAGGAAGTGACTTGCCCATGGTCACATGGGCAGTGAGTAGCCAAGTTAGGATGTGATCTCAGGTCCTCTCCAGGTCCGGTGCTCTTCCCACCGTACCATCCTACCTCTCAGTTGCCCCCAGAAAGGGCCGTAATAATTAAATAAGTAATAAAGGTATTGAATTGGTCAATATGTCAAGGACCTATGGATTTTCAGTGTGGAAACTCTCTCCACTAACATAGATTGCAACTGTTCTATATTCCAGAGTCTTAGGAGTTGTCTGAGGCTTAGGGAAGTTAAGTGATTTGTCCTTACATACGAATAGGTAGAATTTGAACCCACATCTCCCTGGCTCCAAGTTCAGCATTTTAGCCACAATTTTGTCTTGTCTCTTTTTTAGTTACTTACCCAGGTAATTGTATCCTCTAAGAACATTCTCCTGGAGTTTGGTGTTTAAAGAACATAGGGCCAAATTGCTGTATGAAGCATATAATTTTATTTGGAAGAGAAACTTAGTTTTACCCTAACCTATGCCAGCAATTTGGAGAATTCTTTCTGGAGGCGACAAGGAGGGACTCAATCCATCTAGGTAATTGCTTATCCATTTGCCACATACGTAAATATAGGCAGCTCAGCATAAACCTTACTGGATTATTGGAATTATAGCTGAAAGCATACAACCTAATAGCCAAGCATCAGTAGCATCACCTTCATCTATGAAGAGCTGCCTGTGAATTTTAACTGGTGGTTGCTGGAGATAAACACCACAGACCTTGACTCAAATACATTTCTGACACTTTCTCTTCCCAGTTCAGAGAAGATCCTTGTTAACAAGATTCCCTACTCTGGTCTCCAGATGACTAAAATGGCGACAAGAATCCTTACCTCAAAGGAATTCTACCAGGTTTCATCAGACAGTTTGTAAGCGCTTGTGGGGAAAAGCATCAATCTGATGGTGAGAGGAGGTGAAACTGACAAGGTTCATCTAAGGAGAGAACACCAGCATATGGCTTTTATGGCCTGTATTCCTCACTGGGATCATAATCCTCACATCTGCAATTGGCTCAAATTTATGAAAATAAGTTTATGAGTGGAAACACATCTACAAAATTAAGGAAAGTTTGAATGAAGGAATAAAGAACAGTGGGAAAAGACAGGGAGAATAATACCAAGAGACATTCTCTGAGAGAGAAATGGTTAAAGGATATGGATAGTTTTCAAAAGATTTGCAAGCTATAAATGACCATGCCATATGAAAATATGATTCAAATCACTGATGGTAAAGAACAATACAAATTAAAACAACTCTGAGGTTTTACTTCACTCGATATAAATTGGAAAAGATGAAAAAAAGACAAGAACAGTCAATGATGGAGGGGCTGTGGTGAGGTAGGCACATTTATGCAGTATTGGTAGAACTATAGAATTGTCCAGTCATTCTGGGTTTCAATTTGGAACTGTGCAAGAAAAATGATGAAATTATCCATACTTTTAAATCTAGAATTCCTATTATTGGGGATATTCCCCAAAGACATTAAAAAACACCCAAACAAAAAAGAAATTATATATATATATGTATTCATAGCACCACTCTTATGGTAGCAGAATAAAAGGGAAACAAGGTGGCTTCCCATTCACTAGGGAATGACTAGAAAAACTACAGTGCATATGCATGCAATG
This sequence comes from Trichosurus vulpecula, assembly GCF_011100635.1. Lineage (NCBI taxonomy): Eukaryota > Metazoa > Chordata > Mammalia > Diprotodontia > Phalangeridae > Trichosurus > Trichosurus vulpecula. The sequence goes on from NC_050573.1 coordinate 378,858,331, forward strand.
GGATATAATTATGCAGTAATAAATTATAGCTAAGAAGAATTCTGAAGCACATAGGAAAACTTACATGAACTGACACAGAACGAAATAAGCAGAAACAAAAGAATTATATGCACAATGACTACAGTGGTGTCAATGAAGAGATCGCTCAAGACAAGTTGAACTTGGAGTGATGTGTAGATCCTGGCAAAGAGATAATGGAACGCAACTCCTCCCCCATGGCAGAGAGGTGAGTGATTGCTAGGATAGAATGTTATATACATTGTCAGACAAGGTTTATGTATTGGGCATTTTTGCTTAATTATGTTCATTTGGCACAAAGGTGGGTTCAATACAGGGATGAGGTGGGAAAAGACAGTTATATAAAGACAAAATACATAAATGAAATGCATTTTTATAAAAAAGAAAAGATAGGAAGACGATATTGATGACTCTGGAATTATAGTTCTCTGTTACCTGACAAGGGAAAGATCATAGCCTCATTTAATTAGAATTGGAAGGGACCTTAGAGGCCACCTAGTCCAACTGTCTCATTTACAGATAAAGAAACTGGGTCTCAAAGAGATTAAGTAATTTGCTCAGTTACACAGGTAGTAAATGGCACAGGCAGGATTTGAACGCAAGTCCTCCTACTCCAAATTCAGTGGTCTTTCCCCCGCAAACAGCTGCTAAAAGGATAGTTTCTGGAGCCCTGCATTACCTGAAGTAATCCCATGTGGTTAAGATCTTGGTTATGCCCTAATTCACCTGAAAGATAGCTCTTTGGGGAGTAGGATGCTCCTTGGGTATTGGTTTATTCACTGCCTCAGAGGAAAAGGCAATGTCTTCCTCCTCACTGACAATCTCGGAGGATCTAGCAGAGTTCCCTTTCCCACACTAGATCCTTGAATCCTTGAGTGAGATCTGGAAGACTAAGGCCAACTGGTAATAATCATGGCTATCAGCCTAGCTCTTAATAATCATTTTTGAAGGAACTCAGTTTTCAAAAATTATTTATTCAAATATTTATGCCAAAATACTCTAAAAGCTTCCCAATTGTCTGTATTAGCTCTTCTCCCAAGCAAATGTACATTTAACTACATGAACACAACTATTACTTCATAGCTTTTTATTATAGACTTTTTATCCACATGAATGTTAAAGAAACTACAACAGCATTAAATACCATTTTTGATAACAGTGATTATATTCTTAATTACACTCAATATTAAATTGTAAAATATTTCCAGAGGAATACAATCTTAATTCATACAGCAGGCAAAGTACCAGAGGAGAAGGGGCCAATTGATAGAATATCCATTTTGCTATTGAAAGCAATACACTTTGTTGATGCCTTCCCATCTGTCCAAAATATGATTCTCACCCCCAGGACAAGTCTTGTGTTTTCTTTCCTTTCAAGAATCACTTATTGAAAATTAAAAGACAGTTTTGTAGATGCTCTCCGTGTTCGCAGCATTGAAAGGACCAGGGATTGCCTCCATGGATTATCCACACAATTGGTTAAAAGCATTTTCCATACTCTATGAAGTTTAGTCCTCCTTCTAGAAACACCAAGACTCAAACTTTGGTTCCACCAAAAGATCTGTGACAAGCATTTACTGATCTTGTTTGTTTCCCCCTCCCTCCCCCCGCCTAATAAATGGCTGCTACATTCTATTTTACATGGTTGTCCATGATGCTTTGAGGTCACTTGTCCTTGGGTTCATGTGAACCTGATTTTGTATTTTATTCCCAAGCCCTTTCAATTCTCAGTCTTTACACAAGTCAGGTTGCTCAGTGGTAGGTTGTATCATACAAGAAGGTTGTATCATACAAGAGAATGGTTGCAGGTGCTCCTATGTTCCTGTAATAAAAAAGAATTAATTTTTTAAAAACCCCAGCATTGATGAAAGCTGAACTTTCTCAATTTGAAATTTTAATTAGTATACATTTAAGAGAAAACATTTGTGGCATTGTTCGCTTCAAAAATACAAAAATAAGAATGTAAAAAAGCAATTCCAAGTGCAGAGCTCTGCCCACAGGAGGCATCTTAATAAATATTTATTGAATTGAACATGATTCATAGACCCTTATGTGCTTTCTTAGGTTGTACATATTTAGAATGAATGTGTAGAGCCAGTGTGGAGTAGTATAAAGAATGCTGGACCTGGAAAAAGGAAGACCTGGGTTCAAGTCCCACTTCTGGTATTAGCTATGTGACCACAGGCTGGTAACTTAACCTTTTGGATCCTCAGGGCTTATCCCCTGGGAGGTTTGATATTGGAACAAAATGAGACATTCACAGGTTATTTCAACAGTTCACAAAAGGAGATCTACTTAGCACAAGAAGGAGAGTCAACAAGGATAGGCTTTGAGGACACTTCAAATTGATTCAGCTGAACAAAGCTTCCTTGCCCAAGCTGCCTACTGTGTTCCACTTACCAAGGATCAAAGAGAGTGACTGGAGCTCCTCTTGTCTGTTTTATATGCAGATGAGCATGTATTGATGTCAACAACCTGGCCTTTAGTTCCCAGAACCAAACAAGACTCAAGGATGTTTATAAAACTGTTGAAGGAAAAATAAGCCTAACTTGCAAGGGGCCTGGGGATATGTGTGTGTGTGAAGGATATTGTACCTACCACCAGGGTTATTATGAGAATCAAATGAAATAACTACTAGTGCTACATGAGTGTCATTTATTATCTACCAACAGCAACCCAGACCAAAACTAACACTGGAAGCCCCATTTTTGGGTTATTTTCTCAGAACAAAAATGGCCTATGGTCATCAAGGTCTCAAAATGTCATGGCTTCATGTCTGATTCTGTGGTTGAATTGGCCAAATTCTGCTTATTTTTCTTGCTTATAGCCCTAGATGTGCTAGATTAGGTTCTGAGTCTAAATCAAAGCCATCATTTCAATAATGAATTAATTTTTTAAAATAACAGCTAATATAAGGCATGTAAAGTTGGATTCCCATTTCAGGAAAGTTTGACGATAAACCCTTAGAAATAAGATTACTATTCAATTAAACTATGTGGAGCCCAAACGAAAATCCTAGAATATTTGTGCCTTATTCAAGAACTAACTTTTAATTTAGACTATTCCCATCTGCCTTTGAGATTCAGGAGCTCTAAAACTTTGTTACTGTGTTTATAATAATTAGTCTAGAGGTGAGGTTAAAAAAAAACAGGAGCTTTTAAAAAGGATGATTCAGCTGATCGTGAGTGAGAAGAGTCAATTTATCACACTTTCCAGCAAGGTAAACCAGGTTAATGAATTTCACTTGGGGATTTCTGTGGACTCAAAACTCAATATGAGTTAACAGCATAACATGAGAGCCAAAAAAGGCTAATGTAACCTTGGGCTTCCTTTAGAGTGGTTCAGGCTCCAGGTCTAGGGAGTTTATGATTCCATTCTACTCTGTCTTGGTCATACCACATTTGGAGTGCTGGATTCACTTCTGAGTGCCATACTGTATGGAGGACAATGATGTGTTCTCCAATTGAGAGTAACCAGAATGGTGGTGGGACTTCAGATGATACCATGTGAGAATAGGGATGTTCATCTTGCATTAGACTGAGGGATGGAATGTGATAGTTGTCTTTGGAAATATTTGAAAGTCTGTCATTTAGAAGGGGGAATAGACTTAGGGTCATGGATTTAGAGTGGGAAGGGATTTCAGAAGCCATTTAATTTAATCCCTCTGTTTTACATGTAAGGAAACTGAGGCTCATGTGGATTAAACAACTTCCCCAAGTTGTTTAATTACCAACAGGTGGTAGGGGTGGGAGGTGGGATTTAGGAGCAATGGGTATAAATTGCAGAAAAGTACATTTAAATTTGATTTCAGGAAAAACTTCTTAAAATTTAGAGCTCCCCCAAAGTAGAATGGGCTGCCTTGAAAAGTAGTCAGTTCCTCTTCCTGGAGGTATTTGATCCAAAGCTGGGTGACCACTTGTGATGCATGTTGTAGAGGGGAGTCTCTTTTAGCTATGGGTTTGACTAGGTGGTCCTCTGAGGTTCTTTTCAATTCTGGATTCTGTGATTCTGTGAATCAATCACAGGATTACTTTGTTATGTCGACAAAGCAAAACCAGGTTGACCCTGTTCTGAGGTATACAACGTGATCTCCATATATCTTCAATAAAACTAATCTAATGCAAAAGTAGAGGAAATGTGGCAGGAGATTCAACACTGAAGGGGGAATCAGGCTCTCACTAGGTTCCCTGAATAGTCTTTTCAGATTTGTCAGGGACTTTCTAAACGATTTTGGGCAAGTCATTATTCCTTTCCATGACTCAATTTCTCTACATGTAAAACAACTAACTCGTATCTTAAGGGTCCTATAGGATTTACCTCAACAATATTTGTATAGAATTTTGAGGTGCTTAGAAGAAAATCAGTTAGAGTGTTTAATTATAATATCTGCTTCATAAATATCTTGTCTTACCCAATTATTTACACATCTTCACCAATAGAATGTATGCTCCTTGAAGGCAGGGATAGTATTTTTTTTGGCCTTTCTTTGTTCCCTCAGTGCTTAGCCCAGTGCCTATGACACAATCACCACCTAATAAATATCTGTTGATTGACTGACAGATAATTAATGTAACAGGATTTATATTGGGGCATTCTGCAGAGTTTGTACAATTATTGCTTGAAGAGCTAGGATGTAAGAAATATAACAGAGGGGGAGGATGACTATTTTAAATAGCTCTAGAATAGACACTGGGTTCATAGGCAAAGTGGCATTCACACATATCACCATGACATGTTCTTGAAAAGAGATACCCAAGTCTTCCTTAAACCATTTCCCCTGAGCTATCCATTCCACTCACAAAACACAAATTCACTACAAATCATAAATGGAAAAGTAATACAATGTCAAGTCTCAAGGCTTGTTTTAGGAGGCAATTTTAAGATAAATAAAAGGAAGCATTATTTTACCCAACTGATGGCTTCCACATATTTAGCCCAACTGGGGTAAGAGGCCATGCCTTGAAGCATTTAATCCACTCAATCCTGCAATTATTACCTTGGGGCCTAGGTGACCTGACTGGTGAGTCAGTAAGCAAAAAACTCACATTACCTACTATGTCTAGCCAGTTCCAGGCTCCATATTAACTGATCACGTTTGCAGCCAGCCATCCTGGACTGAGAGGGAAGCTAAGTGACTCAGTGAATAGAGCACTAGGCCTTGAGTCTGGAAGACTCATTCTCCTGAGTTCAAATCTAGCCTCAGACATTCACTAGCTGTGTGACCCTGGGCAAGTCACTTAATCCTGTTTGCCTCAGTTTCCACATATGTAAAATGAGATGGAGAGAAAGAAATGGGAAACCAGTCCAAGATCTTTACCAAGAAAACTCCAAATAGGGTCATGAAATATCAGACATGACTGAAACAACTGAAACAACTGAATGACAACATATAATTGGAGTTGATTCTATCTGTGGAATGGTGATACTCATGATGCCTGTGATTTTCCAGACCAAATTCCAGACCCTCCCTGGCCATCATTACTCTCCTTATGTTGTCTTCTCCTGTTAGATTGCAGGTTTCTTGAAGGCAAGTCCCCTTTTTTGTATTTCGTATTTGTATCCCCTGGTTCAGCACCATGCTTGGCATATAGTAGTTGTTCAGTAAGTGCTTTTCATTCGTTCATTTATTGTCACTTCATGTGATGCTTAGATAAATTCAAGACTAGATCAGATAATAAACATTTATTAAATGCGTACTATTTACCAGGCAATGTGCTTTGTGCTGATCAAAAGGAAGTTAAAGATTTTTAGGCTTTACACCTTTACTTTTTGCAGTTTACATCATAGCTAGGAATTATTCTGGTCTTCTATATATGGTCATGCTTTTAGGACCTGGTTTGGATATACCATTTTTTTGACTCTCAGTTTCTTGTGCAAGGCCAAAAGCGTTTATAGAAAGAGACTATGTAGCAAAACTCAGCAGTTTGTTCACTAGATTGCCTGTGGTTTGGAAAAAGATTCTTCCTCTTAATAGCCATAGTGGAATCTAGTGGGTGGCAAAGCAGCATGCCAGCTTAAAGGTCATCCTTGCATTAGACTTTTAATGTATCAGCACTAATTTGGTGACTTGTGGTCACTGAACAAGACCAAATCTCTCCCTCTCCTGGGGTATAATGATTTTTTGTTTTGTAATTCCTCTTGAGGCTACTCCTCTCAAGCTTGGCACATTGAGAATCCAAGACTGCCTCTAACAATATGGTTGTGATTCTCTGCTTGGCTGATTTAGCTTAGCATTTAAGTAACCACTAATCTTCTGAAAGCACAAGGGTCTACTTAGAGAAATCCCTGTTGTCTGCAAGGATGGTGTGTTGAAGAAACAAAATCACCACGAAGAGAGTATCAGTTACTAAACAGCATGAATAGTTTTTATACACACACACATACACATGCGCACACATACACACATGAACTCACACATATATGTATACACATATGTATGCATATACCCACAATATGTCACCAGCAGCAATGGTGGCATATATGCTCAGTGTTGGTGGTTTCTAGGTATGGAATATCTTGCTGAAACAAACAAACAAACAAACTGATCCTTGTTCAAGAAAGGAAGGCAGAATACAGGACTGAGGAAGAATTTGAAGACAGTCTCTAAATATGGTTAAACTGGCATCAAAACCACATTCTGTTGGCAGCTAGCTGTTGTCGTAGCTAGAAATTTGGATTTCAAGGAAGACCTGAGCTCCATTCTGACTTCAGACACTTACTAGATGAGTGACCCTAAGGGAAGTCACTTATCTCAGCTTTCATTTCTTCATCTATAAAATGGGGATAAAAAGAGCACCTACCTCACATGTGGGGATTGAATGAAATAACATGTAAAGCACTTTATAAACCTTAGAACACCATATAAATGCTAGCTATTATTGTTAATAGTCGTTTTTCCTTGATTAGAAAGAAATCAAAATCATTAGGCTAGGATTATTGTAATTCGGCTTAATTATTTTGCATCAATGACTTAGGATAACAGAGAGGGACCTTAGAGGCCATCTAGGCAACCCCCCCCCATTTTACAAATGAAGAAACAGTCAGTGTGACAGTGGAAAGAGCCTGGATTTGCAGGCAGAACACCTAACTGTCCCTACATGTGTGACCTTGGGCTAGCTCTTCAACCTCAAGTTTTCTTCTCTGTAAGATAGAGATGGTTGGACTAGAAAGAACAAGGGTTGTTCATTTTTGTGTGTATGTGTGTGTAATGGACCCCTTGACACTCCTAGTGAGACTTATGGACTCCTTCTCAGGATGTTTTTAAATGAAAAAAGTAAAATACATAGGATTCCATAGGAAACCAATTATCCATATGGATATTCCAATTATCCATATAGAGTTAAGAACTACTGGACTTAGATGGCATCTAGGGTCCCTTCCAAATCTAAGTATGATCCCATAGTCAACAAGTCACAGAGCTGAGACTTAACCCCAGGCCTCCTGACTCCCAGGCCAATGCTTTTTCCATTACTGATATTTTGGGTCAATATTTCATAGGGTCATAGATCTAGAGCTGAGAGAGAACTCAGAGGCCATATAGTCTAACCTCTTCATTTTACAGGTAAGGAAACTGAGGCCCATGGAGGTTAAATAAATTTGCCCAAGGTCATGGCTGTACTAAGTATTGAGTACTGAGTTTTGGAGTCCATGTCCTCTGACTTCAGAATCAATGTTCTTTCTACCTTATTACATTGCTTCCTCTTTCTTCTTGGATTGATCCAGTAATTATCCAGTAATTGCCTTAATCATCCAGTGAAAGCCTGGCCTATGGTAATGAAGAAGAAATTTCTTGAAGTTGGATTAAGGAATACTACTTGAATGTAGAGAATAGAACAAGCCTCATGAACCATAAATGGATGGCTACAGGGAAATACAAATAGAATGAATGATACATTCTGTGGAAAGCTTTCCTCCGTCCCTGAGTTGCTTCCCTGGGGTGTCAAGGGGTCCATTACACACACACAAATTAAGAACCCCTATTCCAGTCCAACCTCCTCCATTTTACAGCCCTGTGAGACAGGTGCTATTATTATCCCATTCTATAAATGGGGAAGCTGAGGCATTGAGAGGTTGGAGGTTAATTTCTTTTTACTTGTGGCATCCCCAAATAGAATATGAGATCCTAGAAGGCAAGCACTGGTCAGTCATTTCTGCATTTGCTTCTCCAGTGCTTATTGCAAGGATTGCACATACAGGAACTTAATAAATAAATCCTTTTCAAATTAAATTATTTAAGTTACAAAGAGACAAACTTAGCTTTAAGATAAAAAAAAGGCCAAACAATTAGAGCTTTCCAAGAATAAAATGGGCTCTGAGATTCTGTGATCTGAGCATCTCTGCTGTAGAATCACAGAAGAAAAGGCATCTGGAGGAAAAGCAGCAGCAATAATTAGGAATCTTTAAGACAACCAAAACCAGCAAACATTATTTATTAAGTCCTTACTATGTTCTAGGTGCTGTACTAGTGCCTACTATGTGCTACTATGTGTATATCCCCTACTGGGGATATACAAAGACAAAAAATGAAACAGTCTTCCCTTTCAAGGAGTATATTTTGTAACAAGAGGTTATGTCTATTAGGACTGAGCAGGCAAAGTCCCGAGCTCTAGATCCTACTCTTGCTTTTGCCATCTGGCTTGGAAGTCACTTCTAACCTTCTTAGTGCTTCAAAATTTCCAGAGTTAGAATGAGGATGAAAATGATACGCAAGGGATTATATGTGGGTAAGAGTAGAGAAAAATGCAACATGATATACAACTGAATTGTTGTTATTAATTTTCTTTAAATTAAATTTTCTTTAATTATCACTAATAACAATAATATTTATATAATACTTAAAGGTTTGTAAAACCTTACTTATGTTAACTCATTTGATCCTCACAAAAACCCTGTGCGACAGGTACTATTATTATCCCAATTCTATAGATAGATTCTATAGATGAGAAAGCTAAGGCACTGAGAGGTTAGGTGACTCATCCAGGGTCACGTAGCTAGGATAAGTTTTGGAGGTTCAAAATGTAAGGGAAGCTTCTTGAGGACAGGGACGGTGTCATTTTTCCTCATTTTTGCATTGCCCCAGCGCTTGGCACGGTGCCTGAGGCGTTGTTGTTCAGTTGTTTCAGTCCCTGTGAGTTATGTAATACAAGGATCATTTTCTCCATGTTCATGAAGGAGGAAACTGAGACATAGAAATAATAATAGCTAACATTTATATAACATATTAGGGTTTGCAAAGTACCTTATATACATTATCTCATTTGATCAAAAGTTAATCAGGCTTAATCTCTCTTGAACTCCAGTCCTGTATTGACGGTTGTCCATTAGACATCATGTATGTATGTGTTTTCTTCCCAATTAGAATGTAAGCTCCTTGAGGGCAGGGACCATTTTTGCTTTAATTTTTTAAATTCTTATATAGTACCTGGTACATAGTAAACATTTACATAGTAAATACTTAATAAATGCTTGTTGATTGATAAATTTCTCCTCTCCTCAAAACTTTCTATGTATGTTGAAGGTACCAACATTCTTCCAGTCACTCAAGTTCCCAAACCCAGGTTTTATTCTTCTCTCTTCCCCATCTTCCATATCCAATTGGTTGTTAAGTTTGATCAGTTCTACCACTCCCCTTATCACATTTTTTCCATTCATATGACCAGTTCCCCTGGTAATCTCTCTTCTAGATTGTTATAATAAGCTCCTAACTGGTTTTCCTGTTTCCAGTCTCTCACATCTCCAATATAACTGCCACAAAGCTGCCAAATGAATATTTCTAAAACACGAGTGTGATCACGTCACTTCTCTGCTGCCCCCTTAGTAATCCTTACTTCTCTAATCTTCAGTCTCTTCTTATCTACTACTTCCTTTCCTACTTTCTCCAAACAAGCCCATCTTCCCCATTCTTAAAGAAACTTCACAAGATTCTATGATTCCCTCAAACTATTATCTTATATCGCTCCTTTCTCAGCCAAACTCCTAGTAAAAACCTTCCACATCCATTGCCTTCCCTTTTTGAAATCTGGCCTCCAACCTTATCACTTGATTGAGACTTCTCTCTCCAAAGTTTCCAACAATCTCTAAACTGTGAAATTGGATGATCTTTTCTCAATCCTCATCCTTTTTGAATCCTCTGCTATATTTGATAATGTTAACCATCCTTTCCTCCTGGATACTCTTTCCCACCTGGGTTTTCATGTCTTTTGGTTCTCCTTGTACCTGTCTGAATACTCCTCAGCTCCCTTTCCTGGATTATCATCTGTATCACACCTTATAACTCTGAGTTTAACCTAAAACTCTGTCCTTAGCTCACCCCCTCTTTTCTCTTGGTGACTTCGCTGGTTCCCTTGTGTTTAATAATAATAATCATCTTTATGTAAATGACTCATAGACTCATAGATCTATCCACCCAGCCCTAGTCTCTCCCAAACTCTAGTCCTGCATTACCAGCTGCCTACTGGACATTTCAGTTTGTACCAGAGACATCTCAAACTCAGTATGTCCAAAACAGAATTAACTATCTTCCCCCCTAAACTCTCTCCTCTACTAAACTTCCCTTTTTGTGTTGAGGGTACCACCATGCCCCCTGGTTGGCAGCCTCTGACTTATCCTCGACTCCTCACTCTTCCTCACTTCACAAGCCAATCGTTTGCTAAATCTTGTTATTTTTATCTTCACAGCATTGTCCACATTGGAATCTTCTCTCTACTCGTATAGCCAACAACTTGGTTCAACCACCTCTCTCCTGGACCGTTCTAATTGGTTTCTCAGCCTCAAATTTCTTTCCACTCCAATCCATCCTCAATACAGCTTCCAAAACGATTTTTCTTAAGAACATATTTAACCATATTACTCAGTAAACGCTAGGAGTTCCTTATCGCCACTAGGATAAAATATAAACTCCTCTGGCTTTTAAAGACCTTCACAACTTGGCCTTAGCCTACTGTTTTAGCCTAATTTTACATTATTCTCCTTCTTGCACTCTATAGTTCAGACACACTGACTTCTCTGTTGTTCACACATGGCACTCCATTTTCTGTTTCTATGCCTTGGCCTGGAATACACTCACTCCTTGACCACTTTTTAGATTCACTGGTTTCTTTTAAGACATAGCTCAAGCTCTGCTTCTACCTAATGCCCTTTCTGATCTCCTAACTCATAGTGTACTCTTTTTCGAACTATTTTATATTTGCTTTATATTTATTCTGCATATATTTTTCTTTATATACTTATATAGCGGTGAAGACTGGATCTGTGATTCCATTGACATAGAGAATCCCCAGATGAGCAAACTCTTACAATGTAGGATGTCACCCTCTCAGCAACTTGTAGGTTAAGAGAATTGCCTAGGGGTAGCTAGGTGGTGCAGTGAGTAGAGCACTGGCCCTGGAGTCAGGAGGACCTGAGTTCAAATCCAGCCTCAGACACTTGACACATGTACTAGCTGTGTGTGACCTTGGGCAAGTCACTTAACTCCAATTGCCCTGCCAAAAAAAACCAAAAAAAACCCAGAGTTGCCTAGATCAGTCATTAAATTCAAATAGAATTGGGGGCCACTAATCCATACATAAAGATCCATATTGGACACATATTGCCTTAGTTTTAAAATGTAATGCAGCTATGTTTTACTGTATTTTTATCTTGTTGAATATTTCCAAATTACCTTTTAATTTGACTCAGGCCACACTCGGGAGTGTCATGGCCACATATTTTACACCTCTGTCCTAGAGCAAAGAGAGGTTAAGTGACTTACCCAGGATCATACAACCTATATTTGTCAGATATGGGACTTGAACCCAATACTTTCTGGCTTTGAGGATGGATGGCTTTCTATCCATTCTGTCATACTTCCTTTACATACATTTATAGATACACGTGTTTTCTTTCCTGATGGATTGCAAGATCCCTGAGAAGAGGAATGCTTTTTTTTTGTCTTTGTATGCCCAGTGTCTAGCAGTGTCTGGGACATATGAGGTGCTTGATTGATAGTAAGGGGACTTGAAATCATGCCATTTAAGCATTAGTTGAAGGAATAGTCTGAAGGAGAGAACCCTTGTGTGTGCTTGTGTGTGGGGGGTGAGGGTGGAGGGATGGGGGAAGAAGGCAGAGAATGACATAATAACTATCTTCAAGTATTTGAAGAACTGTGGGACAGAGGGAAGAGGGATTTGACTGGTTTGGCTTGGGTCTCAGATACAGAACTAGGTAAATGGATGAAAGTTGTAGAGAGAATGCAGATTTTATTTTAGCTTATTATAAGGAAAAAATGCTTAACATTTGGAGTTCTCTAAAAGTGGAGTGGGCTACTTTGAGATGTGATAAGCTCTCTATCATTCAACATCTTCAAAGAGAGGCTGGCTAGCCAATTGTTGGGAAAGCCATCCAGGTAATTTCAGTTCTAGTCCACATTTAACCGGATGACCTCTGAGATCACTTTCAATTCAGATTCTATGATTCCATAAAAATTTGGAATAATGAAATACTTCTCTACAATGAATCCTATTGGACTCTTAAATATTCTTCCAAGGAAAGTAATGAGCAGTGTTATTCAAATGGTAATGAACCAAACTGCGAGAAAAAGAAGCCCTCAGATACGAGGAGCAATTCCAGATGGTTACTAGTATTAATAGAAAAGTATTTCCAAATACTGAGACTTTGAATGGAAGCCTAGCCATCTTGTTATTTTGTTTATGGTGTGAAAATACAAACTGAGCTGCTCTTAGACCATTTAGAACATTTAAATTCACCTGTCTAAGCTATTTTCAGCTAAGCTATCTGTCACTATGATTTCTATTTTTACTCGCATAAGACTTAATTCAGTATTTACCTCTTCTAAGGTCTGAGCTTTTTCTCGGTTTTAATGATTCCACAAGTCGGTATGCCTGGGCCATCCTAATGTATTCCCTCAGAAGGAAGGGTTGTCCATCATATTCCCTGCAATTTCTCTAGGCCTGTCCAAAGATACATACCTCTTCCTCCACACAAACCAATAAATGCATGTATCTTTTCTTAGAAACATCTTACATTTAGTAATTCGGGGTGTTTTTTGGTGCCATAAGATGCCCAAATGTTGAGAGGACATTGTCTTTTCCAGGGCAGCTAGGGAAGTAGAGTCAATCAAGTGAAGCCTTGGGCCCAAATCAGAGGGAGCCCAGGTAGCCATTGTTTGTGATTGGGAGGATAGTCTCCATTATTCCGTATTGCAAAGGACATATATGTTCTGGGGATAAAATTCTGCTGACAGGAGAGAAATTTGTGAGCTATTATGTCTCTTAGAATAAAGAGGTGATGTGTCTTAAAGGGAGAGCATTGTGTTGTTTGTCCTTGGTAGAGAGAGAGGTATTGGGGGCTACAGCAGGAATCCATCGACACCACGAAAGACTCCAGATTGCCCATGTCTTTTCCTTGGCAACTCATTGGGACCCTGAGTACAGTGGAGATTTGCTTGGAGTAAAGAGCTAGTCTTAGTTCCTGGCACTTGTATTTCAACCCGTGATTCCCTTGGTTTAGGAAACTTTTAGCGGGAAAAGCCCCTTCTAACCAATGCATGTTGACACTTGCTTTGCCACCAACAATCTTAGAGAATTGCCTGGGATGTTCAGAAGTTTAGTGACTTGCAGGGTCATATAGTCCATATATATCACAGGTGGGACTTTAACCCAGATTTTCCTGGCTGAGAGGTGGGCTCTCCATACATGATGCCATGTTGCCTTGGGCACTCATTTAATAAGCATTATATACTTACTCAGGATATCAGGTTGAGGAGGGGGGCAATACCATGGCATGAAGCCCCACCACATCATTAAAGAAGAATAGGGATCTATTTTATTTTGTAGACTGAAAAGGTAGCTCCCTTATTTTCAGTACCCTACTATCAAATTCAGAAGAGGCACGTGGCTGGTGCCAAACTTTAATTTCAGCATATACTACATAGTGGAAGCCTCCAGACATTGCCAAGTCCATCAAGACATTTCTTTAAAAATATTGTTGGAGCTTTTTCATTGCCCTTGACCTAGTAATGCATCAATAAGGAACAATTACAGTTACTGATAGATCAGATTTCCAAAAGAGTCTCTCCTTCTGGCTGTCTCACCTTTTAGCTCTTGCTGAGGTGTGTACCAAGCTTCTCTTTCCTGATCAAGCTGGCTGCATAGGGGATCTGTAAAAGAAACACAAGGAAAACCACTCAGAGCAGCTATGGGGGATGACAAAGTACCTAATGCAGAGCTCTTGGTAAACTTTAGACAATCTTAATGCAAATAGATCCTTCCCAAGGGTGATATTTTACAATGGAAAGAGCTTTGTTAAAACAGAAGGATCTTCAATTATTCTGGAGTAAGTGAGCTTTCAAATGTGCTTGTTTAAATATCACCGATTTAGAAAAAAAAAGGACCTCAAAGCTGAAACCCCATTAGTGGAGACATTGGAAGTTGGCCAGTATAGACAATATGTCAGATCACTGTAGGATTTAGAGTGTCCTTGTTTACTCAATCTAGATAAGAAAACTCAATCATGGGAAAGTTAAGAGATCACCCCAGTCAAAAGATAAGAATGTGCCTAGGATACAGATTCATAAACTTACAGTACTTCTCTGAGGAATGTGGCATAAATGGAAATCACAAATAGTACTAAATCGCAACATATGAAGTACACGTAGGCAATTTAAAAATAATGAAGAACTAGTAGCATTGGTTGAAAAATGACACTTGAAAATACGGCCTCTGTATAAAACAAAGTACGGAGGCTTTGAATGGAGGCCAAACCCTGCTTGCCATTTTGATTTATGCAGTGGAAATCCAAGTTACTAAAACTGAACCACTCTTGGATAATTTAGATTATTTAAACTTGTCTTTCTAATCTATTTGCAACTAAGGCATCATACACTATGATCACTATTTTTATCCTCAGAGGCTCAATTTAACTTATTACACAAAAAGAATTTAAAGGATGTATTCATTTTTCATTACATTTTTTTTAAAGTATGTCAATACCAGAATCCAATTGTGTAGTAAGTTGTTCCCTGTAGACAACACATGGCAATTCACTAAAGGATTTAAAGTCACCTTTCAGCTCATACTGTGATTTATTCTCTCCAGCATGTAATGTGAAACTTGCCTGGTATGTATAAGGAGGGAAGGAAAGTCCAATCAGCTAAGTCAACAAGCATTTATTAAGCACTTACTGTGTGCTAGGCACTGTGCTAAATGCTGGGGTACAAATACAAGCAAAAAGAAAGATAGTGCCTGCCTCCAAGGAGCTTACATTCTGTTGGGGAGCCAGAAGTGGAAGGGGAAAGGGAAGGTAGCTGTCATGGTGGAGGAAGAAGGAAAAAGGAAAATTATTTGATCGAACTACAGATCTGTACACACGTTTTGCCTGCTTGTGAAATCTTTCTTCCATATTTCAAACAGTGTGTAAAAGAAACATAATCATGGCCAGACCTATCAATCCATAAGCAAATGAATGAGATCCTTATTTCGATGGGGCCAACGAGTCATAAATGATGTCTGGAGATGAGACTGTGTCTACGCTCATAAGCAATCACCCCTGAGTAAATTTTGATGGAAACAACCAGTCAATTTTATCAATGATATCATCTCAGTGAAAATCGCAAGTAAATAAAACTGCTCTTTGTCATGGGGTTGAGAAAAGAGAAGGCTGCCCTTCTGAAATTTTTACTGAACTGGTCAGGTGCTTTATAGTCACATATACACAACCCAAATCACAGATACGTGGATGAATGTATCTCTGGCCATGGAGCATGTATCTAGGAGAGGGGATAGATGGTACTGTTGTTAATTATTCATATCTTAGTGTATAAAAGTATATTGTTCTGATCCCACATTTTAGGGGATAATCTTGTTAGAAAATCCATAGAAAGAGCTAGGTCCACTATAGTTACTTCATCCATTTCAGACATGGATAGAAAAGGTTTTGAATCTCAGTTTCCTTGGTTATCATATATTATAATTTCCTAAAGCCTAGGGGTCATTTCTTCTTTCTTTTGATGTGTGATTTAATACGACCTTAAGTGGTATTCTATACACATATTGCAAGATAATGTAGGAGACAGAAAGAACACAAAATTTTGAGTTTGAAAATATGCTAAAAAAGTATAGCTTTGCTTTAGTATTTTTGCTACCTATATCCTTATAGAAAAGTCCTTCTTTTAAGGATTCAGCTTCCTATTTCTGCACCCAAGGTCAAGAAGTCATCTTCAATCACAGGAACGTTTCTCCAAAGAAAGCATTAGATCCAGATAGGGACACCTTTTCAAAAGCAGCAATAACGAAAATGGAAGGACAAGCAGAAAGAAAGAAAGAAAGACAATCTTTCTAAAGGAAAGAGTTATAGGGAGTAAGCATGCGGGCTCTTAAAGAATCCAGAAATAGAACCGATGTCTGTAGTCTTGGTTTCTCCTATTTAGTCTGCTGTGGGTTTCATTGTTCTGCTGTTTTTAAGCAACCACGAATTGAGAGTTGTGGCTCACACTGACTCATCATTCCGATGTCACAAATGACAAACCAGGAACACATCACGAGCCTGAGACGCTATGGTTCACCAAGGCTATCCAGGCGTATGCTAAGCATAGAAGGCCCTACTTAGCCTGCTCAGGATCCAGGAGGTTTGCTGTGAGCCAGTCATTGCAGAGAAATCCTCAACACTGTGGTCATTTGGGAAATTTCCCTCTTCATTTTGCAAATGCTCCAAATCCCCAAGATTGGCAAGAAAAAAGAGAACCTGAATAAAATCCTGTCTTAGAATATCCAAACACCCAAACATCTCTAGGTGGATCAAAAGTGCGAGGTGCGGGGGTATAATAGTAAAGATGAACTCTTTCTCAGCAGATTCTTCACCTCAAGAGTTGTCCTATTTCAGTACTCTGAGTTTGGTTCAATTTCACACGGGGGAAAGAGGACAGAGAGCGGGTCTCTATAATTAAGTATTCACAGATTACCTGTTAGAAGGATGATAGAGAATTAGGATGAAAAATCATTGGAAGAAGATGTGTTGTATTGCAAGCTTACTTTTTGCCAGAGTCTCACTTAGAGCAGCTGTCTTAGAAATCCAGAGCTAGAGAGCATTGAAGAGAGAGAGCGAGCCAGCCTCAGGATAAAGAAGAAGATGATGATGATGATGGAGTAGTAATAATGGTGACAAATAGTAGTAATAATAACAGTGATGTTATAATAATGAACAATAGTTGCATTAATAAATATTGATAGTAATAGTATTAGTAATGGTATTAAAAAAAACTTACATTTATATAGTCCTTTAAGGTTTGCAAAAAGTTTACATACATTAACTTGTTTGATCCTCACAACAACGTCATGTTGTAGGTGCTATATTAATTCCCAATTTTTTTACAGATGAAGAAACTGAGGCACAGAGAGGTTAAGTGACTTGCTTAGAGTCACACAGCTAGTAAGTTTATGAGATAGAATGTGAACTCAGATCTTCCTGACTTCACGTTCTACTTAATATCTATTTCAACACTTAGCTGCCCCAGCCCTAGGTTGAGATCCTGCCTCTGACACAACTTGGTTGTATGACCTTGGGCAAGTCATCTGTCTTCTTAAGGCCCCAGCCAGTTCTCTAAGACCATATATCATCAAACAGTTGATGATATACATTGGTGGAAGGAGTTTCCTCTCTAGGAGTTCCCTATGCCAGCAAAATCACAAGTGGTAGTGGTGGGGGTGGAGAGGGTGGGTAAGGAAGTCAGAAACTAGTCAGTTGCCTAGTAAGAGTTTCCTTCTGATTGGAAATGAAACTTAAAGAATTAGATCTTTTCTAGGAACCTTTTAACTAAGATAAAGTACCAAAAGATATTTTTAGTTCAACTTGCTCAAAGTCATACAGCTAAATGTCAGGGGCTGGATTTAAACCCAGGTCTCTCTGATTCTAACTCCAGATGTGCAAAAGAAGTCCTTCTACTTCCATTTGAAAACAAAACAAAACAAACATAAACTCCTCTGTGTTCAACTGGCAGAAACCTGGGCCAGTTCCCACCAGTTAGTGCTGGAGGATCTCCAAACTAAGGCATTATCGTGGGAGAGCTGGTCTGTGGCCAGCCCCAGCTCCTATGGCAACAGGAAAAGACACATATCCCTTCTCCCAGGGACAAGGAGCTTGCTCCATTCCCTCCAGTCAGGAAGTTGTAAACTGCTTTTTTACAGGTCCACAGTGAATGAAACATCAGAATTAAATCTATTGATTGAACATTATTTTAATTGAGGCTTTTAATGAAGAACTTGGAGACTTGTGCTTCTCCTGGCTGCTTGAAATTGCAGCTACCTGGCTGAACAGCAGAGGGCACTTGGAGACTAACCCATTTCCTCAGCCTACCTGCGTTTCTGGAGCGATGCTGCAAGTTCAATGAATGTGTATTTTGGTTTAGCCATTTATCATATGCTCTGCATTGCAGTTTTACAACGTCCTTCAAGAACTTTATTGGAGAAGGACCATATCCTTAACAAGCCTACAGCAGTAGGTAACGCAAAGATGTGTGCTTTAAACACTTGTCACCAAATTAGCAAGCAAATACCCAAATAGAGACTAATAGCTTTTGTTAGAAGATACCTATCTATCTATCTATCTATCTATCTATCTATCTATCTATCTATCTATCTACCTATCTATCTATCTATCTATTCATCCATCCATCCATCCATCTGTCTGACCATCTGTATATCTATTTATCTATCCACCCATCCATTCATCCATCTATCTACATATATGTGATATACAGATACATACACATACGTATATATTTATGTATATGTTTATATATATGTACACACACATATATACACACACTATATGCATAAATACATACATAGTTATTCCTTCTACCTAGCATGGGTTAGGGATGCAGCATCCCTGTGATCTGGAAAATTCAAGTAAAATTTTTTGGCCCTCTCTTCATACCAGAGAAGAAGTCTGAATTTTTATTTTTCTGTTATAGGGTATTTACAGTACCTTATTGTAAACTTTGGGTCGATACAATACTATACATATATTTTATGCATTTCTGAATTTCTAAACTTTTTCTGTATTACTTGCTGGCTTTTTGCATGTCATTTGCAGCTTCCATAAAACTTCCAAAAAATTCCCATTTAAGTTCTTATACCAATCCACAATAGATTGAAACCATGATGGGGAAAGTCATAATGTGGAAGGGATAACTGTAGAATGCACATACACATACATTTGCAACATACATACATGTATATATTTATATATGTGTATATATGTATATTTACACACACACACACACATATATATATATATACATACATATATATATACATACATATATACATACACACACACACACACTCACACATGTGGATGGATGGATGTTCAGGTCCTTAAAGGAACTTTGTCAAAAGGCTATTGACTGGGATTCAATTTGTCCTCTCTTACTTCCAATTCCAATGTGTGTTAGTTATTATTTTTTTAAAAGTAAAGTGAATTTCCATGATACCACTTGTGAATGGGTAAATAAGCCTTTTTTAAAAAATACTATAAGCTTTACCCAAAAGTTGGTTTAATTGTCAAGTGTCTATATTTAGACCTCAGGAAAAATATTTTGTTTTGTGTCATTGACAAATTTTGTTTAGACGTGAACATTATAAGCACCTAAAAATTGTTTTTCCAGAATACTTTTCAGTATCTACTTTGATCTGTGCATTTTAGAATTGGATGCTAGTAAATTATTTTAATTCATAAGTGAACACATGTAAAAACTATTAACTTAATTCTGCATATGCAGACCATAACTACACATGATTCATTTGACTGTCATGGTCACTACTTCTCATCTTGCTAGTGGAATAAAGAAGGGTTAGTGTTCTGGTTGTGATTTTGAATAAAATGAGCACAGGGCACAATATAGTGCAGCAGATGAGCACAAAATGAGCACAGCATAGTGCAGATTTCTTTGGAAATCTTCACAGAGTTTGGAGAGATTCACGTATTTGGATTCCCAGTGATTATGGAATTAACATGTGCTTTTGTATTATCTTAAGGATATAAAGAATTGGCTCTTTTCTGAGTTAACAAAGTACTTACTAACTGTAAGAGGATTTGCACTCAGTTATTCTAGCCTCAAAGGGCAGACATAATCTCATGGTAACTATATTCACTCATGAGTGCAGTGATTCAAGGAAGATGAAAGCTAGTAACTTTAAAGCCTGATAATTTATTAAGAGCCACAAAATGACTTAGAGTTCTTGGGCACCGTGGGAGGTGCAGGATATTTCCCCCTGCCAATTGATCAGAGGCCAGATAATTTATTTGAGCAATATCACGGGGTAGCCTGATTCTTTGGTCGATAACTATGAGCAAACAGACATGGTAGCTGGCTGTGATGTCATTTTCCCACTTGTCCAAAAATAACTCTCCCACTAGTGTCTGAAATGTTCCTCATCCGGGTGACTCAGCTGAGTTAAGGGATTTTCAAGTAGATTGTAAACTCACTGAGGGAAAGAACCGTTTTGTTTTGTTTTGGCACTTCTAGCACAGTGTCCTGTACATTGGACCACAGCTGTAATTTCTTGGGTGCAAGAAACTCTACTTACAAAGTTTCTTTCACCAAGGCAGATCACCACATTTTCTGTAACTTACAGTCTTAGCTGGTTAGTTGCCTCTAGAATTGAGAGGTTAAGTGACTTGGCCAGGGCCACACAGCCAGTACATGTCAGGGGTAGGACTAGAACTCAGGTCCTCCTGACTCAGAAGCTAGCTCTCTATTCGTGACATAATGCTGCCTTTTTGATTTTCAAAGATAATAAATGAGATAAGCTTAATAAACACTTGGATTGGCCTTTATTAAAGTAGACATATGTTATCTAAGACAGGTAGCACATATAACACCATTAATATGTTAAACATGTTTTTACAGGTTAGAGGCCTATCACATAGCAGAGGGCAGAACCCTAAGAAACTAGGAGACTGGACAAGAAAAATCTCATTTGGGGACAGAGAGAAAACAATAGTCCAGAGCATGAAGCCCGATTTGAGGAAGGCCGGTTCAGGTAAGGCACTATGTAGAAAGCCTTAGGAGTAACAGGGCCCCCAAGAGGGCCCTGAAGCTTTGGGAGTGAGCCCCTCCTTCCAGTAAGGGGATGGTAGGATGCTGAGGAGTGAAGACTACTACAAAACATTGCCAAATTTGGCTCTGGGTGTAACAATGCATTGCGACAATAATTTAGACCACTAACTGGGATTCTAATGACTCATAAGGATTCCCCCAAAGTGTTCCTTTACTAGCAGGAGTAATTTACTAACCATTTTGAATGAATAATACTTGTCAAAACTGACAAGTCAATTTCTGCAGAATTCTTTGCAAAAGAATGCAATACAAATTCTTAGTGATAAAACCTTGACTCACATTTCAGGAATTTTAAAGAACTTTGTACTTTTCCCTTCTGACAATGATAATCCCCTACAACATTGATGATACATCATCTCCATTTTTTAAAAAATAACTGCAGAAGACAAGCACTAA
Source organism: Trichosurus vulpecula (assembly GCF_011100635.1). Taxonomy (NCBI): domain Eukaryota; kingdom Metazoa; phylum Chordata; class Mammalia; order Diprotodontia; family Phalangeridae; genus Trichosurus; species Trichosurus vulpecula. The sequence goes on from NC_050573.1 coordinate 378,879,860, forward strand.
AGTTACATAAGTGACATTAAGTAGCTTGGTCAGTGGCAATGAGAACTCTTATTCTACTTTATATTCCACTAATTTAATGTGGTTTTAATGCTTTTGTGCTTGTAATCAAACCTACACTTGGGTGATAATTTCCCTTTCGTGACTCAAAAAATGGTGTTTTGCATGGTGGAATTTGCAATAACTTTAAGTTCTTAGTCCCAGGAACCCCACCCCGCCCCCAAGAAAACAACAACTAAATGAGGGACCTTGAGAATCTGAAAGTTTCCCCAAATCTGCAGTGTGAATTTACAACTCAATAGGTGGACTAAAAGAGATAATCAAGGATATCTGGAGGAGAAATCATCTTAGAACTGTTATGTCCTAGAATATAAAGGCAAAAGTGCCACAAATAGATTGTTTTGTGCTCCCTAAAGAATAGTTATTACCTAAAAAAGAGGAAGTCCTTTCTGCTGAATTTGAGTACAGCTACCAAAATAAACAAAAACCACCCCCATAATTCGGAAACAAAAGTGGAGAGATGAAGGAGGCTGTTTAAAAGCTATGTATCTACTTATGATGTGCAGATCTGGCTGAAGTTCCTGAGTGTCTTGGGTCCACGATGACATTGGTAAGACTGTTTGTTCATGCAACTCTAACTTACAACCATCTTTGAAATGGTCCTCGAATGTGAAAATAAAATGTGATTGTTTATAATATTAATGTCAAAAATCTCCATTTATATAAAAACAGTTTCACAGAGGCAGAAAAATGCTAATAAATGTTCCTCTCAGAAAAATCAAGCTGGATAGATAGGTCAATAGACAGATTGATAGATAGACAGGCTAAAAGATTAACATTCAAATAGATATATACAAATATATCATGTATATATGAAGAAGAAGGCATGGAGAAACTTTAAATCTCAAAATAACAAGCAACATAAATTATGCTGATTGCCAAGCCCTGAACATTAAAAAAGATGAGGATACTATCCATGTATAGCTCAATATATCTTACAAACTTTTAGGGAGAGAAATATTTTCCCTATTTTATAGATGAAATTAGGAAATTGTCTTATAAACACTGCTGAAAAACACCATATAGAAAGAGATCTGTATCAGAAAGAGTTTCAGAGAGGGACAGCAATGACTTTAGAAAAATAATTCCTAATTGCTTATGATCAGTCAGTCAATAAACATTTACTAAGCACCTACCAGTATTAGGCATTAAGTACTGATACTGTACAAGTAGGTCTTGGGTATTATAAAATTATAAGGATGATTATCATAAGTAAATTAAGAATGGAGTTACACGTTTCATTCCGAAATCCTTTGTTTCTTGTCATCATCCTTAATATGAATTTAATTGACATATATGCATACACTAAGGATTATGTTTGTAGGAAAAGTCCTAGGGTTTGTGTTATACAGATTATGAGATATTCAGGTAAGTCTCTGTATCCCACACTGACAATTTACACATCTGTCTATTGACACATGTTTCGTAGTTACATTTAGATGAAACATACTGACACATCTGCTTGCCCTGTGTCTAAGTAAATCTCATGGTAATTAGCATTCAAACCAGCTGAGAGGGAAGTGGACAGAGTAGAAATCTAGATGTCAAAGCCAAAATAAATCAAGAAATATTTTTTGAAGTAGAAAGAAATATATCTTACAATTTGTAACTGTTGTACCATTTCTTCTCGATATGCTAGTTCTCTTTTCATCTGATCCTGGAAATTATCTGTGGGAGAGAGGGAAATAAATTAATTAAAATAGCAACACGAAAAATATCCTTTTAGTACATTCCAGTCAAAATACCACTGAAGGCATTTTAAAATACGGCCCAGTTCTTTGGTATCATTCCAAAAAAATTAGATTGAAAATTGTTCTGAGAACTGTTTGTTTATGATACAGTATCACTGTAACTAGATCAGAAGCTCCTTGAAGCCTGAGATTATATTTCCTGCTTTATTGTACCTTCCAAAGCTTCTAGTGCTGTTCTTCACACACAGTAGGTACTCAATATACATTTGTTTATTGATTGATATAAGTGATTTGCAGAGCTGTTAAATGACTTCCACTGGACTACGGCATGGATGGGCCTGGAGGAGGGGCACAGCTTAGGGAAGAGACAACTCTGGAGCTCTATCGTAATAAAAAATGTTTAGGCTGAACTGGGCTTTATTATTTTATAGTGAGAGACTCATGCTGGGTTATGCCTCATGGGTAAATCGGATATAGGACCATAAAAGATAATTATTCTGATTCACGGGAAGTCTTAATTCTCAGGAATGGTGAAAACAGTGCCATCGATTCCTGTCCCTGTCTGACTCTTCCGTAGAGACAAGCCACACAAAACAGGGCTGATAAGATTTCGGATGGGGGCTCCCCAATGAGGTTAGGCATGGCATATAGCCTTAGTCATTCTCTTGTATTCTTCATTGCTTCATAGCAGTAATAAATCTTAAGAAATCATCCTAGCTGGGTGTAATGGTACACGCTTATGAGACCTGCTACCAGGGAGGTTGAGGTTATTTCAATAGCTTAAGTTCAGGAGTTCTGAGCTACATTAGGCCTAAAGCTGATCAGTTATCCACCCTAAGTCTGACATCAATATAAGGAACCCCTGAGAATGAGGGGCTACTGGGTTGCCTAAGGAAGGGATAAACTGGCCAAGTCAGAAATGGAGTTGGATAAAGCTCCACACTGATGGAGTAGTGGGATCAGGCATCTGCACTTCTAGCCTGGGTGAGAAAGGTAGATATAATCTCAAAAACAGAAAACCAAACCAAACAAAACAAAAAATTAAGAAATCATCTTGCCGTACTTTATTTGGAAAGTTTCTGGGCTTTTTATAGTACGAACAAATTATTCCTGAATTTGCCTTAAATATTTGTCATCTGCTCAATACGATTATTACAAATGTAAGAGCAGGCCAACCATTGACTTTTCTTGTTTCAATGAAGGACAAACATGACCTCATTTTCCACCTGAAGATTATCAATGCAATGTCCAATCATGACTCCATAAGACTGATGATGAAGCATCCTTCCCACCACTTGGGAGAGAGGTGATGGATGGCAGGAGCAGAATGAGACATATATTTTCAGACATGACCAATGTGTAGATTTGTTTTGTTTGACTATACTTATTTGTTACTAGGGAGGGCCTTTATTTTTTATGCAAAGAGAGGTGTGGGGGCAGGGAGGGAGAGGTATAGTGATAGAGATAAAAAACAAAGAAAAGGGCATCAGTGAAATATTTTGAAAACACAGACCAGAGCAAAAGGAAGGTCAGAAGGTGACATAGACAAGCAGATCGTTTTGTTTGATGGTGTTAAATCTGACACATATTTTATAAAACAAGCTGTGTGTATAGAGACTAACTTTCACAGACAGTCCTTTTTCTGTTCTCTGTATATGGAAACATTCATATTTCCTAATTTTTGTGAAGTCCATAATAAAAAAAGAAAATTTTAAAAAACCAGAGAACAAGAACAAAAATATGCCCTTGTAGATCAAGATAAAGTCAGAAGCCACGTGGTTTAATGAAAAGAATATTGCACCAAGAACTGGCAGGAAAGGGAAGAGAGGGAGAAGCTGTGACACCCAGGGTAGGGTGGAAGGGTGCCAGCATTAACACACAGTGCTTTGGAAACACTGCACAGTTCCCTACCTTGTCTCCTAAGCTGGCACTTGTGCTTTTTTTCCCTTTTAAACTATACTTGTGATTTCATTCCTATAGGGATTTTAGGATAAGAAAACTCCTTTTATCAATGTAGGTAGCACCTTCTCTTATAGTGATAGTTTCTAATCTTATAATCTTAGAGAATTGCTTAGATCCATGAAAGATGAGATGACTTGACTTGGGCGACACAGCCAAGTATATTTATGTCACATGTAGGACTTGAACCCAGGTAGTTTAGTATTTTTTCAAGATAGAAGAAACCATCCAAAGTTAAAAGTGAAAGGACATGTGTGTGTGTGTGTGTGTGTGTGTGTGTGTGTGTGTGTGTGTGTGTTTTAAAGCTTTATTCTCTGTTCTTTCTAGGGAGTCCAAGGAACAATTTGTTCAGGTGTGGGACAAGTGATAAAATGCCTTGGAACAACTTGTCTAGGGAATCTATAAAGGTCCCTTAATGGATATAGAAAATAAACCGGGAAGGAAGGACTGATAAACATTACTTAGGACTATGTGAATGAAAACTAGTATATTTTTGAATTATGGTCTTTGCCCAAAGATAGAGCACTAGCTAGGTTAGTACTCCAAGACATCTGTGATTCCAACCCTATAGGCATTCGCTTCAGGAATGTTGATCCCAGCTTTTCCACATCTTAAAGATATTGCTACAAGAGTTTCCCCAGACAAATAATTTCCTCATCTGATGGTCAGTCCTCCCACGGTGAACTTTTTTGGAAATAATTTTGGTAGGTTCTTGGTAGCAAACATGCAAATCCACCAGTGGGTCTCCATGCTAAGCTTCTCCAGATTGGTAGGACCCAGCAGAATTTACACTTGCTTGGCAAAGACTTGAGGAACTCAGGACCCCTTTCATGATGAGGCATCAGAGTGAAACTTTGGACCACACTTACAGTGTCGTTGGTAGAGATATTTGCTGGTGAGGAAATTCACTAAGCCAACACAGATTACCTGCCCTACAGATTATAGTTTGAGAGGGTTGCCTCAGTGCCCTCAGGGGGAACTGAGAGTTTAAGTGAATTGCCAGGCTCACCCAGTCAGTCTGTGTAAGAGGTCGAATTTGAATACAGGGTTTTCTGATGCAGAGGCCAGTTTGCTATTCATCGTACCAGGATGGCTTTGGGTGGGAATTCAGTGGAAAAGAATATTTTTGAAATGAGTAAAGTAAATCATGAAGTTAGCAGTCTTTGTTAAAAGAAAAGTTGAAGTTCAATTCATTGGAGGTTGGGGAAAGATGTCAGTGCAATGAAATCAAGAGGTTTTGCACTATTCTCTGAGGATTAGAGAAGACGCTGTTTGCTAGAGAGGAGAGGAAGTTATTAAGCTATGATTTCTGCCACACAAGTCTAGCCACACAAAAATTTTTTTGAAAAGTGAGAGTAAAAGGAGGTAATAGAGAAGAACAAGGTTAAAATGGAAGAGCACCAGAAATATTCAATTCAATTAGCAAACATTTATTAAGTGCTTCCAATATGCCCAGCACTGTGCTATATAGTAGGTATTTGTTTTTGTTGTTGTTTTATTGATTTAGCTGTGTTAGTCCCTTTGTGACTCTACTTGGGGTTTCTTGGCAAAGATACTGTAGTGGTTTGTCATTTTCTTCTCCTGTTCATTTTATACATGAGGAAACTGAGACAAACAGGGTTAAGGGGCTTGCCCAGGGTCACACAGCTTGTAAGTGTTTGAGGCCAGATTTGAATTCAGGTCTTCCTGACTCTAGACCTGGCACTCTGTTCAACTGTGCCACCTAGCTGCCCAATATTGGGGATACAAAGATACAAATGGCACAGTTCTTCACCTTAGAAAAATGGCATTCTATTGGGGAAGGGGAAAGACGCAATGAGGAAAGTTGTGTATTAAAATGCAGGGTGTTTGAAAAACTAAAATGACGTTGAAAAACATCCAGAAAGAACTACACCAGAGATTCTAAAATGATTGGTTAATCCTGCAACCCGCAGACCTGTTGTCCTTTCCATGATACAATAAGAAAAAGTTCCATAGTTCATCTTGCAGTCACTATCAACATCCAGTTGTCCTTGGAGCTCTCGTGTCCCTCAGTAGGACCATGTAGGACTGGAAGGGAAAGGGAGGATGAAAAGGAGCCAGAAGATCTGGGCGGATGCTATATCTGTGGCCTTCACTTGGCCATTCTCAGCACCAGACACAGCTCTTCTGAGCTTTGATTTTCATAGCCTTCCAGAATTCTCTGATATCCTGAAGGAGAATCCTATAACAAAGTGAATTTTCACTTCCAAAAGGGAAGAAAATTACTAAATACTTGTCATTGTCAGAGTAATGGCTTCTGATGAAAGAGTAGAACCATCTACAGATATTTGGAGGGTGTAAATCTCAACTAGGTAAATAAGATCCTGGGAAGAAATCCTTATAACATTTTTGAATGGGAGTTATTTACATAATCAAAAGAAGGCTATAAAGCAAAATCAGACTATGGAGATGGGAAAAAAAGACCTCACAATTAAAGTCCAATATTTGACCATGCCAAACAAACAACCTGAAACCCAAGCATGTTATTAGTGAGTCATTTCAGTCATGTTTAACTCTCTGTGACCCCATTTGGGGTTTTCTTGGCAAAGATCTGGCATGGTTTGTCATTTCCTTCTCCAGTTCATTTTACGGATGAAGAACTGAGGCAAGCAGGGTTAAGTGACTTGCCCAGGGTCACATAGCATAGACCCAAACGTACACCCACTATATCAGGACCCTACCTCTTTTTTCAACTTCAGAGACCCTGCCCTACCAGTGACTTTCAGTTATGCCTTCTCAAATAACCTGGCTTATTGTTGTTGTTTTTATATTATACCTATGTGGCAAGATCTGGCAAGCAACACATCCCTAATTCAAATCATTCCTGTGGTACTCCCCCCTGGCTTTGTATGTAGAAAGCTGTAAGGGAGCCATCGATCTCCAAAATCTCCTCTCTAGTCTCCCGGCCTCTAGCCTCTACCAGACTAGATCAGCAAGAAACTTCTTCTTAAAGTGTCATTTTCATCATGTCAATTATTCACTTCCTTAGATGTCTGCAGTGGCTCTCTAAAAACAAATTGTCAATCTTTTACAGTTGTGGCTAAGGGTTAATTCTTAACCAAAAAAAGGAAAGAGATGATGACAAAAGATGAAACAGATAATTTTGATTACATTGAAAAACTTTTGTATGGACAAAATTAGTGCAAGTAGGGTTAAGATAAGGAGGGAAGACACCGACTAACAGAAATATATAAGATCTAAAATCATTTCCTAATTGATAAGTGGTTAAAGAATATGAACAAAGAACTCTCAAAAGGAGAATTGTAAACAATTAACAACCATATGAAAGAATTGCTCTAATCACGCATAATAAGAGAACACAGGTAAAAACACCTCTCAGGTTTCACTTCATACCCAGAAAACGGGCAGAGGTGACAAAAGATGGGAATAGTGAGTGTTGGAGACATTGTAGGATGATGGGTACACTAATTAGGCCTGTTGGTGGAGTTGTAGATTCGTCCAAACATTCTGGAAAGCAACCTGGAATTGTATGAAGAAAGGGACTAAAAAATATCCATGCCTTTTAGTCTAGCAATTCCATTCCTAAGCGTATACCCTAAAGAGCTCAATGACACAAAGACTTGATATGCACCAAAATATTTATAGCTACACTTTTTATGATAGCGAAGAACTAGAAACAAAGCAAATGGCTTAACAAGTTGTAGTGCATGAAGGTAATGGAATATTACTGGACTGTATGAAATGGTGAACACAATGAATAAAGAGAGGCATGGGGAGTTGTATAAATGGATATAGCCTGAAGTAAGCAGAACCAGGCAAACAATATACACAGTGAATGACAAAGCGTTCATTAAGGGCTCATTATGTGCCAAAAGAAGAGGATGCAAAATTAAATTATCTGTCTTTAAGGAGTTTATGTTCTAATGGAGGGAGACAACACATATAGGGGAGTAGTGTCCTGTGAGAAGTATTTTGGTTTGGAAAAGTATGGGCAGGTGAGTGGAGCCAAAGGGGAGCAAATTAACCCAACAACTTCAACAATGTAACAACAATAAAGAATTGAAAAAGAACATTGCAAACTTATAAATATCAGGCTTGTTCCCCGATAAGAGAAGGCACCTTTTCCCACTTCTTTGTAGAAGTGAAGGACGGTGGGTATGGAATGTGGCATATGATATCAGACTTTTCCAATGTTTGTTAGTTTTGCTCAAATATTTTTTCTCTCTCTTTCATTCCTTGTTATAAAGGTTGGCTCTCAGGAAGGGAGATTGTGGGTTTTAAGGCTCTTCCAGTTAACTTCCCCCTACTCCAGCCTTATCTCCCACTACATCCTACCTTGTGCAGTCTGCTTTAACCAAGCACAACTGCTTACCATCCCCAGCATGACTCATTTAGCACTTCTTTTGACCCATATTTTTTAAAGCAATTTGTTGAAGTTTCACTTCCTCCATGAAGTCTTCCCAGGTTAACACTATCAGTATCACCATTCTAGCAAACCTTTTAGTATTTATAAGCCACCATGATGAGTTAAGTGAAGGGCAGTGTGGCTTAGTGGATGCTGACTTCAGAAGTGAGAAAAGCTTGGTTCAAGTCTAGTCTCCAGCATACACTGACTGTGTGACCCTGGGCAAATCACTTAACCTCTTAGATTTCCTAGGCAAGTCTTTAAAAGATGTCAATCAGTAGAAAAGGGATTAGTTGAGGGTGTTTCCCCATTTAGGAATTTTCTATGCCAATGAAATCACAGATCGTGACCATATCTACAAATATTTTTATCACTTATGCATGGGTTCCCTCCTCCAATAGATTCTAAGTTCCTTAAAGGCAAGAATCATTTTTTGCTTTTCTAACCCCCAAATGCTTTGTATATTGATCTGTACAAGTGTACGTTTAGTATATATTTTTGCCCACATTTGCCTAAACGACACATTGACATCTTTCTCTGAGAATTCACACATTTCCAGTTCTTTTGGAGTTGCAGACTATCAGCATTGGAAGGGACCTTAGCAACCATCTAGTGCTACTCCCCAGTTTACAAATGAGGAAACAACATCACAGAGATTAATTGACTTTCCCAAGTTATTCAATTAATAAGGGATGGTTATACAAAAAGTACCTACTGTGTGATAGGCACTGTGTTGAGCTGGGATTGGAACCCAAGGTTCTTGACTCCAAATCTAGAACTTCTGATAGGCATGTGCAGAACATTCCTTAGGGTATTCATGGAGGGAATTTTATATTTATTGAATAAACTAGACTAGATGGCTTCTGAGGTTCCTTTCAGCTCTAAATCTATGATCTTATGATTCCATGACATAATTTTTATTCTTCAATAAAATTAAAGAAACTTAAACTTAACTAAGCTGCATTATTTAAAAAATCTAAATGTCACTGATAAAATACAAAGCTAAAAAAGGGGATACAAAATAACATTTTTGGGGGAGAAATTAGTTTGCCTGGGCATACTCAGCATGCCTAATCAGTATATTTATGTTGCTTCAGCTATAATATGCCTGTGCAGAGTAATTTTTATATGGTAGATACACAGGTATCTGTTGAATTGAACTGAACTGAATCCTAAAAGGTCCAGCTTTCTCCATAATATGCTCACACAGAAAACAAACAATTCTTGCCTCTACCTTTCACTTACTACCTCATACCTGATGCCTCTGCTTTCCTGCTACAAGCTTTTTCATTGACCTTGCCACAATCCAACATCTAACCCCTCCACTTCATAGAAATGACTCATTCTAAAAGCAAATGACTTCTTCATGGTGAAGGGGAAGAGGCGCTTAAGAATCCTTTAGTTTTTCATAGCCTCGTTTATTCTTTCCTTTTCTGTACTTCTCAGAACTTGGTTCTAAGGCACTTCCTTTTGGTAACTAATTCAGTCTCTTTTCCTGGAGTGCTAATATGAGGGGACTCCCAGTACTCAAGGTAGAGGCCCTCAATAGTTTCTCTTCATAAGGGGCCCCCTTTCATCAGAGATTCTAAGCCTCAGGGAGCCAGAGTGCCAAAGCAGAGATACTGAGTAAATCCATTAATGATTCTGCATCTTATGGAGTCAAAGGTTTTAGAAAGCCTGTGCTTTGGAGGACTTAGAGAATGTTTCTTTCACTATGGGTAACTTTTGTATATGGGTATTCCTCTTCTCTTCCCCCTGCTGCCATCTTGAGATGATGCTATAGATGTAGGCTGAAAAAAATCAGAGAGGCCAAACTTCAGGAAGCCAGAGGCAGTAGAGGGCCTGACCTAAAAGTGCTCACTTCCCTCGGAGATCTCAAGCAGATCCATCTGGTGAAATCAAATGCCTGATATTTAATGGCCCAGATATGTAGTCAAGAACTCCTTGCATCCTTAACTTCTTTATCTTAGCCCTATGTTCCTTAGTGTTTAGAGTGATAAGCTGGGGAAGCTGAGGATGCCACCCTTGCCCAAATGTTGTGCTCAATAATCACAGGGCCCTGGAAGGTGAAGGCCTTGGTCAACTGGTCTCCCTCCATCTTATGTCTGGGAAACTCTCATCTCTTCTTTGATTATGTCCATGTTACAGAATTGCCATCTACTAAAGTGAAAATCCTCTCTGATATCTCTCCACAAACTCACTCTCTGCCTCCCCTTCACCCTAGTTCCTATTCTCTGAAGGCCTGCTCCATTGTGCCCTTTGACCCATATTGTAGTCTTTAAAAAAGTTGAAATCTTTTGTTTTTATGTCACATACATTTCACAATATATCCTAACCCCTCCCCCTTCCAGAGAGCCAACCTTTATAATAAAGAATTAGAGAAAGGAAAACTAGCTTGAGAACATTAACCATCCAGAGCAGCTAGATGGCGTAGTAGATGGAGCTAGAGCCATAGACCCGGATTCAGGATGACCCGAACACTATAATAATAACAAGAATGATAATACTAATAGTAATTATCACTACCACCATCATCATTACTAAAAACGTCTAACTACATGTAATACTTCACACCAATAGTCCCCCACCTTTGAAGAAAAGCAGGAGGCAGAGATGTCATCTAATATTGACTCCTTGGACCAAATTTGGTCATTGCTATTTCATGGCATGCAGTTTTAATTGTTTTATTGTTCTTTCTACTTATATTGTTGTAATCTTTGTGTGTGATATTTTCCTAGATACTGCTACTTTATTCTGTATCAGTTCATATGTCTTTCTATGGTTCTCTATATTCATCATACCGATTGTTTTTTATGGCAAACACAGTGATATTCCATGGCATTTTGTACCGTAACTTATTAGACCAATCCCCAGGCAATGAGCATCTATTTTGTTTCTAGTCCTTGGCTAGTACAAAAAGTGATGTGACAAATATTTTCATGTATATGGAACTTTTATTATTGAGCTCCTTGGGATGTGTGCATAGCAGTGAGATCTCTGAGTCAAAGGGTATGGAATTTTAGAGACTTCATTCCAGCTCTTCCACTTTTAATAAACTGCACTTTACCTTAGATCCCTTATTTTCACACTGTTGTGCTGCTCATAGAAACCTTGCCCTCTCTAGAAGATACTATGTCTTTGGCTACCTTCTTTAGTATTCACTGATCCTTCTTTCATGCCATGGGGCACATTGGGACATGAAAAAAAGTTGACCTATCCCTTACTACCTATGACTACCTCTCAGTTATCTATTTGCCACAAGTACTCTGCAGCTTTTTCTTTTTTGAGGTTCATTCCATTCATCTAGCTCACCCACACTGAGAGCCTTGTGGCAATAATCTACCAACCTTCAGTGTGCTTTTCCTTCTTTCTCTCAGGACTCAGTTCCTGGCTTATAGTCTTCCTCATCATCCAAACTACCCACAAGATTTATAACCTTTGAATCATCCTTGATTCTTCCTTCTTTCCAATTTTCTGTATTTAATCAATTGCCAAGTTTTTCTCCCTAGTTCTATTGTCTGCACTCTCATGACCACCCTATTTTAGATGCTGACTTTTTGATTGATTGATATTGACAACAAATGCAATAGGAATTCAGAGAAGGGTGATATCAGTGTTAATTAAAGTAGATGTAAAATGTTATGGCATTGCTAGATCTAGTCCTTAACCACAAAGTAGGAACTTACAGAAGGAAAGAAGATACTTTTCACAAACAAGGGATACTGATATATGTCATGTTATCTCCCACATTGAAAGGAAAGCTTTCGAGGGTAAGTGGTGTTCCACTTTTATCTTTGCAACGCAGAGCTTAGCAAAATCCGTGGCACAAAATAGATGCTTAATAAATGCTTCTTGGTTAATTCATTGATAGAGGAAATCACAAAGACAAAATGGACAATTTTGATTAAATACAATTAAAGTATTTTTGAATGAACAAAATCAGTGCAACCAGTACAAGAAAGACTGTAATGGGGAAAAATGTTTAAATCAGATATCTGTGCTAAAACTCTGATATCCAAAATATATAGGGACCTGACACAAATATCAAAGATGAAGGATCATTCCCAATAATTAAATGGTTAGGAAATATAAACAAATAGTTTTCAAAAGAAGAAATGAAATAAACAATGACCATGTAGAAAAAAATGCTTAAAATCATTAATAGTAAAAATTCAAATTAAGATATCTCTGAGGAGCAGAGCCAAGATGATGGATTAGAGGCAACCCAGCTGAACTCAACATTCCTCTCCAAATAACTTTAAAATAACACCCCAAATCGTATTTTGGAGCAGCAGAACCAATAAAAGGTCAGGGTGAGACATTTTTTCTGGGCTACAAAAACTCAGGAGGTGGCAGAAGTTTGTGACACTGGGGTGGAAGCCAGTCCAGAGCCCACATATACAGGAGGATAGCAACAGCAGCCACAGTAGCAGCAGCAGCAGCAGCAGCAGCAGCAGATTTGGGAGCTCTTAGCCCATAGATGGTAAGGGGGTGAGATAACTGATCAGTAAGAGATTGTAGGGGACCTTTTGCTGGCCCTGGTTATAGCTGGCACTGATTGCACATACACAGTTCTGGGTCACAGTTCCAGTATGGGAAGGGAGCACTGGGGGTCAGTCACAAGATAACAGGGGCCCTGATAGCAGTTCCAAGGCAAAGAGATCACTAACACTTGTAGCTGCAGGGGTCACTTCCTAGGTAAAGAGCAGAGTGCAGACCAGAAGAACAGTGAGTACACCTCTCCCACAGTCACACCACCTTGGAAATACCAAAAGCTTGCAGAGCCCCAGAACTAACCCCCAAAACAGCAGCATTAAAAAGCCTGAAGCTTGGGACAGTGGGTGAGTAGAGTCCACATAAAATAGAGTCCAGCTTTAACATAAAGTTCAAAGTCAAGAAATAGTCCGGGAAGATGAGCACACAACAACAACAACAACAACAACAACAACAACGATAAAAACTTGACCATTAAAAGCTACTGCAATGCCAGGGAAGACCAAGACTCACAAGAAGACAACAATATGAAAATAGCTACTAACAAAGCCTCAAGGAAAAATTCTAATTGGATACAAGCTCAATAAGAATTCCTGGAAGAGTTAAAGAAAGAGATAAGAGTGGTAGAGGAAAAGTTAGAAAAAGAAAAAGAGTGATGCAAAAAAGTATGAGAAGATAATTAACAGCTTGGTAAAAGAGACATAACAAGTACTGAAGAAAATAACACCTTAAAAAATAGAATTGGCCTAATGGTAAATGAAGCAGAAAAATTCACTGAAGAAAAGAACTCCTTAAAAAGCAGAATTAACTAAATGGAAAAAAGAGGTGCAAACTCTCATTGAAGAAAACTCCTTAAAAATTAGAATTGGGTAAGTGGAAGCTGATGACTCCATGACACATCAAGAAACAATAAAACAAAGTCAAAAGAAAGAAAAAAATAGAAGAAAATGTGAAATATCTCATCAGAAAAACAACTGACCTGGAAAATAGATCAAGGAAAGATAATTTAAGAATTATTGGATAACCTAAAGGCCATGACCAGAGAAAGAGCTTAGATGTAATATTTCAAGAAATTATCAAGGAAAACTACCCTAATATCTTAGATCCAGAGGGAAAAATAGAAATCAAAAGAATCCACTAATCACCTGCTGAAAGAGATCTCAAAATGAAAACTCCCATGCATATGATAGCTAAATTCCAGAACTCACAGGTCAAAGAGAACATACCTCAAGTAGCCAAAAAGAAACAATTCAAATATTATGAAGCCACAGTAAGGATAATACATGATTCAGTGGCTTCCAGATTAAAGGAACAAAGGACTTGAAAGGTGATATTCTGGAAGGCAAAAGAGTTGGGATTACAAGCAAGAATAATTTACCCAGCAAAACTGAGTATAATCTGTCGAGGGGGGAGAATGGGTTTTTAATGAAATAAAAGACTTTCAAGCATTCCTGATGAAAAGACTAGAGTTGAATAGAATATTTGACATTCAAACATAAGACTCAACAGGAGCATAAAAAGGTAAGCATAAGAGAGTAATCATAACTTTATCATTATTAGGACAGTTAAAAGGAGCTTACATAGACAAAGGGTTGGGTATGACAGAGGGTATGTAAGTCAATAATGCTGGAATGATCTCCAAAAAAAAATGAATAGGTGAGGAAGATGGATGCACTGGGAAAAGGGGGAAGGAAAAGGAAGAAAGCAGAAATTTTTCTCACATAAAATAGGCATACAAGGAAGAATTTTTGCAGTGGAGGGGAAATGAAGGGTGGCAGGCAATGCTTGAACATCACTCTTATTGGAATTAAAGAAGGAAGAATACATATGTGTATGCATGTGTATATACATATATAGTGTATGTGTATACACACATACACACACGCTCAGTTGTATAGAAGTGTGACTTAGTTGATAGGGAAATAGGAAGGGTCAAGGATAAGAGAAAGGGGGGAATGATAAAAGAGAGGACAGATTAAGGAAGACAGTGGTGAGAAGCAAAATATACTTTTGAGGAGAGACAGGATAAAAAGAGAGAAAGAAGAAACAGAAGAAAGTGGGATAGAGGGAAATACACCGTGATCATAACTGTGATTGTGAATTGGATGAGCTCACCCACAATATAGAAGAGAATACCAGGATGGATTAGAAACCAGAATTCAAGAAACTTGAAACAGAAAGCTACACACAGAATTAAAATGAAGGGCTCAAGTAGAATCTAATATGCTTCGGGTGAATTTTAAAAAAAGGCAGGGGTAGCGATCATGATCTCAGATGAAGCAAAAGCAAAAATGGATCTAATTAAGAGGGATAATCAGGGAAACTACATTTTGCTAAAAGGTACTATAAACAATGAAGTAATATAAATTTTTTTTACGATAAATTTCTCTGATAAAGACCTCATTTTCCCCCAAATATATACTGAGTATAGAATTGAGTCAAATTTATAAAAATAAAAACCATTCCCCAATTGATAAATGGTCAAAGGCTATGAACTGGCAGTTTTCAGAAGAAGAAATCAAAAGTATCTATAGTCATATAAAATGCTCTAAGTAACTATTGATTAGGAAAAGGAAAATTAAAACAATTCTAGATATCACCTCACGCCTATCAGAAATGACAAATGCTGGAGGGGAAGAGGAGAAAATAGGCACACTTAAACTCTTGTTGGAGTAGTGAACTGGTCCAACCATTCTGGAGAACAATTTGGAGCTAGGCCCAAAGGGCTATAAAACCATGCATACCCTTTGACCCAGTAGTGCCACTGCTAGATCTGGATCCCAAAGAGATCAAAGAAAAAGGGAAAGGATCTATATGTACAACACTATGGAAACTTTTTTGTGGTAGCAAAGAATTGGAAATTGAGGAGACACCCATCAAATGGGGGAATGGCTGAACAAGTTGTGGCATATGATTGTGATGGATTACTATTGTGTTGTGGGAAATGATGAGGGGTGTGGTTTCAGAAAAAAAACCACAGCAAGAACTATAAGAGCTGGTACAGAGTAAAGTGAGAACAGGAAATCATTGTGCATAGCAGCAGCAACGTTATAATGATGATCAACTGTGAAAGACTTGGCTATCTTGATCAGTACAATGATACAAAACAATTCCAAAGGACTCATGATGAAAAAGTTTTCTCCATCTCTAGAGAGAGAACTGATGAACTCTGATTGCAAATCAAAGTATAATTTCCTCACTTTCTTTATTTTCCTGCTTTTAAAAATATGACTAATGTAGAAATATATTTTGCATGATTTCAAATGTATAATTGATATCATATTACTTGCTTTCTCAGTGAGTGGAGGAGAGGAGAGAGGGAATTTGAACTTAACATTTAAAAAGAAAAAATGTTAAAAAAATTATGAAATTTTTTTTAAAGAAAGAAATGATGAGCAGGATCGTTTCAGAAAAGTCTACAAAGACTAATATGAACTGATACAAAGTGAAGTGAGCAGAATCAGGAGAACATCGTACACAAGTAATAGCAATATTGTATGATCATTAACTGTGAATGACTTAGCTACTCTAATCAATACAATTCCAAAGTATTTATGATGAAGTGTTATCCACCTCCAGAGAAAGAACTGATGGGGTTTAAATGCAGATCAAATCCCATTTTTTTACTTTATTTTTCTTTTTTGTCTGTGTTCTCTATGCCACAGGGCTAATATGGAAATATATTTTGCATGACTTCACATATACAATCTATATCAAATTATTTGCCTTCTCAAGGAAGGGGGAAGAGAGACAGAGAGGGAGGAAAAGAATTTGAAACTCAAAATTTTAAAAAATGCTAATTTTTTTACATGTAATTGAGAAATATTTAATGAAATAAATAAAAATACAAAGGGGAAAATATCTCAGTTAAACCTCACATCTGTAAAATTGGTGAAAATGACAAAAAAATGGATATAGCTGAAGGGGCTGTGGAAAGGTAGGCCCACTAATACACTGTTGGTAGAAATGAGAATTGGTAAAATTACTCTAGAAACAATTGAGAATTATGTGAGAAAAGTCACTAACTTGTTCATACTTTTTGATCCAACTCTCTACTCAATATATAGCAAAAGGAAGTTAAAGACACCAAGAAGCATCCCATGTATACCAAAATATTCATAGCAGAACTTTTTCTGCTACAAAAAACTGGGAACTAAGTGGATGTCTGTCAGTTAGGGAATGGTGGGACAAATTGTGGTAAATGACCAGAATGCAATTCCATTGGGTTGTAAGAAATGATAAAAACAAGGAATTAAAGAAACATGGGAAAACTTATATGAGTTGATACAGAGTGAAGAAATCAGATTGAGGAGAGCTATATATAACACAACTACAATAATGTAGATGAAAATAATACTGAGAGGCAACTTATATCAGATTAAATGCAATGGTTAGTCTTGGTCCTGGAGGGTTGATGATGAAATACATTTTCTTGCTTTCAATGGATGGGACACAGGAACTATGGTACAGGATGCTCCAAACACTGTCAGACATGGTCAATACATCTGTTAATTTTGCCAGATTTTTTTTTCTTTGTCACATGGGAAGGGGCATGTCCAGAAATGACCACAAACACCAGAACAGATCAATAAAACTTTACCAAGCATTTAATATAAATAGGTAGACAGGTAGACAGAGATGTATAAATTTATGTATGCATGAATGTATATATGTATATATAGTAAATATCTCTAGGTTGATGTTTCCCCACCCCTACAATTTCTTTTCCTCAAAGATTTACTTATTTCTTCTTCTTTGCCTTGATATATGCATATCTAAGTAATCACACACAAATATACATATGTACACACATATACACATATATACATATCTATATACATATGTATGTATATATAACAGCCCCAAATTAGGACACATCCTTCACCTACCCCTTGGTTCCTAATCCTCTTAACCTAAGAATATCTTTTATCCTAGAAAACCCTTACATGAAATTGGTGCAAGTTCAGGAGTCCTGGTCCCAATTCTGGAAAGCAACCTCTTAACTCAATGTAGATGGTCTCTGGGGGCCCAGTATACCTGCATTTTAACTTTAATGATTTTGCTTCTGTGTCCACTGCTCATTAAACCTTTGCTCATATTGTAATTCCTGGAATGCCACCTCCTACTAAAACCTCTCACAGGAATTCTTTTATGTTTTCTTGCTTCCTGGATGGGCTCTTTCTTTCTTTTTCCTCAGTTTGGTTTTCCCCTTGTGCTATTTCATTTGAGTAAATCTAAATCTGTCAGCCAGCCTTATGGCCCCTCACCTTCTGTTAAAGAGCACATAATACATTTTTACTATTTTAATCAGGGGTAAAATTGACTGCTCTTTTGTGGTGTATCTAAACCACATATAATTCAAGCTTGGGTACATACATGCCACTTCCTTGGTCAGTGGAATATGATGCAGATGAAAAAAGAGTGCATTTTATGTGGTTTAATTGGAGTGTTTATATACATGGCAATGAGAGAGTATTCATTTTAGTGCAGATCAAAAGGATAAATGATAGGCTTGAATTGAAACTGTCAGGTGTTATTATATAATTTTCTTTCTTATTTTTTAAACAATATTATCTTGCAAATACTTTGCATTGTCTGAGTTAATATGGATAATCATGTGAAAAGTTACAAATTGTTTACTTAAAAATAAGCAACATCTATTTTTTTCAATTAAATGGGTTAAATTGTGCCAATATTGATTTCATGGAGAAACGGGTAGACATATGTAAGGGATCAAAAGACAATTGATCTCAAGAGGTTAAGCCATTTTGACAACTGTGATGTCAACATCTCCTCTTACAGGGATAACTTACTGATTTTTATTTGTCTTTAGATGACAGATTTATTCAATGTCATCCAACTTTTTTTTCTGATCCATTTTAAGAAATCTACTTAGTCCAGGCTTCCTTTAAAATATATTTTTTCTTTTGTAGTGTAGAAATCTGGCCTAAGTAGATCTGGGGTCAAGTCCTAGTTACACCATTATCTAGCTTTGTGACCTTGGGCAAATCCCAGCCCTCATTTCACCTTCAAGAGCTATAGGTTATGCTGCTTTCCTTTCTGTTATCAGTCTATCTATATTACCATACACCAGGGCTGGGGAATCTGCAGTCTCAAGGCCACATGTGGCCCTCTAGGTCCTCAAGTGTGGCCCCTTGACTTAGTCCAAACTTCATAGAACAAATCCCCTTAATAAAAGGATTTGTTCTGTAAAACTTGGACTCAATCAAAAGGCCACACCCAAGGACCTAGAAGGCCACATGTGGCCTCAAGGCCGCAAGTTCCCCACCCCTGCTATATTAGGGTTTAGTGGTTACTACATTATTCAGTTATGGTGAAGCTGGTGTAATTCAGGACTGAGGCAAGTCCTGTTGTGGCATTGAAAGTGACACTCAAGGTCTAGGACCTTCATAGTAGGACCTCTTTTCTGGGTGTCAATTCACTGCTTAACTTGTAAGGGATGCCAGCTCTAGCTTTGTGATATTTCACAATGACCAAAGTATGTAATGGGGATGCGAAGAAGGTTGATAATAAAATTTTAAAAACCAAAACAACATGAACCTCCCCACAAACTGATTTACTTTCAAATGACTACAAATTAAATTATGGATATGTGCTATGACATCACTGTGAGGGAATCAGGCCTATCTAATCAGAGCATTAATATTCCAAGGTTGCACAAGTAGCCTATGGTAGAGCTAGGATTTGCACCCAAGTCCTCTGACCTCAGACCCAGCCTGCTTTCCCCTTTGCCACACAGCCTCTAGAGAAACCTTAGTCATGGAATATTCAGAAATATCATGAAAGCAATGAAATAAAAATGATTTCTTACTCAATACTGGAAAAGATGCGTTTCCTTTTAACACTTGGAATTCTTGTTCTAGTCGCCTCCGTAAGTCTATTTGTTCAAACAAAACCTTCTGAAGTTCTTCTAATAAAGAAAAAAGGAGAGTCATTTTACTAATCTTTACAAATAACCCTCCAGAGAACTGTTCTATATGGCAATTTATTATTATAAGACAAAATATTTTACCAGTTTAAAAAGTGTTGCATAGACACAGGATGGATTTTGTGCAGAAATCCATGAATATAAATCAATGTAATGTATTATTTTAAAGTATTATATTACAGTGTCATGTATTGATTGATATGTATGCATTAATCTCAATTATATCCACCCAATGGTCCATATATTATTCATATGTTGCTTGTCAAGTTTAAAATATGGTGCAGAACAAAAATATCCTCCTATTATCTCTACAGTCTTTTAAAACTCTGAAGTTTTATAGAATTTAAACTTTTTTTTTACCTTTTCCCATATTTTCTACATCCTTTTTGAGTGAATGTGGTGAATTGGTTTCTTGTGTGTGTTCACCTTAACAAAAGGAAGAAAAATATTATTGAAAACAAATTATTTTCTTAGTTTTGCTTTTCATTTTCTTTGAAAATCTTTTTAAAAAATCTTATTTAACATTAAGTGTTGGATTAGAAATACTCAGGGTCAAATGTTGCCCTCATTTACCTGTGTATTTTTTTTTTTCACTTGAAACATTAGGAATAAGAAGCAGGCGAAGGCAGATTTTAGCCTCTGAATGATAGCTCAGTGATGAGAAATTCTTGTCTTTACCCTTCATTCATGGCTTTATAAAAAGCTTTGTTATATTTTCAGCTGGTTAAATACTAGGGCCAGAGGCGGAGGCCAAACCTTGACTTGAATAATTGAAATTAAAGAAAAAACCTCTTGACAGAAATAGAGTCAAAATTCTTTACCCAGACCTATGGGTATACAAAGTTGGGACTGAGTGTGTTGGTGCAGGAACATCAGCACAGGCTCTATGCACACCTATGCCTATGCTCATAATTGTAACAACAACTGACATATATATATTTGTATATATATATATATATATACATATATATATAGTATATACACCTACACACACGCGCACACACACACATATATGTATATACAGCACCTTAAGGTTTCTAAAGTGCTTTACATATATGATCTCATTTGCCTATTAATGTAGGCATACTAACCCCTACAGAAATAGTAGATTCTGAAACAGTAGAAATGTTTGACAAAGGAAGGGTTGATGGGCAAGTTTCCTTTTCCTTTTGGTCTATCCAAATCTTGGGTGTTGAGAAAAAAAGGTAAGAGGGGAGACTTCAGATGTGAGTTGAAGAGAACTTTTAAAGCTGGAAGTTTTTCCCCAGTGATGATTTTTAAAAAATGATTAAATCATCATATGGTATTTATTGCTAAATATATTTCAGCTCTTTGCCCATAGCCATCTGATCATTTATCTTTGGCCAAAAAACCAAAACCCCTAAAGCAAAAAATTTGTACCATACAGGCAAAGGGTAGGTTATACTTGTACTTATTTTCCTGGTTATATACTAAATAAGAGGATGGATGACAGCTATGGAAAGGTATTGATCTTTAGTCACAAACTTCATCAACATAACTCAGAACATCTAATGAAAGCTGCAAAATTCAATTATTCAGATAACCAGATAATTCAATTTTTCAGTTTTCTTTCACAAAGCTGATTGAATTTTCCATTTTCGTCTGGATATTTGAGGATTATATAAACCTAGCTATATAATCATGAGACTTAAAGTATCTCTTCTCTCTCAACGCTATCCGGTGATGATCTTGTTGACTGCCATTCTTTCAAATGCTATCTCTATATAGATGAATTCTGAGTCTGCAATTCCATCCATATGTGAATTCCAGATTTACATATCTGACTAGATCAAGGGTTCTTAATCTGGAGTCTGTGAACAAAAATGCACACACACCTATATATTTATATATGTATATATACACACATACATACACACATATATTGATAATTGTATTTCAAAATAATTGGTTTCCTTTGTAATCCTAGGTATTTCATTTTAGGCATTTAAAAACCTTATCCTGAGAAGAGCTTCATAGGCTTTACCAGAGTGCTAAATGGTGGTCCATGATACAAAAAAGGTGAAGAACTTTTGGATTAGATGATCATAGTTTTGGACTTCAGAGGTCATCTGGTCCAACCCCCTTACTTTATAGATGAGGAAACTGAGGCCCAGAGAAATTAAGTTATATGCCTAGTACCACTCAGGTAGTATCTGAGGTGCAAATTGAAGTTAGATTATTCTCTGATTCTAGGAACTGACATTAAACCAAGGTCATCTCAAACTTAGTGTGTCCCAAACCAAGCTTATGATTTGTCCCCTAAGCCTGCGGCTTCTTGTGACTTCACTATTTTAATTTGTGACACTATTCTACCTTTCATGTTCATAACTTTGTTATCTTTAACTCTTTCCTTTCCCTTGCCACTTATAACTAATCAATTATATCCCCAGAATAACTCCTCTTTATTTCAATCGTTGTCAAGTTGGCACTGGTCCCTACTCTGATAGTTCTTCTCTCCCCTCCTGCCTTCCTCTGTTCTCTTCTTTCCTGTCCTTTCCTCTCTCCTCTTTCTCCTCCTCCCCTCTCCTCTGATCCTTCCTTTCTCCAACACTTAATAATGCCACCAGAATTGTCTACTCTTTGCATCACTCTAGTTATTTTCATTCCTTTTCTCAAAGTCTTCAGTGGTAAACCAGGAAAACAGTAGACATAATGATTGCAAAACTGCACATGGAAAGGACAATAAAATGAAGTGGAACTTGCTGTGCTTATGATGACCAAGGTTGGCTTGGAGAAGAGTTGAGAAAGTATATTCTTCCTTCTTGCATTGGAGAGGTGGAG
Source organism: Trichosurus vulpecula (assembly GCF_011100635.1). NCBI lineage: Eukaryota > Metazoa > Chordata > Mammalia > Diprotodontia > Phalangeridae > Trichosurus > Trichosurus vulpecula. Next base: position 378,902,199 of record NC_050573.1, read on the forward strand.
GATGACAGGTGTGAAATTCTGCATAGAAAAGTTTGGGTTTGCTAAACTTTAAAAAAATTTTTAGTACTTACTGGAGAGAGGAACACAGGATTATAGAATCATAGGATGACAGATTAAGAGCTAGAAAGAACCTCAGAGTCATTTGGTCCATTCTCTATATGTTACGTATAAGGAAACTGAAGCCCAGGTTGGTTAAGGGATGTGCCCAAGGTCATAAAGGTGGTAAGCATTAGAGTGATGTATAAACAAAGGACTCCAATAAACAAAAAGACCAAAAAACTCTATATAGTGGCTTTCCATTGATTCATGAGCAAAATTCAAACTCCTTTGCCCTAAAAAAAACCATCTACAATCTGGCACGACTTTGCCTTTCCAGTCTTATCCAATACTCTTCTGTAACATGTACTTTATGTTTCAGAAAAACTGATGCTTTCCCACCTCCATTTGCTCATGCAGTATCCCATACTCATGCCTTTGCTCACATCCCTACCCCTGGAACGTCCTCTCTCTGTTTCTTTGCCTATTGAGTTTCTCACTCATTTTTTTTTTTACAATTCAACTCAGGTGCTATCATCTCCATTAAGTTTTTCCACACTCCTGGGCTGGTCACACTTTCTCTCCCTGACATCAACTAGAATTTGTTTTTCACCCCCCTAGTACATTTATCTTTCAATATTTAATCCAATCCACTCCAATCCATTAAGTCTTTATAAAGTGACTAATATGTGACAGGCACTGTGCTAGGACATACAAAGACAAAAATGAAATAGTCTTTGCACTCAAACAGCTTATGTTCTACTAGAAGGATGCAGATGTAAAAAAAAAAGTCAATACAAAGTAATTTGAGGAGAGAGAACTAACAGCTTGGGGAAGCTGGGAAACCTTTGTGTAAGATAGTACTGGAGCTGATCCTTGAAGAAAGCTAAAAGATAAAGCTGGGGAGGAAGCCTTTCTCTCCCCCCAACCCAGAAAATCTCCCCTTGTACCAAAAGTTTATAAAAAGGAAAAAAAGGTCCAGCAAAACCAATACCCACTGTTTGATCCCACAGACAGTATGGAGGAGAGCCTTTATAAAGAAAGATATGAATGTAGGAAAGTCAGCTTGAGATTTCATGAAAGGGAAAATTATGAAATGTCTGACAAGGTTAAGTGGGACCCCGGTGGCAGATGGACTTAAATGTGAGGTTAGGAAATGTATATTTTAACCAACATTTTATAGGGAGTCGTTGAAGACATTTGACCAAGGACATTACAAGGTCAGATCTGTGCCTGAGGAAGATTATGTACTTGGTTGTGTGTGGGATGGATGGCAAAAATCTGGGAAAGGTGTGGCGAGGGCCTGATTGGGAAGAAGGATTTATATTCAAGAGGTATTTTGGAAGCACAGTTGACAAGGCTTTTCAGCTTACTTGGTGTTGGAATGAGAAAGAGGGAAGAGTAAAGAATGATTTGGGAGTTGTGAACCTGGATGACTGGAGTGATGAGGGCTTTAAGGTCCCTGAAAGCAAACTTAGCTAAACTTTGTATCCACCTCTATGCCTGTTACAGAGTAGGTGCTTATTAAGTGTTCATTGACCAAATGTATGTCCATATGGCAATGATGGACCACTACTAAGCTTCTTATTTTTGAAAGGGCAAGCTCTATGGATAGACTAGAATTAATCAGGCAGCATGCCTTCATAGTCAGAAAGACCAACTTCAAGTCCTGTCATCTTAGGGTCCTGAGGCAACCTTCTAAGAATGTAAGTTTCAGAACCATTGCAGATCTGCACTGATTGAGGGAGTTCCTTACACAATTGAAATCATAGCTTTGAACCAAAAAGACAATCAAACAAATAAATTCTCCCTCATTATTTCTACATCTTTTGTTGTCGGCATGGAACAGAATTATATCTCTAAGAATACTGGCAGATACAACCAAAGCTGAAGTGGAGGCTGCAGCAATGAAGGAAAAGTCAATGCTTGCTCTGTAGTGAACATGGGCTTCTCCAAACAAAGCCGTTCACAGTATCCTTGTCATATGGGGCAATCATCATAAATGCCATAAAGGGCCATCCCACTTCGAAGACTTCGTCATCACATAGAGACCAAGGACTTATATCTAATTGGAGGGAAAAGGAAGAGATCTCCCTCATTTTCTTGCCAAATTTGGGTTCATAAAAATAACAATGGAATCTTTTAAAGTCTGATCTCTCTAAATACATGGCAGAGCAAAATATGAGGCATCATACCTTTGATGTCTTTTTCTCTGACTTTCATATGTCTTTTAACCTTACTTATTCTGTTTCCTTTTCTATACAATATGAAAATAATAAGGAAGTATCTGTGAAGAATTTTAAACTCCTGATAGAATTCCAAGGTGTAGTGCCTTGCATATAGGTGAATTACGAATGTTTGTTTAAATGAATTGAATTTTATAAATTCAAATGATAATACATATATGTAATATATATGCACAGGAATACATATCCACAAGTATATAGAATTTACAATATTGATACTTTGAATTAGATGTGCTTGCCCTTGGAATACAAGTCACATACCCTTGATACACAGATAAAAATGTATCTCCATAATTTAAACACTAGGTTTCATTTTATTTAGTTTTAATGAGAAAGTTTATTCTTTGCCAACTACACTTGAGTCACCATCTTCTATTTTCACTATCAAATGAGATGTGGCATACACGTCCTTGTAATACCTTAAAGCTCCACATAAATGACACCTCTAATTATTAGAACCAATATCCCTATTGGTCATAGGATATGTGCTATGTGTGCCATTTCTCTTAAAGTAGCACGCTTCGATGAAAGAATTAAATATGAGAATTTAAGTAGAATGTTTTCAGAAAAGCCATTTCCTTTCCTGTTCATACCTAGTGCTCTATGTGGATATGAATAAGACTGACTACTTAACTGGCAAATGGAAACTGAAGCAAATGCACTGATAACACTAATTTCTATTTTTTCATGGTACAGCTTCATGAAAGCTTTATTTTGCATCAGTGTCTATTTCATGGTAAAATGTCTCCGCTCCTTCTGGGTAAAATCTGCCATTACAGTGCTCAGGAGATTCAGATGTTTCTGTTACAAGGGGATTTTTTTAAATGGTTAAACTTTTGATAAATAAATCCAAGCAAGTTTCTTCTGCTGCATTTTGTATATGTTTTACTGGACTCTTGTTTTTCTGCATGTTTTCAATCAGTGGAAACCAGATTGTTAACTGTGGTTAAAAATGACCTCTGGGAGCCTGGATTTGTTTATTCACTAGTACTGCTAATGTTTTCCATATGGTTAAAAAAAACCCAGAAGACATTAGTTTAATGCTGGATTAAAAAAAAACAACAAAACATATTTGATTTAGCTGATGGTGCACGTGCAATTTTTGTAAACATTTCAGCAGCTTAGATGAGCTTTAAAATGTCAAATTAGTGAAACCTTAGGTTAGGGGGCCATTCATAAATTGAAATGTTTACTCTCCCCTTTTCTTCCTTTAAAAAGAATTTTGAAATGAAAATAAAATGTACAAGTATCTTAAATTACATTTGAAAAACTAATTATACAGACTAATAAGAGAGTAGATGATTTATATTGGTAATAACATCTTTCTTTAGAGGCCTATTTTGAAATATGGTCCAAGAAATACACTAGAAGTCTGTCTAATACTCGAAACTTAGAAATGGATGAATTTTTCTTAAGGATACAATGCATATACAATATTGGCTACTTTTGCTTAAGAGTATAGCTACATGAATGGAGAAAACTTACGTTTTTACTGGGCTGTTTAAATGGCTTATAACTTAAATTGTTTCATTAGAGAATGCATCTTAAGGATACAAATTCTACTCAGCCAAAGTGTAGCTGCCAGCATCATTCCATAGCAGGAGGGCCCCAGAACTGCCAAATGCAGTACTAGTTAGAGGTAAACTGTAGGCTAGAAATCCAAGAGCTCAATGTTCTCAGTTTCTCTACCATCTCTGCTGTCTTCGGTAAAAGGTGATAGAATATTCACTGTGAGTGCTTCGACCCCACTCCTATGTCTGTCCTTGACAGCTGGTTAGATCCTGGAAATGTAGAAGGTGTTGGAGGGGGGAGATAAATGTCATCACAAACTAGTAAAAATCCTTGTAAACCAGGATAAAAATAGATCTAAAGGAGAAAATGACACTCCCTCCAAGTAATGGGGTTTTCTTTGTTGGTGCTGCCTTTCAAGAACCCAGAGCTGTCTGAGGCACACGCAGATAACAATGATTTTCCCAGAGTCATCCAGTGTCAGAGACATAATTTGAACCCGGGTCTTCCTGCCTCTTTTATTCCTATTGATAAGATGTCATTTATTGCTTTCCAATAGCTTTGTTCATGTTAGCTTTGTCTCATGAATCAAAATGTAAATTTCTTGAGGACAAGAGCTTCTCTTGTATTTTCTGCAGTACCTAGAAAGGACAGTGATGGGTACATAGTAGGCACTCAAAAAGCACTTGTTGAACTGAACTGAATTGAACATTTTTCTAGCACGTAATAGGAATACCAATGAGTTCCATAAATCATTCATCTCAATTCAGCAAATAGGCTTCTGGAATGTTCACTGATTCCTATGATCTTGTGAGTTTTCTACAGGCAACGTTTGTGATCTGTCTATGCATTCTGATGAAAGCCTGCATTTTAACTTCCTCTATGAGATTCTTCATGTTTCACCAGAGAATGACCAAACTCAAAGTTTTATTCCCACATGACATTTGAAAAAAATTTGTTTCTTCAAGCAAACAAAACAAAAATGCTCGAGGTTTAGATCTTAAAATGAAAACAAGGATTCAATTCATAAACTTTCATTTCCTTCTGATAACATTAATACCTTATGCTTATAGAGCTTCTCTTCTAAGAACTAAATGAAAGGTCAAGTGACTTATAAGCTCCTTTAGGGCAGTTTCAATTGTTTGTGGTCTTTGTAGTTTGAATCACTAGCATGGTGCCTGGAACTTATTAGACACTGGACAAGAGTGCTGGATTTGGGGTCAGGAAGATCTTACACACTTACTAGTTATGTCGCCCAAAGCAAATCACTTGTCTCATCTCTGAACTAGAGATAATAATAGCACCTAGTTCATAGGATTGTTGTGAGGATCAAATGAGATAATACATGTAAAAATCTTTGTAACCCTTAAAGAGATAGGGACTGGACTTAGGATTTCATTAATATATGAAGTATACCAGTGGGTGAGGAAAATGCCTTCTACCGATGCAGGTCAGCCCTTTCTCTGCAATTTATAATTTTAGACTGTTGCCTAGGGCACACTTAAGTATAAAACTTAAAGCACTAAATAAGTGTTAGTTATTATTACTGTTGTTGTTAATTGAATTGGTAGAGATGGGATTAGAACTGAGGTCTCCCGACATTAAGGCCAGTACATCATTTCTTGACTAGACTAGTTTCTCCTGACTTTTGGTTGAGACTGGATTCACTCTATTACTAATTTTTACTAGTTGGCAGAGCTGTTGCTACCAGAGATCCTTGCTTCTTAAAATTCCCCTCCCTAACCTGATACTTTCATCTTCTGATTCATATTCCTCCAGAGTTATATTTGGTCACATAGGAAAACATATATTCCGAAATGTATTCACATATTAAAATATGAATTCAATAAATGAAGTTATTTTTTTCTCAGGCTATGTCCATATGAAGCTCAATATCTAAAAGGGTAAAAATTTAAACCATCTATCCAGATGCTTATAAATAAATGTCTGTATCTGGTGTTCTGTAGATGCAGTTAGGGAGAAACTACTAACATGATATACAATAGCATAAGAGTTAGATCTTAGATGAAGAGGCTCTAAGGCTCCCTCTGCCCCCCCAAAAGGAATCAAAATCAGTCTCCATGTCCACTGCCCATTCTGTCCTTCCTACTCTGTCACTGTCTTCGGGAAGCCACTCTACCTGCTTTCATCAGAAGGCAACATGCTATAGTAGAAAGAGCCCTGGACTTGAGATTCTGAGATCTGAGGTTTATTTTAGTGCCAGCCCTGCTATTGACTGACTGTGTGACCTGGAGCACGTCACTTGCTTTCTCTTTAGGGTCTCTTTTAGCCTTGACATTTTATGATTATTATGATCAGCTTCAGCCTAAGGTTAGACCTTGTCTCTGTCATTGAAACATTAGAAGATCTGAATGGAATAATTATGGGAAGAGAGAAACACCTCTGAACTGTCTTGTGAACTGGGATTTTAACAACTGATCTTGATTTAATCTATAGTTTCTAGAATAGATGATTTTTTAAAAAAGAAAATGGAAAATTGTATTTGGTTGAGGATAAGGTTTAATTTACCTACTGTAGCCAAGTGGCACAATGAATAGAATGTTGGACCTAGAGTTAGCAAGACCTGAGTTCAGAAGCACTTCCTGTGTGACCCTGGGCATGTCATTTAACCTCTGCCTCAATTTCCTCAACTGTAAAATAGGATTAATAATAGAACTTGTCTTCCAGGATTGATATGAGGATAAAATGAGGTAATATTTATAAAGTACTTTGTAAGGCTTGAGTGCTACATAAAGGCGTGCTGCTACTGCTGTTGCTATTACTAATACAACTCCTACACTATATTTTTATATAATGAAGAGAGCTGAGAATTTTCTAAAATTCATGGTGAGACATGATTCATAATGTATTTTTAAAAATAATGCTGCCCTGATAGCACCCCCCCCAAATCAATTCCACAAAGTGGGACATTAACACATCATTTTTTTCCCTTTCAATGGGGACATGGATTTTTGCTCATTTCTTAGCGTTGGATCCCACATCAGACTCTTCCCTTGTGATGTTTAGCACTTTAGTGAAGTCACAAGACAGACAAGGGAAAAGAAAATCAATATTCTTATATCTATGACATGCTAAAGCATGAACTAACTAAATATTAACTCCATTAGCTTAAAAGAAGGAAGAACAAGATTAAGTAATACCCATGGGGCTTATGGTGAATTAGGAGTTATGCCAAATTTTGCAATCTACGGATGATCAAATTTCATTGCCGGTTTCGTACACATAGTTCCTCAAATCTGTACATCAAATATCTTTGTTTGGCATGTCTCAAGTCTATTTAGAATCCTCTCAGGTTTGAGAAATGTTGTTATCTGTGATGCTGTGATACTAAAGGTTTCTACTGGAGAATTTTGCATTTCCCTGACCTCTTCAATTGGATTGGATGTTTGAAATTTTGGTAGTAGAAATGGGAAATTTTAATAAGCTAAAACAAGCTTCATCAATGATGACCCTAAAAATAAAGGAGGATATTGACAAAATCACTTTTAGCTTGAAGGAATTCAAAGTGCATTACAGGCATTACCTAACCTCACAAAATTTAAGTGAACCAAAGGTGAGAGATATTATCATCCCATTTTATGGATGTATAACTTGTCCAAAGTTATTTAGCAATTAAGAGACTTAGAATCCAGCCCTCCTGGTCCATTAAAAATATTGCCATAAACATTTTCCAATGAAGAATTGGAGAGGAAATGGAAAACTATCATTCCCTTTGTATTTAGGCAATCCTTTATT